>NC_138341.1:130327996-130925496 GCF_046562875.1 Panthera onca
GCGGTTTTAGAGTCTGGCATTAATGCCACAGTAAATCAGGTGTAGCCCTGCCCTCATGGAGCTGGTATTCAGTACCAGCACCAGACAAGTAACCCCCAAGGTTCACACAGTGACATCTGGGAGTCCAGGAAAAGAGAAAGCAAGGTGAGAGCAGAGATGACGGAAGCTGGCCAGCCCTGGGGGGGGGACTCCGGAAGATGGCTAGCAGGTATGACATTGAAGATGGCAGTGGATGGATGCAGGCTGAGCCCGTACAGAGAAGGAGGAGGGAAGTGGGTTGCAGGCGGAGGGGACTGCACGTGCAAACCCCAGAGGTGAGGACCAGGAACAGAGGTGATTTGGAGCTTGCCAGAGAGCCTGGAGAGGGAGGAAGCTACCTTTACTTCCCAGATGCCTCCTGGTCCCACGGTGGTTCCCTTTCACTCTTCTTGGACTTCTTCCTACCCTTTTGTGCTTTCGCTTCAATCCAATTGTCATCAGGGGCCAGCACTAGAGTTTGGATGAGTATCTTCTGCTATTTTCTTGCAGATAATGACTTAGATTATGATCTGGGGTTGGCTAACTTTTTCCATAAAGGGCCAAGGAGTAAATATTTTAAGGCTTTGCAGGCTATACATGTCTCTGTCATAATCACTCAACTCTGCCATTCGAAAGCAGTGTGGACAATATGCAAATGAGTGGGGGTGGCTATATTCCATTAAAGCTTTATTTAGAGAAAAGGTGGTGGGTCAGATTTGGCCCCAGGGCCATGATTTGCTAGCCCCCAACTTAGATGGTCAACAATATCTTTATATATACATATATATCTGGACTTACTATTTGTAAAACAGAAACTTCTAGAGTAGTGATTTTCCAATTGCGCTCTGCAGTCCCCCAGGGTTTCCATGGCATTGCATTAAGTCTCAGGAAGTGATGGAAGGATTAGAAGCAGGGGAAGAGGGAGGATTAACCCCAGGCAGTGGGTGCGTTCGTGAACCTGACATTGTAAGACACACATCTTTGGAATCAGATCTTCTTTACATGTGCATGAGGATAAGAGCCAAAGTGTGGTAAAGCATGGGGATATTTTTCCACAGGAAAAATGAGTTTTTGTGAGTAACTCTTTCTGCAAGGATGAGGTCCCAAAGGAGTTGTGTTCTAGTCCGAAGGAGCAGGAAGATCAGAATTTATTTAGTTTGGCTCTGACTTCTTGTTTGTTTCAAGAGAAAGTGATGGCTCTTGTAATGATCCAATTTACTTTTCAGTCAAACCATCTAGTGACAAGGTTTTGCGTGAGGGTCGAATTCTTATTTTCTGTTCCCGTGAAAGAGGTTATTTGAACCTTATTGGGGCCTCTATAATGCCCTACCCAGTGGTTCTCCTTCCCTCATCTGTGCAAGGATTAGGGGCAATATTTCTCTCTCGTCTGCCGGCTGTGTCCGACTCTCCCCTCTACCCTAATTCACAAACCCTTCCCTGACTCTGCATTTTCAACTCGTGGCACTCTCTCCATATCCTCTTCCTTTAGAACGCTTACCACCACTCGTCGCATTCTAGCTGGGAGCGTGAGGGATTATTTGTTCTGTGCCCAATCCCACCTGGCCAGGGACCACATCTGATGGGTTCACCATTATTCTTCTGGTGTTGGACGCCGAGCCAGCACTCTGGAGGAACCTGCCGAATGAATTAGCGTTCATGTCACCTCACTGGTACGGGGTTCCAGTTAAACTTGAGGGGTACAAGTTACTGAGCGGAACGGTTCCATGGTGATGTCGGTTAGGACGACGTCTGCAACCGTAACAGACCATCAACAAATAGAGACTCCGCATGTAAGACCTTTATGGCTGACTGTAGAAGCAGCTGGTGAGGTATGAGAACTCCACCTGCCATCATCCCTTCCCCCAGCCTCCCACAGACACGGTGTCATCATACGGGCCGCTGGCTTTTTACTCAAAGCAGGTTCTCTGCCTGAGGGTCTTCTCCTCACTGGGCCTTGGATGTCCGCGGGGGTTACCTGTCCATCAGCACACTCTGCACTGGTTTCCTTCCCTTGCCGGCCTTACTTCCCGCTCCCCTGCTGGTGCTGCCTCCTGGGCCTGTCTTCCATGTCAATTATTTGCGCCCAATGCTTGTCTCAGGGTTTTCCCTGGAGGAACCCAGTGTAAGTTACAGTTGGCCCTTGGATAACGTGGGGGTTAAGGATGCCAAATCCCCGTGCAGTTGGAAATCCACGTATAACTTTTGTCTTCCCCGAACTTAACTATTAATAGCTTCCTGATGACAGGAAGCCTTGCTGATAACATCAACAGTCGATTAACACATATTTTGAATTTTAATTTTTTTTTTAATGTTTATTTACTTTCGAGAGAGAGAGAGAAAAAAAAGCACAAGCTGGGAAGGGACAGAAAGAGAGACATAGAATACAAAGCAGCCTCCAGGCTCTGAGCTGTCAGCACAGAGCCCAATGTGGGGCTTGAACTCACCAACTGTGAGATCATGACCTGAGCCAAATTCGGACCTTTAACTGACTGAGCCACCCAGGCGCCCCAACACGTATTTTGTATGTTATTTGTATTATATACCGTATTCTTACAATAAAGGAAGCTAGAGAAAAGAAAATGTTACTAAGAAAATCATAGATGGGGCACCTGGCTGGCTCGGACAGCAGAGCATGTGACTCTTGGTCTCACGGTTATGAGTTCAAGCCCCGTGCTGGGCATAGAGCTTACTTAAAACAAACAAATAAATGATCATAAGAACAAATACATTTATAGTATGTATTGTATTTATAAAAAAAAAATCCACGTGTAATTGGACTCAAGTTGTTCAAACCTGCATTGTTCAATGGTCACCCGGATTTACTTAACGAGAAGGCTGGAGGTAGACAGTGCTGGGGCTGGTCAGCTCCGCATCTCAGCAAGACCAACCAAGCACGCCGACTTTTCTAGCTGTCTATTCCTCCCCCCTTGGCCAGTGGCTTTTCACCTTCCGTTATGTCCCTTCATGATTGCAAGATGGCTGCCGCAGCTTCAACTAACGCACCCCCCACTGAGCATCCAAAGTTTCAAGGGCTGGAGAGGGGAGGCATGCATCTCTCCTTGAAACAAGGAGAACATCATTCCCAGAAGGCACCCCTCTATGTCTCATTGGCTAAAATTGGATCCCATGGCCAGCACTTTCTGCAAAGGAGGCTGGGAGGGTGAATCACTGGTTTTCAGCCTCTAGAGTGGGAGATAGTTCTGGCATTGGGAACAGGCACCCCGAGCTACCCCATCACCATAGCCTGGTGCATTCTTCTTTTTTAAACACCATTTTGTAGCAATGGGTGGTAAGACCACTAATCTATTTGTCAATTCAAAGAGGGAATACAAAACCAAATGTGATTCCAGGAAGGAATTTTAATCTGTTCGTGGCTGAAAAGTTTAAATTTTACAGCAAAAGTTTGAAATCTCTGTAAACGACAGAGATGAAAAGGTCGGCATTTAAATCTGTTTCCTTAACAGATGGCTCCCAGAGTGAGCCGAGATCAGAATTCGCTTTCTGGGCTCAGCCGCTCTCCATAAAGCTGGTTGTGCGGTTTATGACATCAGCAGAGCCCCAGAGTGAATTACAGCTTATCCTTGTATTCACTGTGGTGCCATCTATTATGCTACTGTGTGTAATGTTGATTAGGAAGGTGTCTTTGATAGCTCAGTGGAGGAAAAAATGCTCATGTTGGAGGGCTGAATTACAATAATGGTTAAAGACAAAGGTACATAAAGAGAGGGTTGGACATTAACAGCCTTTTGCATTTTTGCGTGTCTGTGTGTGAGAAGCAAGAATAAGATTAGATCAAGTCATTAAAAAAGGAGATACTCCCCATTTATGAAAAAAGACCTTGCTACTTCCCCTTCCACCTTCATACCTTGGACAATTCCTAACTGAGATCTACATATCTCCTTAAAAAAGTCCTACCACTCCCCTGGTGTTGTGTACCATTGAACCAATAATTTTTGAGCTTTGGAAAAAAAAAAAAACAACACAAAAAACTTTCCATCATTCCTGGCTCCTGAGAGTCAAAATAACAGGTCAAAGTTCATTGCAACAAAAGTGAAGGGATGATAGATGGATTTTTCTCCACCCAAATTTGACTGGGTTAGATACTGCTTAAAACACCATTGGTTGCAGTCGGGACACGTTGGGGGCCACAGAATTGACCTGGAGATGGTATTTGTAGTAACATTATTGGGAGGAACTAAAGAGATTTAAATAATTGATGTAAAGACAAGCTTCCTTCATAAACTATAACATAGTGTTTCTCAAATTTGGGGATATTCCAGATGCCTGGACCTTCTACACGTTTGCTTAATCAGAGTCTTAGAGGGTGGGGCAGCCATACCTGTATTTTCAACAAGCTCTTTCAGGGATTCTGACGGGTTATACCAATATGCCATATCACTGCCATAGAGCTTCTTTGAGAAAGCCCTAATAATATCCTGGATGGGTTTACCAGCTGTGCTAGGATTTAGGGGTTAGAAGTACCCGGCATAACGGCCACCAGGCACATGAGCTTATGTCAATTTTTAATTTATGTTAATTAAAGTTAAATAAAACAAATTAGTTCCTCAGTTGCGTTAGCCACATTTTAAGTGTTCATTTTTTTTAACGTTTAAAAATATCTATCGATCATCTATCTATCTATCTATCTATCTATCTATCTATCTTTGAGAGAGTGCAAGCAGGGAGGCGCCAGGAGAGAGGGAAAGAGGGTCTGAACGGGCTGTGCACTGGTAGCAGTGAGCCCGATGCAGGGCTCGAACTCATCGAACCTTGAGATCATGACCTGAGCCGAAGTTGGATGCTCAACCGACTGAGCCACCCAGGCGCCCCACATTTCAAGTGTTCGATAGCCACATGTGGCCAGCAGCTAACATACTGGACCACTGAAATAGCATTTTCATCACTGCAGAAAATTCTATTGGACAGTCCCGGATTAGACAATCACAAAATAGACACCATGTCCACCCTCATGGACAAAACGGATCAGCTCCCTGGCGCTCCCCCCACCTCCATGAACTGATAAATAAACAATTACAAATTCCGTTTTATGATGGAAACCAAGGGCGGTGATCAGGACTGGTTACATGAGTTGTGGGGCCCAGTGGGAAATGAAAACGCAGGGCCCTCACTTGTTAACAAAATTAAGGATTTCAAATGGCTACAGCAAAGCATTCAACTAAAGATGGGCTCTTCTGAGGAGAAGGTACAGGCCCAGCCTGATTATCATAGGCTAAAGCCACGGGGTTAAGGATGTCACAGACGCTCCTACCAGAAAGTGACAATCTGAGGTGGAAAAAGGTAAGAGCTGGAAATATAAAGCGTGTGGAAGATGTTGAGTGCACAAAGGACCCGAGGTGGGAAAGAGGATGGCTTATTCTAGAAGCCGAAAGCATTCCAGAATGATCGAGGGAGGGACGAACAGCACAGCGCGAGTCGAGGCTAAATAGCTGGTCACGGCAGTGTCCCTTCAGCTGGTGCCCTGCGGTCAACCCCCAAATCGCAGGAGCAGCTCACTTTCATGGTTCAGCCCACGGACCCATTTTTGGGTTTCTTTTGAATTTGCAAGCCTCCCCAACCATAAGGGATCCTTACGAGGCAGAATGAAATTCTACTTTTTATTTTTAAGACAAGAGGAGAGAGGAACAGGAAATTATTTGCTTTGATTCACAATCTGGTGCGGTAGCAGGTTAAGGAAATGGGCGAGAACGTGCTCAGCTCTGCGCACGAACCAGGGCCCCTCCGGGATGGGGGGCGGGGCGGAAGATTCGTGATGCTGCCTGTGCTGGGGAGAAGCGTTGCCTTGCACAAGCCACTTCCCGAAAAGGTGTTTCATCAACAGAAATGCTGATTCTCTGGCTCCCTAATGCTATATTTAGAAGTGACATTTACATTTCCACAGATCAACAGCTCCGTTTGGTTACAGTTCCAATGCTTTGTGGTGACAGTGAAAATGCTGGCTTTTATTTTACCCTGTTCCCCTTTCTTAGCTGTTGGGGGTTAGCAAAATGAGGAGGCACCTATAATTTGGTAGGTGAAAGCAGTTGAATGTGATTAGTTCGTACACTTTTCACGAGGTCACAGCGCTGTATCTTGACTTGAAAAAGGGCTTGGGGGAAATTTTATGCTACACCATATTTTCTGTCTCATTCATTAAAAAAAAAAAAACCTTTATAGACTCCTGCTTTGGCTACAACCCCCCAAATCTTTCTAATTTTTTTGGGGGGGTGTTAATTTTGAATCTGAGTTTCTGATATCACAGGGGACTTACCTATTGATAGTTCAGATTCAGAGAAAAATTTGTTTTACTTAGGAGTAAGCCACTATTTTGTTGAGGCTTTATATCTGTGGTATATGCACGTGCATGTTATTTTGTGTGTGATGGCATTCACATATTCTAAGTATTATTTTTTGACGTATTTCCGTTTTGGCAAAGGAGCTCTCATAGCTCTTGGTAACAAAGGAAAGGATCAAGTATCTTCCCTGTCAAGAGGGTGGAAACGTGGAAAAGTAAAGATAACCATGGGTACCCATTAATCTATAGGATTATTGATATACCTTTGGTAGTAACATTCTGCAGCCTTCTGGAACCTGATCAGGGGGACCCCATAAAATTATGAGCACGTGTAACCATAAGAGGGCAGTGTGCGCTCTCTCCAAGAGCCCATAAAATTATATGTTTCCCTGCCATAGCTAAAAGGATTTGTCCGGCAAAGGGCAAACCCATTAGGCATAAACATTCAGCATTTTTTTGCTGTTGCCTGTCATAATGGAAACAATGATTTGGAAATGCAAGATTTCGAATCTAGTGTATGTCTTCAAGCATATATTTTTAAAAGTTATTTTTTAATTTAAAAAAAAAATTTATTTCCAACCGTGCTAAACAGACATGAGTTAGACCTAGGATAACTCTTTCAGGGCTGTGGTAGGGAAAACTCACTTGAATGTCTGTGTTGAAGCTCTCATTGGAATATAGATGATCATTAAGTAATAAGTAAGTCTTTATCAAAATAATGTCTGAAGTTGAAAAAAAAATTTTTTTTCAAGACATAAAAAGTGATTAGCTCCACAACATGCTGGAAAGTTCCCACCTGCCAAAAGCTCATGCAAAGAGGAAGAATTAGGGAATTACCTTCTCAGGCCTGGTGTTTCTGAGATGCATAAACAAGAAATCTCTCTCTCTATGACTGTTGCTAGGCGAGTACCCAAAGGCCGGAGAACGCATTTGTACAAACCTGAGTTTGCGCATTTAAAATAAAACCTGAGTGTTTGCATTTAAATACGGCCCACGGTTACTTCGGAGAGTAGTATCGGAATTGGATTCATCTGTGGGCCTAAAATCATCCTGCCGGAGAGCGGACCTGGAATTGGCCAGACTACGATTGCGTCAACGTTGAAGCCAACGTGGGCCCCTGGTTCTGGCGAGAGAGATCGTGAAGGAAGGGTCTGGTAGGCTCGTCTTTCAAAAAATTCAGCAAATTGTTTGCGTTACAACTGTCAGGCACGGTTGTGTCTGGCGGTGTTGTTTTTCTGCTGACTGCGGCAGATCGAGCTCTTCTGCCGGAATTTCTCTAGAGGGCAGTAAGGATTCGAGGTTCTTTCCGTATTTTTCTGCAATGACCCCTCATCAACGTGCAGCTGCAGCGGTTAGGGAGGGCGGCCCATGCTCCCGGTCGGAGAGAGCGGTGGAGCCCTCCAGAAGGGAGCCACCGCTGCATCCTGTGATGTCCTCCAAAACAATTTTTTGTGATAATCTTCCCCGTTTCAAAAAGAAATGTCTGGGTTTGTTAATAGAGTATAGCTGTATAGACAACAGACACGTATTCCTGGTTTTAAAAACTAAATGGCTCCTGGGTTGGTGACTCACCGGCTGGGTAAGGCCAGGAACAGTTAATCTGGCCGGCATACCTGGGAAAGAGAAATCCATATGAACCAGTGGTCCCCAACCAGGGGCAGTTTTGCTCACGGGGGACATTTGGAGACGTTTTTGATTGTCACAACTGGGGGATGCTCCCGGCACCCAGTGGGTAGAGGCCAGGGATTCTGCTCAAGCCCCTGCCGTGCCCAGGACAGCTCTCACAACAAAGAATTCTTTGGCCCCGAATGTCAATAGTGCGGAGGCTGGGAAGTCCTGATATAAACAATCGGGTAGCCAGGAAGAGAATGTGAAAGTAGATTACAGAAGGTAAAGAAAATCTAGGTTTTGTTTTCAGTGTGTTAGGCTCTGGAGATGAAAAGCCAGGAAGTCTGTGATATTCAGGATTGTTTCTCTTGTGCTTCCTAACGAAAGCATTAAGTTCGGAGACGCGAGCAAATTTGAGCAGTTGGCAAGAGGGGACACTTAGGGGGATTTGCCGAGCGGTGGGAGAATGCCCTTTTCTGTGCTGCTGTGAATATTAGGCCAGTCTTCGCTGCGGTTCCCTAGATGCAGGGCCTCCTGACACACTCATGTTTTTTAAACTGCAGGTTCAGTATAGAAACGCTGATAAGCCGGTGCGGAAACATTCTCTCGGGAAGGAGGTCCTCCAAACGGATCTTTTGCAAATGGCAGACTTTGGTTGGGTGTTTCCGTGGCCATAGGGGTGGTTTTGTCCCCAAGGGGACATCTGACAACGTCTGGAGACATTTTTGGTTGTCACAAACAGGGACGGCGCTGCTGACCGCTATTGGATAGAGGCCAAGGATGCTGCTGGAGACGCTGTAAGGCACAGGACAGCCCCCTCCCCCTCCCCTAGTTCGGAAGTTTTGGGCCCACGGAGGAGAAGGCTCGCTTTATGGTTTCTGGCCCCGTGCAACACATCATCATACATTCCCCTCCCTTTCCTACCCTAGACTCAAAAGTCTCACTGTTATGAAAATGTCCTAGCCTCAAGCATTTCACAGGTGATTTGCATTTAGGGGCGAAAAGTGGGAGTTGCAACCATATGTTCCCAGGGCTGAGTCACGTATTGCTAGGCATTTAAAGGGACAACCGTGTACCCAGGGGTGGACAGTTAGATGGAGGAAGCAGGCTGCGGACATTTGGTGGTCCTGGAAACTCCATTTCTACAAGACCCAGTCTTTGCAAGAACCCGAAGGCGACACGTCTCGACAGAACTGTCCAAGAAAGAGTGAATGTGATAATCTGTCAAGAGACAGGCGGGCAGAGTAAAGACAACCTGAGGCCCGGGTAAAAAGCTTGTGGTCAGGAGTTAGCCTGAAGGGCGTTTGCTTTATTCTGCTTTCTATTTTTTTGTCACGGGCCAGGCCTGATGTGGCGAAGGAGGCCACTCTCTTTCACACCGGACACTAGACAGCGGAATCTCGTGGAAGTGAGACTAAACTCCTAGGCCAGTTCACGTGGCTGGTGTGTAGGACAGGAAGTGTACGTGTTGTCAGTGGCTGTGTGACAAGGCAGAGGGAACTTTCCCATAGGCACGCACTTGCAGAGTGTTTCTGTCCTTAGAAAAGACCCACTGGGTGACCCCAGCCCATGGTGTCCGATGGATGACAGGAGGGCCAGCCTGTCATTCAGTCATTCAGCGGTTCGACAAACGCTGAGGACGTCTCACGCATAAGGCAAGGTGCTGCTGAGGCTTGGAGGTTAATCAGACAGGAAATTGCCCTCAGGATGACTGCAGAGGAGTGGGCGGTCCCAGAAAGGTCATGTGACAAGCGCGACTCCCTGCTTTTATGAGTAGCGCCCTTGAAACCACATGTCTGGTCGTGTCATGGGTCTCACTGGTTTCGTATCTCACTCAGGAAGCACCATCGTCTGACCTAGAGACTGGCAACGTTTGTCTGTGAGGGGCCAGGGAGTAAGTGTTTTCTACTTTAGGGGCCATATGACTCCGTGGCTCCCACCCGACCCTGCTGTTGTAGTCTGAAACAATATGGAGACAAATGGGCGTGACTGTGTTCCAATGAAACATCACCAATGGATGGCAGACTTCATGTCATTTTCATACCCTAAATTCTTATTCTTTTCCTAATTTTTTTCAGTCTTTGAAAAATACACAAAGCTTTGTCTGCTCGGGAACCATACGAGAACAGGCAGTGGGCTAGACTTGAGCTGTCTACCCCTTGCACAGAACATTACAAAAGAGGGAAACCCTACCCTCTCCAAAAGCAGTCCCCCAAATTCCCGTGTTTCTGTCTTTAAGGCGAAAGATATCACCCTGGAGATTTGAAAACCTGATTAACACCATAGGAATTAATCTTCCAATATCTGACTTCTTGGCTACACCATCTCCGTTGCCACTCCTCGGCCCTGCCTGATGAAAGCACCTGTGGACAGTACATAAACGAACAGGCGTCGCTGTGTTCCAATAAAACTTTATTGATAAAAGAGACAGATGCGGCCCACTGGGCCTAGTGTGCTGGCCCCTGCCCTGTACAATGGAAACACCCCATCTCCCTCATTCTGCTGCACCTTCTTCCTCTCCTTCTCTTAATTGTTCTGTCCCTCTAGGATTTCTGCTACTGCCCAGGCATGCCGAACACGCACCGACCTCGGTACTTGGGACTTGTCATTGCATTGGTTTGGAAACCTCTTCCCCAGGCACCCCTGTGGCTCACCTCTCCCCGTGTTCAGGTTCATCTGTGCTCCTCAGAGGTGACTTCTCTGACTATTCTATGTGATAGCAAGAGCCTTTGTCTTGGTAGACACCATTCCCATAATCTGTTTTATTATTCTTCATGGCACTTCTTGTCATATGTATTTATTTCCTGTCTCTCCCCTATGATGTGAATTCCATGAGCGAAGGGACTTAATTTTTTCCCACTGCTATCCTATCCCAGTGCTTAGTAAAGTACTGGTATAGGGGTGCCCGGGTGGCTCAGTTGGTTAGGTGTCTGACTCTTGATCTCAGCTCGGGTCTTTGTCTCAGGGTCGTGAGTTCAAACCCTGTGTTGGGCTGGGCATGGAGCTTACTTTAAAAAAGTGCCTGGTATATGGTAGGTGCTCAGTAAGTGTTTTTTGAATGCATAAATAAAAATATTTACAGTTAAAAAAATTTTTTTTAACGTTTATTTATTTTTGAGACAGAGAGAGACAGAGCATGAATGGGGGAGGGGCAGAGAGAGAGGGAGACACAGAATCGGAAGCAGGCTCCAGGCTCTGAGCCATCAGCCCAGAGCCTGACGCGGGGCTCGAACTCACGAACCGCGAGATCACGACCTGAGCTGAAGTCAGACACTTAACCGACTGAGCCACCCAGGCGCCCCAAAATATTTAGTTTTACTCTTTGGAATCAGCCTTCGATCTCTTGTCTTAACCCACACAAGAGGTTTAAGGTTTCTTTCATTCAAAATTTTCAACTGTTTGGTCTCCCTGCTCACGGAGGCAGTGGGATGTTCTGTAGTAACACTAAGAGTAGTAAAATAACACAAGCCACAAATGTAATTTAAGATTTCTCTTGGGGGGCTCAGTTGAAAGAGTTAAAAGAAAAAAGTGAAATTAATTTTAATAATATATTTTATTTAGCTGAATATACCCAAAATATACTATCAAAATGTAATCAGTATAAAAAAGTTATTAGTGAGATATTATTCACTTTCTGGGGTACTGAGCCTTTTCGTACTAAAATCCAATTTTATTGTATCCTATACTTGCGGTACGTTTCAAGTTGGATTAGTCACATGAGAAATCTTCACTCGCCATATTGGTTATCGGCCAGCACAGGACTATACAGTTTGAGTTTAGGACATGAGAGAGAACGGTGCCCTGGTGACTCATAAACAGTTCTTCAGTGGCAGCTAAACACCTGATTTTGGCCAACCTTCCCTGCGTTTCAGTCTGCCAAAGTTTTGGGACAAACCATCAGTGTCAAAATTTATTGGTACTCAGGGGAAAATCAAGCTTCCTGTGGCATAATGCAACGCCATAAATTAAAACAAATGCTTTTAAAAAATTATGATGTTACATCATGCTTTGATGTAATGTAATGTGACGGGTTGTAATTTTTATTTTTGTAAGATTTCCCTGATGGAAAAGCAGGAAGTGAATTTGAGAAGGTTTTCACTGCCCAGGACCTCAGAACCTCCGCCATGTTTCTGTTGGCCACAGTGGTGTGCCACTGCCCATAGGATGGGGCAGTAGATTCCAGCTGAGGCCTTAGTCCTGTTTGGCAGGACCCTTGGATGGTCCCTTTGGATTCTAGGTTCATTCTAAGAATGTTCCCAGGTTTAAGAGGGAAATAAAGAGAGGCCTTTGTAGACTAATCCGCTCTATGGGGTTGTATCATTTGGAAACTGGAGTCCGCCTTGGTCCACGTGGCATGAAATTTCATCTCATATGCAAACCGAGATTGGTTTTTAATGGTTGTTTAGAGTCCTGTGTTAAGAGAGCTTCGAGGATGCCTTAAAGTCACGTGAGGGAGTACCTTATTCAATCGGCCATCTTTGCAACGTGCATGGGAAAGAGTAGTTGCAGTTTATGAGCTGGGTATGTGACCTCCCTGAACAAATGTGTCTGTTTCCTGCTTCTGGGATGGGCACAAAATGGAGAAGCTCCTTTTCCTACGGTAGGAACAGTTCCAGATTGGAGGTGGAGATCCTCCAAGTGGGTTGGGTGGGTGGGATCCAACAAGTGGGTTGGACTCAGAGGTAGCTCACTTCGCTGGAAGGCTCGAACTGTGGTCGAACAGTTGCTGAGTTTGTTGTGTTGGCAACAATATCCAGTGGTAAGTATGGTGGTTGGGGTGGGATGAGCTCAAGTCTGCAAGCCAGAAGGATCGAGGGGAGAATGGCACATTATAGACAATAATTGGAGTAAGCGATTCTGGGTGGAGAAGGAGACCCAGCAGGGCAATGGACTTTATCTCCCGGTAATCCGAACCCCTTTGTAGAGCCTGGAGCTCTATGCTGGAGCGATGCTGAGGTTGTGCGAGAGTTTAGGGAGAACGAGTCACAACTGATGGGCAATATCTGCCATGAGTGTAGAAGTTATGCAAACCAGCACATATGCTACATATTTACCATCCCTGAGTCATGACTTGTCAACCTCTGTTATGGGGGTAGGGGTTATACAAGACAGCATGCATGTTACATGTTAGCAAACTCTAATTTAGAAGCATGGCATAGTGATGGCATAAATACATTCTCTGGTTGTCTTTGATGGCTGCGTGTTTTGTTTTCTCTCTTTACATTTACATCTGTATTCTTTGCCCACCTAACAGATGCCCGTTAGTTGTCTAGTTCTGTGCTGGGGTTAAGCCATATTCACTCAGTAATAACAAAACAAGTCTCCAGATACACAATATAGGTGGTGGTAAATGCCATCAAACAGGTGGAGGAAAAGGGCCATGGGAGTCTAAGAAGGGCTTCATGAAAGGGGATGGTGTTTGGAGGGAGTATTGAAGACTGGGCAGATTTTCAGCGTGTGGGAATGAGCGAAAGGGCATTCGAGTGGGAGGTGCTGGGAGGAATCCGTGAGTGGATATGGGAAATAGCAAGTCGGGGGGGGGGTTTGCAGGGGTGAATGTGCATAGAAAGGACAGTGAGAGAGAAGGCTGATGAGGTCAAATGGGTAGATTCTGATGAGCCTCAAGTGCTGAACTAAAGGAACTGGGGCTTAACAAGCCAACTGCTTGGATGGTGTGGAATGTTCAGTAGCTTCTGCAGGGAAGCTCGAAGAGGCACCAGGTAGAAGCTTCTGCAACCTGCCGTTCCCCCGTTGTAGTTTAGTTTTCAGAGCCTAAACAATTGTGATTTCCAAGAGCCTACAAATGGGTGACAGGAAAATGCGACATTAATTTTGGAATGTTCCTCATCCTTTCCACGTTCCTAAAGAAGACTCTGGCTTAGTTTGCTTCCATCTTATGCCCTTTTCTGCCCTTCAAAGAGGGTCTTGTGTCCCTTGGGTCTTTGAGGTGGAGAATAAAGAGGGAGAAGAGGAGGGAGGAAGGGACAGGTGTTTGAGTGTTTGGGCTGGGGGAGCATCACAGAGCGGTTTGGGGTGAGAAGCTGGGTTGTGCGAGGCAGTAGGGGAGACAGGACAAATATTTAAATGGTCATTTAAGAAATACAAATAAAAAAGAGATAGGACAAATACTTAAGTGGTTATTTAAGAAATACAAATAAAAAAGGCACTTGGGGGGCTCTGTGGTTGGTTGTGGTTGGTTAAGCCTCTGACTCTTGATTTCAGCTCAGGTCGTGATCTCATGGTTCGTGGGTTCGAACCCCATGCTATGAGTGCAGAGCCTGCTTGGGGTTCTTCTTCTCCCTCTCCCTCTGCCCCTCCCCTGCTTGTGCTCTCTCTCTCTCTCTCTCTCTCTCTCTAATAAACTTAAAAAAAAAGAAATACAAATAAAGGACTGTCATGATTCTGAAATTGCTTTTGCTCACGTGCAATGTTTTTTTAACTGTGACACAGATCAGGGGCTGCACAGCACGGGTCCTGGGTCCTGCTTCGGAAGCATTACCGATGGAGGCCGCTTGTGCCACACTTTATTCTCAGCAGCTCCTAGAAGACGCTCATCTCATCTCATCTGGGAGTTGGGTTCTAAAGTCCTCACTAAAGGGAACATTCTCGTAGACTCAAAACTACCCCTGAAAAATCTCCGAGCTATAACGTAAAAACATAGCGTCTTGCATGAAGTCCGAGGGAGCCGGGCTTTCTTCTAGGTTAGTAGGGATCACAGCTTCTCTGGTGGAAACTCCAGCTGAAGAGCTGGCTTGCATTTAGGGGCCATACTGTATGAAACATTTGCCCCGGATCTATGCTCAGCAAGGTGAGATGGTCACCTATGGGAAGGACGTGGGGGTGAATGACAGAGGGAGGCTCAGATTTACACCTCATTTCCAAACCTGTTCGGGGCACATATTCCTGCGGGAAACAGGGACCAGACTCACCAGCGTGCATGGGTTTCTTCCCTTTTGCCTCTCTCTGTCTCTCTCTCTTGGCGTAGCACGTATCATTTATCTGACATGAGTGTAAGGCACCTAAGGATGTGACTTCATGGCATAGCATTATCAGGACCCCTCCAGGATGGCTTTATAGGACTGTCACTGGCCAGTCAATGGCCAGGAATGTCAATGGCCAGGAAGTTCCCACTGCAGGCTCCCCTTAGGCCATCTAGCCCTGAGAAGATCACGCAGGGTGATTTTGGTGGCTGGGAAGAAAAGTTAACTCAAGTTTAAGCGTATTCTTTACTTCTGGTGCTGTTCCTAGATTCTAAATAAATGCAGCCCTGGGACGCAGGCAGCACGGCAGATGCAGAGGCAATCACGTGGGCATGCCTCCCTCTGGAAGCCAGCTAATAATTTCTCATTAGCAAGAACAAGTGAAAAAGATTGCTGTTCCACCAGAAGCCTATTGAATATGATAATGAAGCTCCACCTCTCCTCTCCCCCCACCCCCGTCCATGCTCACATTGAGGCTGGAGACCAAGCCTGCGCCTTCCTGCCCCAGCCCAGAAAGGAGGAACCTGTCTGTTCCTCCCAGCCTCAGTGGAAATGCGGGGGCGAGGTGTGTCTTCACAACTCATGCCCTCGAGATAATGGCCCCGTTGTTTTCCTGCCAGATTGGACGGGACCAGTTGGAAGGTATCTGGCATTCCCCCCCGCCCCCCTTCTCCCTTTCTCTGTTCTCTCGTTTCACTCCAGATTTTTCTTTCAGTTTTTGACTTCTTTTCTATCTTTCTCTTCCCGAGCTGCCTTCGTGTGGCTGCCAAAGGAAGGCTTGAGCTTCCGTCTGGAGGAGAGGGGTCTGCCACCTCCCATGTGACGTTTGCTTCATGCATTTCCTGACCAAGGAGGCTGGTGGCGGCGTGTGAGGGGGGTGTGAGGGGCATCTCCCCGCTGTTGAAGGTCCCCATCACACAGCTGTTCATCAGGCCATGTCACATGGCCTGCAGAAGCCGTACTTGATGAGCAGCAGGTGTCCCCCAAGGTTGGCTTTTTTGGGGGGTGGGGAGAACTGGGGAAAAAGGGCCCCACTTGACCATGCCTTATAGGCAGAGAAGGCAGAAAATCCCTTTTGTTTTCAAAGTCCTGACTTCTTTAGATTTCAAGAGTTTCTACACTGGTTAGGCTAGAACATACTTAGACTTTTTCTGAAAATTCTGTCAATGGTCTAAATTTTCGTGCCCTTGGATTTAGGGAGCTGTATCCAATGGGGATAATAAAACTACTAAACCGAAGGCACCAATCGGTCAGAAGAGGGGCCTAGCCAATCAGAACAGATGCTACAAATGAATTCATTGGCCCTGCCTTGCCGGGGCCTCCCAGCTGAACGCGGCCTTAGATGAACTCCATGCCGTGTGCCATTTAGTCACGTTGTGGTCTCAGAGGGGGATGAGTGAGGTCTTCATGTATACCTCCGTCGTATACCAATGAAAGCTATACAACACAAAGGAGAACAAGAGAAAACCTAGAGAAAGCTGGGGAATACAGTCGCCAGTCTGCTTACCATTTTATGCGCCAGGCGGAGCCGGAGATGGGAAATGGGAATCTGTGGTTCCACATTTTGCTCCAAGAGCAGGCAGATCACCCCATTGGTCGTGGTTCTAGCATTTACAGAGGCATATTGGTCACATGACATGGCCTTTAAATGTAGGTGAGCTACAGGGTGAGCCAGAAAAGCAACCATCTGTTCTAATTCCTTGGGAAAGATGGTCTGTGTCCGGCTTGCTAGGTGTGCAAGGTGTAGACACGATACCCTTTTAAGGATAATTTGGCCATTTGAAATTTAGGCTTTTCACGCTGCCTCGAGAATCCAACTCCTGCGCAAATTGCCACGTCGTTGTGTTTGCGTCTTGTTACCTGGCTAACGAGCACGTCTTAACTTTGAAGGATGTGGTAAAGCTGCCTTCTAGGAAAATGAGGGTCGACCTAAGACCACACAAAAGGATTCTCTTCTTAAGGTCCCGTATATTTCGTGGGGGTTTCCAGACCAAATAATCCTCTCATTTCATCATTGTACCTCCTCCTGCTGTGAGAATCCAAGCAAATCCCAAGTTTCTGACGGTTTCTGGTATTGTGTCCATAGAGTAGAAATAATACGGGTTGTGTGTTTGACTTCTGGATCATCCATTTTACATCTCCCAAATGAATCTCTCAGTCCCTTAACATCTGGGTTTCCCACTTGCAAACAAACCTAAAATTACCTAGGAGTTTAAATTAGACTTTCATCCAGATAAATTGTCACACAAATCTGGAAGGAGAAGACTGACTTTAAATGAGTCGTAGAACAAGAGTGATCATATAGGTATCTACTACATTTTATGTTTTGGCTTGAATATTTTGGGCAAATTTGATTTGGAACTTGAGAGCCCATGTAGGTTTTGATCCTAAGTAGGTTCCAAACAGAATGTGTTCGGTAACAAAATCCTATGCATGATCTGTTTGCTGAATCATACTGGGCCTTTCAGAATTAAAACATCCATTTATTATTTTCCTACCACAAATCATAAGAAATTGGACAGAATTACTCCCAAGTGGATTTCATAGCTAAAAAAGTAGTAAACACAAAAAGACAGGAAGGAAATTTAGTTTAAAAAAAAATTTTTTTTTTTAACATTTATTATTAAGAGACAGAGCGTGAATAGGGGAGGGGCAGAGAGAGAGGGAGACACAGAGTCGGAAGCAGGTTCCAGGCTCGGAGCTGTCAGTGCAGAGCCCAACGCGGGGCTCGAACTCACAAATTGCAAGATCATGACCTGAGCTGAAGTCGGACGCTTAACCAACTGAGCCGCCCAGGTGCCCCGGAGATTTAGTTTCTTAGTCCTAAGTGCTACTAGGCACCAGGATTCAATAAGGCCTGTTGATTTGATTTAAGTTGAAAAGAGAAATGAATAATTGGCTTTTCTTATATTGGTGACCACTGTGAAGACGAAATTAAACTCCTAACGCAGGCAAATAAAGGTCAACACTTGAAAAGTTTGAAGTCCCGAGACCAGCAGTAATCCAAATATGATACAGAGAGTACATGGAAATTGTCACCTCATCTCTTTAATAACAATACTTACACATGTCTTAGAACAAAGTATGATTCCAGGTGGAGCTTATGTATCTTAGGAAGTTGAAGTCATCTCGACTAATACTGTGTTTCTAATGATGATGGCTTCCATTTGTGAAGTAATTGACTAGCTCGAAGAATGACTTTGAAATCCATACGTTTATCCATTGGTTTTCCTTAAAAATTAATTATAATTAAGAACCCTTCTTAAGAAATGTGCACACACACAGGCACACCTATTGGCATTTCTTATATTGGTTATATCTTATCCTATACATTTCTATACATTTCTTCTAGCCTGATGAATAGGATCCATTGTTCAGTCACCTTTCGCTCGCATGGTAAATCAGAGAAGTGGGCTGTACTTGTTTCAGAGGCGGTGTTTAGTATTGAATAATGTTTGTTCTCAAGAGGACAGCGAGCGACAGCTTTGATCTCTTCTCTGACGTCCCTCCCTCCCACCTTTCCTCCCTTCAGTTTCTGGAAGAAGAAAGCCATGGTGGCGTTTGTCCACCATGGACTGGATGCAGGGGCCTCCTGGACGTGTCTGCACATTTCCACACTCACTTCCCCTTCTGGTTATACCCAGATTCTCACATCTCCTTGACTTTGCTGGTGCCATTTCCTCCTCCTGGAATACATTTCTGCACCCTTCCCCCCATCCCAGCTAAATCCTACTTGAACTTTAAGACAGCTGAGACAGGGGTGCCTGGGTGGCTCTGTCAGTTAAGTGTCCAACTCTTTTTTTTTTTTTTTTAATGTTTATTTATTATTGAGAGACAGAGATGGAGTGTGAGTGGGGGAGGAGCAGAGAGGGAGACACAGAATCCGAAGCAGGCTCCAGGCTCCGAGCTGTCAGCACAGAGCCCGACGCGGGGCTCGAACTCACAAACCGCGAGATCGTGACCTGAGCCAAAGTGGGACGCTTCGCCGACTGAGCCACCCGGGCGCCCCTTAGTGTCCGACTCTTGATTTCAGCTCAGGTCATGATCTCAGCGTTTGTGAGGTCAAAGCCCCATATTGGGCTCCACGCGGAGAGTGCGGAGCCTGCTTGGGATTCTGTCTCTCTCCTCTCTCTCTGCTCCTCTCCTACTCACACACGCATGTTCTCCCTCTTTCTCTTAATAAATAAATTCATAACAACAACAAAAAAAGAGGATGCAGCTGAAGAAATTGGCGATTGGGCATCCCAACGCGGATTTAGGTATACCCTTGGCACTCTCTTTGCCTTCCAGAAATCTTTTTGTGGTAACACGTTGGTAATTATTGTTCTACCTGTGTACCTCCCCACCTAATCTGCTTTCTTTTGAGGGGCAGAGACTTTGTCTTTCGCCTCTTTATCTCCAGCATCCAGCAGAGTCTAGAACATGGTGAGGTTCAATTAGATATGCTAGTCAGTATAATCAGTTCTCTTCCAAATGCTTCTATGTTTTAGTGGGGGAGACTATCCAGAGGTTGGGCACATTGGTGAGGATCGGGCTGTGTGTGTTTTTTGCCAACAGCAGAGTGCTTTATTTCATTGTTTTGGTTTATTTTTCATGATGATATTTAATTTCTTTTGAATATTAAATAACATTTTTAGGGGGCATATTACTTTGTTGTTAAAGGGAAGGGCCCTATATTTTGTTTTATTATTTTTGCTCTATTTATTTTTTAAAATTTACATCCAAGTTAGCGTATAGTGCAACAATGATTTCAGGAGTAGATTCCTTAGTGCCCCTCACCCATTTAGCCCATCCCCCCTCCCACACCCTTCCCATAACCCTCTGTTTGTTCTCCATATTTAAGAGTCTCTTATGTTTCACCCCCCTCCCTGTTTTTATATTGTTTTTGCTTCCCTTCCCTTATGTTCATCTGTTTTGTCTCTTAAAGTCCTCATATGAGTGAAGTCATATGATTTTTGTTTCTCTCTGACTAATTTCACTTAGCATACTACCCTCCAGTTCCATCCACATAGTTGCAAATGGCAAGATTTCGTTCTTTTTGATTGCCGAGTAATACTCCATTGTATATATATATATACCACATCTTTATCCATTCATCCATCGATGGACATTGGGGCTCTTTCCATACTTTGGCTATTGTTGATAGTGCTGCTATAAACATGGGGGTGCATGTGCCCCTTCGAAACAGCACCCCTGTATCCCTTGGATAAATACCTAGTAGTGCAATTGCTGGGTCGTAGGGTAGTTCAATTTTTAATTTTTTGAGGAACCTCCATATTGTTTTCCAGAGTGGCTGTACCAGCTTGCGTTCCCAGAGTTAATGGTTTTGTTTTTGTTTTTGTTTTTTTGAGAGAGAGAGAGAGAGAGAGAGAGAGAGAGAGAGGAGGAGGGGGCAGAGAGAGAGGGAGACACAGAATCTGAAGCAGGCTCCAAGCTGTTAGCACAGAGCCCGACACGGGGCTCGAACCCATGAACTGTGAGATCACCACCTGAGCCGAAGTCGGACACTTAACCGACTGAGCCACCCAGGTGCCCCAAGTTAATGTTTTTAAAAAACTTAGTATAGTGCCTGGCACCTCATTAATGTAACCTCCTGCTTTTTCACTTTGTTGTGGTGAGGAAAGATAAAGAACATCCTACTAAAGAATGAATGGGCCTGTGGACCCCCATACTTCACTCTCTGCTTCTGGGGATTCACCCTTCTCACCAGAGCACCACCAGGTATCCAGCTGTGGAGTTTCAGACTCTGCGCTCCCCCTGTTTACAGAGTCTTAAAGGAATTTAAACCCTCTCCTTTCTCCCTTTTTTGTTCAGTCCCCGTGGCTGTTACCACTTTTCCATTTTCTCTCCAGCTGCTTTTTGGGGGGTGCTTTGCCCATACTCTCCCCCGCCCCATCTCCATCCTCTCTCTGCATGCAAAAACAGCTCCCTGCCCTCCATGGCTTCTCTCTCCCCCAGTTCACCTGTCCACACTGCATACCTGCTGAGTTCTGTGGTTCAGGTTGTGCAGATTGCTGTGTTAATCCTCAAATCAGTTTTCTAGGTGTGCAGGATGGTTTAGTGTTGATCTTGCTGCATTTCATGGACATGAGATGCAAAACAAATTTCTATGCTGTTCTGCCATCTTGGCCCCTCCCCCCCTTATTTTTAATTTTTTTAAGTTTATTCATTTATTTTGAGAGAGAGAAAAAGAGCACACGAGTGGGGAAGGGGCAGAGAGAGAGAGAGAGAATCCCAAGCACTGGCAGTGCAGAGCCTGATGTGGGGCTCAAACTCATGAACTGTGAGATCATGACCTGAGTCAAAGTCAAGAGCCAGATGCTTAACCAACTGAGCCACGCAGGTGCCCTAGGGTCCTATATTTTAAATATAAGAAAATACTTGCAAATATCCCCTTTAATCATGATAACAGCTAAATGTTGAGCATCTACTATGACCTAGACAACTTTGCCAAAACAGATATCTGCTGCTTGAGTGCCAAGAGCTCACTTGTTAAATCCGGCTTGGGTGCGTTCCATTGGTTGGAGAGGTGTCCCATACCTGCATTATAACTACTAGGGAGGCTTGGCATGTGAGTTAAAGGATTTCAGCCTTTACAGTTGTAGGTGGTTGCTACTTCTCATCAAGACTCAGTAGTAGGCGTCCACCCAAGTGGATCAGAGAGGGTTCATATTTGGGAACAGGCAAAGAAGCATGGCAAATGGTCACTACATCTTATGAGTGACAGCAGGTATGCTCATGATTCTGTCCCTTTGCCCTCTCTTTCCCAGAGGTCTTTCTCGTGCTACGAGAGCCTGTTTTATACTGGACGCCAGAGTTGCCGAGAGGTACCCAACATGGTAAATGCACTGACAACAAACTTTGTATGGGCTGCTCCTCTCTCCTGTCTCACACTCCTACTCCCCCTACTGGTGCTTCCTGGGATCACATACAAAATAGACTATTGCCATATACGGATCCTTGCACCAGTTGTGGTGGTGGGGTGGGGCGGGGGCGGGGGGTGCGGTGCTCAATGGAGAACTCTGTTTGGGTCAGCTGGGATCTTGTGCCCACCTCTGCATCCTGGACTTGGGGAAAACCCCACTTAAGCCACATGGGCCACAGATGACAGAGGCCTTGTTTTCCAAAAGGGATCTTGAGGGCAATTACCAAAATAAGAGAGAATAAACTCTGAGCAGAACAAAAGAAGAATAATACACTAACCACGTGTTGGTCAGCAGAATGAATGATTCCACTGGGGGAATAAAACCCTCCAAACTTGAAGGTATACATGAAAGAAGAAGAGAACAGGGAATCAGGAACGGCTTGGGTGTACATTTAGATCTCCCACAAATGCCTTAAAACAAGGTTTGGGGGGACATCTGAGGGACAGGTGGAAGGTTCCAGACAGAAATGAGGATGTTAGGAGAGGCCAGGAAGTTAGGAGAACTTGTAGGATCTGGGGTCCCAGAGGACAGAGCAGGGAAGGGTTGCAAGAGGGGATCAAAGTCAAACGCCATGGCGGTAACTGGAGGGGACCAACGGGGAAAGTCGCGAGGAGTGGGGAGCAGGGTGGGACACTGGTCTCAACCGAATGCAGTCATGCTTTTCCACTTTGGCTCTTAAACGTTTCTCACACTGAATAATCTAGACTTCAGTGTAAGTTTTTGCCAGCCACCGTTCTCTAAAACAGGAATCGCTAAGAATAATAAGACTCTTACATTAAGAGCTGTGAACTTACAGGAAATTATTGAAATGTGCTTAACTCTTGATCGTCACAACCAAGAAGTCTTGAAATGCTTAAACCGCTTTATCATAATTTTGCTTTGTCTCAACAAAGTATTTTGAGATAATTTTTATGGAAGATGCCACATAAAAATAAATTGGTTCGAAATGGCAGAGGCTTTAAAAGATCGTAATAGATTGATAAAGTGGGTCACCGCCTTACATGTCTGGCATGATGCCCAGAGAAAGAACGTGAAAAAGTAGGAAAGAGACCCAAATTGGGAGAGAGCGGGAAGAGTGTTACCGGAGAAAGGCAACCACACCAATATTCAAGGACAGTAGTGACCTGTCAACTTTCCAAGAGTGACCCTTGTCCTCATGCTGAAAATACGTTTTGGTGGAAAACACTCCCATAACTGAAAGGTTTCTGAGAGGAAGAACTAGGGCGCAGATGTGCCTGTGTGAGTGAGGGTGTGTTTGTGTGCACCCCGAGGTAGAAATAAAACGCACATTGTGAGCCCACGATCTTCTTCTCCACTTAATATTCCAGGAAAGGTGGGAAAGTTGGTAAAAATCAGAACGTTAGCCCTTGGGCAGTTGGTGCTGGTCTAGAAACTCTGCCGGTTGTCAATATATTGATGCTTCCTTTCACACGCCTGGTGAAATCTCCGGATGCCAACGAACGCGGCTCTTTCCAGCATGAACTCTTTTGTAAAAAATTGACTTCAAAATGCAATATTAATGTGGGCTCAGTGCAGAGATCTGGGCAGTAGAAAGCAGCCCCTTGCACTGACCACGCCTGCTCTCTGAGAATGTGGAGCAGGGCTTTAGAAGCAGGTCTTGGTGTTAAAGCCACTGGAGGTATTTGCTAAGAATGCACGATGTTCGGTCAGGGTTTGGGAATCTGTCTTTTCCTTCTTGTTCAGATTGTTGAGTTTATTGACACCTTTAAATGGAGATTTTGTTGACTGTTGCCTAGAGGATGTGTGTTTATACGCGTAAACTCAAAAGATTTAAAAGGATATACAGGGAAATTTAAGACTTGGTCCCATATCTGATTTTCAGGATCCTCGTTCCCCTGAGGTACAAACCCTGTTACCAGACATGTGATGCTTGTGTAAGCGTATAGATGATTCTCTCTCTTGATAATATATGACTTACCCATACACACATATACATGTATACATGTCTGTCTATAGGTACATGCATTTATAACAGGGTAGCAAACCGTATACACGGTTCTAATTTTTAAACACTCAATCCTGAATAATTCCACGTATGGGCGTTCAGAATGCACAATATGGGCTACCTTGTTAGCTTTTAGCCATTGATTTGATACTTCGTGATTGATCCGCCTCCTACTCTGAGCATTTAGGCGGTCTCCAGCATCTGCCTCTGACAGACGATGTCATAATGAATATCCTTGTTGGTTTTATACAGAAGAACATAGTCCACGTCAGTTGGTCTTTTCGGTTTCAAGTCACGGAAAATGAACTCTGGCTTTTTGAGATAGAACAGGAATTGATGAGAGGGTCTGTACAGGGCCAGAGGGCCAGAGAAACCAGGTTTTATCGCACCGGGGTAGCTGTCCACACTGCGGGGCCCAGGTGCTGCTGCCTTCACCGGGGCGCTCACCGGGGCTGGGGCTTCCGTGGGAACCACCGCCACCTACATTTCTAGAAACTGGGTGTAGCTCTGTCACAGCTGCTGGTGCCTTTGGCAGAGTAGCTGATACACAAGCCCCGCTTCTTTGTCCTAAAGACTCACTTGACTGTCCGAGCCTGTTCTGTGCATCTTAACTACAGCGGAAGTGAGAATAAATCTCCTACGGGGTGGGGTGGGGGGAGCGTACGCCTCCACCAAAGTTTCATAAGAGAGTCTAGTCCCTCATCAGAAGAGGGTGCATTGCTTGGGTTTCTCCCCAAAGCAGATCCATTTCGTCCCAGGGAGAGAAAGCGTCCTAGACGCTTGAGGTGGGAAGCGGTCAGCGTGCACAGAAAACGTCCCCCTTGGTTTCTGGCAAGCTTGGAAGTGGCCTTGAGTCTAAGGGTGGGAATCCGCAAAGTCCGTTACAGTGGGTTCGTAGACTGGTAACCAAAAAGGGGAGTCTGGGAAGAACCCCAAAGGGGAAAGAAAAGAAATAACCTTATAAAAGACTAAACCCAAGTGTGGTTTCTTCACTGATTGCGGAACAAACGCTCTCTTGATGGATCTGGTGGCTCATGGGGAATGCATAAAAATACTCGAGGTTGGGGCGCCTGGGTGGCGCAGTCGGTTAAGCGTCCGACTCCAGCTCAGGTCATGATCTCGAGGTCCGTGAGTTCGAGCCCCGCGTCGGGCTCTGGGCTGATGGCTCGGAGCCTGGAGCCTGTTTCCGATTCTGTGTCTCCCTCTCTCTCTGCCCCTCCCCCGTTCATGCTCTGTCTCTCTCTGTCCCAAAAATAAAAATTAAAAAAAAAAGTTGAAAAAAAAAAATACTCGAGGCAGAGGGTCTGTATTGTTAGGATCTTCTAATTTGTTTACTATTGATAGATACCCGCACATGTGAGGACATTAGACACAATGTTTATTTTATAATTATCAGCTTGTGGGAATATATTTCTATATGCCAATTTTTTTTTTTTTTCCTGAGCGGTACTGATGAGTACCCATGAAATTGTGACTGCGCCATTAGGTTTGATGAATCCGTATAATTGCTGCACAAATATTTTGAATTTAATTGCATGTAATGTAGTTAACGCTCAGTTATCAGCGCCAATAAGGGCAGGAGCATGGTTAATTCAAAACAGTGGAAAACCCAAAATCATTTATGTGAGACTTTGGAGGTCCATTTGCAGGTCTACTCAGGGCTGCAGATTCACCTTTCTAATTACATTTTGCTTTAGACGAGTGGGAAAACGTGTTTTCATTTGATAAAGCGTGGATCGATGGGGGAGGAAAGTTGTTGAAGTGTATTCTGGGTGGTTGCAGGAACTGGCAGGAGAAGTTTTCGGCGGATAGCCACACTGAGGTGATTGAGAGTTCACTGGCCCAAATCTCATTAAAGCGAGTCTGGTTATTTCTCTTCATCGTTCGTGTATGTTAAGCACCAGGCACTGTATCCAGCCCTTTACAAAGATGATCTCATCCTTCCTCCAACGCTGTATAATTAGGGGAGGTCGTGTGGTTCGGAAGAATGGAACTTTAAGAACCAAACTGTAGGGATTTCACGTCTTGCTTTTTGCCAAGTTGTTAGCGATGTGACATTAGTTCAAGTTACTGAATCGGGGAAGTTTCCTCTTCTGCCAGTAATTGTAGTGGGTAACCCATAGCTCTGTTTATGGCCCATGAGGACTGAATGAGATCATCTGTGTAAAGCGTGGTGACTGGCTTATTATGATGATGTCCACAGTCAATTATACAGAGAGTTAGTTTCAAAGTCAGAATTCAAGGGGTTGCTCTGCCTACTCCCTAGTCCGAGCTGTCACTGAACCCTCCAGAACAGTGCCACTCAGACTTTTCAGTGCATGAGAATCACCTGGGGACCTTGCTGAAGTGCAGATTTTGATGCAGTAGGTCTAGGACAGGGCCTGAGATTTTGCACTTCGAATAAGCTCCCGAGTGATGTTTGTGCTGCCGACCTGTGGACCACACATTGGGCAGCAAGGCACTAGATGGTTTGGCTCAAACGTTTTCATTTCAGTGTAGTTTTCTCCTTGCATCTAGAAGCAGGGTCAAAGAAGTGATGCCTTCTGTCCTTCTTTGCCATATATGGTCCAACCCAGGTCCCAGACTGCTACGAAGTCTTTCTAGGCTCTCAGATCCCTTGGATTTGTCCCTTTCTCACTCTGCTAGTGTAGCCATATGTGTTCTAACATGCTGAGAAGCAACACAGGGAAGCAGCTGTGAACACAGACTCTGGGGTCACGCAAGCTCGGGTTCGAGTTGAAGCTCTGCTACCGACTAAGCTGTGTGACCTTGGACCCATCACTTCTCTGAACTTGAGTTCCCTCATCTGTAGAACGGGCATGATGAGAGAACTCGCCTAATAAGTTTATTGTGAGACTCAGAAGAGATTGTTGATGTAAAAAGTCTTTGCTCAACAGTTAGCGCCAAGCAGGTGCTCAGTGAAAGTTCCAGAAGGTTGTCAGCAAGGTGAGGGTGGGCGCTCTGTGTGTTTTGTCGTTTTGCTAGTGAGTCTAACTCAAATGTGGCTGACTCTCTTCTTGGCCAGTGACTCACTCTTCCAGCCCCCCTTCCAGCTGAGGGCCGTCATGTGACTTAGTTCTGGCCAATGAGATGTAAGGCAGAGTCGTCTCAGGACCTCTGGGAAAAATTTGGGATCGGGGAAAGGAAAGGGCCCCTGTACCTTGCGTTCCATACCTCCAACTTCCTGCCTTGGCATGTGGTTGTGATGGTGAAGATTGTGACAACTCTTTTGTTGCCAAAGTGCCACAAATCCTGTCTGGAAGCTGCATCACGGCTCAACTTCCCCCTCTGTCCAATCCTCCTTCCCTCCCTTCCCTTCTGAGATGTGGATCCTAAGAGCATTTCCTAATAAAAGCCTAGATGCTGATTTCTGTCTCAGAGTCAGCTTCCCTGAGAACCCAATCTATAAAAATATATTTGTAAATATATAAATAAAAATTTCTCCCTCTATACAATCCTCTTTCCCTCCCCTCCCAGACATTGATCCCAAGAGCACTTCCCGATAAAAAACCAGATGCCGATTTCCGTCTCAGAGTCAGGTTCCCTGGGAGCCCAATCTATAAAAATATATTGGTAAAAATATAAATAAAAATGATTTAGATTTTGGCTACTCATAAGGACTTCTATGCCTCTGCAAAATAGGTAACCATGAGCATTTTGCTTGTTTGTTTGTGGTATCTGAAACCCCTTCTAAAAGGATTTTCCCACCATATAAATGTTGGCTATAATCAGATCTTTTTGTTCAAAACTGAACATATCAAAGGCCCACTTTACCAGACTCCCTTGCAGCTAGGATGTCCCGGACTTCTCTGTGGCAAAACTCCTTTTTTTTTTTTTTTTAACCCCAGTAGCCAGTGATGATCAAGAAACCATGGCAGAGGACTCTCTTTTAGTGATGCTGCAGCCACATTCATGTTTCTGGAACAGCAGTGCCTGCCCCAGCAGCGCCCGCCCCAGCAGCACCAAGTTCATGGGAACAGCCTCTCTCCAGGGCTTGGGGGCTGCCGGGTTGGTGGTCCTGGCCAGGCGGGCTGCAGTCCCCCCACGTGTGGCCACAGCACATCCTTGTCAGACTATTACGAAAGCTGTAATGTGCTTCGTCTGTAATTCTGGATGAAAAACCACCTTTTGTGCGACTGTCTTTAGAAGCCGTTTTCTCTAGCCTTTCTCCGTGTTTCTGTGAGCTTCTCGGTAAGCTCTCCTGTGTGAATCAACCGTAGACAGTTTTTCTTATTTGCATCACAGAACCATGGCTGAGGCACACCAGGTAGTAGTATTTAATTTGTATCCATGGACATCAAAGTCTCGATGTATATTTGGTTACCGATAACAACAGTAACTTTTAAAGACTCCTAGTTCACAGAGAGCCTACAAGTGCTCATTTCATCCTTCCTCAAAGACCACTGGGGGTTCATATATTGTATTTAACTCACACTTTACAAGGTAGCCTCTGAGAGGTGGGATGGCTTATCGGAGTTAACTAGTAAATAGCAGAGCAGGACCGAAATCCAAGCCCTTTATTTAATTCTCTTAAAGTTTCAAATCTTTTGGTGGCAAATACTATGCTAACCAAAAATTCCAAACTCTGATCACGTTGGATAATGGAAACTTTCTAAAAATGTTTATTTATTTACTTTGAGAGAGAGAGCGAGCACAAGTGGAGGGTCAGAGAGAGAGAGGGAGAGAGAGAAAATCCCAAGCAGGCTCCGTGCTGTCAGTGCAGGGCCTGATGATGTGGGGCTCAATCTCATGACCATGAGATCACGACCTGACTCATTGAGTTAAGAGTTGGATGCTTAACTGACTGAGCCGCCCAGGGGCCCTGATAATGAGGATGTTTTAAGTGAAAAATCTCAAGTCTTAATAGAAAACCATATTTTTCTTGATTTAAACGCTACAGAAGGATAAAAGATGAAAAGGTTACTGGAGAAAAGAGATGTTAACAGTTTCTTTTGTGTTCTAATAGAAAAAATTTAAATATAGGCAAGCATATTGAGGCACATTCTTTTTTTATTTTATAAAAGTCAGTGTCCATTATACATAATGTTGTTTGCTTTTTTGAGGAAAAAATCTTAGACTTCTTGTCAACATCGCCGTAAATAGCTTTGCTTAATTCTGATTGGCATTCATGATTATATGCTTAGGATTTAATCTAAATGATCAGTCTTCTATTGATGAATGTTGTCTTAGTCTGGGTTTCCTAGAGGCAGCGCTTAAGAGAAGCATTTGTATACACATGCTAGACTAGTGGAGAGGAACCCAGCCAACCCTCCGGAGAAGGCTCAGGTTTGAGCCCTTAGTGGCCAACCTTCACTTTTGCTTGGAGGGAGGGACACCAGACCCTTAAAGGGATCTGGGTGGGACACCAACAGCATTAGCTTCATATATTTTTTTGGTAGCCAGTCTTCATTTTTTTTTTCCTATTGACCTACTGTGATGAATATCCTCCTATCTTTGTGTGCTATGAGAAATTCTTATAAGATGTGAAAATTCTAAACCAAAGGATGTGGCAGAGAATGCTAGAAGCCTGTACAATGTCCATTTTCCATTCTCCTTACCGACAGAACAACAACTTGTTGGCTGCACTGACATTCCTAGTTAAAAACATGCCATACTTCTCAGCCTTCCTTGGAGACAGAGACCGTTTTGATCAACGAAATGTAAGCGGAAGTCATTGGATGGGGCTCCACAGGAGTGGAAGGCAATGGCAGCCACATTCACCTGGAACATGTCCTTTGCCTCCTGACCCTCCCGTTTTTCTGCCCAGAACAGAGATGTGATGCTGGAGGTGGTGCAGCCGTCTTGTGAACGTGAGGCAACAGGTTCTCAGTTGTCTGAGGAGGAGACATTGTGGAATATTACACAGAACGTTTAGCGGCCTTGGATTCTCTAACACTGGCTTCTATTTATGGAAAGGTAAAAAAATGCCTTATTTGTTTAAGCTTCTAGCAGATGTAGAGTATGTATATTTAAACGTTGGTACGTACCGTGAAGTTGGATTTCACGGAACATTAGACACTAAAGCAGGGTCTCTCAACCTCAATACTCTTGCTATTTGGGGCAGGATAATTTTATGTCATGAGAGTCTATCTTGTGCATTGTAGGATGTGTAGCAGCATCCCTTCCCAATTACAAGAAAAATTATCTCCAGACGTTGCTAAATGTCCCTTGGTTGAGAAGCACTGCTTTAAAATCAGATTGTAAGGCAAAAATTACATATAGTAAAAAAAAAAATACACTTGAAGGATCTATTTAATCACTGACAAAATATAAAATTCATTCATTCCTGCAAAAGTATTTATTGAAAGGCTACTACGTGCCATGTGCTATTCTTGATGCTAGAAATGGTGTGGATACAGGGCACATAAAAACAGATAAAGATCGCTGCCCTCCTGGAGCTTATATTCTCCCAGGAGAAAACAAATAAGAAATGAAGTACAAACATATACAGTATGTCTTGAATCATGTGGCATTTACCATCCTTTTTTTTCATACATTTTAAAAAATTTAAATCCAAGTTGGTTGACATATAGTGTAATAATCATTTCAGGAACAGAATTTAGTGACTCATCGCTTACGTATAACACCCAGTGCTCATCCCAACAAGTGTCCTCCTTAATGTCCATCACCCATTTAGCCCTTCTCCCCACCCAACACCCAGCCAGCAACCCTTAGTTTGTCCTCTGTTTAAGAGTCTCTTATGGTCATCTCCCTCTCTGTTTTTATATTATTTTTGTTTCCCTTCCCTTATGTACATCTGCATTGTTTTTTAAATTCCACATATGAGTGAAATCACATGATATTTGTCTTTCTCTAAGTTTGCTTAGCGTAACACCCTCTATTCCATCCATGTTGTTGCAAATGGCAAGATTTCATTCTTTTTGATCGCCGAGTAATATTCCATTGTGTGGAATGGAATACATACATATATATATGTATACACATTGTGTATATATACATATATACATATATATATATATATACACACACACACACATATATATACACACACACCATATCTTCTTCATCCATTCATCTATGGATGGGCATTTAGGCTCTTTCCATACTTTGGCTATTGTTGATAGTGCGGCTATTAAACATTGGGGTGCATGTACCCCTTTGAATCAGCATTTTTGTATCCTTTGGATAGATACCTAGTAGGGCAATTGCTGGGTTGTAGGGTAGTTCTATTTCTAATTTTCTGAGGAACACCCACACTGTTTTTCAGAGTCGCTGTACCAGTTTGCATTCCCACCAACAATGCAAAAGAGATCCTCTTTCTCGGCATCCTCGGCAACATTTATTGTTACCTGAGTTGTTAATTTCAGACGTTCTGACAGGTGTTGGGTGGTATCTCATTGTGGTTTTGCTTTGTCTTTCCCTGATGATGAGTGATGTCGAGCATTTTTTCATGGGTCTGTTGGCCATCTGGTTGTCTTCTTTGGAAGAGTGTCTGTTCATGTCTTCTGCCCATTTCTTCACTGAATTATTTGTTTTTTGGGTGTCGAGTTTGCTAAGTTCTTTATTGATTTTGTATATGTCATTTGCAAATATCTTCTCCCATTCCATTGGTTGCCTCTTAGTTTTTCTGATTGTTTCCTTCACTGTGCAGAAGCTTTTTATCTTGATGAGGTCCCCATAGTTCATTTTTGCTTTTGTTTCCCTTGCCTCTGGAGATGTGTTGAGTAAGAAGTTGCTGCGGCCAAGATCAAAGAGGTTTTTGCCTGTTTTCTCCTCGAGGATTTTGATGGCCTCCTGTCTTACATTGAGGTCTCTCATCCATTTTGAGTTTATTTTTGTGTCTGGTGTAAGAAAGGGGTCCAGGTTCATTCTTCTGCATGTTGCTGTCCAGTTCTCCCAGCACCACTTGCTGAAGAGACTGTCTTTATTCCATTGGATGTTCTTTCCTGCTTTGTCAAAGATGAGTTGGCCATACGTTTGTGGGTCCATTTCTGGGTTCTCTATTCTGTTCCATTGATCTCTGTGTCTGTTTTGTGTCAGTATCATACTGTCTTGATGATTACAGCTTTGTAATACAGCTTGAAGTGTGGAATTGTGATGCCTTGGTTTTCGTTTTCAACATTACTTTGGCCATTCGAGGTCTTTTCTGATTCCATATGAGTTTTAGAATTGTTTCTTTTAGCTCTGTAAAGAATGCTCGTGGTATTTTGATAGGAATTGCATTGCATATGTAGATTGCTTTGGGTATTATTGACATTTTAACAATATTCTTCCAACCCATGAGCATGGAATGTTTTTCCATTTTTGTGTCTTCTTCAGTTTATTCATAAGCTTTCTGTAGTTTTCAGCGTATAGGTTGTTCACCTCTTTGGTTATCATGTAGATGTGTGTTCTTTATCGTTACCAATAATAACAGTAAACAATGGTTTGGAATAGGATGTGTATACTATAGCCCATGGGACAAATCTGGCCCATCACTTGTCTTTGTAAATAAAGGTTTATTGGTAAATAGCCACACCCATTTTGTAGGTATTGTCTCTGGCTGTTTTTGTACCACCTTATCAGAATTGCATAGTTGGGACAAACTATATGACCCGAGAAACCTAGAAATATTTACTAGCTGGCCCTTTGCGAAGAACACTTGCCAGTTCCTGGTTTAGAGATTTATAGTTGACAGAAAATCTGTGCACACATTATCTTATTTATTCCCCAGAGTAATGCCGTGTCCTTGTTGTTCGCTCTTTCACTTCGTAGGTGGGAGTTTGAGAGCTGGGACGAGTTTCTTACATTCCCTCAGCAGTTCAGGGTGATGGGCTTGTGGGGGAGTCTGTGGCTGTACATAGGATCCTGGTGGGAGAAGTCACGGAGAAGGTGATGGAGACTTGAGGCAGTGAGGGACAAGCATTGTCGCAGAAGGAAGGTGGTGCGCCACACGTCTGAGGAACAGTGAGAGGTCAGCAGAGCGAGTGTGAGGGAGACTAGCGGGAGCTGCGGTGGGAGAGGGGAGCGGAGGGGGCAGGCGGGGCCCAGCTCTGGCTTGTCGCTTGGAGAAGGTCCCGAGTCTTGTGGAAGGTTTGAGGAGAACGGGGGCGCCATCTGGCTTCCGGTTTAACAGCTGCCTGTGAAGCCCGGGCTGAGAGGGTCAAGGGTGGACGCAGAGCCCAGGTGGAGACAGACTGGTGGCGGGGCCGTGGCTGGGTGCGGGGGGTTGGATTCTGGACTGACTTCGGAGGGAGGCTTGGCTGCTGGTGGGTTGGATGGTGGGAGGTTGAAAGAGAAAGAGGAGTCTGGGAAGACACCAGGGGAGAGATGGACCGGGGGTGGCAGAGGTGGGGGAGCAGGTTTGGGAAGGGGCCGTGAACCTGGAGTTCAGTTCTGGACGTGTTATGTTGCAGATTCCTCACCACATTTTGGGAACTGCTGGGGACTCAGGACAGAAGCAGAGGGAAGGTGCATAAGCACGGATCTGGTTCCTCAGACCAGACCATCCTCCTGGGAGAGAACGACAGGTCTCCCTGCCATAAACGGAGAGTGTGGAGAAGATTCTCGGGGTTTTCTGTCTTGCCTCGAAGGTTTCCCTAGGCCTGCAAACCTTTTCGGTAAAGGCCTAGGTAGCAAATATGTTAGGTTCGGTGGGCCGTATTAGTCACCTCAGGCTGCCATAACAAAATACCGTAGACCAGATGTGTTCCATTTCAACCTGTTTACAAAACAGGAAGCTCTTTGCCCACCCCTGGTTTTCTGCCGTTCTGTGAACACGACAGCTGCTAATGGATTGGTTTGCTCTGGGGACGGAGGGGAGAGTAGCATAGGCAAGAGGAACCCAGCCCAGAGCCTGGCACACAGTAGGTGCTCAACACACATTTGCTTCGTTGACAAGAGGGGGGCTCCCTGGCCCCTAAATTGGCACCACGTTGGCACTTCCATTGCCTCTGCTCTCTTGCCCCTGGTATTGCTTTCCTGACCTTCTGCCTTACAGCGACATTGCATCTGACAAGTGCGCCAGGGTCTAAAGTTGCTGTGACATTAGCTCTTGATGAAAAATCATTGTGTCACGGAACGAGCTCTAACTTGGTCACTTATGGTCCCATCACCAGTGGATGCCGTAGAGAGAGCGGATGCCAGATTTTTGACCACTTATTCACCTACGTGTCCTTACATTTAGAGCAGGACAGGAGAGAAGTCGATCCATTTATCACTAGGACCTGGGGAAAAAGACTAGGGACTCTTTTTTTTTTTTTTTTTTTTTTTACAGTTCTGAAATTTTCTGGAACAATAGATGGGGAGTTTTGTACAGGGCAACAGAACCTGGAGTGCTCGGGTGGGTTGATGAGGTGGTGATTCATTTTGATGTGGGTGTGAGGGCTGCACCGGGATGTTACCACCGCGAGTCTTGTTAGCGCAAAAATATTAAGCCGGTTCCTGCTCCCCGCGTGCCTCCGATGGGAGAGATCCACCATACAGGAAAACAGGATTCTTTACCAGAAATATGGCTTTGCGTGCTTCTCTTTCATTGTTTTGTGTGGCCGGGAGAAATCCGAGGAAAAGAAACAAGGCAGTGAGCAGCCAGAACTGTGGGGACAGATAGCATATCTGGGGTCTGAGCAAATAGATCTAGAGAATGCAAAGTAGCCTACTGATTTGTGGCAGTGGTGGGGCAGGTGTCCCCGGCTGGTGGCGGTAGTAAGGGGATTCTGAACTTCCCAATAACTATGCACTGTGTGCACGTGAATAGGCATGTGGTCACCTGAGTAGCACCACGCAGAGCCCCATCCCTACAATCCCCAGCCCCTTACTTACATCTCCAACCCTGTGCTGGAGGGCTTAAAATGCCTCGCAAAACTAGTCAGTCTTTCCTTCAGGGAAGGAGGTTTCTTGGTGAAGCAGAATGAACATGAGCTTTGGTTTCCGCGAAGGGCTTGAGGTTTCTGGAGCGCTGTAACAGTTATCTGTTGCTGCAGAACGAATTGCTCCAGACCTCAGTAGCTTAAAACAACAATAAACACTTAGGACCTCATGGTTTCTTTGGGTTAGGAATTCAGAAGCGGATTAAATGGTCAGTCTGGCTTGACGTCTCTCCCAAGACCGCAGTCTGAAGGCTTGAGTCTAGTGGACGAGAGCGTCTGCTTCCAAGAGGGTCCACGCACGGGGCCAGCAAGCTGGTGCTGGCTCTTGGCAGGAGGCCTCAGCCCCTGTCCCTCTGGCCCTTCCAGAAGTCTGCCTGAGCGTCTTCACAGCAGAATGGATAGCTTCTCCCAGAGTGAACCGAGAGCAAGGCAGGAGGTACGACGTCTTTTGTGACCCAGTCTCCGAAACTACGCACAGTCACTTCCACAAAACTACACAGCTCTTTCCCATTTCACGTGACAGTGGCATATATCCCCCTCTGCTGGTGACATCAGGAGGCTGGCATCCCTGGGGTATCCTGGAGGCTACTCACCATAAGCGCTTGCTGTACGTCAGACACGTGTGCTTTCTCATTTGATTCTCAGGGTAGCAGCAACAGGACAAGGTGGGGTCTATTATTATGAGAAATGTAAACAAATCCGTTTCACTAATTTGTCTAAGGCCGCACAGCTAGAGAGCGGAAGGGCCGGGATTGCAGTTTACACGGCCAAGTTCAGAGCGTGGAGGTGACCTTGGTCCCCCCACAGACCCTTCTCAGAGAGACCCGAGCTCTAGTCCTAGCTCTGCCTCGATTGTGATAATGCAGCCTGTGTTTGCACAGTCCCAACAGACAATCTGGAAAGCACAAACACCGGGCTTGGCATGTTGAGGTGTTCGGCAGATGTTTTCTGTTTTCTTCCCCTTGAGTTTTCCGTACCGGGGTGCATAGGTGACAGGTAGCATGAGAGAGAAATTTTTATATAGTGCACGTATGAAATGTGTATATTTTTTTAAGTTTAAGAGTTATGCGTGTGTTTTCATGTGAACTCGGAAAAAATAATGAATTGTAATTGGCAAATTACTTAATTGAATCTCAGTTGTGATATCTGTGAAATGAGCACAAAAACGTGTAGCTCTTGGAGTTGTCTGGATTGAAGAAAGATAATGCATATCCAGGGCCTAGACTCAATGATATTTATTACTATTCACCCGAGATGAATGTAAAGTATTCTGGGAAATGTGGGAAGTGGATTTCTGTACCTTCTCTGTTTTAAGAGAGAATCTCTTAGCGACTTGAGTTCCATGTAAGATTATGACCCCGCGGTAGAGGAAGCTACGAGGGAAATGAGTTTTCCTCCTTAGTTATGTTCACGGCATCGGTGAGAATTAACTGTTACCGTCTCGACCTTCATAAGGTAAGATCTTTAAAAAGCGGATGTTTTTATGCTGGCGAAAACTGGCTGGCTATAGAAATGCACTTTCGAAAATGTTTTCCTTCCCACTCTGTGGTTGCCTAATTGTCACGGATGCAGGTGTCCTGGCTGCGCGCTCCTTTGGGTATGAAGCCGCCACTCTGGTTTACCTTAAGTGGAGGGACTTCCTCTCCTGCAATTTAATTTCCAAGCCCTGATGCAAAGCAGGCTGATTCGCTTTGACAGGAAACTACAGGATACACAGGGAGGGGCACGTTTGTGTAGTCAGGTAGCGCTCTGCTATTATGAGTAATACGGCTTAACAGGAAAGGAAAGGAAACAAACAAGATCCCAGGAAACCATGAGTTTTCCCCCAAAGAACTTATTTCCAATGAATCCTAGAAAACAGAACCAGGAGAGGCCCTTAGATGATCAGGAGAAACTAATATTGATCGATTGATTCATAATTTGTGTCTCATCTTCTGAAAATAAATTGTTGTAGTTTAGAAAAGTCATTGACTCTCCCCCCGCCCCCTCAGGATATTACTGCAGGAGCATTCACATAACTTTGGAATAGACGGTCACATTTCAAGATGTCAAGCCACCGATTTGACAATATCTGATTTTGAGATTTTTTTTTTTTTTTTTTTAGCTTAGACTATAACCTTAGGGATGAAAACAATTGGCACGGAAAGAAAGTAATGTGATTTTTGTCTTTTTATGTCCTGTCAAAGGCTGCGTGTGTTTTTGAAACATTTAAGCAATTAAAAAGCAAAAGTAAAACGTAGAAGAAATCGTCCTTTATCCCTACTGATGTGAAGAGTTTTGAGGCTGGAGTGGCATTCATAGTTTCTGGTGGCTCTGGGCCATCTCCCTTTCTGAAAACAACGGTTTCTTCTTGTGGACTTGTTTCCCCCACTAACCTAACCCCCTCTGAAGGAGCAGGGGTCGGTCCAGAGCCTCCTGGTCTGTCATATCACAGTGGTGATAGAACAGGGGCGGGACACGCTCTCAGGTTACGGCAGACAACTTGGGATGAGGTTACGTGTTGCTATTCACACTTGGGAGCGGACTCCTCTGCCTGATGTGTTTCCGTGATGGGAGGCTGGAGGCCAGTGGCAGCGTGAGAGCCCCTGATGGCGCCGTGTGAAGGTGTGTGGCCCTCAGTCATGGTACACAAACATGGGTTCGAGGGCTGAGTGAGCCACCGACTGCTCGGGTTCTTTCAGGGAGCCTGTGGTAACCCTTAACTCTGCATTCACCACAGAAGATGCTGGAAAACCAGTTCAAGAGTTAGGTGGAGGAAATGGTGAAATAAATTACATCAGCTTTCGTTTTGTTTCCATTCCTTCTCGTTTTCCTTACGGCTTCCCCTGGTTTTCTTAGAAATACGGTTCCTCAGCTTCTGACCTGATGACCTTCCTTTGCTCTTTTTTACCTTAGGGCCCCAACCCTTTTGGTAGAAAAGATTTGCTAATGCACTCTGATGTGTTAATGATGACTGATTGTAAATATTTATTTATCTTTGCATTTTGCTCCCGTAGGATCCTTTTGCAGGGACCTTTTAGCTTAAAGATGGGTCACCCATCGGGTTGCTATTTGGGATTGGGTAGTCATTCCATGCATCCCACTCCCTGTTTCCCTTATCCCGAGGATATCTTCTCCCCAGAATGAAGATGAAGAAAGGGTAGATGGGGTGGTCACAATAGGCTTCAATGCCAAGATCTCCTTAGATTAGATATTAATTTCTTGTTCCTGTAAAATCTGCGATGGTTTGCACAACTTTTCGAGGTAGCATTCAATGACCCTGCTCTGTATCTGGGGATAAGAGGTTCCTGCAGACATGTCCGGGTAGCAGGAGAGGACACTGCGGAATTAACTGACCATTGACTTGTAAATGCATTTGCTCAAATCTCATTGGTCAGAGCAGCCACACGGGTGGGAAAGTATAATCCTGTCCAGTGCTTGGCAGAATTGGAAATCTTGGTGAGCAGAATCAAGGACTGTCATTCTGAGTCTCTAGTATGACGGTGGGCGAACAGGGATATGGGTATTAGTGTCTTAGGTACTTTGGAATCTCAATAGTTGGACTCCGTCTAGGATTTGAGGTGGGGCTCATTCAGAGGAAGATATTCAAAGGTCTGCTTTTCTTTTTCTTTTTTAACAGTTACCTACAGAGCAAGTGCGCTAAATAGGGCACCTACTTCAGTTGTCTCGGCAGAAAAGATTTATTCTCCCCAAGTAATTTTCCGTTTTAGTCAGCATTCCACTGCCAGCATTCTGTTGTAGCAATTTGGAGGCTTTTTAGGTTTTTGAGAGAATGAATCATGGAGGGGAAGCTCTCGGGTAAGCCTGCATCCTTTGGGAAGTGTTGATCCCCCACGCAGGAAGAAGTTGGACCCTTGTGCTCCTAATGAAAAGAAAGAACAAGAAAAGGAGAGCTGCTTTTGTTTTGGGTTTAAGAGTCTTTCTTTTTTTTTTTATTTTTTTTTTTTTCAACTTTTTTTTTTATTTATTTTTGGGACAGAGAGAGACAGAGCATGAACGGGGGAGGGGCAGAGAGAGAGGGAGACACAGAATCAGAAACAGGATCCAGGCTCCGAGCCATCAGCCCAGAGCCTGACACGGGGCTCGAACTCACGGACCGCGAGATCGTGACCTGGCTGAAGTCGGACGCTTAACCGACTGCGCCACCCAGGCGCCCCTAAGAGTCTTTCTTAATAAGGAATGATGAACATCAACACCCAGTTATTCAGTAAACCAATTAAATTAAATTAGCACAGCCAGGGAAACGAAGGAACAATTCTTCAACTCTTGCATTTATACTATAGACTCAGCAGTCACAATATGAGGCAGAGGAGTAACGATACGGTCTGTTGAGACCATTCACAGTGATTTTTCACGTTTTTATCAAGTTAAAATATTTAAAATGCCTCCCTCTGCCCCAATAGACAGTTCCAGTATGTTGTTTCTCTTTTCTTTCCGTTCATGATAAAATTGAGATAAAGTTAGCTTTTTGCACCTTTCCTATTACTGGTTTATATTCAAGGCTGTGTCTTTGAAACAATTCTAGCCAGTCTCCTTTTGAGACTTGTTCATTGCTCTCCCTAGTTAAGCGGCAACAAGGATGGGCCAGTATGGTAAAGAATGCCGGCTTTAGAGAATGGTCTTAGGTCAAGAATTATTATTACTTGAGGCCTCCAAGATCCAGTTATGGGTTTCTGCAAACCCTGTGGGCTCTTATGATAATGCTTTTCTCCACTATTATTGTTATAAGGCATTAAATCAGTCAGATTCATGAGCAACAAGAGGTCAATGTCTGATTGAAATTCATAAGGTCAAAAAGGAAACTAAAAATCAATTTATAAGATATGAAGATTTAGGTTCAAACTATATCCATGAGCAATAAAATTTCACATCCATAAATGTAAGAAAATCAGTTATTAAACTTGAGGGGGTAAAGAAGACTTATTAAGTTTTACACACACATAAGGCAGCTAACACATAATTTTATCAGACATTACTGAAATCCTGTGTGTAATATAAGCAATGATGGGCTAAAATGCTAAATGGTTTAGCACTAAATTATTAAGTGATGTATCCCTAAGGTATTAAACAGATAGAAAATGCAGAGCAGGTGTCTCTCCTAGCAGACTTGATCACCAGTTTAAGTGCATATTGATAACAAATGCACTTCAGAGGGAAAATAGTATTAGTAATATTTTTGCTGCGTGAAAGCCTGGTGTCAGGATGACTAAAAGCCTCTACCTGACAAAGAAATGTTCATTTCTCTCTCTCTCTCTCTCTTTTTTTTTTTTAAGGAAAAAAATTAATCATGATAAATGTTAGGTCCCCATGGAACCAAAGGGGAATTCTGGAGGGATTTGAGCATTTTATCTCTTTTCTTCTGTCATCTCTGCATTTAAAAAAAAAAAATTGAATGAATGGAGAAGATCTCTCTACATTATGCAGTAAAAATCGAAATCATGAACACAGTTCATGTGGCAAAATAAAAATATAATTCTGCCAGGATGAGTGTGAAGAAAACTTTGTGAAAGCAAACATTTGGGTTAAAAATTCCAATCATTTAGAAACAAAGCACAAGTCTTCATTCTGTCCTACCAAGACCAGGAAAAGAGAACTTTCTGCTGGTTACCTGCTCAGCAGAGGCTCCAGTTGAAAATTAAAACGCAAAAATACGTGTTTGCGAGTGAGCTGGATGGCAGCTTTCTCTTGTCTCTCTAGACGCGATATGAACCCAAGTGTGGCTTCTGGTAGGTGCATGGAAACAAGACATTAACTGGGTCTCTCTGGCCCTTGGATGTTAGATAAGATAGGCTGGAGCCTCACTGCATACAATGGAGGTTCGGAACAGTCTCCCCAAACTTCACGAAATTCCTAGGAGGCTTATTTTTTTAAACTCGACCACCTTTGGATCTGAGGGCTGTGTTTGCTGCATGACTTGGGCTCACGAGTCTTTCCACTCTCCCACCTTGCTGGTGGCCCAGGTGTTAAAATTACACATACATATAATTTGCACATCATCCACTCGGAGAAATTGCGTAGAAATACAAATTCAATAGGTGTATGAAGTACACCTACTCTTCATTTTATACTTTGAAACAGGTTTTCGAGAAAGTTAAGTGGCTCAAGGCTATGCAGCTTGTGCATGGAGCTGGGACCCCAACATTGGTTCCTTTTTTTGTTTAATTTTTTAATGTTTATTATTTTGAGAGAGGGAGAGACAGAGTGTGAGCAGGGGAGGAGCAGAGAGAGAGAGAGAGACACACACACACACACACACACAGACACACACACACACACACACACACACACACACAGACACACACAGACACACACACACACACACACACACACACACACACACACACAGAATCCGAGCAGGCTCCAGGTTCTGAGCTGTCAGCACAGGGCCCCACGCAGGGCTCGAGCTCACAAACTGCGAGATCATGACCGGAACCGAAGCCGGCCATTTAACCAATTGAGCCACCCAGGCGCCCCCCAACATTGGTTCTAAGTCCATGGTCTTATTCACTCTCTTCTAGGCTTGATATCTCCCCTTGGGTTAGACATAGGCCAACAAACGATGTCCCACAGGCCAAATCTGGTCCTCCATCTGTTTTTATAAATAAAGTTTTATTGAAACATAGCCGTACCCATTGTTTACTTATCGTCTATGGCTGCTTTACTACTGCAATGACCAAGCTGAATAGTTGAGACAGACACAGCATGGCCTGCAAAGCCTACACTATTTATTCTTCAGTCCCGTACAGAAAAAGTTTGTCGACCCCTAGTTTAGGTGGTAGACTAGTATCTACTCCATGGACAACTGTTTTCATGAACATTAAGTATGACATGGTAAAAAGAAATGGGGTCAAATAAGTTTGGGAAATGCTAGGTCGGACAAAGTTAAACAGCCTCCTTTCCAGAGCCTTTAACCTGTGTGTGTGCTGTGTGTGTGTGTGTGTCTGTGTGTTACATTTCATAGGTCACATCTGAGAAAGGCTGGGTTGGGTAATAATTTGGGGAATATACTCCAGAGGGCTGCCATTTGAATGTCTGGGTGTTCCTTGGCAAGGCGGCTGGAGAAGAGTGGAACTTGCGATGGTTATTTTAATAGAATCTCCAATATTACTTTAGAAAAAGATTTTAGTCAGTGGTCTAAAAGATCATTGGAGTTTTCCATGACCTGGGCAGAAGCTAATCTTTTTTGACTTTGTAGGAAAAAAATGACCCACCAGATACAGTTTTGTTCCATTTTATTTTCCTTCCTGTTACTCTTTCTTGAGTCTGTCTCAAGACAGACTGTGAGTACCGGCTTCAAGTGACCCAATGGATGAGCAAGAATCAAATGATTGTTAAAAAAAAAATTGTAAATGGCAGACCTTATTTAATTTAATATTTTTTAAATAAAAATATTACATTTTTTAAATGAAAAATACTACATTTTTAAAATAAAAATATTACATTTTTAAAATAAAAAATATTACATTTTTTTAAATAAAAAATATTACATTTTTTAAAATAAAAGAATATTACATTTTTTAAAATAAAGAATATTACATTTTTTTAAATAAAAGAATATTACATTTTTAAATAAAAGAATATTACATTTTTTAAAATAAAGAATATTACATTTTTTTAAATAAAAGAATATTCCATTTATGGTGTTATAATGTAGTTGTAGCATGTAGTTATTTTCTGCCTAATTGATTGCTCTCTGGTGGATTCCTGTATTTCATGGTGTTCTGTAAACAGTACACGTGGCTTTCAGGGGCTCTAGCTGGCTTTGGGAGGTTGGGACAGCTGTGTTAAATTCTGGAAGGTCGAATTACTTACAACTCATTTGGTTGCGGATGACAAAAACCCAGCTCCTACTTGATAAGCCATTGATTTATGTAACCAGGAGGTGACGTAGAAATGGCTTTAGGCATGGCTGTTTCCAGGAGCTCCAATGACGTCACTGGGATTCTTTCTCTCCTTACTTTCTCTCATTGATTTATTTCTCTCTTTATTTCCTCTAGTTGATTTATTCTCATGGGGTGTCTAAGATTATTGGCATTGCTAGCTCACACGGTATCGATAGATAAAGATTCTAGATTTTCTTTTTTTTTAATCTCAGTTTAAAAAATTTTTTTGACAGTTCATTTTTTTTTTTTTTTTTCCAACGTTTTTTTTTTTTTATTTTTTATTTTTGGGACAGAGAGAGACAGAGCATGAACGGGGGAGGGGCAGAGAGAGAGGGAGACACAGAATCGGAAACAGGCTCCAGGCTCCGAGCCATCAGCCCAGAGCCTGACGCGGGGCTCGAACTCACGGACCGCGAGATCGTGACCTGGCTGAAGTCGGACGCTTAACCGACTGCGCCACCCAGGCGCCCCGACAGTTCATTTTTTAAAAAATATAATTTATTGTCAAGTTGGCTAACATTCAGGGTATACAGCGTGCTCTTGGTTTGGGGGGTAGATTCCCGTGATTCATCCCTTAAGTACAACACTCAGTGCTCACCCCAAGATCCTATATTTTCTTAAGCAGCTCCCTAGCAATGCCTGAGAATGTCTCTGCTCGGTCCTGCCTGGCTCATTTGCCCAATCCTGGACCAATTGTGTCCAGAAGGAGGTATTCTGATCGGCCAGACTGGATCTCATGGCCATGTGTGTGGCAGGAGGGGCTCCACGTTTGACAGTCCCCTGGGAGGCAGAAGGGGCAATTCCCAAAGGGAAAGGGAGGAGGCTATTGCCTGAAGAGAAGGGAAGTAATATTAAATGGGGAAAACTCACAGAGGTCTATTTTTGGCAATAGGAGGAAGAGACACTGGCTGTGGTCAAAAATATTGGTTGAAAAACACGAGGCCCCACCAGAATGTAAGCTTCAGGAGGCCAGAGTTTTTATTTTGGTCACTACTCCTACAACAGGGCTTGGCACGAAGGAACAGGCATCCACTGAGTGAATGGCATGTTTAATCGGCTGTAGGAATTTAAGAACTGAGCGCAAACGTCGTGGATAATCCTGTGTGTGATGTGTTTATAAAATGATTATGGAATGTTCACAATTGTCCACTCCTCCCATAAAGAGGTGAAGTCTCGTTCCCCACTCCGCACTCGCATCTGGGGTGGGAACTTGACCTCATTTAGACAGTGGGACATCAGCAAGCAGTACCCAAGTAGGAGCTTGGAAAGCATCCGTGTATCGGGCTTGTTTTCTTGCTGCTCTTGAACTCTGTTGCCCTTTGAGCCAGGCTGAGCTAGACTGCCGGAGGGGGGGGTGGGGCGGAGAGGGGTGGTGGTGAGAGACCACGTGGACGAGAGCTGAGGGGTGCTTTCCAGCAGCCAGCCAGACCCCCAGCCCACTCAGAAACCAATCAAATGTCGCCAGTGAATCCCGGTCAAGGTCAAACAGGCTTGGCCCGGATCTGCGGACCCTCCCACCCCCAACTGCTAATTTGCAGACTCAAGAGCAAAATAAAGTTCTTGTTTTAAGTCACTGAGTTGTTTGTTTGTTTTTCGGTGGGGGAGGAGGGTGTTGTCATGTGAGGCACGTTCACTGATGTAGTTATAGGTTCTTGCCTGCATGGCAATACTATCAGAGTCCAACACTCTGGTGACCAATTTTTTCCCCCTTGTATTTGGTCTCACTGTAAAGCCTGGAAGGTTTAAGGTCCTCAAGTTCATGCTCTGGGTTTTCCTTCCCCTGCTGTGCAAATATATGCCCAACATTTGCATTTTGATCAGTCTTTCTATAATCCCTGCCAGATTTGCAATGGAGGAGGAGAGAGTGTTTTATAATTATTAGTATTATTTTATTGTCACATATATATCTCAGTTAATGCCGACATGATTGTTCTTGCTGTTGTAACGTGAATTAGAAACGTTCACAGCTGGGTATTGATCATTCATGTAATTGTATGAAGAAAGAAAAACAATCCCCTCTCTGCCTTTGAGAAACCAAAACAGAAGGAAGGATGAGGCAAATAAAAAATCAAAACATATGTGGTATTTTAAGGGGCACTGTCTTTATTATTATTTTTTCTTAACAAGAGAAGCTATTCTTGTTTTAGGGAGTTTTCTATTATAATAAATATCAATAAAGTTGTTTATTTGGGAGTTAAAAAATACATGCTTATTTGAAACGATTTCCAGGTAAAGTTTTATAAAATTGCTCTTGCTTTATTATATTACGTACATTTTTATGATATTAAAGTATAAATTATATTACATAGCATTATAAATTGTTATTAAAGCGATCTGCGGCATAACTAGCAGAGAACTTAAATATAACTGTAAAAACTGAAATAAAAATCTATTAATGCAATAAACCCACTTAATAAAAGTTACTTTCGTATTCAAAAACAAAATATTAAGGCATGCTTCAGATCTGAAAGTCAAAAATGAGGGAATAAATTAGTGGAGGTTTAGAACCTTGTAGCAGCTGACTAACAAAGCTCTAGGGGATTATAAAATTTCATGCTCTTGTAATAAAAAGGATAAAGGATTGGCTAGAAGACCACTAAAAGTTAAAATAAATGAACATAAAGGAGATGAAAAAGTCTGACAAGGCTGAGACCACTAATGTGTGAAGACTAAAGAGATGACATTAAAGTGTTAGAGGCTGGAATTAAATGTAAAATGAATTCTGGTAGCAGATTAATAGAAAATTATAAAGGTAAATGAGTTCGGTTTCATGGTTTCGGAAAACTTTATATAGCTCATTATTTTTCTTAGCACTTGAGAAGAGGCAGAGTAAGACAAATTAAAATCTGGCGTAAACCATATTGGAATCGGCAAGTGCCGATTATCCCTCAGTGCTCATCGCCCCTCACTCCCTAACAATTGACCTTTAATTGTTGAGTGGCTCGTGGAAGCCCCAAATAAAGCGAGATTTTCCAGATTCCCTTGCTCCTAAGTGGGACCGTGAACCCGACTTCTTGTCCAATTAGTTGTAAGAGTCAGTGACAACTTCAGAGAAATGTATTTAAAAGGAGGTGGTGGGTACTTCTTCGCCTTCGCCGCCGTATTCCTTCCTGATGGCTGGAAGGTGGATGTAACAGCTGGAGCTCCAGCAACCGTTTTGGAGCAAGAAGTGGTCATGGGAATAGGAACTGTGCATGGGGGAGAAATAAGACAGAGGGAGCCTGGAATCTTGCCACTCTGTAGTTTCCGTGTCAACCCTCTGCTTCTGAGCACCAGACTTAAGAACTTTCCCTCAGTGCTATTTTGGATTTCCTATCCTTACAGTCAAAACTCATCTTAACGAAGACTGGGTTTCTCCTGTCTCCAGGTGGGTATGTGAAAACTGATATTGTGTGTTGTAATTAGCAAATGCACAAGCCAGTGGTCAAACTCAGCAAATAAGAACAGCTCCCATGTTGGAGCTGGGGGAGTGGGCAGCTGAGGCCGGGACCCCTGTCTTTTGTTGGTGGTGATGCTGAAAATAAATAATTCACTCCTAGCCGAGGTCTGTTCCAAAATTCAGTACCAGAGCGACCTGGTTAAGTGGTGATGGAATTTGTCCCGAAGCTGGACTTTTGTAGAAAGAACACTGTTGTTCAGGTTGCATTACAGATCGATATAAATAGCTGTTTTGAAAAGTAAATAGCCGCTAGTCATATTTTCTTAAGATCAAGAAGATGTCAATTAATAAAGACAAAGATATTATGCTACTGCTTCTTTGGGCTGACTTTTGAGGATAATGGATTTCATCTGGTTGGAGGCAGACTCAAGCCCTCCACAGCCCCCCTCCCCCATCCCATCTTGGCCCCTCCACTGCCGCAAGCACATTTTCTCTTCCCCTTGACCTTTCCCAACTCAGTCTACCATAACAGTTGAAATGGCACTTGGTTGCTCTTAAGGAAACATCCAGAACCTTTGCTGTAGGTAGCATTTGCCCCTGATCCAGTGTAGATTTTCCAAACCATTAGAACAACTGCTGACCTGCACAGAAATTCTCCTTATGGTCTGAAATTAACGATGGTGGAACTTTCCCGGAACTGTTTAAGAAAAGTACCTGGCGGCTTTTGTTTTATTCTGTTCTCCGGGAAGACTTCACAGCTTGTATCTCTTCCCCTCTGCGCTTCCTGCCTTTCCTCCCGGTACCCACAGGGCACCCTCGCCTCATGCTCGCCTTTGCCCTTGCACTTCTTTATTTCTCCCCCTTTTCCCCTTCCCTTTTCTCACCCTCCTCCCCTCCCTCTTTTCCTCCGTCCCTGTCTTCCATGCTTCCTTCCTTCTCTTCCATCACAGATGCTCTGTGCTACTCATTTTCTAGGCACTGGAAAGATCGCGGGCAACAAAACACACAGAGACAGTATGTTTTTCATGGTTTTTGCTAACTTGCTTGTCCTTGGAAGGCCCTTAGCGCATAGGCGTTCATAACCTTTGCCGAGGTCTGGTCTCGGCGTGCTCGTCAACTGCAGTGAGGGGTTTACGTGACTCTCTTGGCCTCCGCTCTTCTCACCTACCTGGAAACGCTTGTGAAGTTAACAACAAGTACAGATTTGCTTCTGGTGATGACCATGGCTTGCACAGAAAAGCGTAGAGGTGAAGGAAGGAGGAGGGCAATGGGGGATAGAAAGATACGATTCTAACTAGAAAGTGGAATTTTTAAATAAATTGAGGAATGGAGAAAAGTATTTGATGGTCTTGGGTCTATGGCTTTGTTTCTATAAAGGAACATAGAAAAGTGATTTGGGAAACACAGGGAAGACATTATATTTTAAAATGCAGGTGGATAACCCGAAGCATGGGGGTTAAGGGAGTATCTGGAACTCGGAAATTCACAAAGGAGGTATCCTTTGTCAAAATAGGGCTGGTATCATTTAGGATGGGATAGTCAGTGTAGTAGCTAACAATCCCTTAATATCAGTGGCTCAGCACACACAAGTTTATTTCGTATTCATGCTAGACCTCCAGCAGGGCATCTCCATGGGGTGGGGACGATCTGCTCCCAGCAGTCACCAATGGGCCCCCGAGGTTGAAGGAAGCGATCCCTCCACACTGACCCGTGTCACTGCAACAGTGGACCAGAACATTGCTGTCTTTGTTAGTTCAGGCACAGTCAGGACGCTTATGTCTCATGGTTCTGGAGGCTGGATGTCTGAGATCAGGGTGCCAGGATGGTTGAGTTCTGGTGAGAGCCAGAGTCTTCTGGGTTGCAGGCTGCAGACTTCTCATGGTCTCATGTGGTGGAAAGAGAGTGAGCTATAGCTCTGGCCTCTTCTTATAAAGGCACTAATTGTATTTGGGAGGCCACCACCCCCATGACCTACTCACCTCCCAATGGCTACACCTCTTCATATACCATAATGGTGGAGAATACATTTCAATACATGAATTTCAATACATGAATTTTGGGGAGCCCAAACATTTAGCCCATAGCAATGGCAAATCACTTACCGCCTCTTAAGGCTTCCACCTGGGAGTAACACAGGTAGCTTTTGTTGACATTTCCTTGGCTAAAGCAAGCCACAGGGTCACGCCTTTCCTCGAGGGGGTGGGGAATTGCCATCTTACTGTGCACCTGCGAAGTGAGCATCTGAACTCCGCGGTGGGCAGCACCATTGTCTGCTGTAGTCCCGACGCTTGGCCCTAAGGATGCCATTTCCCCCAGGGCACAGGCATCTCCTTCAAAGTGCAAACACCATCATGCAGATCTTTGAACAACTCGTCTCTAGCTAAGTGCCTGGGACATAGTAGTTTTTCAGTAAATGTTTGTTGTCCTGGATTGATCTCCACTCTGCGTACTTCCCGAAACCTCTCGTGATTTATTGGGAGAATTTTCACCCTTAATTAGTGAAAAAAGAAACTCCTTCTATGAGTTTATAAATTATTTAGCTTACAAAGCCCTTCTGAGCTCTTCAAGTACACTGTAAATAATTTACGTTCATACTTGTATGATTTCAAATTTGTTTATTAATGTTATGTTGGAGATAGAAAACAACCTAAGTGAAACCACACTGCGTGATTTTGCAGATCGTTCGGGGTAAGAAAAAAAAATGCTTTTCTTCTCATGTGAAACTCTTGGTGACCCATCATTAGTAGGGTGTGAAGGCCTAGCTCTTTCCCAGTGGTACACAGATGTTTGGGCTGATGTAAGCCATGGGGTTCATGCATTTGCCATTTATTGAATTCCTACTATATGCCAGGTATTGAACTAATTGTGTCTACCCTGCCCAATAGATCTGGTGTGGAGCTTTCTCCTGAACGCCAGCATCGTGTTTCCAACTGGCCTCTTGATATCCCCACGTGGATGCATTTCATTGGCCCCTGAAGCGTGACATGTCCAGAATGAAACCCCTGGTTGCCAGCCTCCCACCAGCCAGCTCCAGTGGCTACAAACTCTACCCATTCAGTATCTCAAGTCATAACTTTACATGCAGCCTGACTTCATGCCTTGTCTCACACCCCAGGTCTGGTCTTCTGAAATTCTCTCGGTGCTACCTGCAAAATAGAGCCAGAGGCCAAGCCGCCATTACTACTCAGCTAGTCTATTCTTAAGGATCTAATGGCTCCCTGTCTTCACCGCTGGCCCCTATGCTCTATTCTTTGCACAGCATCCCAAGGAAGCCTTTTAAAATGTAGGTCACTCCTCTGTCTAGAAACCCCAGCAGCTCCCATCTCAGGCCAAGGAAAAGCCAAAGTCGTCCGTAAGGTCCCACCTGACCTGCATCCCACCCCCCAACTGCTTCCCTGATTCCATCCTCTTATCACTCTCTCCCTCGCTCACTCTATTCCAGCTACAGACAGTTCCTAGCTTTCTTGGGGGTATTCCAAGCAAGCTCCTGCCTCAAGACTTTTGTGCTTCCTCTTTCCTCTGATACAAATGGTTTCCCCAATGTGCCTCGGTTTTCCAGTCCCTTCATGGACTCAGCACCCCTTCCATACCTTTCACTCTGCATCTTCTGGGGGGGGGGCGCGGAGGGGTGCAGGGTACCTGGTGGGCCCATGCGGGACACTTATCCTGTTCACTGTGATTGTTTATTTAGGTTTCTATTCCCCCTCGAGATACGAGAGCCCCCCTCGAGATTCAGGGGCTTCTCATCTTTGTATCCCCAGAATGTAAGATCTTCTAAAGTTTGTATAAGGCATTTATCTGCATTGACCTTTAAAAGCAAGGTTGAAACATGAACCAAATCTACCCTTGAGATGATCTCCCACTAAGTCAATACTGGTATAAATGAGTAAAAAACTGAGAAGGCTTTATTTTTTTAAAAGTTGGTGTGAAGGGCTCAGGGAAACATCAAAAGCCAATTTCTCGATGATGTGCAACTCTTCAAGTCAGAATAATTTAATTTTAGGAAGAATAAAGCAGGAATGGATTGAAAACTGTCTGAACAATTTGAACATAGAATATCTCGCTGCAGGGGACAGAGAAAACAGGGAAGAGACTCCAAAGTATAGAGGACCCAGTTCTTACCTAAGTAAGGGGTGCATATAAGACTGAGGCTTTTCTATGGCACAGGATGTGCACTCTTGGTTTAAGTAACATGCGTGGATTTAAATCAGTATTAGAAAAATATCCGATTTTCCTAATTAGGCTCATACTATCATAAGTTTCCTGACTCAATGCTATTTTTTTTAAGACAAAACATTGCATCGATTCAAGAAATGGTGTGAAGAAAAAAATACGACCCGTGGTATTTGGATGCCTAGTATATTAATGGCTGATGTTGGGAACCACTATTTTGAGGACCTGGATTGGCCATTGAGAAGCCAGTTTTCTAGACCTTTGGATCCAGGTGCTTGCCCTGTGGTACTTGCTTAGGATAACCGACGATGGCTACCCCTCCTTTTGAATTACGAGATGTTGCCCCTCATCGAACTGATTGGATTGAGAACGTGCCCCTCCCTTAAGCTGGGCCAATCAGATTCTTCTTTTGGGAGTTGAGAATTGGGAGCCAGGGAGACCCAGAGGGGTTCCGAGCATGGTTTCCACAGCAGACTTGGTCGTTCTGGGGCTGCTCCATTTTTCTATCTGGATGGAAAAGCGGAGGTAGCTGTGAGATGAAGAGAGGGAGATAGGGAGAGAAAAATAACACAGGTGTATGTACAGAGGAAAATAGAAATGAGAGATGGGACCTGCTTACTCTCGTTTCCCAGGTTCCTGTCCATTCTTGGTCTGGCTGCATTCTTGCCCTTGGGTTTTCTGAGACACTATGGCACCCTGATACTCAGTCTCCACCTACCAGCCCATCTTACGTCCAGCATCGTACTCTTAGGCTTGTCTGAGTTATTACTGTTCCTTATTGCAAAGATCCTCTAACAGTGAATATGGAAGAGGTTATTTACTTTCTCTGGGCCTCGGTCACTTTAGAAAATGGGAGAAGCTGGCTAGTGTTTTTCAAAATGCAGGACACAGACCACTGGAGAAAGATGAAATCTTAGATATTATTTAGATCTGACCTCGTGCAATATTGAACCATGTAGCGATTCCTTTTCTAATTGTCTTCCAATCCTTCTGCTTATATATGAAGGAGAAAGTCAGTTGGACTCCAATATGTTTGTAATACTTTTCTAACGCCTATTAAGCTCTTTAACAGAAAGACACAAGACATCAGCCTTGAAAAGCTGCAACACCCAGCTAGAAACTGATATAAATGGTTTTCACTGAATTTATTTTGTACTGTTATTTTTTAGCCTCACAACACTTGTTTGAATTCTGATTTTTCAGTTATGGTAGTAAGACAAAACTTCCTTTAAAAATAACTAAAAAGTGGGGGCACCTGGGTGGCTCAGTCGGTTGAGTGGCCGACTTCGGCTCAGGTCACGATCTCGCGGTCCGTGAGTTCGAGCCCCGCGTCGGGCTCTGTGCTGACAGCCTGGAGCCTGTTTCGGATTCTGTGTCTCCCTCTCTCTGACCCTCCCCCGTTCATGCTCTGTCTCTCTCTGTCTCAAAAATAAATAAACGTTAAAAAAAAAAATTAAAAAAAAAAAAGAAACATTTAAAAAAAATAAAAAAATAAAAATAAAAATAACTAAAAAGTGGAGGAAAAGAAACAGCTACTGCCTACAATGGAGCTCCAATGATGAATGTCGAATGACAAAAATAGCAAATCACCATTTGGCAAACACCACCGTAATAATTATCGCAGGCAAGAGGCGTCAACGGATGCTAACATTTGTGGATGAAATTAAGGGGAGGAGGAGGATATTTACACAGTTTCAGGGAATTTCCCCACAAGACCCTTACGACATACAAAGGAGGAAAGAGTAACTTGACAGTGGAGAAATTGTAGGCTCTGCCTCACCAAGCGATCCAAATTAATAGCACATCACGTACCTCATGACATGACGCACTGGGAAGGACACAACACTAACGTGGCACTCGTGGCAAAAAGGCGTAACTCCAATCTAGTCATGAAAGCACACGAGACAAAGCTACACTGAGGAATGTTTTACAAAAATAATGCATCAGTGCTCATCAAACATATCAAGGTCATGAAAGAAAGACCTAGGAGCCGTCACAGATTTGAGGAAACTGTAGGTACCATGACGATTACATGCAATTTGTGATCAGGAAAAGCACATTGGTGAGACACGGGTGATATCTGAGTAAGACCTATAAACTACCTAATACTATTATATCAACATTGATTTCCTGCTTTTCATAATTGGACTATGGTTGTGTAAAATGGAAATATTTGAAAAGTCTGGGTAAAGAGGATACAGGTATACTATTTTTGAAAATCCCCCCCATAAGTCTGAAATTATTTCAACATGAGAAGCCTCAAAGTCTAAAACTATGTTTTTTCTTTTCTTTCCTTTTTTTTTTTTTTTTTTTTTTTTTTGAGAGAGAGAGAGAGAGAAAGAAAGGGAGGGAGGGAAGGAGGGAGAGAGAATCCCAAACAGTCAGAATCCCTGACTCAGGGCTCAATCCCATGACCCTGGGATCATGACCTGAGCTAAAATCAAGAGTTGGATGCTCAACCAACTGAGCCACCCAGGTATCCCTAAAACTATATTTTTTCTTGATCAGTGGTTCTCAGTAGGGACAGTTTTGCACCTGAGAAGTTTTGTAGGGACATTTAGCAATGTCTGGAGACAATTTTGGTTGTCACAACTGGGGGAGGGGTGCTACTGAATCCAGTGGATAGAAGTCAGGGACATTGCTAAATATCCCACATTGCACAGGACAGCTGCTTATACCAAAAATTTATCTAATTCAAAAAGTGATTAGTGCTGAGCTTCATAAACCCTGTTCTAGAACGATCCAGCTTTTTTATTTTTTATTTTTTTAACTTTTGATTTATTATTGAGAGACAGAGACAGAGTGAGACAGAGCATGAGCAGGGCAGAGAGAGAGGGAGACACAGAATCTGGAGCAGGCTCCAGGCTCAGAGCTGTCAGCACAGAGCCCGACGCGGGGCTGGAACTCACCAACCGTGAGATCATGACCTGAGCTGCAGTTGGACGCTTAACCGACTGAGCCACCCAGGCGCCCCAAGAACGACCCAGTTTAAAAAAAAAAAACATGAAAACAAGGAATGTATGAAATATTATGGTATAGAAGTTATGTGAATATTAATATGCAACTGGCATGCAAATCTCTAAGCCTCATTAGAATGTGATCTCTGCATTTCTGGTATTTTGGATTCTGTGAGTTCAAGAGCGGTGTTACCTAAGGTTAGAGGTACAGGCAGGAAGCTTTGTGATTGCTCAGCGCAATTGGCCATTGTTGGTCAACTATTGTCATTTGTTTTCCTGGTGCAGAGTGAGCACATCAATCTGACCATTTCTAATGAGATATAGGATAATACCGCGTGGTCGGCTCTTGCTGTCAGCCACTGCCTGGTGGGCTTAGCAAAAGAAATGATCCTTCATTAATTAACCTTCACTTCCTATGTAGATTCATTCATTGAGATGCAGGTAATTAAACCAAGGTCATTTCAAGGACAGACAGGGAAAAAACCAGCAGTTGGAAGGTTGGTAGAGTTTTTTGGGTAGAGAACTTCGAATTCTATTTTTATCCTGGTGCAGAATTGAGGAATCATCTTTTCTCCACTTTTAAATAATCTAACCTTTTTTAGTGGGATCTTTTAAGTTCATCTCAAAACCGTATCTCAAGAATTTTTAAAGATTTAGGTTATAGATACTGCCTGCTGGTTTAGAAATAAATGTAAAGGCAAAAGTTTACTTTTGGGGGGGGTTAATCATGTAAAGGAAAGGAAATAGGATTATGTTGGAGAGGGGAAGACAAAGAGAAAAACATGTTTTTTGGGAGAACAGTTGCTATTATCTCTTAGTTTGAACTGTATACATTTTTTTTTTTTTTTTGCTTTTTATTGCTTATAATATTTGGCCGGTATGATATATTCTAGCAGTTAGGAACATGGGTTTAGAGTAGGTAGATGTGGATTCATGTTCTAGCCCTGCCATTAACTTAGACCTTGGGAAATTCATTTCACTTACTTGGCATTGGTTTCCTTATCTGTAAAATGGGTCCGATAGATCAAACCACTCTCAGTATTGTTGACCAGATTCAGTCAAATACGGCAGGCATGCATTCTCGGGGTGTTCATAGGGTTGGTAGCCGCCTCTTAAGTCCTGCTTGCTTCGTGCTAGGCACCGTTCTGAGGACCTTACTTAGACCAATCCATTTAAGCTTCCCATCAGATCTCGGAGTTAGCTACTGTGACTGCCTCTGTTTTATAGATGAGGGAATGGAGACACAGAGAGGTCAAGTAATTTGCCCCCAGGTAACACAGCCGTAAGGAGCAGAGTTGGAATTTGAACCCAGGCGGTCTGGGTCTAGAATCTACATTCTTTACTACCACACCATCCCCACACCATCTCAGTAAATTGTTGGCTCTTACTGTTAATCTCCTCCCATGTAACACTTAAAAATGGGCTGCTAAAAGTGAACCAACCCAGGAATCCTTCCCCCTTGGGAAAAGAGGTGGTTCATGATGGTTAGGACTAATGAGCTCTTTGAGGTCAACAACAGCCATATCGTCAATGTCAGGAAAAGCCTATTTTACTTCATATATACATATGAAGTCTGTCTGTCTATCTGTCCATCCATCCATCCATCCATCCATCCATCCATATCTCGGATAGCAGTTGAAAAGCATCGCCACCTAGTGGGAGGCTGAGTCATGACAAGACAGTGTTGGCTGCCCTTTTGGAATTGCTACGGGTTCCCTTTTCTGTCTCGGCTCCTTAATGTGCTTAAAACATTTTTTTTTTTTTCCCCGTGTCATAGTCTCAAAGCCATTTCGGATTCTGACATGAATGCATTTGGAATTGAGGTTTTACAATGAAAGTTACAATATTACAGCAGAAGCCAGTGACGTTTTGGCTTATTCATACCCCTTAAAGGAGAGCGTATGAATTTCTCAGCTTGCCTTGCTAAGCACTTTACTTTTGGTCATAAAGACAAAATGTTTAATTTGTTAAACATATACAGAATCAGAAGCAGGGCCGTTTAGTATATCTGATATTGCTTGCAGTTATTAAAGTCAGTTTTTATCTGTTTAAACAGGTCGCAAAAAAACGCAGAGTCTAAAGTAAAGGGCTACCCCCCCCCCCCTCCCTCCTACAATATTTAATACATGCTCAAAATTCTGATTAGGAATCAGTGCAAACCAGGAGAGAGAATGAGTTAAGAGGCAGAAATAAAGTTTCAGCCTGACTGGCATTTGAGTTCTAGTCAAGGTTGGCCAACCTTTAAATGATGCAGTGGTTTTCATTAACTTACATCAAAACCGTATCAAACCGGAATTCTCCCTCATACACTCACATATGTATCAAGGCATTTTCTAAAACTGCAGGCTCATGTGTGTCCCCCGACTACTGCCATCTATAGGTAAGCTGAAGAAATTCATCTAACTGATTACACTTTTTGTTCGTCTTGTTCTGTTATTCTCACTTTTTTCTTTAATTCTTTCCTTTTTGTGATACCACAGGGCGCAAACAGCCCGGCGCATTAGAATCCAGCATAACACGGCATAAGATCTTTGACTCTTGTAACACGTAAATTCCTTACCTTATGGGAGAAATGCTATTTTATTCTTCTAAAAATTAATCTATTCTATTCATTTAAAAACTAAGAGTACTAACTGAATGATTTTGTAAAAAGGAAAGTCACGGAGACATGTATAAAAGCCCCTGTGCTCATTATTCTCATTGTTCTGAGAACACTAAGTGATTGATGTACATGAGCCTATTGTCTGGGCTCATGCAAAGCTACGCAAACGTATATACACCTGCTTAACCTCCCTGGGTCTTGGTGTCATCATCTGTAAAGTAGAAGGCAATAGCATTGATATCCAGGCTCTCTCCCATAATTTGAACCCAAAAGGCTCTGAAAACCTAAAGATTTTCATAACTCATTTGGAAGCAAATCTGACCTAAACTGACATTCAAATGTTTTGATGCAGAAATATCAATTTCTTTCTTTTAAGGTGCTGTCCCAGACTCTGCTGTGGGCATCCGGTAATCCATGCTATGTGCTTCTGGAGAAGGCAGGCTCCAAGGTGGCTTCCCAGATCCCCTATCGCCTGACATTCATGCCCGTTTGTAAACTCTCCCTCTGAATGTGGGCTGAACTTCTTGATTTGCTTCCAACACATAGAAAATGGCAGAGGTAGTGGAATGCCACTTTTGAGGTTAGATTAGATGGGATGTCACTTCCGTCTTGGGTGTTCTCTCTAGGATCACCTGCCCTGGGGAGGGGGGGCAGTTGGCTGCCATGTTGTGAGGTATCTTGGTAGAAAAATTCAAGTGGTGAGGAACTGAGGCAAGCCACGACTGTGTGGGTGGGGCTGAAGCAGTTTCCCTATTACCTCTGGTCAAGCCTTCAGATGAGACCACAGCCTTGGCCGACATCCTGAGCGTAACCAAGAGGCACAGACACCAGCTAAGCCACACTCTGATTCGTGGACCTTAAGATCTGTGAGAGAATAAATGTTTTCTTTTTTCTTTTAGAGAGCCCAAGCAGGGGAGGGGCAGAGGGAAAAGGAGAGAGAGAACCTTAAGCAAGCTCCATGCTCAATGTGGAGCCTGATGCAGGGGTCAATCCCATGACTGAGAGATCATGACCTGAGCTGAAATTAAGAGTTGGATGCTTAGCCAGCTGAGCAACCCGGGCACCCCAAATGTTTTCTGTTTTAAAGCCACCAAGTTTTGGGTATTTTGTTTCACAGCCATAAATAGCCGACACAGAACCGCATTTTCTTTTTTTCTAAGATTTAAAGTAATCTGATTTTCAAAACATTTCTGGGCCTGAAAGATTCAGGTAAAAACAAAACCTGAATGAGAGACAGTGGACCTGTCCTACCTACTTCATAGAGTTTTTATGATAACTAAATGAGATAATACTTGTAAAATGCTTAGAATCATGCCTGGCACATTGAAGTGGTCAGTAAATGTCAGTTACTGTCAATCTTACCAAGATTCCCCTCCCCCACCCCCCCCATTTATGAAAGAGGACTTTGCCTCCATTTTGATCTCCAACTTTCTGGTTGGGTTCTTCTTTCCAGCTCGTCTCTTGGCCCCGCGGGGAGATCCTGAGGGCAAAGCTTCCCCTGATGGGAACCGAAACTACCCCCTCAAGCAAAAGGGTCTGCCCTGAGCCAGCAAGACCCTGCCAGTGATTGACTGTAAGACAATGTTTGGTGTGATTTGCACTGCTTCCCTGCACGTACCCACCCACCTTTGCCCCCCAGTTTCCTTATGTAAACCTGGACGTATTTTCAGCCCTTTGGAGGCAGTCTTTTGAGCCACTACTTTGCGGTTTTCCCAGAACTGGCCTCATGAAATGAGTTCCTTTCTTGCTTCATTACCGCTTGTCTCTCTGCCTTCGGATTTCATCAGCAGAGAGGGGCTGGACCCTCGTCTTGCATCCCTGTGCCCCGGTTTCTCCCTCCCTCCCTCCCTTAGTTCCTTCCTTTCTTTTTCTTTATTTCTTCATTATTTTTATTTATTTATTAAAAAAATTTTTTTAACGTTTTTATTTATTTTTGAGACAGAGAGAGAGCATGAACGGGAGAGGGTCACAGAGAGGGAGACACAGAATCTGAAACAGGCTCCAGGCTCTGAGCTGTCAGCACAGAGCCCGATGCGGGGCTCGAACTCACGGACGTGAGATCGTGACCTGAGCTGAAGTCGGCCGCTTAACCGACTGAGCCACCCAGGCGCCCCTCTTCATTATTTTTAAAGGTATTTTTATTTTGAAGTAATCTCTACACTCACCGTGAGGTTCGAACTCACAACCCCGAGATCTAAGAGTCACATGCTCTCCTGACTGAGCCAGTCAGGCGTCTCTACAATTATTTATTAAATGAGAGCCACTCCTTCAGGGGCTGCTGGTACTGCTCTCACTGGGACATTATTCTGCAGTTTGCTCCCCTCCCCCAATTTAACAATATTTTACAGAGTGTTCCAGGTGAATATATTCAGATAGGAAGTCATTTTTTTTTTTTTATCAACCAAATTCTCTACTTTATCAACATTTATGTATGTAGCTTCTAGTTACTTTTTTTTTTTTTTTTTTCCATTTTGGTCATTACAGACAACGCTTCAAAAAACATTTGAGGATATTGTCAACTCACCTGCGTAGTCAGAATCCAACATTTTTGAAAGTCAGGTTCACAGAGATGCGACGTACAAATAGTAAAATTCAGCTCCTGGAGGCACACAGTTCTCTGTGTGTTTTCACCAATGTATAGGGTCCCGTCGTTACCACTGTATCCGAGCTAAGTCACGATTCCCTCTTTGCCCAAACAAAATCACTTTTGCCTAATATCTTTTGTTTAACAAAGTAGCAGCTAAAAAAATAATACCAGTGCAACATTTTAGGCGCAAAGCCTGTGAACCATCCTCCCCCTGTTCCAACATTCAAAGGAAAATCCAGCCAAACTGGAATGGCTCTTCAATCACTCTCAAGTTTTTAAGCCTTTGCCAAAAGTGTGTGAGCTTAATTAAGTTAAAATATTTCAAAGGGAGCCCAGTTGCACTCATTTGTTTATAATACAAGATTCTCTTTGATCATGGATGTTCACTTTTATAGAAACCCTGTTATCATTTTTGGGATAAGGGATAAAGTAAATTAACTTTGTGTTGGAAAAAATACAGGAAATTAAAGAAGTACCTGAGGTGAACTTCCTTATTAATAACAGAAAGAGGTGACTTTATTGAGCCAGTGGGGCCGGTGGAGTGGAGATGAAGTCTGTGGGAGAATAGTGTGAGTTGCTTAGAGATTATGGATATAATTTATTAAAAAGTTGGCTTTAAAAAATACACTTAATATCCCTCTTTCTGCTCTCTGTGTGAGCCCTCCTGGTTCCTGCAAAAGACAGGCATTGCCTTGGGAAAGTGAATTCAGCAAATGGGTGCAACACGCTTGTGTAATTTAGCTGGAATTTACTAGGGAGGGATTTACATCAGCACTAGTGGGCATCCCAAGCTGGGAGAAATTCAGTGCCCCTCTTCCAATTCTTCCTTTCAAAAGATTCCTCTTTGCTTTGAAGAGTACGTATGTATTTAATTTAATCGTATTTAAAAATCTGACTTTGAGGATCTGCCGTCCCTCCTCCTATTTTCTTTCTCCCTTTCTTAGGCTTAATTTTGTTTTCTTTTGATACATTATCAACATTAAAAAAAGATAGCGATATGAGCACTAGCTAAAGAGTAGCTGGATGCTTGGGGTGTTCTGGGTGGTGCAGCCAGGATTTGCCTTGAGATCAGCAGCCACGAGCTATTGGAGAGACAGTAGATCTTTTTTGTCGAGACTGAGGTTCAGAGACCTAAGAGCGACGAGCACGTCAGGATTTTCTTTACCCTCTCTGGAATTCAGTTTTGACATCTATAAAAGGGGACGCAGCTTTTCTTCACAGAATTATTGGAAATATCCAGAGGACGAAGGTATGTGCAAAGGCTTTGGAAACTACAAAACGTAGTATAAATGGTAGAAGAGACATCTGTAGATAGTTGCTCACCGGACTTGGGTTGGACCCTGGGTCTGCCCCTCACGAGCTGCTTATCCTCCCAAGTCTTGTGTTCTTTACGGCTGAAATGGGGGATGATACGCTCATTAGATGATTGTGGCTTTTGTGGAGTCGAGGCAGGTTCAAGTGCTCTGCAAATTTCAAAGCAGGAGCTGGAAAACTTTTTCTGAAGAGGGTCAGGTGGTAAACGTTTGAGGCTTTGCAGGTTGTGTGGTCTCTGTTGAAACTACTCACTGCTGCCTTCAGTGTGCAGAAGGCAGAAATGAGTGGGTGTGGCTATGTTCCAGTAAAACTTTATTTGCAAAAACGGGTGGTGGGCCAGATCTGCTTTGCCAGCTCCTGTTCTAAAGCACACGTTGCAGCTTTGTTAACATTCTGAGCATGCTTTAAAAGTGGTTGATAACTACCATTCATTCATTTAGCCTCACAGGCTGTTACCGGGAGATGGGGGACATTGTATTCTAGGTTAGTAGAATGTGATCTCAGATGGGAGTGGGGTGGGAAGTTGAAACTATTCAACAATGGTATGGGGGCTTTGAAGAAAACATTTAATTGGATTTATACCTCAAATTTGTACACCAACGGAGATTACAAATAATGTAAACATTTAAATTTGAAATAAAACAAGCAAGAAAGAGAAGGAAGGAAGGAAGGAAAGAAAGAAATAGAGAAAGAAAGAAAAATTGGTTTGTAACCTTGGCTTGGGAGCAGAGGTTTTGAATCCAGAAACCATAAAAGAAACATTATTTCTGGTACCTTCTCTACAAATAAATGATTGATCAATTAATTCCTGAAATTCCCACTTTATAGAGCAGGGCCAAGGTAATTTTGGAAAAATTTCACCATAGGTGTTGCTTTCACCCAGTGCAGCTGTAGAAAATCTCAACGATGCTCTTATGAATCATCTAGATTCAAGCAATGAACATCATGGTGAACTCACTGGAAAGAATTAATTGCAAAATGTGCCCCCAAGTAGCTAAGTAAATTAACTTGCTATATGGGATTATAGGTGTTAAACCAATTAAATTTTAGAGAGCATCTGTCAAAAATAATGATTTTTGTTTTTAGAGTAGTTAATATTAAGACATTTCTAAAAGTAGTTAAACAGCAAGACCGATAGTTTGTTTAGATGGATTCTAAATTGTGTCAAGAAAAAGATCATTAAAAGGTTGGAAGACCCTGTCCTCATTTGTACTGTGGCAGCCATTCATTCCTACTGTGAGTACTTATGAGGACCCACTATGTGCCAGGCAGTGCACGCAGGAGTATGCAGACAGATGACCCAATACGACTTTCCACAATTGGAATAGAGCAGAACTTTTTTAAAAAGTTTATTTATTTTGAGAGAGAGAGTGTGTGTGTGTGTACGAGAGAGAGAGAGAGAGAGAGAGAGAGAGAGAATCCCAAGCAGGCTTTGCACTGTCAGCATGGAGCCCAGTGTGGGCTCAAACCCATGAACCATGAGATCATCACCTGAGATGAAGTTGGATGCTTAACAGACTGAGCCACCCAGGTGCCCTGGTTTGTTTGTTTGTTTGTTTGTTTTTTGTATTTTTAAAAGTTTTTATTTATTTTTGAAAGACAGAGCAGGAGCGGAGGAGGAATGTATATAGAAGGAGACACAGAATCCGAAGCAGGTTCCAGGCTCTGAGCTGTCAGCACAGAGCCCGACGTGGGGCTTGAACTCACAAACTGTGAGATCATGACCTGAGCTGAAGTCAGACACTCAACTGACTGAGCCACCCAGGCGCTCCCCCTCCCCCAGAATTTATTTTAAAATAAGAGAAGGCAGAGTGTGGGAGGGAGTTTTAACAAACCTGATTTTTAAAAAAATACCATTATTATTCTCTATGAAACCATTATTGACAATCCTTTTTATTAGTTTTTAGGACACCACCCACCCACGTACATGCATATATACATACATGTGTGTAGTTATGGTGCTTTTTTCTAGCTTACTATGAGCATGCAGTAGTTTTATGAAAAATTAGGAAAACAGAAAAAAACAGGAAGAATGCAATAATTTTCACTCATAATACCACCAAGTAGCCATTATTAATATTGTATTTCTAGCCAGGCGCTTGTCTGTCTTCATGGAAATGCATAAAATTTAATGGGATTGGCATCATGTTAACTTTGTTATTTTATGCACTGTTTTTAAAATTTAGCAACTTATTCATAATAATTTTCCAGTGTCATTAAATAGACAGGATATTTCATTTTTTTTTCAATATATGAAGTTTATTGTCAAATTGGTTTCCATACAACACCCAGTGCTCATCCCAAAAGGTGCCCTCCTCACTACCCATCACCCACCCTCCCCTCCCTCCCACCCCCCATCAGCCCTCAGTTTGTTCTCAGTTTTCAAGAGTCTCTTATGCTTTGGCTCTCTTCCACTCTAACCTCTTTTTTTTTTTTTTTCCTTCCCCTCCCCCATGGGTTCCTGTTAAGTTTCTCAGGATCCACATAAGAGTGAAACCATATGGTATCTAGACAGGATATTTCAAATGTTGTCATTAACTAATTTGTTGATTGTTGCCAGGTTCTTACTATTATAAGTAATAAATGTCCTTGTAAATAAGTCCTTCTGTGTGTTGCACACACATAAGTTTCTAGGATGTAAATATTTTAGTATGTTTTAAGAACAGGGATACTGAATTATAGTTTCAGTTCATGCTTCTACTAACAGAGCGTGAATATTTGTCTCAGGGTGGCATGCTCCATAGCCATAAATATCAACTTTTTTGTTCATATTTGCCAATTTTATTCACCTTCTTTGATCTTAGCAATGACCGACTACAGTTAAAGTTGAGCTTTTCTCATGTTTATTTGCCACATATGTTTTTTTTCTTTTGTGAGTTGCCTGTTCATGTTCTTTGCTCCTTTTCCAAAGGGATGCATTCTTTTTCTTGCTGATGATAAGAGTATGCTTTCTGTTAAGATCAGAACCATTATTATATCTCTTGCAATGCCACTGAATACCTGGCACTTTGCCTTTAATTTTAATTATGGCAGTTTTTCACATGTATCCTTTTAATTAATTAAGTCAGACAATTATGCATTTAATAATAAATGCAATCAATTAAATGGGAAGTTAAAAAAAAAATCTCAGACTGGTTTTATTGAGTGGACTTAACTTGAAATTTCTTCCTCTCTCCAATTAGCCACATTTATTGGATAGTTTATAACGTCACACTGATTGACGCCTTGGTCCAAGGGCCTTGGACCTTGCCTAATTGTACACTAAATTCTTATATATGTTACAGTTGTTGATGGCATGTGTGTTCAGATCCAGTAGTAAACTGTCACCACATTTTAGTCTTGGTGCTCGCTTATTACTGTTTTATTTCAAGAATGTCTGGTCTTTGCTCATTGCCTAATTCTTTTCACTGGGCTCAGAGATGTATTGAAATTAAGCTAGGAAACAGGGAATTAATTAGGACAATGAATGTGGCTCGGCCTTGGGACTGAATAGGTCTTGGCCGCTCTCCTGGTCTCACAGTCCGTCTCATGGCGGAGCTGCCGGCCCTTCCTCTGCTCATCGTTCTGTCCACTTACTCTGTGCCTACTTCCTGTCGTTCACACCGAGATCCCTTGTAAGGTCTCCTTTGACCTATATTGGCTGAAGAACTAGATTGCTTGGGAGGTGAATCAAGAGTTTATTAGCGTTACCCTGGAAGGAAACGACAGGGCCTTGGACCAGGTTGGTAGCCGCAAAGTGCCAGACAGACGTGAGACGTTATTTGGAAGATTTGGGATTTGACACGCACCCTGGCAAGATCGACTGAGAGATAAGAAATGAAGGACAAGGGAAGAGGATGGATCAAGATTAAAAAAAAAACAACTCTAGAAGTCATGCCTGTTCGTTGTAAAAAAAATTTGATAATATAAAAGCATAAAAACAAACAAAAAGCTCTAATCCCATTATAAATGTTTTAGTGTATTTCCTCTCAAGCTTTGATATATCGATGAAAATAAAATTAACTTTTTGACTCTTGGTCTGGATTGATTTAAACCTGATTTCGAGGGTGGATTTAGGATGCCCTCTCGTAAACTAAGGGTACGTGCCATTTACAAAATCCACTTTGGAAGGACAACTTGACAAAGCCTATGGTCATTGTTTCGGAGAAGTGAAACTAGGGTAGAATGTGTGATGGGCGTGAGCACAGACTGAAATGCGCATGTATTAAGGTACCGTGCGCAAAGGACTGGTGGCTTCAAATAGGGGCCCCTGGGCCGCAGATGCCAATCGTGCACACGCCAACTTGATTATTCTGATGACGTCTTCTCACATGGGCTGCTCTCCAGACTGCTCCCGGTGAAAAGCAGCAGGGATTTCTTAATTTAATGCTGTTTGGCTAACATTAGTGAGCTGAAATAATTTCCTTAACATCTACCTCTATAAACCCATTTCCACTCTTACTTCAAGGTTGAGGTAGACATCTGTGTGTGTACATATGTGTTAAAGTCTGCATTATTCATCAACATTATGTCACCAATATCTTCTGATTAGTGCTGGCATATTTTCAACATTAATTCTATAACGGACCTACTTAATTAAACTTTATTTCTAATGGCTTTTCAATGGATTCTCTTGAGTTTTCTAGGAAAGTCTCTCATATAATTGTCCAATACTTTCACCTTATCATTTCCAATAATTGTACTTATGATTATTTTCAAGTCTGATTTTCTTAGCCAGGTTGAAAAAAAAAGTCTAATAATATTGGCAAAGGCAAAGGCTTCATTTATTTATCTGTCCTGCTTCTGGTTTTAATGGGACTGTTGTTACAGTCTTTAAAGCATGATCCAATCTATTGATTTGAGATCGATATTCTTCTTGTGTTTCCGAAGTTTACCTGGACCTCAAGTTTATGAAGAATTTGTCATTGTTCATTCAGAAATTAGCCTTGAATTTTATCTACTGTCTTCAGATTAAGAGGATTAAGATTATGGTGGTTTTCTCGTTTATACTGGTATCTTAAATTTATTTTGAGCTCCAATAATGATGCTTTTAGGAAAACAATACTTTTCTTTTAAATACATCAATTTTTAAAATAAAATACGTACTGACTGTCTTGTACACTTCAGATCCTGTGTTGAGTGTCTGGGATACCCCAGTGAACAAAGTAGATGTGGTTCTTTCCCTAATGGATTGAATAATCTAGTTGGGGAAAACAGGAAAAACAGCGTGGCTTGAAGCTGGCTGTTTTCTTGGATGTGATTTTAGGCAGCCCACATTCATTTTAGACGAATAGAGCTCTCATTTTAAAATGAAAGACAGTGTGATCATAAGATGTAATGGAGGATATGGTTTTAATGCACGTGGTTCTAGAATGAACTTGCCCTATGATGGAAAAGACCTATTAAAATTTAAATTAAATATTTTCAGAGATATATTTATAACTCCAGGAAAGGCAATGCAATTCAAAGTTCATTTCACTGATGTTTGAGGCTTGCCGATTCAATCAAGTTAGTATCCCTGTTTTGATGTTTTGGCTAAGTGTGCTTATGATGCTGTTGGGAGTAGACATGTCTCAAAAAAAAGAAAGAAAGAAAAAAAAGGTAGTTTTAGTGTTTTTAATGGAAGTGATTTTCTACTAAGAGATGACTCTTATGCATAAACCCTGATATAATAGACACTGCTAGTTGTTTGTTGGTCTCTTCTTATGGTACCAATAAAACTCTGATTTTCTTTGGGGAGGAAATATGTCCATTGAAAACATTCATATCCAAGACTCTTGCAGCTAGGATGGCAACTGACCCAGTTTTATCTAATGAGATATAAATACTAGGGTTTCTGGGAGAGATTTTGCAAAAAGATTTAGACTGGACTGGCACTTTCTTTATGGCCTCTTGCCTCTGTTCTCTACCTGGGACACAGACGTGATGCCTGCAGCTTCAGCAGCCATGTTACGATCAAGAGGATAAAGCACATACTCCAAAAATGAAGAAGCAAGGTGTAGACAAAGCCTTGATCCTGGCTGATAGACGCATACAGGTGGAGCTGCTCCCTCTGAATTTCGGTTACTATAAACAAATAGACCTACGTGTTGAGTATTTTGTTACCTGCCGTCACTTTTCTAAGAAACGCGCAGGCATTATTTAAAAATAAAAACGAGACAATTGCTGCCACGGGGTGGAACCAGCTCTGTCAGAAACTTTGGTAACAAAGGTGACTGTGTAAGCCCACGTATTTTCAAAGTACATATCCTTGGAAAATGGTTTGTCTGGGCTTGGGAGAACATTGGGACAGGATATTGGGAAAGTGTCTGGAATAGTAACCCCAGCTTCAAAGGCTTATCCCACTGAAAAGGATATTCTATTCTATTCTATTCTATTCTATTCTATTCTATTCTATTCTATTCTATTCTATTCTTTTATTTCTTTTATTATTTTATTTTACTTTTTGCAACTCAAATGATATAAATGCTCAGTGACCTGGAGACTTCTCTTGCTGCTGCTGGTTTTCGTCACACACACAAAAATAGGAGACCGTCGTGTATTACAGATTTAAAATCTCACTTGTGCAAGGAGAAACTTTCTCTTAAAAGTTGACCGATATTAATTGTGATTTTATTATCGTGCCTTCAAAGAACACAAATGACATTTTAGTTTTTATTTTCTTAGAGAGAGAGCATGAGAGAGCGCGAGCAGGGGAGAGGGGCAGTGGGAGAGAGAGAGAATCTTAAGCCGGCTCCATGCTCAGTGCGGAAACTGATGCGGGACTGGAGCCGATGACTTGAGCCGAAATCGAGAGTCGGATGCTCAACCAACTGAGCCGCCCTGGTGCCCCAGCACAAATGAGCTTTAAATGTTTGTCTTCAGTGTACCTCGGTGTGAGGAGGAGTGGGTTGTTTGGGATACCACCCTGGGGCCGGGTCTCGTAGAAATAAGGCTATGCGGCAGCTGGGTGGTTCAGTCTGTTGAGCGTCTGACTTTGGCTCAGGTCCTGATCTCATGGTTTGTGAGTTTGAGCCCCACAGTGGTTCTCTGCTGTCAGCATGGAACCCTCTTCAGATCCTCTGTCTTCCCCTGTCTCTATCCACCCCTCATTCTCTCTCTCAAAAATAAGTAAACATTGGGAGAAAAAAAAAAGAAATAAGGCTAAAATGAGGCAAAACTCAACAATCTATATTAGGTAACAAAGGCAAACAAATCAAAGAAAGCATGAATGATTACTGTGTCTGCTTCATAGAATCCTTACTTGCCATTGGTTGTCAGGGTCGTGGAAATCAAATTTCTTAATTCTACTTTCCCATGAAGAGGAAAGACCAAGGTTTGCACAGTCCTTGGCTACGTGGCCACTGTCTCCATGTAAATCAATAACATGCATCTGGGATAGGGTGTGCACTGGCAAAAATTTCTTAGTGGAACATCTGTTTCAGCCAAATAAAGATGTTTCTTATAAACAAAATGTAACTATGGCCATGAGAATCTCCTTATCAATTCCTTAGCTTTCTATGGGCACAGGCAGGATAATTTTTAAGAGACAGATGAGAGAGATCCAGATGTTCTCTCCCCAGAACAGTGTCTTATAAAAATGTGTTTTCAGGCTGTTTGGATTATTAGCAAATCACAGCGGAACTGACGGTCTCTCAACTCGTCGCGAGGGCCAGAACTTCGGGACGATGCTGGGGGTTTTTCAAGGCTGTTGGAAAGAACTGTGCCATGAAAACAAAAGTTTGCGAAGTAAGAAAGGGAACTCCTGTTTATTGGGCACCTGCTGTATGTAAGCGCTCTGCACCATGCTTTCGTATATTTACCACGCAACCACACCGTGAGGAAGGTGCTGGGTCTCTCCTTTACTGATGGAGAAAGAGAGGCTCAAGGTCACGACTTACATAGCGGAGCCCACATCCATGAGCAGGAGAGTAAATTACGGAATCTACGCCCTTCCATGGAGCCATGTTGGCTCAGGCTCATGGTAGACAGCAGAGCCTAGTTGGGGATATGCGGTAGGAAATGTTAACATGAAGTGTTAACAAATAAAAACAAATTTTAGCATGCAGATATGAGAATGCAGCCTGTGGTTGACTGGCAAGTGAGAGCTAGGAGTCGTGAGTTTGTTGTGAGGCAGGGCGACCTGGGAAGGCCTCGCCTTTACGTAGGACATAGGTCCAGATGAATTCTGGGAAGGCTGGAAGCTATGAGTCTTGTAGGTGATAAGCACAAGGTGTGCTCGTTGCGTTGTTAGTAGCTCGTTTGACTACGGAAGGTTTTATGAAGGAAGCTTAAAGAAAGCCTTCAACAGGTCATAAATTTCAGGCTCTCTAGACTTTCATTCAGTAGGTCAGTTTTGCTCTTACCAGGGTCAGTGGACTGTCTTTCCATCCCTCCTCCCACACCACCTTGGGGTTCCTTGCTCTTATTTTCAGGGGTTTTGAAGTTCTCCAGGATAGTTCATTTTTTATTTTCTAAATCTTGGTGATAATGAGAAAAAAATCGTGAGCACATGATGGAAAACCAGCCCAATAAGTGTATACATACTATCTCGTGATGGTCTTGCCACGTGGAGGCTAGATAATAGCACAGCTGCTGAAACGCATCAAAATCTCGCAGTTGTCGCGTTGAGGAAGGTTTTGGAAATTGAATCTGCACACCGCATCCAGTAGGCTGGACATACCAGACTTCCCTTACAGGGTGCGCGTCCTACCCAGCTGAGCCGATCCCGTTACGAAACTTGCCAACGTGAAACCCTTCGGTATTGGACAGTAGAGCTATTTATTAAAACCCAACGAAGAAATAATCAGCTCTGGAGGCAGATGCTGTTGGTGTCCCATTCACATCCGAATGACACTTAGTGTTCTTGCGTGTGCCTAGGTGTTCAGCTACAGGTACCTCTGAGTCTTTCCCTAGGAGATTTCTCTTGGCACCTGTGTGCTTGGGGCAGACCGGTTGTGTTCGGGAGTTAATGTGAGGAGCAGTCATCCACAATGACAAAGGGGCATTGGGGGGATAAATACCCCCGTCTCCTCTACCTCCTGGGGGGTTAATTCTGTGGTTCCAGGGGCCCTGAGCTCTATTCGCCTATCACAGTAACCTGCTTATCAGTGTATGGTCTATTGGCCTCCCTTCCTTCTGTACCATCTCCCTACATTGCTTACCGGGGCTTACTAAGATCACTTCCCAAACAAACCCCTGTTCCAAATCTTTGTCTCAGGTTTGCTTTTGAGAGAACCTAGCCTGATCCTGATCCCAAAGCATTTCATGACTATTTCCATTCCAACACAGCGCTCACATTATCTGTAACTGAACGAAACAGTTCTGCGGAGTTCTTAATCTACGCCTCAATATAACTGGCATACGAGGATTACTCTTCGGCAGGCTTTTGGTTCCGGTTATCCTGAACTAGAAATAAAAAATGTCCGTGATTGATACAATTTTAGACACACGCTTCTGACCACGGCTCTTCCTTGCGTTGGTATTACTGAAGTTGAAATACAGAAACAGATTAAGTAAACAACCCTGAGGTTACATCCTTCTCCTATTCAACCAAATATCAGAGATTTTGTTCCAGCCAAATAACATCATCTGTCACATTAAATTAATGCTGGGAATTTAAATTTTATTGGTTTTGCGGTTGTACTTGAATATCATTTGAAAATTTATTCTGGATTTGTAGTCCTATCAAAGCTGTCAGTTTAAGGAGTTTCTCACTAGGTTTATGTTTATACGTATGAAATTAAATTATAATGAGAGTCCATGAGAATACATATGTGTGTGTGTGTGTGTGTGTGTGTGTATACATATATATGTATGTTACATATGCATATATATATGTATGTGTATGTGTGTATATATATATTTCCCTTACAAAGGAAACTACTCAAGCCTAAGGAAAAACTCCTTTAAGTGATTGGGAGCCACTGGAAGGTTTTGATCAACAAGGTGACCTCGTAAAAATGGTGTTTCAAGACAAATTAATGGAGGACGACTTTAAGTCGAACACAGCAGTGCCTGGATGATAGCACAGACACAGTAGTATGATACGTATAAAACTATAACTATCAATAATTATAAAATAATATTTATATTATTAATGATAATAACTTATATCAATAAATTTAATATAGATGATTATAATACTAATTTAAAAGTACAGATTAAAATGTAATAACTATTTACATATATATCTAATATGGGTTGCTGTGATTAGAAACTGGCGGGTCAGAGGAACTGTGTGACTCTTTCTACACGGGACGTACGTGTATTAGTCCCACTTCCACCGGAGCAGAACCCTGAGATGAGAGTTCATGTAAAAGTGACTTATGAGGCATGGGCTCCCAGGAGGAACCAGTAAACGCGCGATTTCAGGCAAAGTTCCCCGGAGGGTAGCTGAAGTCCGACCCCACAGAGGATCCCTGGGATAGAAGTTACACCTCCAAGTCGATCCGCATTTGAGCCAAGCGAGCTGGGCTTTCCCACTCCTGAACCAGCCAGTCATTGGCTCAGGGCTGTCGTGTGGGATGTACCTTCCAGAACATCCTGCTTTCCTTAGTCAGAGAGCAGTCTTCCAAAGAGGGTAGCAGGGGACGGTCTAAAAGCTAAAGCACCCATAATCCAGAAGGCATGTTCCCGGAGATGGTCAAAGGGGCCCGAGGGCATCTGTGTGGAGTGCGGACAGTGTCCACCACGAAAAATAAGGCCTCGAGGCGATCTGAGTGCTCTCCTCTGTGATCTGACAAATGGACGTCTCATTAGTAGAGAAAAGGAATTTGGGAGGGGAGCTGGGCGGGGGGGATGATGACTCACAAGCACCCGAGTTTTAGGAAGCATGAAACAGCCTAAAATCCCCTCCTTCACCACTGCTCTACTCCAAGCCGTCATTATTTCTCAGCTGGATCACAGCCTCGTCCAACTACGTGCCTCAATGTACCACGTGCGTGTTGACACCTTCCTGCCAATCATTCCCTCCCCGAGAGATGGGCTTTTCACCCTTGTCCACTCCTTCCATCCTTCGACACACATCTCACGTATTACCTGCTCTGTGAAGCTCATGCCAGAGTTACTCAGCACCTCTTTTTGTCTTCTCACGGTCCTTGAATCTGACAGAGCTCGTAGCATTCCACACTATTTGCCTCTTTGTGCCCGTCTCTTCCGGAAAGTGGAGACACGTCTTCTTGTATCTGCTGTGCTCCTCGGTGATCAGGATTCTGCTTTCAACTGTGATCTTCAAACTTCATTAATGGCTACCCCTGATATGAATTACATTTTACACCGTGATTTACTACATATGCTCATAACACACACACACACACACACACACACACACACACACGCACACACACACACACACACACACGAAACAAGAGTTTCATGGAACCAAATTTACGATGATAGAATGCCATTCACTCTGATGTTTTCTATTCCATTCTATTCTGTTTGTCATGAAACGTGTGCTGGCCAAAGTCCGCAGATCAATTTATCTCCTAATGAGTCATGATTCTCAGTTTATAAAGCTCTACTTAGCGTAAGCTGAAGAACTCTTTGTTGATGTGAGTTGAAAAGCATTGGTTATTTTGAAGCGAACTTCAGACATCATGCAATTCGGTCTATAAATACTTCGGTATGAATTTCAAAACCATAAAAACTCTTCATTTTTTCACACTTAAAAATATAACATTTGCATCTAAGATATATGACAATGTCTTGAGATCATCAGGTATCTATCCAGCCACAGTTCACGTCCCTCAATTGTTTCAAATAGTTTTTAAACACTGTATTGGATTAACATTTCTTTTCAATCTCTTTTAATCTATTAGTTATTCCTGCTTCTTTCTTTCCCCTTCATCATGACGTTTTAGGTCTTTTATAATGTGGCTTTGGTATGTTATTTGAGTATATGAAAATCTAGACAAGACAAGAAAGCAAATGGGGTGGATGAAATCCCTAAGTTTTAAGCATCGAGCTAGTGGCTTATGAGGTGCAAGTGACAGTCTATGTTAAGGATAAACAATGACTAAGGAAGAACCTTATGGGATGTAGGTGGAATTCATGAGACATGTGAAATATGCAGTGTAAGCGGGTAACTTACAAGAATGATAAAGGCAGAATAAGTGGGATATTCAGTGGGACCCATAAGAATCTTACAAGTAAATAGAGATGCAAAGCCCAAGTCACAATGAATGATCATGACACTTCTGGGCTGACCGCTCTGTCATCCCTAAATCAGCCCCCACAGCAGACACCCAGTGTAGTCCTCTTCTGTCCTTGCCTGTGCCCCACTCAAGACACACAGAGAAAACCCATCGCTGCTCGGCAGGGTAGGTGGCTAACGACAGCTGTGGACAGGCGGCATTGCTCGGAGAGAATGAGTCGTGTGTCCCTGGTCCTAAGCATCTTCCATCTGCGGCCCCCTTGCTCAAACCACAGCTCTGTTCCTTGCAACTCCTCTCTAGGGTTGGGGAGTAGGTGCTAACGAGAGTGGACCTATGAATGTTTCTAATTCCACAACTCAAGTCCTGGGATCCTTCCACTTGCTTGTGCCGTATCCAAAGTGTGTTAACCGCCCTTCTCTTTCTCCTTGCTTCTTCTTTAAAAAAGTTTTTTTTTAAAAAAATATTTATTTATTTTCGAGACAGAGAGAGACAGAGCGTGAGTGGGGGAGGGGCAGAGAGCCAGGGAGACACAGAATTTGAAGCAGGCTCCCAGCTGTCAACACAAAGCCTGATGCGGGGCTCGAACTCACGAACTGTGAGATCATGACCTGAGCTGAAGTCAGACGCTCAGCTGACTGAGCCACCCAGGTGTCCCTCTTCTTTTATAATCAAAAAATTTTTTCTTTATCTTTAAAACTTTTTTTTATTTTAGAGAGAGAGAGCACACGTGAGTGGGGGAGAGGACCAGAGGCAGAGAAAGAGAGAGAGACAGAGAATCTCAAGCAGACTCCATGCTCAACACAGAGCTCGGTGTGGGGCTCGAACCCACAATCTGGAGATCACGACCTGAACTGAAATGAAAACTCTGATGCTCAACCAACTGAGCCACCCAGGCGCCCTTCTTCCTTTATAATTTTAAACACTATTTTAAAGCCTTTAGTTTGGCCGGTTTGTGAGACTGAGCCCTGTGTTGGGCTCTGTGCTGATAGCACAGAGCCTGCTTGGGATTCTCTCTCCCTCTCTCTCTGCCCCTTCCCCACTCATGCTTGCTCTCTCTCAAAATAAGTAAATACACTTTAAAAAAAAAAGACTTCAGTTTTTCTGAGAAGTTTTAGGCTCCTAGCAATATTGAAAGGAAGGTATGGAGATTTCCCACCCCCCTTGCCCCTGTGCATGCATAGCCTCCCCCACCATCAACATGTCCCACCAGCCTGGGGTATTTGTTATGGGCACACCACTTTCATCCAGAATTCATAGTCTACATTAGGGTTCACTTTTGGTGGTGTACATTCTGTGGGCTTAGATGAATGTATGACAACCCCTACCCGTCATTATTAGCGTCCTACGAAGTATTTTCACTGCCCCCCCAATCCTCTGCTTATTCATCCATCTGCCCCCACTCCCCTTCCCCATTCTTGATAGGTGTTTAAACTGATTTGTTAGACTTGATTCAAGCATCTTCATTTGGTCTGTGAACCCTTCTGTGGTGTGACTTCTGGGATCTGGTAATGTGTTTGGGGGGCAACCATTGCCTGAAAGTAATTTCCCACGCATCTTTGCAGCCTAATTTAAAGACGCTGCTTGTAACTCGTTTTTAAGTCACCTAATGCTGGTTGCTGATCTAATTTCCTCCCCGCTCCCACGTCGGCATACTTCTTTTTTTTTTTTTAAGTTTATTTATTGAGAGAGAGAGAGAGAGCGAGCTTGAGAGGGAGGGGCAGAGGCAGAGAGAGAGAGAGGGATAGAGAGAATCCCAAGCAAGCTCTGCAATGCACAGAGCCTGACCTGGGGCTGCACTGGATCAACCATGAGATCATGACCGGAACCAAAATCAAGGGTCTGGGGCTGAGGCCAGGGGGCCACCCAGGCGCCCCCTCCCCCTACTTCCCTCCTGATAGAATCCTAGTGTTCAGACAGCCCCTCCTTCCCATTCAATCCGGGGCCGAGGGAGGCCAGCTTTACACCTGATTGGTCTAAGGCATTGCCATTCAAATTCCGCTTGGCAGTGATTGGCTCATGCATGATCACTCGATGTCGTTCTGGCCAATAAGTTGTGAAGGGAGGCCTGCTGGGGCGGGAGGGGAGGAGGCTTCTGTTAAAGGGTTCTTCAGTCCCAGGGAAGAGATGCTTCGCAGGCAGAGAAGTCGTATTTCTCTCTACGTTGGGCAAGGAGGTGACCCGTGCCATTGAGTCACCTTTGTCCATAGCACCCCTGGGATGCAAAGAAATGAGAGATGGACGCAGATCCTCCTTCTCTAATACAGACATCACTGAGCTACTGACTCAACCCACCCTGGGACCCACATTACCTCTTACCTTTTTGTTGATAAAACGTCGTCATTCTTGAAACGCTTCAGCGCAACTTGGCATTGCAAGTGAAAGCGTCTTTAATGGAAACACCTCCCCAAAGCTATGGTTGGAATTAGTTACACTGGTCATTTCTTAATAAACGGTTGTGGCCTATCAGTACTAGAATCTTTGGGGGCGGTTTCTTAAAGCACAGAGTCTGCCCCCCCCCGCCCCCCCCCCCCCCCTCCGGCAAACATATTGAATTCAAATTTGAGTGGGGCATCTGCGTTCTCACGCACACACAAAGGCATTGGAAATAATACCATCAGCTTGATGAGATTCTGTAAAGAAAAATTACCCAGGGGCGCCTGGGTGGCTTCCGGCTCACATTCCAAAAGTTCGAGCCCCAGTCCGTGAGGTCGAGCCCCGTGTCGGGCTCTGTGCTGACAGCTCCGAGCCTGGAGCCTGCTTCAGATTCTGTGTCTCCCTCTCTCTCTGCCCCTTCCCCTGCTGATGCTCTGTCTCTCTCTGTCTCAAAAATAAATAAAAGCAGTAAACAAAATTTAAAAAAAAAAGAAAAATTATCCAAAACTTGCCAATAAAGCTAAGGCTGTGTGTTTCCTTTGTTCTGTTTTACTGTGAATGTTGAACAGACTCACGCAAGGGTTATTTAATATCTAGGAGAATGCATCTGTGTTCAATTTGCTATTTGCTATCTGGTTAAAGTCAGATAATGTAAGTTATATGTTAACTTATAGATTTCTGTGTGTGGGGGGGAGAAATAACCCCCAATGGTTACTATTGAGTGATTCTGCAGGACATCGCCTGCTTTTGAATCTCTTAACAAATTCATTTCAGCTTCCTTTTGTCCAACTTCTAAATTTGCGTTCTGACTTCTGCTTTGAGTCTCCCTTGCCATCATATTGGTTCCCTCATTTATTAATGAGTTGAATAAACATTTTGACACAAATTCATTCTATATTTGTACATGAGCCATGCTTTCAACTTTTTGAAGATTAGAATTTAATAGGATTCTTAGCCCTTTTGTTCATTTTTCCCCTCTGGAGGAGGTGTGACATGATTCCTTATTACCATTAACAGTTGCTTATCTTGATACCTGTGGGAACAAGGTGAGGAAAGGACTCAATTTTTCCATTTGTGCAACTGGCTGTTTGTATGTTTCTAAATTAGACGCTACGGAGGCTATTGTTCTCACCTTTGGCCACTGTCCTTGGTGACCGTAAGTGATGTTTTGAATGCATTCTGGTGCTGAGCTAATTTCCTGTTTTTACGGACAACACGATGGCTCTATTCTCTGGAATACGCGTAGAGCATCTAGGGCAAGTGCGACCCAAGTTTTAATTAGCTACCATTTAAAATCTGATTGCCAGAATCAGATGATGCCAGTTTGCACAATCGTTTGGAGCAGGTTTCTTTGGAGGCAGGTTGCCTGGGGGTTGGAATCCCAGTCTTGCTGTGCTGAGCATTCCATGGCCTTGGGCAGGTTCGTTGAAATTATTTTGTCTTTCATATGAAAAGGGGGATCACAAGCAGCCACTTCAGAATGTAGTTTTTTAAGCAAGAGGGAGGAAGTTGAATGGGGTAACTTGGAGCTCACCTCTGAGACCGACATTTAGGCCTGTGATTTTTGCGTGTTGCCTAATGTCTTTGAACACCATTTCTTCATTCAAGGCAGTTCCTGTCTTGTGAATTGCAGTGAGTTGCCAGCTTCCTTAAACCTAGTCCTTTGGTCCAGCATTCACGTATTTCGTTGTATCTCCACTTCCTCATGCACACTTATCACAAATTTTGTCATATTTAGGTACTGCTTATACCTACGTGATACTGCTTATATCATCTACTTAATACTTTCATTTAATTAATTTCCTTAACCAAGTATTTGCCGACCATCTACTTGTCTAGGCACTGTTGAAGTTTGGGGACACGGCAGTGAACGAGTAAGACAAAGCCCTGTGCCTCCGCAGAGCTCCTGTGTCACATTTCTCTTCAAAAGACGTTCGCTCCCGTTCCAGAGAAGGACAGATGTCATATGTTCTCACTCCTATGTGGATCTTGAGAAACTTAACAGAAGGCCATTGGGGAAAGGAAGGGGAAAAAATAGTTACAGAGAGGGAAGGAGGCAAACCATCAGGGACTCTTAAATACAGAAAACAATGGGGCGCCTGGGTGGCTCAGTCGGTTGAGCGGCCGACTTCGGCTCAGGTCATGATCTCGCGGTCCGTGAGTTCGAGCCCCGCGTCGGGCTCTGTGCTGACAGCTCAGAGCCTGGAGCCTGTTTCGGATTCTGTGTCTCGCTCTCTCTGACCCTCCCCCGTTCATGCTCTGTCTCTCTCTGTCTTAAAAATAAATAAACGTTAAAAAAAAAAAATTAAAAAAGAAAACAAACTGAGGATTGATGGGGGGGTGGGGAAGAGGGGAGAGTGGGTGATGGGCATGGAGGAAGGCACTTGTTGGGATGAGCACTGGGTGTTGTGTGTAAGTGATGAACCGCGGGAATCTCCCCCCAAAACCAAGAGCACACTTCACACACTGTATGTTAGCCAACTTGACAAGAAATTATATTGAAAAATATAATGAAACTATTATATGCCTTTTGACTAAAAGCACTCAAATGAAAAAAAAAGATACCAAAGACACTTGCTGTCAATTGAAAACCAATATAACCTAAAAAAAAAAGGTCATTAAAAAAATGAAAGTCGTAAAAGCAAAACAACGTTGGCCTCACAGATTCCGGCTAGATAGCTTTGCCCTTTCTTTGTTTAAAAGGGAGATTTTCAACTGTTAGGGGTGCTTTGGACTGACTGGTAGCACACTGAGGCTTTCTCCTTGGCATCACTGGGAAAATCAATAAAGACCCAGAAAAGAGAGAGCTTTTCTCCATGTGCGATTCGGTGTCGTTTAATTCTGTTGTCCCAGTTGACTTCATTCATCAACAGGTTCCTCCACTGGAGATGCCACTCAGATCTGACCCAGTAATGCGCTTAGCACGTTTCCTGGCACGGGGAAAATGCTCATCGGAGCTACTTTTGGCTGCAGTAATACTCACCATCAAATAGCACACGTTCTGCTGCTCACCTTCACGGATAGGAAAGGTCTGGGGCTCCTGGGCCCGCATTCTAATCACTCATAGATTTCATGTCTGTTTCACCAGGCTGCTATTTCACTATTCCCTCTTAGACTCTGCCTTCAGAGCTCAGGGAGCTCTTGGCGTCTTGTCTTTGTATCATTTGGCTTCTAGTACTCAAAGCCACATCCTGTTATGTTTGGTTGCTAGGTGGAGAAATGTTATCATGGGCTTCAGCAATAATTTATCCACAGAGCTCAAGGAGTTGTCATGTTCTCCTGACAGTGAGCTGTAGCACTTTATCAGCTCGCCTGTAAATCAGGCATGTGTGGGTGCGGATGCCAGTACTGTTTGATCTCTCTCAGACACTGTAATAATCTGCTTTTGTCTGATTGATTCCTTCACATCACCACGCACGTTGCAACAGAGAGTGGAGTGCCCTCTGTTTATCTCGGCTGGTCATCTGCGGGAGGCCAACAGGGCAGAAAATGCTCTTCGTGCCGAGACATAAGAGTTTTTGGAATCAGGGCCTTTCCATCATATCCCCGAGCTGGTTTCGTTCAATAAATCAATGATAGCAGAATTGAATGCACCATAAATACCTCAAACCATATCTCTTACAAGAATGTAAGAGTAATTCATGGAAACAGGAAAGGTAACTTTGTGGGGAAGAATTACGACCCCTACAAGCCACGGACATTCAGGGCTTTTTATTGCCTGTGTTCACAACTCACCCTTTGAACTTTGGGGGAAGGAGAATACACACTCGTGGCTGGCGTTGGCTTCCGGGGAGTGCAGGGGGTAGAGACGAGTAGAACGAAGCCTGTCGAGACCGATCACTGCTTTTGAATCTAAAAATGAGTTTTTCTCCAGTTCTGTCGGCTTCTGTTACATACGGTCCTCTTTATCAAAGGGTGCGTCGCATCTTCATAATGGAGGGAATTGGGCTCTGCCGTTTGATGGCTGGGAGTCGCTCTCTGCCACCCCCACGCCAGGGCCACCATCGTGTGACGTTTGCTCGCCTTTCTGATGCTTAAAACGTCTCCCTATCCGGCAAGCCTGATCCCTGTTTCCTGGGCTCCTAATTACTGACAGGTAGTTTGGGGCACATTTTGGCATCCCCGGCCCCCAGGAGTCGGGCAGAAACCCGTGAGCTGATTACTGCCTTGGCATAGCAGCAGCTCGCTGTGCCGTGACCCAGGAGCAGTAGCATGTGTCCGGGCTGCCCTCGTTGAAAGCCGAGGTCAAGCCGTATTGTAGATGTGATTGACTGAATCCCACCGGAGAGGATTCTGACGCAGCGTCCCTCTCTTGGATGGCGGCAAGATGAAATTACATAAAGAAGCCTTTCAGCTCAGAAATGAATGTAGCTCTGGGAGGGGAAAAAAAAGACAGCTTGAGCTGGCTGTGTAACGCACAGCCAGAAAGTTGTGCTTATTTTCATAATGGCAGTCCAAATAATATTAATGATTATTTGTTCCATTTCTATTGGGTGGTCAGGCATATTTTAGAGGCACCAGATACATGTATTAGAAGCAGTAAACGTCATGTTTAGGAGTAGGCAAACCGCACCCAGGGGCCAAATCCAGCCTGCCACCTGTTTTTGTCAATAAAGTTTTATTGGAATACAGCCACGTCTATTTATTTACAAGGTGTCTATGACTGCTTTCTGCTACCACAGCAGAGTTGAGCAGTTGTGATAGAGACCATCTGGGCTGCAAAGCGGAAAATATTAACTATCTGATGGTCCCTTACCGGAACATCTGCCAGCCCTGGGGTTAGAGGGTTTTGCCTGGAGCCAGACTGCCTATTCAGACCCTGGCTTCACCACTCACCAGTTCTGTGACCTTGGGCAAGTTACATAACCTCTTTGACCTTTAGTTCCCTCACGTGTAAAATGAGAATTGTAATAATATTTATTTAATCAAATTGATGGTGGTCTGATGTTCACATTAGCTACAACAGCTGGGTAACAATATTCCTCCGGAATGACTTCTTGTCTGTCCCTTTATGTCCACACTGAGGCTGGCCTTTCACTGCTGATGTCTTGCGTGTGCTGTCCCTGTACGTTCGCATGTATGAATTTACAGGAGTAGATATGCATGGCCTAGAACTTCGGAAAAAGACCAGGGCAGAGTTACAGGCTTCTCAAGCAGTGATGCTTTACAAGTACTTCAAATATGTTCTCAGAGTCAGGAGATTTATTCTGAGATCTGCACAAAAGTGAGTTGATCTGGCTGTTGGAATCAGAATGACGGTGGCCTCGGTGGTATCACGGGATGATCTACAACACATTTGAGAGGGTGTGTGTTTGCTCTTCATAGTTTTAAAAGGACTTAGGTGCAGTTTAAACACAATGAAGGCTGAATCCACTCTGTGAAGCCTTGACTCCTGGAGACCGGATCTTGAAAGCCGTGTTGCTGCAGTCTCCCACTGGGGCCAGCAAACTTTGCATGTAAAGGGCCAGAGAATATACGTCCCAGCCCTGCTTCTATTCGACCCTCTCACTGTAGCATGAAAATGGACACACATGGGCATAGTGACGTTCCAATACAACTTTACTTACAGAATAGGTGGTGGGCCATGGGCCATAGTTTGCCAACTTTGCTTTGCCATCTATATTGTAGTAAGGCTCAGAGTCAGTCCTTGTTTTCAGCTTCTTATGGGAATTGGCTTATTAATTCTAACAAGGACCTTACTCGGTAGGTATGTTGATAGCTTTATCACGCATCTTCACTAACGAGGAAGTTGAGGGACAGGGAAATTAAGTAATTTTGCCAAGGTCACACTGCTAATAAGCGGTAGGAAGAGGGTGTGAACCCAGCCCATCTGGCTCTGGGTTCAGTACATTAAGCCATTATCTCTACTGACTCCTTTAGTCTTGGTGGAATTCGTGCTTTTCTTGGTAAGAAAACCAGTCCAGCCTATGTACCTATTAAAGACTCCTTTACCAAAAACGGTATTTTTGACTTCTCAAAGTGTCCCTTGCTGGGTCAGTAACCAAAGAAGGGGACACTCTGTCTTTATGGATGCTAACGGTTTGGGGGTCACTTCATGGGCACATGACCAGCTCAGAGCCACAGGATCCTGCACTCAGGAGCGGGGGGTGGGGGGGTGCGGAACCTATGTTTGGGGTTGAATGTTCTTGGTTGCCACCTTGAGATCATTAATTTTATCTTAAAATTTTTGTTTTGTAAGTCGGACGGGACATCATTTGTGCCAGGGACTTGGGGCCTTAGCTCACACTACATCCTCCCTTCTGCTGCCTGCCTGGCTCCCTGGGTTCTCCCAGCCTACTCCCCCACGCTGCCCAGGGACAGCTGCTGCCCTTGGCTCTGATCCCCATGCTCAAGGGAGTGCCAAGAAGCAAATCAGAAACCTCCCTGACAAATGGAAAGACGGACTAGGGAAGAAAGGAAGAAAGGAAACATTTTCCCCCCCCTTTGTGTACAAGGGGCCCTGCATTTTCATTTTGCACTTGGCTTTACCAGTTGTGTAGCTGGTCCTGGCTGTCAACAGTAGCATCACCTGGGAGAATCTCAGACCCCACCCCAGACCTGCTGACTCAGAATCTGCATTTTTACAAGACCCCCGGATGATTCCTGTCCATTCAAGTCTGAGAGGCTCAGCCATCATTGGATGGCCTCCAAACGTGCCGATTATCTGAACGTCTGAAAAAGCATCCCAGGTGATTCTGAGGCTCAGCCAGCAATGGGGTCATTGCCTCGTGTGCATATTTCCCAGCCTTACCTGATGATCAGAATCACCTGGGGCAAGTTTTTAAAAGCAGAAGCGCCCAGGCTCCATTCTCTATTTATGACAGTCTCCAAAGGAGGGCCTTTGGGAATATATATTTTTAACGAGCACTCTGGCTGACCCTTCCTACCCGGTAAGTTTGGGAAACTCTTTAGAACTGATGCACTAGGACCTGGAAGCATCCCCCAGATGCCTAACTTGTATCTATATCTGTCACTTTACCCGTGGGCCCTGGCTTAACCTCGCATGTAATTTATAAGCATTTTAACTAGCGCTGCTTTATCTCAAGCGTCTGTGTGTTTGCAGGTAGCAGTTAAGAGCCATTTCAACGTGGGTTACGGTGGATTACGATGAAAAGGCGAATGTGTGTGTTTTGACACCCAGGCCTGGTATTGTAAAGATATCGAGACAGAGCGGGACAGCCCGGCCCCTGGGGGTTAGTTCTTTGGTCAACCTCTGTCAACATTAAGAGGAGAGAAGGGAGGAGAAAGGGCAGTGCCTCCATTCAATGGTTCTGTGCTCACGCACAGAGGCTTCTTAAAGCCAGTTGTGTGGCGCGGGGGCCGGGAAGGTCAGCGGAGTACCAGACAGTGTCAGGGGTGACCAAGAACGGCAGGGCCTCATCCGGTACAAAGCACAGGGTATTGGGATCTGGGGTACGGGCACGGTGTCTGCCGCTGTCCCCCAAGACAGGCGTGGAAGGGTGGAAAGAAGGTGGTCCTTCTTACGGGAGAGGCACTGGGCAGTCACCACTCAAAGCCCCGCTAAGGGAGTTCGAAATTTTCTGTCCCCTACAGAGACTGTGAAAGAGCCATAGCCCCAAACGGACAGGAGCTTTAAAGCAGGAGTTTCAGGCTCCAAAGCTTCCAGGGGTCAAGGCAGGCCAACTGGTGTCCCGTAGCCTCTGAATGGGACAGGCCTGCAGCTCAAGCCAGCGGCTGCCGTGTGGGATGTGGGTTCAGCCTTCCCCAAGATCCTGGTTTCTTTTCTTGTTTTTGTTTTTTTTTGTTTTTTGTTTTGTTTTGTTTTGAGACACCCGAAGCCTGGATTTTCATGTTATTTTCTTTATGAAAATAATGACAATGAGGGGCGCCTGGGTGGCTCGGCAGTTGAGCGCCCGACTTGGGCTCAGATCACGATCTCACGGCTCGTGGGTTCGAGCCCCGCGTCGTCTCTCTGCCGACGGCTCAGAGCCCGGAGCCCACTTCAGATGCTGTGTGTGTCTCTCTTTCTGCCCCTCCCCTGCTAGCTCCCTGTCTCACTCTTTCTCAAAAATGAATAAACGAAACCAAAATAAAAAAGGCAGGGACTCTTAAATTTGGCGCAAATTGAAAACAGAGCTGAGGCCAAACCAATCTCATTTTGGGGACTGATCTGGCTTGCAACATTGGTTTTCACTCTTTCTCTGGTGAATAAGGAGGAGTCACGGTGGGCTGGGGCTCTGGTGCCTTGGCCAGAGATGGAAAACTTGTACATGCAATGTGTGTGTGAGTGTCCCAACTCCTTTGCTCCTAAGAAATTAGAGTTGAAACACGCTTGTCTTCTTGGGCTCTTGTTCTCTCTCTCTCTCACACACAGGCACTCCTGCGTATACACTGATGTGTGAATTCACGCAACTGGGCCCGTGTACGCACACGTATACGTAAATGTTAGTACCTGCCGTTCCCACCTTTCATCCCTTTGGACCGATCAGTGACCATGCAGTGCCAGTTGCTAAAACCTGTACACCATACATATAGAATAATTACAAGCTGTTATGTTAACGTATATCCATATGTGAGAAAATATAAGGAAATGCAAAAACAAATGTGAAGAAAATGTAAGTTACGTAGATCATTTTATATTGCGTGACACTGTATTATATTGTGGAATATACATATGTTGACCTATGTCAAGTCCTCCCAAATGTCAGACCCTGGGCCAAAAGTCCTAGCGGCTTTGATTATCTCTGGACCACCCACTTGGCAGTTCTTTTGTTAAAGAAGCAATAAATATCCCTATGGTTTCAGCCCCTGCTACTCAAAGTGTGGTCCTTGGACCAGCTGCACGGGCATACCCTGGGAGCTTGTCAGAAACGCAAAATCTGGTCTACGGCCAGCCGTACCACCCTGAATGTGCCTGGTCTTGTCTGATCTCGGAAACTAAGCAGGGTTGGGCCTGGGTAGTACTTAAGCTGGAAAAATGCACACTCTCAGGCCCACCCCAGACCTATTGAATCAGAATCAGCATCTTAAACATTATCTCCGGTGATCATGTACACAATAAAAATTTGAGAAGGACTTTTGAAAGCAGACTCAATGTCCTTCTTTTATCTTGGAGCCTTTTTCCATGCTGTCTCTTTGCCCCCAGATGTTTTCCCCATCCTTCCCTGCATTGCGCTAAATGCTGAGGGTTCACCCCTGCTCGTGTAAGGATTTGCTATCTAGTGGGCCTCTTGCCTTGCGGGCTAGTGTTTTTTCCTTTTATTTTAGGCAAGCTTTAGAGCCTCTTGTGTTATCTACTACTGTATAACAGATTACCGCTGCATTGAGCAGCTTAAAACAACACGCGGTTATCGCGGAGTTTCTGTGAGTCAGGAACCTGGGTGCAGCTTCGTTGGTTTGTCTTGAGGTTGTAATACGGGTGTCAGGGCTGAAGTCATACCTGAAGGCTTAGCTGGGCAGGACCCATTTCCAAGCTCGCTCGCATGATCCTTGGCAGAATTCAGTTCCTTTAGGGTTGTGACACTGAGGTCTCTCTTCTTTGTTGGCTGGAGGCTGCCTTAGTTTCTTGCCACGTGGGCCTCTCCAAAATGGCCGCTTGCTTTATCGCCTTCATCAAGGCAGGGGGAGTTTGCTCTCAAGAAGGAAGTTGGAGTCTTTAAGTAATGGAATCACAGAGGTTAGTCACTTCTCTTCAGTGCTTCCATGTTCTCCTGCTAGAAGCAAGTTACTTCATGGAGGGAATTACACAGCCCATGAGTAGCGGGAAGTAGGGCCATCTTGGAGGTGGCCTGCCACACCTTTCTGTCTCAGTTTTCTTATTCACAAAACGAGAGAAATGACAAGACCTAGTTCACGAGGGTCGAATTAAATGAGGCAGTTTCTCATGCAGTCCTTTGCCACGTGCCTGGCACACAGGCAGTGCTGAAAAATGTTGGTTTTCTATTCTTATCGTATATGGTCTTTTTCGCACCCTGCTGATTAGTATTGCTGTTGTTAATGACAAGCATTAAACAAATGGAGAGCTCAATAAGTAGAGATATGTACCCAAGATGATGCCAAATATGTTACGTAAAACTTCTAATGTAACCTTACTAATAACGATGTGAGGTGGGTGCTAATTTATGAATTTCACCATTTCTATAATTGACCAAACGAGTTTTCAGAAAAAACAAACTCAGACTATTTCCCAAGATCATACTCTTTGTAAACAGCTAAGGGTGATTTAGGGATTTCTCTACCATTGTGTGTCTACATGTATCTAATCTGGACATTTTCTAACACTCTTGTAGGGTATCCACCTCCCCACCTAGGAGTCCTTGACATAGGCAGTCAGGTCCTAGGAGTAGTTTTGTCAAGGAATGACTGCATTATACTAATGACTATTGGGTAATGACTGCTCTGCTGTCTTGCAAGGGGAAAGACATTGTGTGGGCTTATTTCTTAAACAAATGTGTAAATTCTCCATTGGTTTTGTTTTCTCACTTTATGCGGGGCACCTATTATGTGAGAGGCACCCATAGTATAAGACCCTGAGGCTGTGGGGATAAATAAAGCTTTGTCCTTACCCTCCATGAGTATCTAGTCTTATGACCATGATGTCTGCTGCCTGTCATTCTGTCTGAGCCAGAGGGACCTAGTTGCCCCCAAAGTCAGTTGTTCCCTTTGCCCCGCTAGTAATGGGATCCTTGATTTCATCTGGGAACATGGCAGTCTAGCTAAAGACTACATTTCCCAGCCTCCTTTGCACTGGGCACTGGCCCAGAGAAAGTGAGCAGAAGTGGTAATCAAACCTTTAAAGAGTGGGGGCATTTCCTCTGGTTTTCTTCCCCTTCCTGCTGGTTGAGATGTGGAAGGAAGTGGTGGGGATTGGATCAGCCACCTTAGCTGGTGAGAAGTTGTGTGTCGAGAAAGACAATCGACAAAATACAGGAGACTGTGTTCCTACCATGGAGCGACCATATCCGGCCTCATGCTGGTGCTTGGGCTGTTTCATGGAAAAAACAAAAAACAAAAAACACCTTTTTTTTTTTTCTTTATGTTATTATTATTTTTGTCTTTGTTATGTCAGCCAGACCAGTTTCCCAATTTACAAAGTGCCTAAACTCCGTGCCTGGCAATGCTGTGTTTCACTTTTTGGTCTTTAAAGGCATCCTAACGGCATCAAATTGCTTAACTTATGCCATATACTCAGGACAGTGTTTGAAACATAGTAAATTCGTGACAAATGAAGCAATGATTATTATTATTTACCATCGCTAGTAGGAATAGAACCACTGTAGTTCAAGGGAGACTTTGATGTCACAGATAAAGAGCTTTGAGAAAAGGTTCCGTTGACCCGCAAGACTGTAAACTTTCTAACAGCAAAGATGCTTTACTTAAGTCTGTGTCCTTAGCACATAGCCTAGTGATGGGAAAACATAGGCATACAGTAAGTATTTGCTGAATAAAGGGTTGAAAAAATAACCTATATTCAAGTCTAGGTTGCAGTATGTCCTTAAGTGAGTTACTTAACATCTCTGGGCCTCATTCATCTTTGAAACTCTAAACCAGGTGACTTAAAAGATTACTGCTTGCTCTAATATTTGGTGATTTTCTGATCTTTTAAGCAATCATAGAGGTTACTTTCTTTCTTAACAAATCTGCTAGACACAGAGATACCTGGGTAGGCAGGTATGTAGAGGATGAAGTGACCTATATCTGGGCTTCGGCCACTTGGATTTCCATAGCTGCTTGTCACCTGTGTGGCCTCAAGCAAACTGACTCCTTTAGGAGTTCTGTATTCCTCATTCGTGAAATGGGACAGTATGTGCAAGAGGCCTCTGTTGCTTTCACCTGCCCCATATATCCTGTCCCCTTCAGCTGGTGACAAAGTCCGTTTTCTCCTGGAACGGCTCTTCCCTCTTCTCTCTGTGGTTTGGCTGGGACGGATGCCATCCCTGTTCCAGGGCTCTTGGGGCCTGGGGGGATGAGGTCATCAGCTTCCCCCCCTGGTCACTGTGATGTGTTGTTATCACCTGCATCAAGGCCTGACCAATGTAGGGTTCTGTCTTCCTTCATCTCAGTGACCGGTTTAGAGGCGTGTGTATGTGAACCGAGCTGGGACAGCGGGATACAATCCTGGTACTTTCATCCTGATGTTGAAAAGAAAGGAGACCCATCTTCCCACTGAACCTGACGTAGATGGGCCTTCTGTAACCCAAGACCTGCTGGGAGCACCAAGTGGACAGAACGTGGCCAAGAGGGCAGCCAGTATTGCCGAAGGCTGACCGAGAGGCGGACGGAGTCTTCACCCTGTTTGAGATTCTCCGTCCATCCCTGCCTGAAGCCTGTGGTATGTGGGGACTTTCCAGTTTTTTAAACCAGTAATTTCTCTTTGAAAGTCATTCTTAAAGCATTTCCTTAAGTTTTCTTTTCAGTAATCCAGTTTAAATTGAAGTTCAGTCCCTTAAATCTGACCAAAAAAAAAAAAAAAAAAAAAAAAAAAGAATCCTTACCGATATAGTAATAGTTATACTTTGGGATTGAAGTTTTGGGGAAAATTAAGTGAGACAATCCATATGAAGTGCTGGGCCAACAGGTGCCTGGTTAATGCTAGATACTCTAGTGATGGCATCGGGGAGGCAGGAAGAGGTCAGGGGTGACGGCATGGCTTCTGGAACCATATGATCCTAACGGCAAGTCCCTTCGCCATCATGCAGGGGCCCTCCCCTCCGTGCTTTCGTTTCTCCTCCTGTAAAATCGAGATAAAACTGATATATGCATCGTGTTAAAGGGGTGAATGTGTGTGACAGCATGCCCTGTGTCTGGTGTTCAGTTAATGGAAGCTGTCATTTCCTGTCATTTGTCCTATTACATCAGGTAATAAATTCCTAGGTTGCAAACTCTGTTGTAATGGGAATCTTACTTGTTATTTTTATCTTTATTATTTTTTAAAGTTTATTTATTTTGAGAGAGACAGAGAGAGAGTGAGCACATGCACAAGTTGGGGGGGGGGGGCGTTGAGAGAGGGAGAGAGAGAACTCCCAGCAGGCTCTACGCTGTCTGTGCAGAGCCCAATGCAGGGCTTGAACCCGCGAACTGTGAGATCATGACCTGAGCCAAAACCAAAAGTCTGATGCTTAACTGACTGAGCTCCCCAGGTGCCCCTATTTTTATTTTTAAAAATTACACACACACACACACACACACACACACACACACAGAGTGTGTGTGAGTGGGGGAAAGGGGCAGAGTGAGAGAAAGAATCTTAAGCAGGCTCCATGCTCGGTACGGAGCCTGATGCGGGGCTCAGTCCCACAAACTGTGACATCATGACCTGAGCCGAAATCAAGAGTCAGACGCTCAACTGACTGAGGTACCCAGGCGTCCCAGGAATCTTATTTTTTAAAAAATTCGCTTCATCTCTAGGTCCCAGCCCTGTACTTGGCACACAGTAAAGTAAGACTGAAGTTTGTCATATGAATCATCTTTTTTAAAAAATCAAATCCTGTTTGACTCAGTACTTATCACCTCCTGAATGGATGTCCTGAATTCAACCTATTCTCCATTTGACCTATTCTCTACTGATTTGTTTGCAACCCATTGTCACTGAGTGCCCACTGGGGGCCAGGACTTGGGGCACTGGTGTTAAAGCAGGGAACAAGACAAGGGGCCCACTTTTTGGGGCTCAGATTCTAGTAAGACAAATACAAGTGATAAACTAATGAATATATACTCTAATAGCAGGAAGGGGAGAGAACTCCCAGGCACATAAAGCAAGGTGAAGAATAGGAAGTGAGTATCTCTATAGATTGGGTTCAATGCCATTTAAAATCCTGCAGTCTTGGGGCACCTGAGTGGCTCAGTCTGTTAAGCATCAGACTTCGGCTCAGGCATGATCTCACAGTTCGTGAGTTCGAGTCCCATGTCGGGCTCTGGCTGACAGCTCACAGCCTGGAACCTGCTTTGGATTCTGTGTCTCCCTCTCTCTTAGCCCCTTCCCTGCTTCCACTTTGTCTCTCTCTCTCTCTCTCTCTCTCTCTCTCTCAAAAATAAATAAACATTAAAAAAAAACAAATAAAATCCTGCAGTTGATTTTCTTATCAGTGATCACACCACATCAGTTATCAAAACTTTCTGTGACTCCCAATTGCTTTTGAGAAATGTGTTGCATGAATCTGGAACCTCGATGTAGCCTCTACTGATTTCGCTTTGCTTCAGTGCTGCTGGTCTTTGAAGTCTTAAAAAAAAAAAATCCACCTCCATGCTGCCTGCCTCAGGGCCTTTGTGCATGCTACTTTGCTCTCGCAAGCATTCCTTTCTCTCCCTTGACCACCCAACACCTGTTCATCTAGTACTTCCTGAAGGCGGTCTTCTTTGACCTCCATCGGAAGACTAGATCAGCTTCTGTGACACATTCTCCAGGGTTTTGTTCTTCCTGAAAAACACTTCTTACACTTGCAAATAACATATCGAGTACTTGATTTAATGCCTACCCCCCTCTGATAGTCTTATAAGCCTCCAAGAGCAGACTTCTTGGCTTCTGTACCAGTGTCCTCAGCCCTTAGGTATCAGCATAAATGTTCAATATTAAGTCAATAACTATCATTATGTGTTGTAAATATTCGGAAGCAAGACTGGCATCCACCTTCGCCCTTGCTTGCCTGCACCCACTTCCTCTCCTCTGTACCCGCACACGCAGATAACATACCGGCACATCAAGCGAGTGTTACAGGCAGGTTGGGGCTTAACAACCCAGACAGGGGAGAAATGGCTCCTGGCAGCCCGTGGGGAGACATGAAGAGGGCTTTTGAGAAAGCTCCTGGGAGGGGTTGTGCTTGGAAGGCGCCTCTAGGAATTAGCCAACCTGGGCCTGTTGGGCTTCGATGAACTTGGGGCTCCGGTGGAGGGGAAGATAGAGTTAACCCTTTTCTGGTATGAAGTGTGGAAAGAGTCTAAACCGTGAGGACGAAGAGAGGGGTTTGTCCCAAGAAATGCCACTCTCTTACCTGAAGCCGAGAGCTACAGAAGCTGCTGACCAAGCAGCGAGGATCCCGAGCTGGCTTCGGGCAGCGTCACGGTCACGTTTTCCAAACTGTTACAAAGCCTCCTTGGTGAAGAACTGACCTTTAAGTTTACATCTGAGTGACTCTGGCTGCAGCGTTTCTCATGATGAGAAGGTCTTAAGCCCTTGCTGTCCTGTTTCATGAGAGTTGAGGTTTCCTCTACCATTTCTTAATGAAATGCTTCAAAAATGACTTTTCAATCAGAAAGGGAAAGCCGATCGCTTCTCGTTCGGTGATTCTGCGTCCCCTGAGCCGGGAAGAGCCGAAAGGGATTGGAACATGACAAGGAGGAAGCTGGCTGACCAGCCCTGGGTGTGTTTGTACTCACTCTTCCCACTGAAAGGATGGCCTGGCCCCCCCGCTCCTCCTCTAGCCTCCAGCTTGCACTTGTGTTCTTTCCAGAGCCTTGAGAGACGCCCCACGCTGGTGACATCACTTTATGACTATCAGCATCCACCCATCTTCCGGGAAATAGCAGCAGAGTGAGGGTCAGGAAGAAAAATGTCCGAAAGGTCTGCATACTGAATGGTCCAAGAAGCTCATAAGTATTTTTAGATGATTCCCCAATCATGGGCTATTTGACCTTCTGGATGTGTGGTCACTGTTTGCACGTAAAAGGGAACCAGCATAAGAGCATCCAGTGCTTAAAATACTCCCTTTGTCCGTGCAAAATCATCTAAGGTATTATTTTGACCAAAAAAAAAAAAAAAACAAAAAACCTCTCATTCCTCTTTGGATTTTGTTAAAGTGAGAATAAAGGTGTTTGTTTTTTGACTTCTTTCCTTTTTCCTCTGAGTCTGTTCCCGATTAACCTCATAAGCACTTCATAAATCTTGCACCTGGGTAATATAACACTGCACAGTGCTTTTTAACCAGAACATTTTGTTTTTTGGGTGGATCTGGCACTGAATTGCAGAAAGGGGCAGCGTTGGGGAACGTAGAAAGCGCTGAGCCCTGGCTGGGGCAAAGCCTGCCAGGACCGGCTGGAATTTCTGGAGCGTTACCAGTGAGTTCTCTGTCGCAGAGTGGGGCTTCAAAGCCACACCAAGTTACTTCCCATTCCGATTTCTTGCTTTTCTAAATTTTCTGCGTCCGCTGCAATAAAACTTTATTTCTTGAGATTTTTTTTTTCCTTCCCCCAAACAGAGCTGTCTTATTTCCTCCCGCACTCCTTCCTCTGTGCTTCTACACATACCAAGAAATTTAATTGTGACTTTAAGTTTGCTAGGTGGTATCTAACCAATGCTTGATTTATTGGGAATAGGGGAAATTTGCTACTTATAACCTGCCTTGTCCTAAAAGGAATATGTTGTATATTACCACATATTGCACACACAAAGTAGTGAATAAAATGAAATCATAAAAGGCTGTAAACACAGAAATTCAGGATCAGGGAAAATAGCAAATATTAAATCAAGAACATATTAAAGAAGCATATGTAGGAAGCATGTTGCCAAGCTCAGCTACAATGGTGTTTTATATTTGGCTCTGAGCTTCCTGGTAGCCAAAGAAAAAAAGGCTCATTCTAAGAAAACCCAAAGTATTGTGAGTCCACAGGAGATGCACAGCATTTCATAAACCTTAATTTGGGAAGGCATCTCACATAAGGGAATGGGGGCGATCGACGAATTAAAGTAACAAACAGGGTGGTGATTTTCGTGGGATTATACTTGGTAGCATCATTCAAGAAAAGCCAAGGCCACAACACGAATGTGCTCAGTGAGAGGTTTCCATAAAGGTAGCATGGTCTGAGAATAAGGCGTACACACAGAGGGAATAATTAGGAGAATCTGCTTTGTAGCATGGGTACGTGGAGAAATGAATGTCATGTCACTTTTAGAGAGATTGTCCCTTGTGGTGGCCAACAAGAGGCATAATAAAAACCATCTGTCTAGACTGGGGACTATGTGGATGGACTGGCTGAGTTCTCACCTGGGAACACTGAGCTTACGTGTGATTCATGGGGACACATTTGACCTCTTGCGTAGATTAATGGTTTAGTTGACAGGGACTGCTTAATTTCACAGTTGCATTATGGGGGTTTCTCAGCCCAAGTCCTGCCTGTCTGGCTATGACTGAGACTTTGCCTCTCAGACGGGCCCAGAGCTTTTAACATGCCTCGGACAGAACATTAAACGCCTTGTCATGCCTCAGTCCACTTAATCATTACTAATGATGATAATAAAAATGATGACAGTATTCGAGGCAGAGGCGGACAAAGGCAGGGTGGTTACTCACAGAGTTGAGCAAGGTGTCAGGGCAAGAAAGCCCAGGCTGGAGAGGGAGACTCGATTCGTGCCCCAGCCCAGACGTGATTTGTAAGCTAGGTAATTCTTTCCTGGCTTCGGTTGTCCTAGGTCGTAAGGGAGGCTATCGTAGGACTTCTCAAAGTCCCCTCAGGCCAGCAGCATCAACATGAATTTGACCTGGGAACCAATTACAGATGTGGGTTTGAGAATGTGGCACAACCTATGGGATGCGGTTTCCAAGTCAGCTGGTCCCCTCTCCCTCTCTCTCTCTAGTCTCTTTTTCCAATTTCTCAGAACCCAACCATGAGACAAGCCTGGACTGACCTGCCAGAGGATGAAAATCCACACAGAGGAGAGCGGAGCCATTTCTCCAGAGGCTGTCCTAGACCCGCCAGCCCCCAAGCAATCTGCTAGCTTCCCAAGAGGAATAAGTGAGCTCAGGTGTCATTAGGTGGGCCTGGCCCATCCAGAAGATACACTAAGCCAACCTACAGACTTGTGAGTGGACGCAAATGGGTATTGCTTTAAGCCACTGGGCTTTGTGGCTTTTTGCTATATAGAACTACCAAGGCAATAGTGGTTCAAAATCGAAATTTTGTAATTCTGCAATTCTAAAGGTCTTCGCTTTCATCTCTTATTAGCAATCCTGAATTCACAGGTAGCAGATTCAGGTGTGAACGTAACCGTTGCTTTATTTTTTCTGGACTGAATTGATTTCCTCTTCCGAGCCCCTGTTCCATCATGAGGCGGGCAATTAGTTACTTAATTTTTGGTTGATTCCAGGCAATCTAGGCCAACACATTTATGGCAGATGTTACTTCTTACCACTACTCCACTTCTCTCCTTCTGAGTGAACAGGAGGACAGCACCTCCCCACCTCCTTGAAGGTAGGAGTGACCAGAGGACTGTTTTTGGCCAATGAAATGGGAGCAGGAACCAGTCACTTCTGGGAAGAAGCATTTAGGAGTTTCTGTGCAGTTGTCCGTGTTCTTTCTTTCTCTTCCTTCAACCGTGGAGGGATAGGTTGTTACATAAATGCCACAAAACTGAAGTACCTTGAATGCCAGGTTACCACATGGGGGTCTTCTGCCTCAGGGGGTTGCCTGGACGTGTACTTGGTTTTTCATGAGCAGGAAAGAAACTTTTGTTTCTTAATTTTCTCACAGTTATGGAGGCTGGAAGTCCAAGATCAAGAGGCCTCCAGGTTCGGTTTCTTCTGAGGCCTCTCCCCGCTTGGTGTGCAGACGGCCGCCTTCTCCCTGTGGTCCGACATGGTCTTTTGTCTATTCATGTGTCCCCAGTGTCTCTCTGTGTGTCCAAAAAAAAATTTTTTTTTTTCTTAATAAAGAAAGCGATGGTTTTGGATTAGGGCCTACCCAACTTAATCACTTAAGCCCCATTTTAACTTAATCACTACTTTAAAGAACCCTATTTCCAATATAGTCACATTCTGAGGGGCTGGGCATTAGGACTTTGACATATGAATGTGACCGCATAAATCCTGGAAATGTACATTCTTTTTTTTTTTTTAATTTTTTTTTTTAACCTTTATTTATTTTTGAGACAGAGAGAGACAGAACATGAATGGGGGAGGGTCAGAGACAGAGGGAGACACAGAATCTGAAACAGGCTCCGGGCTCTGAGCCGTCAGCACAGAGCCCGATGCGGGGCTTGAACTCACGAACCGCAAGATCATGACCTGAGCCGAAGTCGGACGCTTAACCGACTGAGCCACCCAGGCGCCCCGGAAATGTACATTCTAAAGGCACTTAAGTAGGACTAGAGAGTCAGTGGATGGTTGGGGTGGGGTCAGCGCGTTGACTTTCCGGTCCACTGATGGAGTGTTTAGTGTTGTGTGGTCCATACATATTACTCCCACTTTGCTTGTCCTGACCCAGACAGCTGGTTCATCCTGCTCTGTTGGCTATATCTGCATCATTCCTGGCCCTACGGAGGAAAAGCAAACCATCCTGGGCACACCGGCGTGAAGAAGCAGAATGAGAGCCTTCCCAGGCCCATCTGATTGGGGATTTGCCTAGTCATTTTTCCACTGCTTTCACACCAACTGAACTCTCTCCACAAACCTTAACCCCTTCGGATTTCACCCAGGGATCAAAGCCCGGCCCCCTCTCCTTTTGGATCCCTCAAAGTTCTCTAGGGTTTCTATCATTTCCCTCCATTTGGGGGCTGTTCTGGGATCTGTATGTGGGCCTGGGATTTGAGGCTCCTTTCTAGAGACCTACGGTTTCACAAGCATCTAAATCTGTTTGCCCTGGCTCTGTCTCCTCCACCTCTTCTTGGGTGGGGAAAACTTGCATTACCTAACCATATATTCTTTAGTAATTTTTTAAAAAACTTTCTTTCTTTTCTGGACCTCGACACCTTTGCCCTTCAGATCCTCTACTATAAACCTAGCTGGGGGCAAGATCTGCCCATCTCCATGCGTATCTCAAGATATGCCAAGTTAAATCTTTTTATTTATAAAAAGACTAAACTTTGAATGGAGAAAAGCCATGAGATGGGAATAAATTGCCAGGAATTAAACACACCTCACTCAGCATGTCAAAATACTTACCCCTGCCTCAGAATAAATAAGTTTGCCCTAGTAAGATTTCTTCTTCTTAACACCAAGAAATAAGTCTAAATTCCACTTCGAAGGAATTCAGCTTTCACAGTGAGAAGGCGACACCTTTGACTTCGAAGGCAAGTTCAGGGTCCAGAAAAAAGGGGAAAGTGACTTGATTTTAGCTGACCATTGAGAAAACTAAAGTAGTTCATTCGGATGCAGTGTTTGAAATGTAGTGCAGAAAGTCAAATATCTCAATATAAGAGCAACACTGATAGTGCACAAATATTATGAATGCTTCCAAGCAAAGTAAGAACATTCTGAGTGCAGAAATGAATTTGTGATCGATATAAAGAAGAAGGATGAATAGAGAATGATCTATAGCGTTGGTCTGAAACATTGTAAAAATGTATCTGAATACTGGTTTTCCCCAGTTTCATTCGCTGTGAATCACTGCATGAAAGATGTGTCCAAGTGAATGAGAGCCCAGGAATCCTTTAAAAATAAAAAGTTGAACTCTCTAGGAGAGTTTTCTCCTTAGGGTCAGCTGGGTCCTATATGTTGAGATTAGGATGCTTAACACCCGGATTCTCATTTTCCCTCGTGAAACCTTTCTCTCCATTGTCATTTAGTCCACCCCTCTGGTCCTTCGTGTTTTCTTGACCTCTCCAATCTTTTCAGGAGGGATGGATTTCTTGATGCGTTCAGTTTATTGCTAAGCCACCAAATAAGAAAGCATTCACAGTATGCTTTGTTAATCTATTCATTGGTTTAGTGTAGGGCTCAGCAAACATTTTCTACAAAGGGCCAGATAGTAAATATTTTTTGGCTTTGAAGGTTGCTCTGTCTCTGTTGCCGTGACTCAGCTCTGCCAGCATAGAGAGAAAGCAGCTCTAGGCAGTAAGTAAGTGAGTGGTCGTGGTTGTGTTCCAATAAAACTTTATTTACAAGAAGAATAGGCAGTGAGCTGGATTTGGGTCTCAGCCTGTCATTTGTGATTCCTGGTCTACTGACCCCTTGGTCATCATTGGGTGTGGGGGTAGTGGAACTCTCCTAATAATGGGAAAATGTCATTTTCTGGTGAGTTCTCATTTCCATCCTCATTTAAATTTTTTTTTTTAATTTTTAAAAATCTTTATTTATTTTTGAGAGAGAGAGGCAGTGTGTGAGCAGGGAAGGAGCAGAGAGAGAGACACACACACTGAATGCAAAGCAGGCTCCAGGCTCCGAGCTGTCAGCACAGAGCCCGACGCGGGACTGGAACTCACGAACTGTGAGATCATGACCTGAGCCGAAGTGGGACGCTCAACCCACTGAGCCACCCAGGCACCCCTACATCCTCATTTTAAATTTCTAAATGCTCCGTCTTTCTTCTTTCCTCCTGTGGTTCAGGGACCTATATGTTGAAAGAGCAGCTGGCGTGAGGCGAGAAGGTGAATTCTATTTTGGATTATTCTGGTAGTTCAGTAGAAAGCATCACCTAGATTGATGTGTGTATGTGTGGGGTGGGGGTGAGGGTGGGGGCGGGAGCAAAGCACCTACTTGCTGTGAAACAGAATGAGGTAACATTTCTTGTAAAGAAGAGCTGGGCTTCAGGCTTGCTGGGTTCTTGCTTGCTTTCAGCCTCATTTTCTTCTGTTCATGGTCCCTGGAAGCTCCTCAAATGTGGCCCATTCTCTCCAGAATGTGTATCCTGTGAAAAGGCTAAACGATACCTAACACGAGCCAACCTAACACGACCAAGGGCATTTTCTTTTACCAGAGGCTTTCCAAATATTTTCATATTTATTTTCTTCTGATTATAATACCTATATTTGTTTCTTATCAAAATTTGGCAACTACTGGAAAAGTATGTTTGACAAACTACCATTTATTGAGTCTCTTTTATTCAGCGCCGTGCAAGTCATTTTATGTGTGTGTGTGTGTGTGTGTGCATGCATGTGCATTTATTTACATCTCTCTCTCTCTCACACACACACACACACACACACACACACGCAATCCTAAAGACTCATGACAAATTGTCGAGGTAGCTAGTTTCAGGGAGAAAAAATTTGAGGCCATTGCCCAAAGTATATTGGAGGTGGAATTCAAACATAGTTGTCTGATTGCAAAACTCCCATTTGAGTTTCCCAGGGTACTACACTACCTTTAAGAAGACAGAAACAATAATCACCTGCAGTCTCCCTCAGGGAAAACCGGGGTTACTTTTTTGCTGTTTTTCCCTCCCCGCCAAGGTTTTCTGTGTTTCCTTCTATTTTTTAAAGCCTGGTTGAAATCATGCTGCAAAGTATAATTTTATTTCCTTGTTGTTTTTCACTCTACACGATTATTTGTCATTTGTTGGTTGGTGACCCTCCCGGGAGCTTGCCCGGTATCGTCTGAGACTGGCCTTTGTATTCCAAGGCCCTGGAGAGACCGAAAAAAGAGGCAGGCAACTCCAGGCTGATAGGTGGCAGTTTTAACCAGCAGAGGGAACTTTTACACATGAGGCGTGTGTTAGGCGAGACAAATGGTAGCAAGACAAATGGATCGTTGCACCTGCCAGCCAAATCTAAAAAGTTTATAAAGAGGCCCTGACTGGGCTCAGTCACGTATACTGTGCCTGTGTTCTCAATATCACATCACGATCTCACGGTTAAGTCCTTGGAGCAGACCCTGGGAGCAGGGACGGCAAGCAGAACCCGTATTCCAAGGACAGGGGAGGGGCTGAGGAGCCCCCGAGTTCCCTGGGACCAGCGCACGGGTCACCCGGTGGTCACGACTTTTTGATGACCTTCCCCGACCCATTCCCAAACCTCTTTGTGAGTATCCCTTTCATGGTGTGTACTATTTTGTTTTTCATTTTGTATATTGCAATTTCTTTCACCAACTCCCCTCTGTCGAACATTTCAGTTATTATTGCTAGACTTTCACTGTTTTAAACAAAGAGGTAATGGACGCCTTTGAGTGTGAAACATGTGAAACTTCAAAACTCTGAAAAGTTTTCAAGAAACCTACAAATACTGTTCTGTAAAAGGGGCAGCTGAGGTCAGTGAGACAGACACTTGCTTTGGGGGCACCCCAAAGTCTTAGTCATTGAGAAAAAAATACTATTTCGGTGCAACATTTAGAAACGAAATCTAAATGAATGCCCGAAGTCCAAATCCATGATGAACAAAATGGCAACATTTTAAATAAAGGCAGGGTCAGTACGACAGATGTTTCCTTTAGTCTTTGGCTCCAATATGGCTCGGCACATGGTCTGTTACTGCTCCAGTCCTGGCTGAGGTGGCATAATTGGCGTTTGGAAGGAGGTACCTGGAACCAACTTTATTCCTATTGTTGTGCTCTCCGGGAAGCTATCTGTTAGGTGTTTTCTCCCGAGAAGGGGTGCAGGGTGGTGGGTATTCGCAAGGGTGCTGGCGAAGGCTGCCTGATTTCAACCCCCAACTGTGCCACTTACGTCACCAGCTTGGCCAGAATACTTCCGCTCTCTGGACCTTGCTCTCCTGATGTTCTCCATGGTGATGATGATGACCCTTCATGCCTTCCATTGCTGGGAGGACTTAGTGAGTTACGAGTGGGCCCCTTCTCACAGCCAGTGCTTAGCTTGTGATAAAGAGTCAAGAAATGCAAGTCCTTCTACAGCCAAGGTGTAAGCCTGTGCCCCCAGGCTGAAGGTAGCCCACAGGTCTGCTTGCTTCCTTCCATGGGGCGTTGTTAGATTAAAACAAGAAATTAGTTGCCAGAATTGTAAAATCACCAGGTTGCACGTTAAAAAAAAAAAAAAAAATCCTACAAAAATCAGAAGATCTGACAACCTGCTTGGTGGTCACATTTGGCCAGATCTGCCAATCAGCAGATTTCTTTAGATGAAATGAATTCTCCCCAGTCCACCCCAGACCATGGCTGTCAGATTTTGAAAATAAAAATACAGAACACCGGTTATATTTGAGTATCAGATAACTGAATAATTTTTTAGTGTAAGTATATCCCACGCGATATTTGAGACATATTTACACTAAAAAGCTTACTACTTAAAGATTTCTCCTGAAATATTAACAATGCTTCGTTAGTCTGAAATTCAAATGTAGCTGGGCATCCTGTGTTTTATCTGGCAAGCCCTCCCTGCCCCCCACACCAGCTTTACTGGTCTGTCATCCCACTTGACTTCTGTGGTCAGCGGTTCGGACCAGGCATGACTCTAGGCTATAGAGCTAAAATTCCAGGCAGAGGTAATCTCTGACAAGCTGCGCGGAAGTGTGGTCACTGAAGTGCTTTTTAGCTGTTTAATGAACTTTCTTCAAGCTTGGGGGCCTTCGCTGCCTAGGTGTGGTGGAACAGGTGCAAGGAATAAATAAAATCATCTAACGCTGGCTCAGCACCGCTGGGCGAGTCCCCTGGGCAGGTGCTTATGTGTGTGAGCGAAGTGAGATGAACCCCCAGCACTCGGTGAGCCTTTGTCTTTCTCTCGCCGTCGCTGGAGTGTTTTCAGATAGAGAACCAGGTCTGACAACATCCCTGTGGAAACAGCAGCCATTTTTTTAGGACCAGGACATGAAGGGTGGTGATGTTTTCCTTACACCAGGTTGCGAGACCTTGCCAAGGATCTCTACTTATGTCTCTGTTTGATGGAAGAGAGAGGTAGGTACCTCTAACAGGACTGCTCTGCACACGGACTGAAGATTCTATTCTCTCTCTGGCTTCCAGCAAGGGGAAACATGCAAGCCTGAGCAGGAGAGCAGAGATTAGCTAGAACAGGTGTCTCAACCTTGGCACCATTGGCCTTGGGGTTGGATATTTTTTTGGCATCGGGGGCTGCCCTGAACAATGAAGGGTGTTCAGCAGCATCTCTGACCCTCACCTCCTAGATCCCAGTCCCTCCCACTCCCCACCCACCCCAGTGTGACAACCAAAAACATGTGCCCACATTTCTAAATGTCACCTGGGAGACAGATTCTCACCTAGTAGAGAACCGCTGTACTGGAAATATCACCAAGAGGCTAAATTAGGGCACAGATGCCTCCAAGACCAGGGAGTAACCTCACTGTGAGAGCCAAGTTTAAGGTCATGGGGGTGGGTGGGCACCTAGAGCTGAAGTTCAGTGATGAAGGTTGTTGGCCAAGTTAACCTCTTCTGCGGGCAGAATTTGGGCTAAGAGGATCTAGTCTGTAACAATCCAAATGGACAAATTAGCTTAGTTACTGTTTGGTTTATGGTACTAGTGATTATGTATTTCACCTCTGTGTGTTTACCGCTCCTTGGATACCTCTCTCGTTCTCTCTTCAGCCCTAATCTCTCACCCCCACAAGTGCCCTGTAGACCACTGCTTCTCAGCCAAGGTGACCCCCCACCCCTGGCAACGTTTAGCAACGTCTGGAGACATGTGTGGTTGCCACAACTGAAGCACGCATGATGGGTAGAAGCCAGAGATGCCACTGAACATCCTGCAATGTGCAGCACAGCCCCCCACAACAAAGAATCTTCTGGTCCCCAATGTTCACACTCCGGAGGCGGAGAAACCTGGCCATAGTAGGAGTGAATATATACGCTCGCCTAAACAGTCCAGGAGAGCCTTCCCTACGCAGCCCAGGCACCTGGGGGTTCATGGGACTCGTCTTAAATTCACATCTGGGCATGGGTCAGTATTCAGACTCTATGGAGGGACATTTTCTTTCCTTCCCATGTTGCACTCGTGCCCAGAAATAGCAAGACCAGCAATACTGTGAGGATATAGGTTCTTATGGAACCGTTCCCTTCTTTCTTTGGGGGTTTGGGTACTTTACAGAAGCTCACCTGGGTCTCAGATTCGTACCTGATCCTAATCTCTGATGAACACCATCAGATAAAGAGATTCTCCTAACACGTTGAGGACAGACAGTGCAGAAGTTTAACAGGTCTGGTGAGGAGAGAAGACTACCGGCGGCTCGGGGAGAAAAACGGACCAACTCAGTTTCCATACACAGCCTTTTATCACCTCAACATCATTACCAAAACACCATTTCCACTATTTACGTGGTTGCAAAAGGGAACAGCTTTGACCACCCGTGTTTGATCGCGTTCCTGATACACCCCTCCCCCAGCACCTCGTGCCTTCTGTTCCCTTTGAAATATTATTTGGTTTCATCTTTTTTTTTTTTTTTTCCTGCTGGGACTCTGTGTTTCTCTCTCTCTCTCTCTCTCTCTCTCTCTCTCTTTGTGCGTGTGTGTGACCACAATTGTAGTTTCAGTAAATAAAACGGCTGCTTGATAACGTGGAACGGCCCGGCGCTTAACTCTGCCCTTGGAGATCCTTTACATCAAACCAGCGATCAAAAAGTGGTGGAGATAAAATTTGTCATCAGGGATTTCCTACAAAAGAATTACAGTGGAGAAATGGCCTGATCGATACTATGGATTTTCACTGCAGGGGCTGGTGGTCCAATTGCTGTGAGACACTCACACAGATAAAAGGGCATGGCCACCACTCTGTCACAGACTGCTGACTCAGCAAAAGCTTGGCAGGTATTTATAGGCCGGAGTGATACAGAATTATCACCTTGCAGTGCCCAGCTCGTGTTCCTTCTGAGATTGCCTTCCTTTATGGGATTGCTAAATGCAGGTGAATGGAAAAATGATGGCTAACAGCTGTCAAAATGCAACAGAATGAAGTACTTAAATCTTTTTTTATCCATTAAAAGGGTAACAACCATACATATATCATGGCACAGACGTTGTAATGATATTTGGGGGCTGGTAAACGAGGGGGTAATAAACAATGCATGTTCTGATCAGAAGAGCAGAGGAAATAGACTTGGGGGTTGGTGGGGGGGGGGGGGGGAAGGCCAGGCTTCCCTGAAGCCTTATAATTACTTTAATGGTTGAACATTATCTAACAGAAGGAAAACAGAATTACATTTGCGTCCTAATCTTTGGGAGACCCGCTTTCCCCTTAGTTGGCATTTTGAAGGCATGGAACTATTCCCTAAAACACTTAACCAGGCTCACTGCGTTCTGAAATTACTGAATTTCGTGTATCCTAGGTTAATTAGAGCATGCGCAAGACCAGTGATTTATTGTTAAGATTCTCCAGGTGTAAGGCCCGGGGTCCGGTGAGAACTTCCCCTTGTGTGTTTCCAACCTCTGTGCTCTGGCTGAATTTCAGATGTGCCGGGGGGCGAAACTTTGAAGGCGGAGGAGCGCGGACGTAGCTTCTCTCCCACGGAGTGTGGTTATTCCCGGAGGAGAAGTCCTATCAGCCGGTCGCCGGAGCTCCGGAGTTCCTTAGCCATTACTTACATAAGGTAGGTAATTGCCCTGATTCCCAGTTAATGTTTCCTCGAGGAACTCCTCTGGAAAAATCTTACTAGCCCCTAAAACATCCATCTTGTATTCGTCTTATTTTTTAGTTAGTGGGAATCAACTTCCAGAAAGATTTGAAATACCTCTTATGGTTCCCCTGTAGAATCATGGCTTGTTTGAAAATATGCTGCATTGTGCCTTATACATCCCTTTCCCTAAAATATTTTACTCAGTTTTCAGTGAACCGTTTTTGGTACGCTTGAACATTGAAAGAAGAATCTTTTCCTCATTCTCAATATTTAAAAAGTATTGCAAGGCAAAAAGGGAAAAAGTATATATATAGGACGTCATCAATGAGCAGGCCTCTTGACAGTAATGAATACTCCATTTCTTGAACACCTGCGGTGAGTTAGGCCTCGTGCAGGGTGTTGAAGAAACACAGTGAATGAAAACAGGCTTTCAAGTTAGGGAGTTTACGGAGAGGAGGACAAGGGGAGATATTTATTGAACAACTACTTTGTGCCAGGCCCCTGGCATATGTTATAATGAAACAGCAAACAGCTACAAAATGCCAGACGGACTCGTAAGTGTTCTGTCGACTTGTCTGCTCCTCATCACAGCTCTGGGAGGCAGTGTTATTACCACGCCCGCTTCACAGGTGGAGAAACTGAGGCGTCAGAGTGGTTGAGTAATTTGGCCAAGGTCACGTGGCCAGGAAGTGGGGGAGCTGGAATATAACACAGGCTGTCTGACTCAAAGGTTCAGACTCCCAGGGTTCCCGGGTGGCTCAGTTGGCTGGGCATCCGACTTCCGCGGGGGTCATGATCTCACGGCTCGTGAGTTCAAGCTTGCCACCCGGCTCTGTGCTGTCAGGGCAGAGCCTGCTTTGGGGCTTCTTCCTCTCGCCCTCTGCCCCCTGCCCCTTCCTGCTTGCACTCTCTCTCTTAGAAATAAATAAATCTTAAAAAAAAAAAAAAAAAAGTTTCAGAGGCCCTACTGCAGAGCTACCCAGCTTCTCCCTGCCTGGAAACTTTCTCCTTTTATCCTTACGAAGGTCCCACGAAGTAGGCGTTCCTACTGAGTGACTTGAGAAAATCTCACGGGCTCACGAAAAGTGAGCGTTTTGCCCGGCCAGCTACTTGCAGAGCTGGGATCTGAACCCAGGCACACCTGCCTTGACATTCCCTGCCGGTTGACTGTGTGTCATTTACAGAGGACCCACCAAGCCAGCAAGGCTCTGCAGCTTGTAACTTCAAAAAACAAGTCAGGGAGTGCAAGCCATAACCTGCAGTCCAGGGAAAAGAATTTAATTTCAGGAAGCATGCCACTGCCTGGAAGGAACATTAACAAGACTTTTGTACCCAGATCGTCCCTGGCCAGCGTCGGGTAGGACTCAAAAATGTAACCGGCACCTTCCGGAACTGTCCGTGGGGAAATCATCTTTGTGCCTGTTTGAACTGCCTTATACTGGTGGAAATCATTGCTACTATCATCACAGGATTGTTGTATGGGAGTTTACTGTCACTGGCAATAAACATAGATGAAGGGGGGGGGGGAATAAGAAAACAAAAGGGAAAAATAGAAGCAAAAAATGCACCAGAGTGAAAAAATTATCCATAAACGCGTTGTTTTTTTGTCTCTCTAGTTGCTCTGATGTGCACAAAGGAAATAGATGGAATAAAATCACATCTCAGGAACACCAACATAAATCCCCCCTTGCTTTGACAAGTACGTAATTTTCTTCAGAGATGCTCTTCACGTCTGGAGAGTTATGAGCCAATTTCATTCCCATCTGACAAATTTACAAAGAAACATTAGAGAAAAGGGATTAGGAAAGCGAGAAATCTTTATAGACTTTTTCCTCGGGCTGTATTTCCCTTCCATCTTTTGGCTCTTCCTTGAGGACCATGCATGAGCGACTCACGCAGGACGGCCCCCATAACTGAGAGCTCAGCTGAGGCACAAAATGAGACATGTGCTTTCAATTAGCAAATGGTATTTACACGATTGGGGGGGTGGGAGGCGGGACGGGGGGGGGGCGAGAAGAGCGTTATTGACAAATATTTAGATGAAGTCTCTAAAGTATCGTTCAAAGTGGTATTTGTGAAATTTGACTTTTTTGTGAGAAATGCAGGGAGAGAGAGAGAGAGACAGAAGAAGGGAGGGAGGGAAAACTGAGTGGTCTAAGGGGGTTTATACTGGAGATAAGCATTCCAGAATAACAATAAAGGATTGATTATCACAAAGCATACATTTTTTTCCCCCCTCCTGGTAGGAGCATAGGTTCTAAGAGGAACGTGGAGCTTTTTTGACCTTTAAAAAAAATCTCCATTGCCAATTTCATTATACAGTGTTTAGAGTGACCGGCTGTGTAGTTTGCCCAGAACTGTCCTGGTTTCTGAACTGAAAATCACGGGTCGTGGGAACCCTTGCCTCCCAGGCGAACTACGAGGGTCAGTCGGTCACCCCGTACTTGATGCCGGTGGTTCCCGCCCAAGCTGCGTGAGTTTTTGGCCATTGTTAATTCTCTTCAATACTTGCAACCTTGGATTGTTCACTTTTTGGCTTTATTGACTAGCAGAGTTGCTGCGCGTGCTATGCCGCACACACACTTAAATGCATATCCGTATGTATTTTGGTCAGTTTGAGATTCAGGCAAGAATCTTCGATTAAGGTCACCGTGAGGGCTTAGAATTTTGATGGAAAAATCATACTAGTGCTCAGAAGTTCAGGAAATGTATTCCTTTCCTGGAGTTGAGATTAAACATAATATAATGCAGATGCTGTTGGATGCAGAGCCCAGATGACAAATGTTTTATAACAGGGACTTAGGGAACGGAGTAAAGTAAGAGATACATCGCTTCCAAGGCCTTCGTTGAGAGCCGCAAAGCACTCATAATACTGGATGTATAATTTGGCAGGAGGAAGGTGAGATATTTGTGTGTGTATTGGCATTGTATATTTTTCAGAGGGTCCAATCGGATTTATGGTGGTCTTGTTGATAATTCATTCACCTTACAAGAGAGTGAAATGGAACCTCGTTTGTGTAACTAATTTCAGCTTTCTGTTCCAAAGCGTGCCCACTGCTGCCACTATTCAAGTTGTTTGCATTCTTAAAAAAAAAAACAACACAAACCTCTATCTTTGGCAACGCTTACTATTTTTCTTTTTTGAAAGTCACAAGAAAATCTCTATTGTTTACCTTCATGAGAAATGGCGATTTGTATTGATTGGAAGGAGGTGTTCCAAGCCTTCAAAGTGGAAGAGAGACAAACATTTCCTTTGCCTGCAAAAATCCTCAAAGGTCTTGCATTTGGGGGTTCAGTTCAGGATCCCCAACCCACGCGTGGACGTGTAATTTGGATTTGATCTCTCTTGAAACTCTTACAATAAAATGCTCCCTTTGGTCTGACGGCTGGACATGAAAAGTGGTGCTTCTCTGGACGAGGAGTCTTTGTGCCCAGACTCAGAGAGAGAAACAGTGACAAGGGGTGCCCATCGATAGAGAGTCCCAGAATGGAAGAACAGGGATGTCGCGAGGTGTCTGACCTGCCTGACCTCTGGAAAACCTGTCCCGCAGCAGGTGGGGGACATTCCATCCTCATAGAGCTGATGGAACTTGCAGATGGCTCTTCACTTAACAAGGGAGCTGAAGTACAGCGTTGCTGAGAAATGAGATTGATCGTGATGAGAGAAATAAAAATTTAAAATATCCCCTGGTGGGGAAAATTTTTCTTTTTATTTCTGCATTTGAATCTTTTAAATACTGTAACTTTGGGGGGAAAGTTATTGAGACATAAAAGGAATATTTGAACTGCTTCGGAGTTTATGATAACCACAGTATAATACATTATCTTGAAAGCCTTTATAGTACGCAGTTACAAACTTCCAGGAAATCTATTAAAATGCAGCATTAATTAACATAAACTTTTTATAGTGTTACTAATATTCTGCAAACAACTAAGAGTTTAAAAGCCCTTTTTTACAGGCATTTCTTGCTGCCTATACACCATGATCAGAGTGAGTTATAGGGAACACTAACGGAAAGAAAGAAATGAATTTTCGCGGATTGTCCTGAACGGGATATTCACCTTCAGTATCTGCCTTGAATTTGTACAAGTGTAAAGACAAAACTTGCCAGTTTGCCTCGTACTTTCTATATGCTTAGGCACCTGATCATAGGCAACACGCTGATGTTTCACTCCCCATTCTTCCAAGCGATGGTAAATAGCATCTCTGAAACAACTTTCGAAGTGAAAGCAGCTCCTTGAACTCTGCGTGACTGAGTTTGGCCGTGTCCCCTCCCGCCACGTTGGCCATGTCGCTGTCTTACCGTGCTGCAGATTCCATTTAGACACTCAGGGATATGTCAAGCGGTCACAGACACCGAAGCGGTATTTTTATTTTTTTGACGTCTGCTTCCGGGTGGCGCTGGTAAATCTCCCAAACCCGAGTCGTGACCTTTTTTAGAGGGATGTTTTTCATTTCTGTTTTGAATCCCAGAGGGGAGGAGGCATTTCGACATCTATGCCCAAAGGGCACAACTGTCTCCACGCAGGAGCGGAATGAAGATGAGCTGGCCCGGAATTATCCAGCCTTAATTACTCCCCAACTACCCATGCTTTGCTGCGTCCGCTCAGACACAGATGGGAGGGGAGGGTCCCTAGCTTGCCTCCTCTGCCAGTCCTCTGTAAATACTACAGCTACGATTCCAGCCAATTCCTTAGTTTCCTAAGGAATTCCATGATTCCAGCTATGATTCCTTCGTTTCCCAGGTCTTTGGTGTCATCTGGGTAAGACTGACGATGTTTCAATTTTAGTTATCTTCTTCGAACGACACGCTAGCTTTACTCTTTCAAAAAATTTTTTTTAGTTTTTTCCAGGTTTCTTTCTTTGGGCTGTAGAATCCTTCAAAAGTGCCTTGCCATATTTTGCTTTTCCCTCTTCCTTCACGGCCTGATTCTCAATCCATACGGGACTGAGATTCTAACCTGCCAATCATAAAAACGCATTGTTACGCACATGCATCGTTCTCTGTGTGTGTTTCCGCCATGAAGTCTCTCGCGTGTGGATCCAACGGATATTTATTAAGTGTGTATTACATGCCAGGTGTTACGGAAGTGCCGGTGAACGTGACTGATGAGCTTGTCTCCTCGTGGGGACAGCCATCGCAAAGGGCGAGCAATCGAACGAATAACAGGGTGTGAAATCTGTCGAGGAAACACCCTGATGCTGTAATTGGGTGTCGCCGACGGGGCACTCGAGGCAGGGTGGCGAGGGACATCTTCTGCAAGGTGGTCCCATCATGGCTGCAACCTGAGTGATGAGAAGAAGCTTGTGACGCGCACACCCCGGGGACCAGTGTTGCCGGCAAATGGAGCGCCAGGTGCACAGGTCACGTGGGAACTCTCCTGGCGTGTTTTAGCAAGAGCGCTCAGGCTAGTGTGGCTGGTTCCGGGTGAACAGAGATGTCAGAGAGGTGGGAGATACGCAGTGTCTGCGATGATAACAGCTTCCATTGATCGAGGTGGGCACTTAGAGTGCATTACCTGTATACCTTCAGGGAGAAGATTATTGTCACGTTTAACAGGTTCAGAGAGGTAATGTGACCCCTCCAGGGTCACACAGCTGATAAGTACCGGAGTTGGAATTCAAATGCAGATTCGTCTGATTCCAATATTTGTACACACACACACACACACACACACACACACACACCATGTTGAGTACTTAATATGTGCTTGGCACTTTGTAAGAGTTGACGGTAAAAAAACGGACAAAATAAAATTCTGACCCTCACCTCCACTAGAGGGAATCTGAAAAGAACTAACTGTAGTTTGTTAGATTGTGGAAAGTGCTGTGGAGTTGGACGAACCAGGGTAAAGACTGGAGGGGAATCCGTGGAGCTTGGGTTTCTCTCTTATGTAAGAATTTCAGAAAAGGCCTCAGTGGTAAGGGCGTCCCTGAGCCCAGATGTGAAGTGACAGCAAGCCAGTGGGCTCTCCAGGAAGAGCGGTCCAGGCAGAAGAGCAGCGAGGGGAGAAAACTCTGGAATGGGCATGTGTGCGGCATGTTGGAAGAAAAGCAAGGATATCGGGGTGCTAGATTCAAGTGAACGAAGGGGAGAACAGGAAACCTGGTGGGCCATTGCAAGGATGTAGGCTTTTACTCTGAGTGAGGTGGGAGTCATTGGAAAGTGTTGAAAAAAAGGAGGCCGTGGTAGCAATTGTTTTTTTTTTTTCTTTTCTTTTTTAAGTGTATTTACTAATTAAAAAAAAAATTTTTTTTTAACGTGTATTGATTTTTGAGACAGAGAGAGACAGAGCATGAACAGGGGTGGGTCAGAGAGAGAGAGGGAGACACAATATGAAACATGTATTTACTGATTTTGAGAGAGAGAGATAGAGAGCAAGGGGGGAAGGGACAGAGAGAGGGAGAGACAGAATTGCAAGTAGGTTCCATGATGTCTGTGCAGAGCTGGATGAGGGACCCAAACTCATGAACCGTGATATCATGACCTGAGCTGAGATCAAGAGTCAGACGCTTAACCTACTGAGCCACCCAGGTGCCCCAGCAATTTGGTTTTCACAGGATCCATCTGAAAACTGGGTAAAATGTAGACCATTGAGGGGGGTGAGGCAGAAGTAGAAAATCAGGTCAGATATCGTGGTGGCTGGGAGTAGCACTGTGGCAGTGAAATGGTGAGAAGGGGGTAGACTTATGATATATTTCAAAGTAGAGCGAACAGAATTTGCCGTTGATTGCGCGGTGAACCCTGAGAGAAAGAAGTCATGGACGGCACCACGTTCCAAACAATGAGAAGGATGAAGTTGCCATTTACCGAAAGGGACAAAAATCACGGGGCATGGGCCTATTTTGGGGGGGACAGGTAAAAGAATTTGGTATTCGCCCTCCCATCGTGTTCCACGTCTCTATTTATACCGTCACGGATACCTCTTGTTTTTGAGAAGTGGGTCAGCTGACAGGCAGACATTATTTGAGTAGAAGAGTGTCCACATTTCTCCTCTTTCTAAAAAAAAAAAAAAAGTTGGGTTTAAGTCAAGTGGGAGGGGTGGGGCATATCGCTAAATTAGAAACATTAGAAACAAAATGACACATAAACCTATACCCGTCCAATGAACCCATTTCAAGGGCAGATTCTCCCCGAGACCGGCTGGTTTGGGAATCTGGTACTAGAGCTGGGAAGAGTTGGGCGTATCAAAGGGAAGTTTTGTTTTGTTTTGTTTGGCTTCTAAAAACATATCTGTAGAGGGGCGCCTGGGTGGCTCAGTCGGTTGAGCGTCCGGCTTCAGCGCAGGTCATGGCCTCACAGTTCGTGGGTTCGAGCCCCACGTCGGGCTCTGTGCTGATGCCTCCGAGCCTGGAGCCTGCTTCCGATTCTGTGTCTCCTTCTCTCTGCCCCTCCACTGCTCATGCTCTGTCTCTCTCTCTCCTTCAAAAATAAATAAAAACATTTAAAAAAATTAAAAAAAAAGTATCTGTAGTACATCAGCTCTCTCTCCTACCCTCCTTGACTAGGTAGTTATTTGGGGGAATGACAAAAAGAATGTGTCCATTTGAGACTGGGGCAAGAACTAGCTAGAGGAGCTCCCTTCTTTGCCAGAGATAGATGTTGAGATTTCGTTCGTAATTCTCTTCTTGTCTTCACGGACCCAAGTCTTCACACAGAAAGCCATTCGTGACTTCTGGAAAGGAGCCTAGGCACAAGTTTCCTGGGTTTTAGTACGGGGCGGGGGAGAGCAAGGAAGAAATGGAGAGGTATTTATGCAAAACCCAGACTGTGTTCTGCCCGTGTCTGAGGTGTGGAGGGAGCTCTTGCTGGCCGGTCTGCAAGCCAAGACTCGAAGAAAGGCCATGCTTCTCACTGAAGGGCGGTTCCTTGACATCACCAAGGGCATCCAAGGTCAAGGTTATGAAATCTCTTGCCTAGCAGAGCATTCCCCAAGGCCTTGCGTGGTGAGACGGTCTCTCACGAGGACTCAGGGCTGCTTCTGTTCTCCACGTGGGACCTGCCTGCACACGCCTTGGTGGGGCCGAGCGGCCAGAATATTCTCCCGCCACAATGTTTGGGAACTGGGAAGAACCAGGACATAGGTCAAAATAGTGACCCCCAGTAAATTCAGCTTGCAGATCCATTTTAATTGGCCTGTGTAGCAATTATAAAGTTATGTATATTTACAAATTGCATATGTGTCCACAAATAAAAGTGGAAAAAATGTTATTAAATTTTTTTTATATTTATTTATTTTTGAGAGAGAGAGAGAGAGAGAGAGAGAGAGAGAGACAGAATCCGCAGCAGGCTCCAGGCTCTGAGCTGTCAGCACAGAGCCCGACACGGGGCTCAAACTCACGAACCAGGAGATCGTGACCTGAGCCGAAGTCAGACGCTTAACCGACTGAGCCACCCAGGAGCCCCCAAAATGGAAAGTTTTATGTAAAGATTCAGATTCCCGGCTTCTGAAATTTGGAGGCTCTGGCCATACAGGGCCATATTTCTCTGGCCACAGTCGGCAGAGAAACATCGACTCATTTTATGGTCTCTAGTTCACTTCTGTCCCCACCCAGGCATTGTTTTACCTGCCTGCCTCTTCTGGACAGTTGGGAGAGGACCCCTGACCTCTATATATGTATGTGTAATATCGGTGGCTGTAATATATATTGCTGTAAATGCCTTAGATATCATCTTTAATTTAAAGAGCGGCCTGCCTTTCAGATAATCACCTTCAGCTTTTTAAAACCAGAATTGTTAATTACCCTGGCAGCATTTTCTTTGCTTTAGACCCGATAAAGTCACTGTTAAGGGATGTGATTATTTGGTGGGGGAATCCGAAAGGTACCCTTTCCCTTTTTTTTTTTTTTTCCTCTCTTCTGTTCTATTTTCTCTTTGCTCACACCCTCCCTGCCAACCAGCCCAACACGCAAGAAACCCTTCAGGTGTTTAAAGGAGTTGGAAAATATTCCAGGAAATGCTGAAAGTTTGCCACGTTGTCAGAGGATAAAAGCGTGATGTTCAATCCAAAGGCTTTGTGTAGTTTTTTCCTTTTTTTTTTTTTCTCTCAATGCAAGTTCCAAGTTAAATTTTTGGATGCTTATCTTCTCTACATTTTAATGAGAAGCCTTTGCTCGGGATTTTTTTTTTTTTTAAACAAAGGCACAAAAGTTTAAACCCTTCGCACAATAGCAGTGTGTATGAAGTGACATGCTGTTTTTATATTTTGAAAAACACCAGTGCTCACATAATCAGCAGGAGCAGGGATATTGGACAAGTAAATATGGAATATTTCGCTCGCAGGCAATCACTGAATCTATTAAATATGCAAACCAGGCAGCATCGTATGGATTTTTTCATTGCAGCATTTTATAGGGGTAAGTGTGTAAGGCTGGGTATATAGTCAACTTTTACGAGTCGGATCATTTTTTCCCCACTAGTTTCTGTGGTAATTACCAAGATGCTTATTGTAATTTCTGATTGATCTTCAATTGGCACAGCCTCATAACACTTTATCTTGACAATTCTCTGCCTGTGGGCCTTAGTTATGTGGTGAATGATTTATCTGTAAACCTTCGACGTACTCAGGGGTTCCATGTTCAGAGAGATCTGCTTGTGAAGCGAGGAATGCTTTAATAAAGCAAATAATCGAGGTGGTTTCTGCATTTAGGAGAATTCGGCACATTGACCCTGGTGGGAGGGACCCGTTCTCCTTCATAACAAGTCTATGCAGAGTTGTATATTAATTTTTCACTTTATTTCATGTCTGTCTTCCCACCGGGCTGTCATTTCTCTCAGAGCAGGAATCCTGCCTTTGGGTGTTTTTTGTTTTTGTTTTTTTTTTGTCTTTTTCTTTTTTCTCTCTCTTGTTTTAATTGTTATTCTTTAAAAAAAAAATTTAAACGTGTGGTAAAATATCTGTAACATCAAATTTACCATGTTAAACATTAAAAAAAAATTATTTTTTAGAGAGAGAGACGGTGGCGGCGGGGGAGGGGGAGGGTTAGAGGGAGGGAGAGAATCCCAAGCAGCCTCCACGCTCAGTGCGGAGCCCGGAGTGCGACGCGGGACTCGAACCCCCAACCCTGGGATCATGGCCTGAGCTGAAATCAGGAGTCAGACGCTCAACCGACGGAGCCACCCAGGCGCCCCTGCCGCGCGAACCATTTTTAAGCATACAGTTCAGTGGCATTAAGCCCATTACCTGTTGTACAAGTGTCCCCACTGTCTACCCCCAGAGTGTTTTCATCTTGTCACACTGAGGCTCTGCCCCCTGAAACAGTAACTCCCATTCCTGTGTCCCCCCCCTCCCCCCCGCCCCCCCCGCCCAGGCCCCTGGCAACCACCCTTCTGTCGCCCGTTCTGTGAACTTGAGTGCTCTAGGTGCCACCTATGAGTGGAATCACACAGTATTTGCCCTTTTGCGACTGGCTTATCTCGTTGAGCGTTAACGCCTTCCAGGTTCATCCGTGTTGTCGCCTGCATCAGAACGTGCCTTCGTTTTTTTATAACCACATACCTGGGATCTAGCGGAGTGTTCGGATTCTAGTGGGCGACAGCAGACAACGATACGTGTTTGTCGAGGGAATGCACGAAAGAAGGAGCAAATCGATCAGCCACCCTCAATTCCTCTTCTTGGCCTCAGGACCAGAGACGCAAGTAGGTTCTCCGTAACTCTTTGAGACATAGAAAGGAGTGACCCGCTTTCCCGGCTCGATCCCCAAGAACAACCGAGATACTTTTCGGAATGTGAAAACGCCACCATTTCCCCCTTGCGTGTGTTGCTTAAATCCAACGTACAAAACACAAGTCGGTGGCATATTTTCTTGGGCTTGTAATTTGGGTTGCTTGCTGCTTGCTGCTAATTAACCAGTTGGCGATGTACTCTCTTTTCATCTGCCTCTGAGCTTGTCAGGAGTCACTGACAAGCCCAGTGAAACTGGGGGGCACTCCGATAATTAAGGTTTGGAGGGCTTCTTGCCGACCCCATCACGTACCAATCGCTTTCTCTGCCTCGACTGATGGGTGGCTGACATATGACAAAACAGTGGCCCTTCTCTCATATACACAGCAGCAGGACACTTTCCCACCTTTTAATGGCTGAGCGAATTTCATCCCCAGCAACTCTGACAAAATGAAAGTGTATTGTCAAAGTTGTTTGTGAAGATGACTGTGTTTGGAAAGAAAAGTCTTGATACGTTCAGAGTGCTCTCTCTTCTCACACACACACACACACACACACACACGAGTCTGTATTCTTAGCATCGAAATGCAAAATGTAAACTGTACAAAGTTTTATTTGAATATTTAAATGGTATAAGGAGAAATGGCTTGGCGTTCTGGATCCTTCCGCAACATTACACTTACAGTCACCTGAGCCTGGTTCTTATCTTTAAAGAAACGAGATTGATAGAAGGGTGTCCAGTAGTTTCCTTAAAACTGGTAAGATCTTCACGTGCAGACTCTGAATCTGTAGCATAAAATCATCAAAGAGTCGCAAGTCATGTGTTGGGGGGGAAGGGCCTCTCTATTCCCCTACTGATGTTTACCTTATGTTTCCCTGCATCTTGCATTTCTTTATTTTTTCTTAGAAAAAGACAGAGAGAGAGAGAGAGAGAGAGAGAGAGCGCGCGCGCAGAGGCTCTGTCAGTGCAGAGCCTGATGAGGAGTTTGCTCCCGCAAACCGTGAGATCATGACCTGTGCCGAAATCAAGAAGCGTCAGAAGCTTACCTGACTGAGCCACCCAGGTGCCCCTGTATTCATCTTCTATCCACATGTTCGTTCATTCATTCATTCATTCAGTAGACATCTCTGTTAGTAAAGTTGGTGGCACAGGGGACAGATACAGGCACTGAGACAGAGTTTAGGGTTCGAGATGTCTGTTTGGAAGCAACATCTGCTAAGGGGAGAGTGGGAAGCACGTTTGGACGGAAGACCTGGCCAACTGTGTGGGGAGCTCTGGAGCATGCGATGTCCCTCGGATAATCATGTGTTGGGCCAAAATGGCGGGGATTTATGGCAACGCCTTGCTTGGTCACGGCTAGCGGGCTGCCCGGGCAGGGCATGACCTCGAGGAGACAGCTTTCTGCACACGTAGACCCTGAAGGAGAAGCTCTCTGGCTCTCTGGTGACTGCACTCCTGAAGCTGGGCGGCGAATCCTTCGGTGAAGGGAAATCTGGGTGGGACGTCTCTGTGTCCGCCATAGGTGACGAAGAGACAAGGAGAATAACACTGTTCCGTGACGTAGTCTCTAGAGGCTGACTTTCTAGCTTTGATTTCTGGGCCAGTCACTCCTCGAATGAGTGACCCTGCCTGGTTATTTGTCTTCTTCGCGGGTCAGTGTTCTTATCCATATTATGGTGTTAATGATACCCACCTAACAAGGTAATTTGAAAACATGGCGCAAAAAAATGGACTGGAGGTACTTAGGGGGCACTTAATAAAGGTTAGTTGTCACCATTCACACAGTAACAATATTCCATATAATATGTAATGAAAAGGTGTAATATTAAGTAATATCACAAAAAGAAATGCAGTCTTCATTTGCTTCTATGTAGGAACAAACACGCTGGGATGACGTTCGTGAGGAAAAGGGCAGTTTTATCTATACCGTAGATAACACAGATAAAAATTTTATTCCTCTGGGTTTGAGGACCATCCTTGCCTCCTCGATCGCTGGGCAAAAATACATTTGTTTGTGTCCTGTGTGCATTTTTCGGCCCCGTCAGAGCAGCAAGGATCTTCTCTCTTGCCCTCGGGTAACATCTTTCAGGAAGAGACCCAACCAACAGATTTGTAGAAGACGATCTATTCTGGGGATGTGTGGGGCTCCACCCCGACTGCACAGGGTCTGTTTAACCCGATGATTTGGTGTCTTTGGATCTCAGAGGGGTTCTCGAGGACCGCACTGACAAGTTCAACAGTGAAGACAGAACACCGAGATTAAGCAAGGTTGGTTACATTTATAAATGAGAAAGGCTCAGAGCTTTGTTTGAACAAATTGAAGCAATAGATCTTAGGTGAGCTAGAATTCTCACAGCACTGCAAAATTTCTGTGAAAAAAACCCCCCGTCGGTGACTGTTGCAGTCCTGGAATTAACAGCCCTACTGTGTGTTGACTACGAAGACCGTCGCTGTTTTGGTGTTTGTTTTTTTCCTTTCCGTCTCCATTCCCCCTTGTGGTAATAAAACCCACTCTCTGCGTAAGCTAGGATTATGGTCTGCTTTGCCCAGGCCCCTCAAAATGGTAACTTAAAAAAATGGAATTTTATTTCGGCTTCACAGAAATAACAGCCCAAACCGATAGGGTGATCCTGCTCTGTTAGGAACCTTGGGTCCTTCTGTCCCATTGCTTTCTATTATGATGATGCTCTATTGTCCGCAGGACCCGAGATCGCCATCTTTGCGGCTGTATTCCAGCCAGGAGGGAGGGAGAAAGGGGGTGGCCCTCCCTTCCTTTTAAGGGCACGATATGCTACTTGTACGTGATCATTTCTGTTGACACATTAGTTAATCACGTGGCCCCAACCACCTGCAGGCAAGACTGGGGAATAGGGACTTCGTGTGGCCACGTGTTCAGCTAGAAAGCCTATGACTATGGAAGGCAGGTTGGAGAGTGTCCTGTGTCATTGCTCTCAGACTTCCTTGGGGAAAACTGCTTCCCCGACTCTCCCAGGGTATGTGGTTGGTGTGGGGCCATTCCTACCTCTGGTTTCCAGCAGTGGGCAAGTGACCCACTTGGTCCCTCCAGGCACCCCATCACCATGACTGCAGAGGTTAGTTTACAGTTGTCCGGGCAACCCAAGTGGGGCCAAAGAGGTTCGGTCCCGGGTCCTCCCTCCAACTAGTGGTGAAGAGACTGATCGTTCTTCTGGGGTTGTTTTGTTGGTTGAGTGTGGAATCCTAGGATGGCTTCTGATAGTTTTGCCTCCTCTTGGGACTGGGAAGCCAATACAGAGAAAGCAGAGCGAATGGACTGCTCATGACATCGTTAGGGCGTCACTATATCTTGGTCCAAGCCATGGACATTTCTGCCTCAAGTTTATAGTGGCCTCCTCCCTGGTGTCCCTGTCTTCCTGCCTCCACGTCTCTGTAACTCTACGTCCACCTGTCTGCCTGTCTGCCGAATGTTCATAATATAGATCCAAACAGCCTCCCGAATCCTTTGGAACCCAAGTCAGGTGTTGTACTCAAAACCTCCAGTGGCCTTTCCTCTCCCCTCTGGCTCCAGTCCTTGCAGTGGTCCCTGAGGCCCTCCACCTGCCTTCCCTTTGTGACTATGACCTCACTTCCTAACACCTTCCCTCCCTCTTCTGCTCCAGACACAGTGGTCTCCTTACTGTTCTCTCACAGGCTCTGCATGTTCCTGCCTCAGGGCATTTGCTCCTACTGTTCCTTTTGCCCGGGAATTTCCCCCCCACCCCCCCATCCCCAGTTACAGGCTGGGCTTGCTCCCTCTTGTCCTTCTGAGCTTTGTTCCCCTGATGCTTTTTCTCCATGAGCTCCTCTCTGCCTTCCCTGTTGCCCCACATGCCTAGACCCCTGGGAACTGCTTCCTAATGCGAGAGCCACATTTTCTTGACCTAAGGGGTTTTTCTTCCTCTCTGTGAGGGATAGGGCAGATGTTCTGGGGGAGTTAACAGCTCTGAGAGCAACCATAGCCAGTGGCTGATGAAGTGGTGTGGATAAGTACCATAGGCTCCTTCACTTCTGGGGCAGGACGACTGAGGCATGCTGCGTATAGTGGCCCAGAGGGCCCAGCGGGCCACGAGTCCCACTTGCTCACAACCATATTGGCCACCTTCCCTTGACAGTCTCACCTTCTCACTCCCCTCCTGTGATTCCCCCCTCCCAAACAACCTGCTTACTCTTAAAATCCTCATCTCAGGGTCTGCTTCTGCGGGAACTCAGCTAATGACACCCTTTGTCCTGCTCTGTTTTCTCCGTAGCACTCATCACGGACTTTGTCTCAGTCGTTTTGTGTGGTCTTCAGATCGCACGTCAGCACCCCCTGGCAGTTTGTGAGAAGGGCAGCTTCTCGGTGATTCTCTAACTTTGACTTGTGTCAGAATCACCCGGAAGTTTCTCAGACCGCACATTTCTGGGCTTCCCCTTCTGAGTGCGTGATTCGTTAGGACGGGAGGGAAGGCCCAGATGTGGCATTTCTGAAAACGTGCCCAGGGGACGCTAACGTGGTTGACCCATGGGCCACGCTTTGGGATCCAGTGGTTCTATGGTATTATTTCTTTTTATTCATTGTCTGCCTCTCCCCGCCGGAATGCAAGCTGTGTGGTGGCAAGGATTTTAATCTCTTGAATTCGCTGTATTCCCAACACCTAGGTCAGTGCCTGGGACATGTGTAGTCAGCACTTGAGTTACACATTTTTTGTTTTTGTTTTTTAATGTTTATTTATTTATTTTGAGAGACAGAGACAAAGCATGAGCAGGGAAGGAGCAGAGAGAGAGACACAGAATCCGAAACAGGCTCCAGGCTCCGAGCTGTCAGCACAGAGCCCGACGCGGGGCTCGAACTCACAAACCGTGAGACCGTGACCTGAGCCGAAGCCGGACGCTCAACCGACTGAGCCACCCAGGCGCCCCGAGTTACACGTTTTGAAAACACGTACCTCAGGCACAGATGAAGTTTACTTAACCGAAGAAATGTTTAGAACTGACTATCAGCCTCTGGCTTGTTAACCCGTCCTCTGGTCTTCATGACTCGTATTTTAGCTTTGTCTCTCCGTAGCATAAACAAGTCTTACAACAGTCTTATATCTATTATAATTGCGGTTATTAACCAACATTTATTGCACACCACATAGATGCCAGTCACCGTGTTAGCCACGTCAATGCGTTGTCTAGTTTACTCCCTGTATTAACTCTGGGAGGTAGGTACTATTTAATCTCCATTTTACCGACGAGGAGACCGGGGCTCGGAAAGCTTCATGGACTTGCCCAGTTTTACGCTACGAGGTGGTAGGAGATGTCAGAATTCAAGCTCGGGTCTGACTTCAAAGTCTGTATGCTGCCCCCTGGGGTTCCCCTGTTAAACTTCTTCCGGTGCCTTCTTGCTAGGTGACCCACGTGGCTCTCCATAGCTGAGTCCGCACGTGTAACTTGGTCAAAGAGTTGACTGGTGCTGGTTGAGTCACATTTCCAGATACTAAATGCTGATGCTGATGGCCCTAGTTGGAGCAGACGGGTAGGTCCAACTCTTAGGTCCTCTTAATATAACTCCATGCATAGGTTTTCCAGACAGGATTTTTTTAATGCCTCATATGTGGCTCTTTGTTCCCGTATATGTGTAGAGTGAAATTTTGGGCAGTCAGGTGGAGCGTTGGTTAATCGTGTGTGTGTGTGTGGGGGGGGGGGGGGTGTCGCTCTCAAGGGAATTTGAATTCATTACTACCCTCGGGCCCGGCACCTCATGCGTTGTCATTGACTACCAGTAGATCGGCCTTTGGGGACTGTGTTCTAGCTGTGTCCTCATGTCTCCCATGGCCAGTGTCAAGAACTCTGCCTTCATTTATTTGCTCTCTTACACCCATCCCTTTCTATTCAGGCCCTTCTTCTTATGCTGAAACTTTTGCATTCCCCCCGCCTTTCTGTCTTCATCAGAGAATGTCTGCGTTACGAAGATTGAGAAACGGGGATTGTTTGTATAGTCACAGCAATTGTACATAAAAGATGTCAATTCTTTTGCGTTTTTTTTTTTTTTAAGATGACGTCTCTATCATCAGTTGACTCTCTTGTCTCCTGTGGATTTGGTATCACATAGGCATGACTATTTCTATATTTTAACTTACATTTCCATTTAAGTGTAGAAAAAGTAGTTTTCATCTCCTCCATGTTGGTCAAATGGCCTTCTGCTAATGATGTAATTAGTGAAACTATACAAGACAAAGGGGGAGATCTTTCCGTTTTACAAAGTCAATGAAGTGGCAAAATGCGCCACGTTTGCTGTGTGTGCGAAATATTTTCCCTAGCTCTACTGTAGTAATGTGTTTTTTGAGTAGCTACTGTGTTGCTGAAACTAAATTATAATAATTTGATGACTGTGTGCAAGATGAATTTGCTGAAATACGGCCTCCTCGGTGGCTGTCATCTTTGGTTTGGGATGCGAACAGGCTCTCTGTCACCCGTGGTCACAGCCAGAATGTATTCTGGCCTAGAAATTTCCTTACCCAGCCTCCCTCTGTCTGCTACCTTGTCCCCAGAATCTCCCCACAGTTTTTTCTTCCAGAATTCTGTTTCCCGGCAAACAGATTCTGCTAAATTTTTACCAGCTTTGAGAGTTGTTTTCCTCCTTTCTCACCTCAGTTGAATACCCGAGGTCACCACTTGGTCAGGGGGAGGCGTTATCTCTGTCTCCTCCATATTGTTCTTGGTTGGGAAGGTAGGTGGGTGATATCTCACTCACTGATGTATCTTTCAGATGGTTTTTCCTACTCCCTCATGTCAAACTTTCTGTTCATTTGAGGTTCATTCCCTTTACCTGTGTCAACCTATACGCATCCCAGGGTTTGTTGGAGCTGGTTTGTACTAGCTCCGCAGGGCTAATGGGGAGCAACTTTTCCCACCTTCTGTATTCAATGATGTCATGCTGGTAGCTTGAAACTGGCCACGGTGGGAGTATTTACACCATGGAAATTGGCAAAGGCTACCAACCAGAGCTAGTTATTAAATATTTACCAGCATATCGCTGATCATGTCTCTGTGATTTCCTGGCCACCTTCCTCATTTGTTGAAAACTTGGCTCACGGATTGCAACCTTCTTTTTCCCTTCCAAGCCTGACAATCCTCTCAGAGATGTCTATGTTGAATTAGTGGGTGAGGGCCAGGGTTACTCAACATCCTGCCATGTGAGAGAGGGTCCAGCACAGCGAAGGATTGTTTCACATCCCCCATGACTTTCTAGCCTCATGTCAGAAAGTTGGGTAGTTAAAAAACACGATTATAATGATCTTGACCTAGAACCAAATTCTGCTTTATATATAGCACAAAGTGTTCTTTGTATACTTTTAATACACACTGCATAAATGGAAGGAGAATTGTACTCTGTTTTGTTTGGAAATTCACCAGCAGTTCTTCACTGTTTCAAAAATCATGTCCCTGATGGCAATGACACCTTGGTCACCTCTTCGACCCACCTTATCAGTCTGTATTTGATTTACTTTTTATTGATTTGCTTTTCTCCATAGCACTTATAATCATTTGATGTATTTACTGCTGCCCGGAATGAAGGAAGAGCTGGCTCTATTTTACCATTCTTTTTGTTTTTGTTTTTTTCGTCTCCAGTTCCTGGAATAAAACGAATCAGGGCCGAGTAGTAAATAGTTTAGGCGTTCTGGGCCATGTGACTCTGTTGAGTCGACAGACCTTGGACACTGTAGTGTGAAAACAGCCACAACAACATGTAAATAAGTGTGTGTGTCTGTGTTTCAATAAAACTTTATTTAGAGGGACTGAAATTTGAATTTAATATCCTCTTGCCAGGTCAGAACATGCTGCTTTTTTTGATTAAAAAATGTGAAAATCCTTCTGAGCTTCTAGGCCTTACAAAAACAGGCAGAGGGCTGAATTAGGCCTGCAGCCTCTAGTCTGTCACCAACTGTACTGGGTGTTTAAAAATCACTTGTTTCGTGAATGAATGCACGACTATGGATGGGCTCTGTACATATTAATGCATGTTTAAGGCACATATTAAAACCTATTTTTTAGGGGCACCTGGGTGGCTCAGTCGGTTAAAGCATCCGACTTCAGCTCAGGTCACGATCTCGCGGTCCGTGAGTTCGAGCCCCGCGTCGGGCTCTGGGCTGATGGCTCAGAGTCTGGAGCCTGTTTCCGATTCTGTGTCTCCCTCTCTCTCTGCCCCTGCCCCGTTCATGCTCTGTCTCTCTCTGTCTCAAAAATCAATAAATGTTAAAAAAATTTTTTTTAAAACCTATTTTTTAGCTTATGTGTTGGAACAGATATGGACCCAGATCAAATGTGAGTTTTGAATACGTCTGCCTTGCTCTTTTCAATATTTTAAGCATCCCTCACTAGACAGAGGGATTAATACCATGAAGTTCAGAAACAGAATCTGACTTAGCAAATGTCTAAAAACTCTAATGTGGCTCATAGACTACAACACAAATAATCTCCAGTCATATATATATTATATATATATAATATATATATATTCTCCAGTCATATAAATATATATATTATATACATATATATTATATATATATATATATATATATATATATATATATATATATATACTTTATTTATTTATTTATTTTAATAAACAGAAGAGGGGCAGAAAGTCTCTGTGTATTTTCAACTTGAATGAACATCCACAGCTTTTTCCTTTGACTTGTAGAGTTTATCTTAATTGAACTTTTCAGCACTGCCATTGTCTTTCTCTGCAAACTCTGTTTGGAAAAAATAGACCTTAAGACCCCGGTAAGAGCACTCAAACTCCTCAGAGCAAATAACTTAAACATAACAAATTGAAGCTTACAAAAGTCGGAATTGTAAAACTAATAGGGCTGTTAAAACCAGCTTTCCTGAAAATTATGAATTGGTTGGCCTGTTTCTTATAATGGCAAATAGTGAATCTTGATCATTCATCAGCGCACATGTCATAAATTAGGAACCGAGAGTGGCTGCAAAATTCTTTATTGCACCGCCGAAAGCTGCCTTCCTATCACGTTGTTAGATTCCGGTGGTGCCGGCACAGATCTGGCAATGAAAGTTTTAAAATCGTAACAAGTTGTCAAATGTTTATCAACGGGATTTTATGAAGGCCTAAAAAGTTATGTACGATACGGCACAGACCATTAGGGGAATAATAATAGTAATAAAGAGACTTTATTCTCATCAAGACTTATGTGGCAGCTAGCTTTTTCTCCCCAAACTTGGTTAATGGAGGTTGGGAGAAGCAAATAATTCAATGCTAGAAATAGAACAGCTTGTACCGTGAGATGGAGTATCGGTATTATGGATATGTGGGGCTATATCTCTGCAGATATGTAGATCTCTCTGTGTATTTATGGAGAAAGATATTCCGGGATGAAACACAGCCTTAACAAATGCCGTGTCAGCTGTGTTTTATGGGTTCTGCTGGGTAACGGGATGATGGGCTCTGTGATCAGGCTGAACTGGGTTCAGTTCCTGACTCCTCCACCCAGGATCTGTGTGTCCTCTCTGCCCGGAAGCCGCCTCTTGCGCAAAAAGAGGGGTAGTGGGGCGCCTGGGTGGCTCAATCGGTTAAGCACCCGACTCTTGGTTTTGGCTCAGGTCATGGTCTCACGGTTCATGAGTTCGAGCCCCATGTCTGCACTGCCAGAGCAGAGCCTTCTTGGGATTCATTCATTCATTCATTCATTCATTCATTCATTCTCTCTCTCTCTCAAAATAAATAAACTTAAAAAAAAAGAGGGGTAGTAATAAAACCTATCTTATGAGGCTCATTGTGAGGTTTGCAAAAATAAAGCATCCAGCATGATTCCTCCCATGTGTAGAGCCCAGATCAAAAATAAACATCCCATTTACATCCCTTGTTAGCTGTGTGACCTTGGGTGGGTCACTTTACCTCTCCTGTCTTAAGTTTCTCCACTGACCCTAGTAGAATTAACAATTTCTGCTCACTATTTTTTGTGACATTGCATGGGGGTTCAACCAGATATTCTATGGAAACAGCCTTGCACACAGTCAGCCATTTCACCCGGGTTCATGCTAACAACCGCCCCCCCCCCCCGCCCGCCCCTTTCTTTTATACTTAAAAGTGAGGCAAAATAAACTATATCTTTGGAGATGCAGTAATACAATAACCCTGTTTCATAAACCACCATTAGCCTTTCTTCTAAAGGTTCTGGAAACTTCACGAATATCCCCAGGTTCTGCGTCTACCCCATGAGGCTGTAGGAAGGGAAGCAGAGGTAGGTACATTCCACACCGTCCGCGGGAGGGTAGGCACCCGGGTCTCCCGTCCACCTCTGCATCCCTAGCATTTTCGTCTGGCATGTTCATGTTCTGTTTGTAGATGCCCAGTTAATATCTTTAGACAGATGTATCTCCAGCAGGGAAAGGCGACAAATAAATCAACCAATTCATGTTCTATTTGTTCGTCTGCACCAAGGGTGGGTGTACTCTTCATCAGGATCCCAGCAGGAAACAGACGGTGTGCTCCAGCTGGGAAATTGGAGGCGAATGTACAGAAGAGGGTCTTGCCGGCAGCCTGGGTGGCTCATCTCATGTGGACACCACAGGGGACGGGGCAATGTCTTGGGTGGGCAGATGGAGGGAGATCCTGCAAGAGAACCTCTGGCCGGGAGGGTAGGGCTCCCGCCCCGCCGTGAGCTTTCCTTGAGGAAGGTGCTGGCTTCGGATGTGTTAGCACGGCCCGGCTGAACCACGTCTCCCAGAATCCCCTTCTGTGGAGCTGTGCGGTCAGGGAGGGCCCCCGAGAATCTGCTGTGGGATTTGGAGCCACTGTGGCTGGTCTGCTGACTCACTCCCTTGGCCTGGAGACAGCAGCTGGGCCTGTCATCGCTCCCGTCTCTGGGGGTCTCTTCCAGTTTCGGGGCTCCCAGGCCAGGTGAGTGTCCAGCTCTGGGACGCAGGGCCTACAGCCACCAAGCATCCTTGTCACTGTGGTCAACCTCGTCACAGACAAGAGGCCGTGCAGGCTTCGGTCTCTCTGTCTGAGCCCCAGCTCATCCTTGTGGGTTTCAGTTTGTTCTCTGTCTTCCCCACTTTTCATCCATCTTCCTCCTGACCGCCTGCCCTATGGACCTCAGACTCCAGCACCTGATGTAAGTTTATTTATTTTGAGAGAGAGGGAGCTGGGGAGGGGCAGAGAGAGAGGGAGACAGAGAGAATCCCAAGCAGGCTCTGCACTGCCAGCGCAGAGCCCAACGTGGGGCTCGAACCCACGATCCGTGAGATCATGACCTGAGCTGAAATCAAGAATTGGACGCTTCACTGACTGAGCCACCCAGGCGCCACTGGCCTCTTCTTATAAGGGCACTAATCCCATTCGTGAGGGCTTTCTCTCATGACCTAATCATCTCCAAACACCATCAGGTCAGGATTAGGGTTTCCACATAGGAATTGTGAGGGTGTATGCAAATAATCAGGCCCTAACAAACACTGACTGAACCAGGGAAACCAGCTCTTGGTGATGTCACTGACACTGACCAGGGGTGGGAAGAATTAGTACCTCGATCTTACTCTTCTCTCTTGCTGCGATATCCTGCCTTCATCGCCCTTTAAGCAAATCCAACCAGAAGGCAGAAGGTCAGTCTCCTGGAGCCCAGAGAAGAGTGGAGAAGAGTAGAGAGAGAATCTAGAAGATTAAACCATCTCTAGGGAAATGTCTTCCCCAAAGGTCATTTGTTTAGGTCACTTTATTTATTTTAGATAAGTTAAATTCATTCATTCAGTGGTGAATTTCACATTTATTTAATACCTGTAGGCCAGGCACCGTGCTAAACGCTGGGACACACACACACACACACACACACACACACACACACACACACTCTGACTGTAATGTGGGAGGCAATTTATTGGGTCTCACTGTGTATTTTAGTCTCTCTGATATATTTCCCCTGCCATGTGAAGAAGGGAAACTGAGACTGTGAATTTGCCTGGTTGAATTTCAACAAGTCTGTTTAAATGCCTCATTTAGCATTTTACAGCAGCTTGTGTGCTGTAGGGCCAAAGGCAAAAATTTCCAAGCTTAAATTTTGGAAAATCTACAGTTGTTTGAAGGGTATTGTACTGGAGGAGGTAGAGACCAGAACTTTCGGGAGCAGATGGAGAGAGAGAGGTTGGGGAGCAGCCTCGGAGCTGGTGGAGGGGATTTGCCTTTGCATTTTTGCCATCGGATGGGTCAGGTCCCGCTTTTTCAGTGCCCCCCAGGAGGTGGATAAATCTTAGAGGGGATATCTGGGGTGCTCTACAGATATGATACTTTTGGAAGAAGTGTGTGTGTGTGTGTGTGTGTGTGTGTGTGTGTGTGTGTGTGTGTGTGTTTTGGGGGGCACAGCATGTATCAGTAGTGATAGCTATCATCTAAAACCCCAAAATCCCTTTTCTGAATGTTCCGAATGTTTGGAGCTGTGTTCACTTCCTGGGGTCCTTGCTTGATCCGAGAGAGGGTTCGAGAGCCCCTCCTGATAATGAAGATTGGGTTTCTCACCTGCCTAACAGAGGGCGTTTGAAGCAGATTAAGCTTAATCTTGAGAAATATAGAAATATCACATCTTGTGTATTGGCCGTTAGTGACTAAAATTTGTATGTCTATAAGAGTTACATTAACGGAAGCTACTTTTCCAGAAGGGGCATTATATGCAAAGTGTTGCACTAGATGTTTTTCTCCTTTAATTCATTTGTCTGTTCAAAGACTATTTATCAAGGATCTGTTTTGTGTCAGACGCTGTTCTTAGAAAGGTTTTTTGCTTTGCGTGAAGTTATGACAGTGAGTGAAACAGACAAAGCCCCTCATGGAGCTTAAATAGTGGTGGGAAACAGAGATCCAAATGAAGCGGAGGAGTGAGCTATGTGCAAATCAGGAGGAAGGACATTCTGGGCTGGAGGAACAGCAGGGACAAAGCTCTGGGGCTACGAGGCTAGTGTGCTGCAGAGGGAGGGAGGCGGAGAGTGATGGGGGATGGGGACAAGCAGGTCATGTACTAAGGACCTTATTCTACTGGCATCAGGTCTGTTCGTAAGTACTACTTGGTGTCTATTTTAGGGTAACTTTGAGTCTAGTGAGGAAGACAAACCTATAATCTGGTAATTCTAACCAGTGTGCCCAGGGAAAAAGCTCAGCGCCAACTCTGGGGAGCACAGGGTGGGCGTAGTCTGATGAGTCGAAGGAGCCTCACAGAGGGGCATCTTGAAAGATGTAGAGCAGTTTGCCAAGGACGGTGAAGGGTCTGGTCTTTTCTGTCCTGGAGTCAGAGACAATGGACTTTATTACTCAGCACAGCCGACTGTATGAGCTGTGTGTTTGCATTGGTTCCCCTTGTTTCCGAGGTCCCCGGGGGCCCAGTGGAATGGCCCAGGTAGATGCTACATGTATAGGGTTTGCAACGCAGCTAAGGGGCCCATAGCTCAGGAAAGTTGATCTTTTATAAGGGAGCTTCTAGCAAACTTTCATTTTTGCCCTGGAGAAGGACATTATCTTTTTTTTTTTTAATTTTTTAACATTTATTTATTTTTGAGAGATAGGCAAAGCACAGTCAGGGGAGGAGCAGAGAGAGTGGGAGACACAGAATCCGAAGCAGGCTCCAGGCTCCGAGCCGTCCGCACAGAGCCCGAAGCGGGGCTCGAACTCGCCAACTATGAGCTCATGACCTGAGCTGAGGTCAGACGCTTAACCAACCAAGCCACCCAGGTGCCCCAGAGAAGGGCATTATCTTTATTAGACTGGCCAGGAAACAAATCTGCCTTCTGCCCGGAGGGTGCTACTATTTCTGTCTTTCAAGGCTGTGTGCTATATGAACATCCCAGAAAGGATAGTCCAGAACAAAAGCTGTTAGGGCCTCTGCTCACTGGACGTGCAGAAACATGAAACATGAGGATCCTATGGAGAACTGTCTCCCCAAAGAGGACTGAGTTAGTGAACCCTAAACTCTATTAGCACTTTTATGAGTTGACATCGTTCCGGGACAGGTTAAATAATGGTGTTGCAGTTTTTCTGAGTGTTTAGACTTCCAGAGGGAGGCAAGGGAACTATTGATCATCAGAGGCGAGTGGAAGATTCTTAGGGGATAGACGAGGGTAAATGAGGCACTTCAGGTGAGCAAGCTTCAACATTCACTGATCATTTTTTTCAGCAAGTATTTCTGCAGGGCCTGCTCAGTGCCAGGTGCTGCTGGGGCCGCATTTGGGATGAGAAAAAAAGGATGTGCTGAAGGTCCGCAGGGCAGGCCACAAAGGGGTCAGAGTGCACTGAGGCCAAGTCTGTGGTCAGGTGGATTTCTCAGCCTGGGGGCCTGTCAGAATAATGAAATCAAAATCTCTGTGACTGGGGCCCTGGTATCTGTGCTAGTTGGAAAACGGTGTCCCCGGTGAGTCTTAGAGGTGGCCGGGTTTGAGCACACTGCCATGGACGAGTGGAAGTGCCAGGTGTCCCTCCTGCCCCGGCTGTTGCTAAGACTCTAGGGGCTGCTTCCGATCTGGTGGGTTTTCCATCTGGAGCTGCTGTTTTCCCTGAATTTCTGCTATGAGGGCCCAGGAGCCTCTGAGGTGGGACTCATTTCAGTGTCTTTAGCGTAAGTTCTGATGCTAATACAGGGTTGATTATTCTTTCTTTCTTTCTTTCTTTCTTTCTTTCTTTCTTTCTTTCTTTCTTTCTTTCTTTCAGAGAGAGAAAGAGACAGCAGGGGAGGGACAGAAAGAGAGGGAGACACAGAATCAGAAGCAGGCTCCAGGCTCTGAGCTGTCAGCACAGAGCCCGATGCAGGGCTCGAACCCACGAACTGTGAGATCATGACCTGAGCCAAAGTCGGATGCTCAACGGACTGAGCCACCCATGCACCCCAGGGTTGATCATTATTGATACAAGGAGAGGAAAGCAATTTTTCTGTAGCTCCAAGGTCTGGGCTGGATGTTTTAACATGCCTTGCCTCTGGCCGTGTGCTAGCACATTTTGGGCTTTCACTATATCCCAGAACTTGCATATCACCAGAAATTGATATTTGTACAGAATCAGAATAGGAGCAAAAACACAGACTTTTGGATCGGAGGAATGTAGCTTCGAAATCTGGCTCCACCCTTACTGGCTCTGTGAACTATTCTGGATTTCCTACCTTCTCAGGGGCTCGGTCTCCTCCTTAGCCTGGCAGAGGAGGATCGTACCTCCCCGGCGGGGTTGTTTGGAAGGTTAAATGAAATAAGGCACCTAAGGCTTAGAACTGTGTCTTCCTACATAGTTAGGATTCAGTATATTTGAAATTTCTTATTACCTCACTTAATCCTCAAAAAGACCCCCACACTATAAATCTGCATTTTCCCAATGAGGAAACTGTATCTCAGGGAGGATAAATAAGAATATGGGAGTATAGAATATGGGTAAGAATATGCATATAGAATATGGGAGTAAGAATACGGGAGCCTGGGTGGCTCAGTTGGTTAAGCATCCGACTCTCGGTTTTGGCTCAGGTCATCATCTCATGGTTTGTGGGTTTGAGCACTGGGTCTTAAAATCTAGCTGAGCCCTGGACGGACAAAGGGGATGGGAGAGAGTATTTATCAAGAGGGAGCAAGGCACAAGCAGAGCTCAGAAGACAAGAACGGATCATATTTGCAGAACTAACCATGTTAATATACATAGTAATTCAAGTTTATTGGTTTTGCTGGACTTTAATAAGGTAAGTATTTTCTCATTTTCATGACCTTTTTCTGGCAAAGAAACTTAATTAACAAACCTTTCCGTTTCTTGGAGGTCTTCTCTCCAACAGCCCCACATCAGTTTTGCTGAGCACCACACTATGGTGTATTTGGATATTGATATTCTATCTAAATCATGCAGACAGGGAAGCTCGGAAATGCAGGGCTGAGGGTTCTCTTGATCCGTGGTGAGGGAACACATAAGGCTCCAGGAACCGAAAATCACCCTGGGATGTGCCATGTGGGGTAGATTCCACCAAGAACTGGGGGTGCAGGTGTCAAGCTAGGCCACGAGTTGAGAACAAATGCCCCACCCCCACCCCTACTGAAATTTGTTCTGTTTTGTGTTGTTTTAACCAGGGGGCCAGGAGGGAAATCTCCTGTACAATATTAAAAATTCACAGCCACAGTTTAAAACATGGAATTACAAAAAATGAGATTTGTTATTTCTCTGGAAAAGTTGGACGATTGGCATATCACCAAGAGGTACTTTGGGCCACAGGTGACAAATAAAACCTAACTTAGACTGGTTTACACCATAAGAATTTGTTATCTCAGATGAAATAAGCTCCAGGTGTGGTGTTTCAGGGATCTGGTCCAGATGACCCCAGGGCTCTGCAGGGCGAGACGGCAACAGAAGTTTCTGGCATTATAGCAAGACAAGTCTGTCCGGTGGAAGAAAGACTATCCCTTCTTGTTTCTTTGGAGCTCCCGGCATTAATTCCCTTAAGTCTCATCCCCGAGAATTGTGTCACACATCCGTTCTTACGCTAATCACCGAAAAAGGAAACAGAACTTTCCTAACTGGCTTTGACCAGTATGGTTCTAGACCTGGAGGAACAATGAGAATAGGATGACCTTTCCCCGAGTCACTTAGGGGGACGGGCTTACATGTGCAAAGAAGGAGAGGGTGGGAACTGGGAGGCAGTCAACAGCATCCATAACAACTTGACATTATAGGTTCCATGCTGCCTCTCGGTAGAAGTTGGCTGGACCTGGGTATGTGTTGCCCCCTTTAGAGGGATGGGGAGTATTCAGTTTGCCACAGTATTATTTTATACCCTATGTGCCTCAATATCTACTTTACCTGCTTAGCTCCTCCAGGCATTGGAATTTGGGGCCCCGTGTGTACCGCTTCAATATGCCATCATTTTGTTAAATGGTATTTCCCATTGACATCATCTGGCATGCTTTGATAATCAATTAGAGTGATTGCTTAATTGTTCCTCTCCCGCTTTGCCCATTAGATACTGCTTGTCAACCTTCCAAAGGCCTGATCTCTTCTTTCCTCTTGTGGCCAACGTCTCTTCTCAAATCTTACTTTTGATGACTCACTGAATCTTTGGGCCACCTGGAAAACCCCAGCGGAAGTCCTTGGTCCCATTCACGCTGCCGTGAAAAAGTCCTCAAGAATTTGAGTCTTCACAAAGCTGTCTCCATAATGAACTAGACTTAGTGAAGAGAGAAAACATACAGTGTCAATCTTGGCTAGTGACAGGGTACAATTAACCCAGGATCAAGTTGCAACAAGATGGATGGGGCCAGATGGTCTTGTTATCCTAACAAAGGGACTATACAGTAAGTGCCCTTCAGAAGGGAGACATTTTTCCTACATAGAACTCTGGAATGAAAGGAGACAAGGGTGAACTCTTCACAATTTCCAAACAGATATTACAGAGTAGGAAAACTAGCAAATGATGTTTTAAATCATTCTTCCATTGCAGCTACGGGAAGATTGTGGGTTGAAAATACCGTAACCATCAAAGACCCATTAGGAAATTCCGAAATCTTAAAGATAGTGGGTCAGATAAGACAAAGAATGCGCATGGAATCAATTCATTCCTTCAATAAGAAAATAACGTTTTGTACACGCGCATCTGAGTGTTAGGGATATGGCAATGGACAATTTGGATAATGTCTTTGCCCTCTTGAAATTATGGCTGGAAAAGTTAACAAGAAAGTAAATGACACATGGCAAAGATGATTTCCGAGTGGCGCCTGCTAGAAAGAAACTGAGAAGCCACGTGTTAAATAGTAACAGAGAACAGAAGTAGGTAATGGTGCGCCCGTAAACGTTCGATAAGTGGTTCTCCGGGAGGAAGAAGCCCTTATTTGTAGTGTTGGTCGATTTCCTTGGTGTTGTAAATACCTCCACCATGGCTGATCTCAAGCTAGCACATGCTGAGCAGTTGGAAACAGGGGCCCACGGTATGAGCCATCCCCCAGGCACCTCTGGGAATGTGGTATAGTACTTTCAAAAGTGGGCAAGGAGGCAAGGTCTCTTTGAGAAAGTGACATTTGAGAGCGAAACTGTGAAGGGTAAGGAAGCGGCTAGCCACGGGGAGGAAGGTCCAGCGGGAGAGCTCTCCAGGCAGAGTGGGCATGTTGCAAATGCAAAACATTAGCAGATCGGAGTGCCGGGTGGGATCTAAATCACGTAGGGTCTCGGGACCATTGTAACAAATTTAGATTCCATTATAAATGTAATGACAGTTATCTGAGGTTTAAGCCGGTGGTCAGCCCTGTCTGTTTAGCAAGAGGCTGTATTGAAGTTTCCCAGAAGGACCTCGGTATATGGTTGTCCTAGAGCAGGAAGAGATGGAAAAAGAGAAACAGAAGACTTTGATTTGACAGCTTATGTTTTGACTTGGATTTGCTCAAGGGAAGAGCTGTGTGTGAACCAACTGGTATCATGTCTGGTGCACTGTAAGCACCGGATAAATGCGAATTATTGGAGATTTTGGACACGGGTCTCAGGAAACGTCACTGACGTAGTGATGGCATTGGATGGGCCACACAACCATGGCATCATGGATGAGGGCGTCATAGTAGAGCTCAACCATGTTGCTGAAGATTGTTTAAAACCAGTCGCTATCTCCAGCCTTTGAAACTTAGTTGAGGTTAGATAGATATCAGCTTGATACTTATCTCACAGGGATGAGAGCTGGCCAGATTATAAACCACATTTAAGCCTTAAACTGTAGTGCACTTATTCATTTATTCATTTGCTCTGATCAGGGGCTCTTGTCCGGCCACCAGAGTGGACCCCACCTGGTGCCTTCACGCAGGACATTTTAAGTGCAAGGGAATGAAAAGGAAGATTCCTTGTGGGGTTTTCCTTGGAGCTCTTGTTGATTTCTTTCCCTCCTTTCTCTGCTAACTAGTAAGCAGGGATTGTTCAAAAGAATGTAGAAATATTTTTATTTGTATTGACAGAAACAAAACCATTGATGACATTAGTAGGAAGCCTTTAGCGAGTGCTTGCTACACATTTGTGCAGTGTGCCAAATGCTTTACGTACTTAGCTAAACTTAATAACAGCCCGAAGAAGTGAGGACACAGTTACCTTTATTTTGCAGATAAAGAAACAGATGCTCAGAGAGGTTGAGCAGTTGCCCAACCAAGGGCCTATGGCTAGAGAGTGGCAGAGCTGGGATTCACCCTGGTTTCTGCAGACTTTCTACAGCCTCTGGCCCTGACCCTAAAATCCATCAGGGAAAATACACAACTTTCTAGAATCTGGCCCTGCGTCTTCTGAAGTTTGTTCTTTGTGTTGCCTCTTTTCTTGCCGCCGCTCCTTATGTTCCTGGTCCGTGGGGTTTCCGTGACATCTTCCAGTGGGATCTACACTTTCAGTCTGTCCTCTTCAGTGCTAACTTATGAACAGCTCTAAATTGAACCCTTTATGGGGTAGCTCGGGCCATACCGTGCCTTGACTTAGAAACCTCAGTGGCTCCTTATTGAATGAAGAGCAGACCTTACCTCCTGGCATTGTGAGCTCTGGCAAAGAGCTTGTACTTCAGCCCAACAAAGGACTGAACACTGGCCTTTTTTGTTCCCTGGTGGAGGGCTGGCTGTTTCTGTGTCTTCATCTCATGCTGTGTCTCCTCTGTGCTACTCCCTTCTCCCAGCATTGATGTTAAGAGTTCGTGTTTCTGGAAGGCAGAGAGAACGTTTAAGCAACATGAATTTACATCATGACTATACAAGAACGTCACATGCCTTTATTCTTCGAAATCAAATCCAATCTGTTTGTTCCAAGGTCCCCCCACCCCCCAACCCCGAGAGTTGGTGAGCACCTCTCCCTAAGGATAGTCTAATCCTGTTCGGTGATTCTTAGTTGTTCAGCTTCTCATGGTGTCAGTTTCCCCATCTGGCAAATGAGATTACAGTGTAACTTGCAAGGCATTGGAAGATCCTTTACACGTTTAATGCAGATCTGAGCACATAATGAATGTTAAGATCAAGCTAAGCAAGGGATACAATGTGCTTTGCTCAGTGTCTGGCAAGTAGGAAGGGCTCAATTAATGTCAGCTATCACTACCTTTGTTACCAGCATTATCATCACTATCCTCACACGGCATACTGCGTGAAAGTCGCAGTGACTAATGCCTGTTGGTTAGTGAGAGCAATCAATCTGAAAAACACCAGGAAGGTGGGGGGAGCTTAATTCAAAGATCGTACTTAGCCTGAAGTTTTATGCATATTCAATTCTTTTCTAAAAACCATTTTGTAAGAGTTGATTCCCATGGTTTTGCACTTAATGATATCTAAATACATTAAAAATATGCCTCATGGAGCTCTCTGAGTGATATAGGATTTTGATCAACCTCACTTGTGCTGGAAATGAATTGATTCAGTTTAAATATTTTGTCTAAAAGTTATTTGGCCTGGAAAATACCAATCTAATTCCCTTACAAGTAAGAAAATTATAAAGAGGGAGATCTAATCAGTGAGTAGAATATAGCCTGAGAAAATGTGTATCAGCATACCTTAACGTAAGTAGAATAAATCTTGGAACTTTAATATCCCCCTTTCTTGGACCTAAATAGGCCCCTTTGGAAAACTATTTTATTGTTTCTCATTAAATTAAAATTGTGCTGAGGTGCCACTATCTACCGTTTCCTATTATTATTAATGTAAAAAAAAATCTCTGCATATTCAGCATTTCCCCAGTTAAAGCCAACAGAAAATCTTCTCCACACTTAAGCTTAACTCGGCTCATTTTTAAACAAAGTTCTTTTTTTGTTGTTGTTGTTTTGTTTACAGCTGCATTTAAAGATAGCAATCCTTTCTAGTGACAATTAAGTGAATTTAATGTATAGGTTTCCTCCTGCTCCATTAAGGGAGCAGCTCTTGCAGAAGCCTGGGAGGTGTTTCAGAGGAAGGCAGTGTCTCATTAACCTTAGGACAATGCAGTCATCTCTGGGAAACTGGATGTAGGAAGCATCATTTTTCAAAACACGCTAGGCTATAGTACATTAGAGAAAATACTCTTAAACTTTTGATCCAGCAGTGAGGTGGAAGGGGTTTCAGTCACTTTGGGCAGATACGACAGAAAATCACCGACTGGGAGGGCCTATAACCCCAGAAATTTATTCGTCACAGTTCTGGAGGCTGGAAGGCCAAGAGCAAGGTGCTGGCAGATTTGGTTCTGGTGAGAGCCCGCTTCCCGATTTGCAGATGGCCACCTTCTCATTGTATCCTCACATGGCAGGGGGCAGAGACAACCAGCTCTCGGCCTTTTCTCCTAAGGTCATCAATCCTATTCCTGGGGACACCATGCTCCCGAATTAATTTCCTCCCAAAGGCCCTACCTCCAAACACCATCGCACCGGGGGGGCAGATTTCAATGTAGGAATGTTGAGGGGACACATTCCGCCTATAACAGAAGCCTTCATGTAGGTTGATACTGAATTTCTAGAATATTCTTGCCGTTCGCAATATTTCTCAAAAAGGCCACACTGCAGCATCTTATCTGTTCACGAAATGGATGCTGGGCAACAACAGAGGCCACCCGGGTGACCCACGAGGCACAGCAGGCCCAGAGAGGGGTGATGTTTGGGCCTAGGACCATGTTTTGTACAACAGCGGTCACTGGAGCCCTGTTTAGACCAAGCAGCCCCCTCTAATCCCCTTTTGTATTACTAGTAGCTTCTGGTCCCCCGGACAGAGTTTTCAACCCCTGTGTAAAAAGCAATGAGCATGTAAGATGGTTCCAGATGCTACGGATAGATCATAGCTTCCAAGGTACCAAAGGCACAAAACATGGGGAGATCCTTTATGCCACTCAGGGTAAGTGTCACAGCCCTCATAAAGGCTGTCAAACCCTTATGTGGCACCTTTGTCCCCCAGCCCTTACCACATTATCTAGTGCTTTCTGCTTGGCTCACTCCACACCAGCCTCATGGGCCCCCTTGCCCCTGGAGTCGGTGACACTCCCTCACCTCTTTCTGTTTTTTTTTTCTTAAAGGCCACCTCGTCCGGATCATTTTCTCTGGCTCTCCTTTTTAAAATGTATGGGAACTCTCTGCCTTCCAGCACTCACTGATTCCGTTCCCAGCTTTGTTTTTCTACCAAAGTCTTTGCCACTGTCTGAAGTGCCGAATATGCTACTTGTTTCTTCATTCATTGTCTGTCTCTTCCAAGATAGACCATAAGCTTCGTGAGGGCAGTACCTTTGTCCTCCTCACCTCCGTCTCCCCAGCACTGACCGTGGCACAGGCATCCGATACACAAACTGAAGAATGAATGCGTGAGCATGATACAGGCCGAAAGAGGCCCAGGATGCTATGGGAACTGCAAGTGCTTCAGTGAGGCTGCATCATGGCGTTTGAGGTTGGGTGAGGGAGAGGTGGGGGGAGGGGCGGACACGCGTATGAACTTGGACGGGGCTACAAGGGGGAGCCGTGGAAAGACGAGCGCCCAGAAGGCAGCAGAGGAGCAAGATTACCAGGAATGTTTTGCACTCTGCTGTTTTGCAAACCAAAATAGTGTATGTCGTTATTAATTTCTATGCATCTGAGAACAGGACCTTTTTAAAAATAAAAAAAAAAAATGCTAATGAGTCTGTTGAGATGGCATTTTCCCAAGATCCTAAGCACGCGGTTTACCTGGTCTTTTCCCCGAGATACTGGCTTTGTTTCAAGCAACTTCATGCCTCAGAGAGTTGATCAGAAAAGGAGGTGGGTGAATGAGGTAGATCCAGCTTGCACAATAGGGTCACCCAGACTGGATTCAAATCCCAGCTCTGGTCCTTGCTAGCGGCGTGACCTGAGGAAAATTAGTGAACCTCTCTGAACCTTTATTCTCCTCTGCAAACTAGGATTAAATATACCTACTATTCCAAGGCATTGTGAGCATTGAATTAAAAAAATAAACACGTGGGGCGCCTGGGTGGCTCAGTCGGTTAAGCGTCTGACTTCAGCTCAGGTCATGATCTCACACTCCGTGAGTTCGAGCCCCGCGTAGGGCTTGGTGCCGACAGCTCGGAGCCTGGAGCCTGCTTCTGATTCTGTGTCTCCCTCTCTCTCTGCCCCTCCCCTGCTCACGCTCTGTCTCTCTCACTCTCAAAAATGAATAAATGTTAAAAATAAATAAATAAATAAACATGTCATATGCCTCCTGTCATAGTAGGTACTAAATACATGGCAGTCATATTTATGACTTTATGTACTTTATTAATGATTTATTTATTTATTTATTAATGATTTATTAATGATTATGCAAATTAGTGCATTTTATTTTTAAGAATGCTAAAGGTTGACCTAATTTTTGCAAGGAAACTATAACTGAAAATGTAGTATTGTGGCTTTTCCTGTCTTTTTTTCCTCTTTGCTTCCTAAGCATGCTGCTGAATAAAACATAAAATATGTAATATATGATATATGCAATAATATACAAGCACTTGCGTTTTGCTTATTAGCATCTCCTAGGGCTGTATTTTATTGCGTTAGAGGTCAGTATGGCCATGGGTGATTTAGCAGATATGGACCATTTCTGTTTCTGCCTCTGTGTCCTTCCCTAATACGGGTGTAAGTTGCCACTTTGGGGGAAGTGATCCCTGAGTTGTAGATCAATGCCATAAATGTCTCCCTCTTTTGAGGAGTCAGGTAGACGCTGCTTGGAGACCACAGAAGAGCACCTCATCATTTTTTGAATCCTATGAGTACTATGGATTACACTTTATTTAATATATACAGCATGTAAATAAGTTTCAGAGGCATAAAAGCTTCAAAACTAAACGAAAAGGAAAATTTAATAACCGGCCGATTTTTAGATTGTGCACTAAATAATCTGCTTTTCATCCTAAGAAAGGGGAGGAGGAAGGCAGAGTTTAATAGACATACATAACAAATTAAAATCCAGTATCTAGGGGGTGTAAATCACATTCCGTGAACCAAACAATGTGGTTTTCATCAGATCTCCTCCAGCCACTCCGCCTGGGAACCCAAGCATAATTCAGCCAACTGTAAAGCAGGAAGCCACCCCCGACAAAGGGCAGAAGACAGCCCAGAGCCCACGGCTCGTTGCCAAATTCTGCCCAGCCCAGCTCTGTGTATACTACCATGTCTGTCACACGATGTGTTCGGAACTCTCCTCCTAGGGCTAGGGTTAAAAGAAGAGAATGTAAAAATAAATGAGACCTTTGTGCAGCTGTGCCTATCTCGGGGTTGAAGAAAGGGAACTGGTTCCGGAATATACAGGAGCAGAGGTTCAGTGGGGCAGGATTTCAAGTGCTAGGGGACGTCTGGCCACGTCTGGAGACACTTGTGGTTGCCCCAGTGGGGCAGGTGCTCTTGGCTTCCTTCGGAGGCCAGGGGTGCTGCTAAATAAACTTCCCACAATACATGCAACAGCCTGCCTGCCCCAGTAAGGAGCTAACCCAGTCAACAGAGCGAGACTGAGGAATCCTGTGGAGAGGTCGCGACTCCAACTGTTGGTAAGTTTGAGATTTTATTCACAGGACTTGGTCGTCTAAAGTCCGCGGGGTTAGAAACAAGTTTTTCTGTTAGAACGCCCAAGGCTCCGCTATCAACGCGAAGGCTCATTTCTAGCACTGTCTTCCACGGGAGTGACGTGGACGCGTCCTGTCCTCATCTGCTCTGGGTTCTCTCTTCGCGTTTGGTGAGACGCCACTTTGGGTTGGCACAGGGCCCCGAGCAATTGGTTTTGATTTGGTCTGCGGAAGGGCGTCGGTGTGGGGAGATCCCTGGTCTTTCCCTCACGTGGATGGGAACTTGCATCCTTGCAAAGTGGGCCCATGAAATGGCAGTGATGAAACCCAGCGTGAGCCACCGCGGCCCCTTGTTCCCTACCAGTGTCTCCTCTGGAAGGCTGAGGAGCAGAGGCGGGGAAGCAGGGACGATTTTTCTCTGCCTCTGTCTGTGTTTCACCCGGGCCTGTGGTTAAACAGAAGACTTCAGTCTCCAGGCCTGTCAGTCCCCCTTACATAGCATCAGATTTGTTGTAAAAAATTCATGCTGTGGGTTCTGAGGTAATGATCGTAGCTCCAGAAAAGTTTGTTAAAGATTGCATTAGAGAGATGCTTTTTAATGGACAGTCTCTGCTTGGGCGTATGTACTTCATAATGGTATATTTGGGAGAGAAGAAAAAAAAAAAATAGGAGAGCCAGAGGATTTCCAGCAAATTTCACTAAACTCTTGCTGTCGTTGTCCAAATGTCCCTGAAAATTTTATGGGAGGAAGAGTTTTGTCCTTCTTATGCTTGACTGAATAATTTGTTAAATTATGTTTTAAATCAGCATTTCCTCAAATTGAAGAACTAATGTTAAAGCATATCATGGATTTATTATACATGCAATCTGCATAAAAGTTAAAAAAAAAAAGTCAGCACACTTCAGTGGTATCAGGGTGCCGCCTAGAAAGATCGTACAAAACCGGTGGCTAAGATGAATATTGTTGGTGTTCAGACCTTCTGTTATCCAATTATAAAAAAAGCATGGCATAGCCACCCGATTGAGTGGGCTCATAATCAAATCATAACCATTTGGAATAAAATGGAAGCTTAATGTGGAACTGCTGATACAGCGATTTTCATTAAAGCTCTTTTGTATTTTGAAAGTAAAGTTCTAAATTTCAGCTTTCAGTGATTTCCAGACTGTTCTCTGGATGCAAGTGGTAGGTGTGGATGCTGGAGGCATTCAGGAACCCAGGGACTGCTGAGTGGTTTGGATGTCCAGACTTTCACCCCAGGCTTTGGCCAAAACAGCCGAGGGTCATCTGTTTTATTTATAGGACTTCTACAATTTTTTTGTGTGTAGAGACAGGAATCTATGGCTAAAAAAAAAAAATGAGAAAAGTATTGGAGTAGTTGTTAAAGGTTTCCAGGTGAAAGAGCTATTTTTTTAATGTATATAAAAAATGCAAATGATTCACACTGAAGAGCAAAGAAAAGATTTTATTTATTTTTTTAATGTTTATTTTTGAGAGAGAGTGCGAGCGGGGGAAGGGCCGAGAGAGAGGGAGACACAGAATCCGAAGCAGGCTCCAGGCTTTGAGCCATCAGCACAGAGCCTGACGTGGGGCTCGAACTCATGAACCTGCGAGATCATGACCTGAACTGAAGTTGGACGCTCAACCTACTGAGCCACCCAGGCACCCCAAAAGAAAAGATTTTAAACTCCTAGATGAAAAAAAAAAAGGCAATATGTACTGTAACTCCTCTTTTCCCTGGTGGTCTGTTGAATTTAATTAGCTTTAACTGGAACCTACACATAGTTTATAATCCCTTCCTCCCTTTTTTCCTCCCTCTCTCCCTCCCCCCTTCCTTCCTTCCTCCATTCCCTCTTCCTTCCTTCCTTCCTTCCTTCTTTCCTTCTTTCCTTCCTTCCTTCCTTCCTTCCTTCCTTCCTTCCTTCCTTCCCTCCCTTCTTCCTTCCTTCCTTCCTTCCTTCCTTCCTTCCTTCCTTCCCTCCTTCCTTCCTTCCTTCCTTCCTTCCCTCCCATACATATCTACCGGGTAGCAACTTTTATACAAATACAAAAACAAGATAATTTTAGGCAGTGATAAATGCTAGGGAGGAATTTAACAGAATGATCTGATAGTGCCTTGCCAGAAGTTGGCAGAACCTATTTTGGACAGTTACTTTATTTGGAACAAAAAAGTTGGTGCAAGTCCCTGAAAGTGTGCCCTGTGATGTGAGAGCCTCTTTTCCATTCCATCCCCAACCCAAGATACAATTTTGAAATAAAAAAGGGTCTTATATGTCGTTAGTTACATCATGTATTTTTTTTTAGTGTTTATTTTTGAGAGAGAGACCGAGAGAGACAGAACGTGAGTGGGGGAGGGGTAGAGAGAGAGGGAGACAGAATCTGAAGCAGACTCCAGGCTTTGAGCTGTCAGCACAGAGCTCGATGCGGGGCTTGAACTCACGGAATGCGAGATCATGACCTGAGCTGAAGTCGGACACTCAGCCGACTGAGCCACCCAGGTGCCCGCGTCATGTATTGTTATACTTTCTTACATGGCAGGCATGGCATTGGGTGACATCTGGCCTAAAGTCTAAGCATCACACCCGAGTAGAAGGTACTAAGTAGTTACATTCGTAAAGATTAACTTTCATTTGGGTTAAAGTTGAATGCATGTGCTAACAGAGGGCTCCCAGAGAAAATGAATGTGGTTTGTTGTGGACTGTATCTTTTCAAGGGCAGTACATCACCTGCAGGATGAAGGATGAGAAGGAGCCAACTCTTCCGAGATATGTAAAGACATAGATAGTCCTCACCGTAAAGGCTGGTGAGGAAGAGCTCACTATGTTAGAAGGACAATACGGACATTCATGACGGCTCTGGGATCTCAGAATCAGATGAGGCTGACGGCCTTCCCCGACGGGATCGCATCTAGTCTACCTGTACTGAGCTTCTCTGAAGGGTCCTTGTGGTGTACTGGGTGGTCCCTCAGTAGGAGATGTTGATGGCCTTCATGCATCATTGATATGAAAGCATGAAGCATAAGAGACCCCCCCCCCCCCCCGCCCGCCTTCCATCTCTGTAGCAAAGAGCTACATGGAATCCAATGGCTGATTCACATCCGCTGTTTCTGGTGATGGTAGGTTGATGAATTCCATGGCAAGTCTAGTTCAACATTTACAAGGCATTTTAGCCACAGTTTAAGATCATTGCCATAATATTTCTTAAGTTGAAATGTAAAGCTGACCCCAAATTAACCATCGGTAATGCCATTGAATATATCTTTCCAAAATGTTTTGGGTTTTTTTGTATGTAATAGGTAACTATATAATTCATATGTTAAAAAAGCTTTAATTGTGTATGCAGGTGTGTATATAAATCTTTTTGGAAGACTATGTTCCTTATCAGTATTATAGATCTACGTGATACTTTTTAATGCTAATAATTCATCCTTTGGAAATAACCATGATTTATTAACAGGGCATGGGAATCCTGACTTTGTTGTCTGTTCGTTGTCTGCCCTTAAGCAATTTATTTACTTAGGTTAGGAGAAGAAGAACATTCTAGGCAGAAGAAATGTATGTGTGGAGTATGAAGGTGGGAAAGAACTTGGCCCACTGAAAGGACAGAACAAAGGCCAGTGTGTTGGGACTTAGTGGGTGAGGATGTAGACTGTAGAGATGGTGAGACAGATGCACCAGGGCGTGGCCATGCGGGGCCTTGTGCTCCATGGAAAAAACCAAGAAGGTTAAATTTTTTTTTTAATGTTTATTTAATTTTGAGAGAGAGAGAGAGAGAGAGAGAGAGTGAGGTAGAGAGAGAGGGAGACACAGAATCTGAAGTAGGCTCCAGGCTCTGTCTGAGCTGTGAGCACAGAGCCCGACACGGGGCTCAAACTCAACAAACCGCGAGATCATGACCTGAGCCGAGGTTGGAGGCTTAACCGACCGAGCCACCCAGGGGCCCCAGAAACCAAGAAGCTTTAAACTCATGGAGTGATATGACAAAATTTGAGTGTTCAAAATTTATATGAAGAATGGCCTAGAAGAGGGCAGGAGTGGAAGGATATATGTGTGTGTGTGTGAGACAAACACACACACACACACACACACACACACACATATATGTTTTTTTTTATTCTTGGTTGAGTATTTCTCATTTATTTGTTCTTTAGGGAAAACCTCTCTAGAACCAAGACTTCCATGCGAATGCTACAAATATTTGCTTTTTTACTTTAATACATGTGAAGTACCCACATTTTGCAAATATTTGCTTTTTGTCGTAATACTTGAGAACACTCTGCTGAGTCCTAGGTGACTGGTTGAAAGAGATCACCAAAACTTAAAGACACGTGGACACCCGCTGAAGTGACTTCTCTAAAGAGAGAAATGAACGGGTTCTGTAAAACGTAGTTGGGGGGCAGTTGGTTAAGTGTCCGACTTTGGCTCAGGTCATGATCTCACAGTTCGTGAGTTCGAGCCCCTCATTGGGCTCTGTGCTGACAGCTCAGCGCCTGGAGCCTGCTTCGGATTCTGTGTCTCCCTCTCTCTCTCTCTGCCCCTCCCCTGCTCACACTCTGTCTCTCTCTGTCTCTCAAAAATGAATACATGTTTAAAAAAATTAAATAAAAAATAAAAGGCAGTTGGAACACCCAGACCGTATTAGCATAATATTGCTACCACATTTTTTTTTAAAAAACCTTTTTATTTAGAAAAAGTTTGACTTAATATATCACAAAAATAGCACACGGATTTCCCAGAAGGCACCTTTGTTTTACTCAGATTCTCCAAATGCTGACACCTTACATAAACAACGGTACAATAATCTAAACAAAAATTAAAATTGATTCAGTACTAACCTACAGATCTTATTTGAAATTCCACACTGCCTTACTGAGGCCCCTTTTCTGGTTCAAGATATAATCCAAGATCCTGCATTGCATTTAGCGCGTTCTATCCTCTAGACTCGTTGGATCCGGGTTACTTTTTCCGACTGTCTTTCGTATTCGAAGAGTACCAGATGGTTATTTTGTAGAATGCCCCGCAACTTGGGTTTGTCTGCAGATTTGTCTTGGGTAGACCAGTGTGGTGCAGCATTGGGGAGGATTCCACCGGAATGGTGCTCTGTCTTTCCCAGTGCATCACTTCAGGAGGTACACGATGTCAACACGTGTTACCCTTAGCGATATTAACTGTGATCACTCAGTTAAAGCGGTGTCTTCCAGGTTTAACCACCAAAATGTTACTATTTTTCCTTTAAAATTTTTTTTAAGTTTATTTATTTGGAGAGAGAGAGAGAGAGAGAGAGACAGCATGTGAGTGGGATAGAGACAGAGAGAGAGAGAGAGAGAGGGGAGACCGAGAATCCCAAGCAGCCTCTGTGCTCTCAGCGGGGCTCAAACTCACCAACAGTGAGATTGTGACCTGAGCCAAAACCAAGAGTCAGACACCTAACTGACTGAGCCACCCAGGTGTCCCTCTATTTTTCCTTTACAAACATCCCATAAGGAGGGACTCTGAAACTGTATAAATATTCTGTATTAGTTTCCAATTCCTGCCTTAACAAATTACCACAAATTTGGTGACTTCAGATGACAGGGATTTATACAATACTGTACGTTAGAACAGATGCTGAAATGGGTTGCACAGGGCTAAAATGAAGGTGTTGGTAGGACAGTGTTTCTTTCTGGAAGCTCTGCAATTCAAATTACCCCTTGCTAAGTAATACAACATATTCACAGGTTCCAGAGATTAGGACATAGATATCTTTGGGACCATTATTTTGCTTACTACAATTCCATTCTTCATGAAAATTTCAGCCCCTGCATCTATTTTTTTTTTAATCATTACAGACTCATGTGGTTTTCTATTTTATTCAACAGATTTTACTGTTATATATATACTTTACTGAATAATACAAATATTATTTTGACGCTCAAAGTATTTGAGATCCGGCACCTGGGAATCATTTAAGGGTGACTCCTGGGTCCTTTTGACCTGTTGGTGTGTTGGTACCATCGGATGTTCCAGGATCCTCTATTACTTTGCTTGCACAGCTCCGGAATCAGCCATTTCCCCAAGGGTTCCTGGTTTCTTTTATCAGAGAACGGCATTTAGAAACCAAGATTCGGTGCCCAGTGTGCTCATTGCTACTGAGTCATGTCTGCCTCTTGGTCCTCTCAATGGTCAGAGTTAGGAATGTATGCAGAGTCCTCTTTTCCTCATAGCCTTCAAAAATTGTAAATAGATTTACTTCTTTTCTTTTTTTTTTAATTGTTATTTCATCCATTTAGCTCTGAATTTTATCAGGAGTCAGGAGATTTGTTCCTAGACAGTAAAATCACTTAGGTATATGTTACTGATCTATAAGGTGAAAGTTGCTTATAATAAAACTTAACTTGCTTCTAGTGACACCTGAGGATTCCTCAACTCTCCCATCGATTTCAGACCTTTATCAACCCTCAATAAGTCCAGCATAGCCAGTTTTACCTCTGGCAATGAAAACAATTGCTGTTTCATTATTTGAACCACGGATATGCGTCCTTATTCAATGAAATGGAGGGTCGCTCATACCAAGAGGAAAATAGAGACCCTTCCCCTACAATATACAGCAGGTTCATATCTTTTACCTCACACTTCTGGGCATATGCTCATTTGGTATCCTATTGGTAGAATATTCCATACTGACACTGCCTTTTGTTCTGAGCACCTACAGATGAACTTAAGAAAATTAAAAGCATATGAGAAACTTTTTCAGTATGTATGTGAGGTCACAGACACGGTTCTTTTCTGTATAGTAGACACTGAGGAAATACATGGTTGATGAGTAAACTAAAGTTTGAGTGTTTTGTGTCCTTTGAAAACTTAGAGCCTTGTCTGTTCTTCCTTTAATGACAAATTTTACTGCTCTCCTTGTATTACTCCTTTTCATTTTATTTGAGCTCTGTTTCTTTCTTTTTCTAAATAAAAATGTATCGATACTGGGGCCTGAAGAGAGTGAATAATTCACACATGTTTAAATTTGGTATACTCTTTCAAAGGGGATATCGTGGACTTGGGGGTTGCACAGGAACTTTTCGAAGGAGTGAACTTGAACTGTCACTAAACCACCAAAGCCCCCAGAGGACTCTTTGGGAAGACATGATTCCAAGTTCTATTTAAGGGCACGAAGCTTATTATTTACTGCCAAACCTACAACTTGTTTCCTTCCAGAACTGTCGCTTTCACTGATGCAGTGGAGGGTCTTTCTGCAGGCGACTTTCTTACTTGCCCAATTCTGGAAATACTGACTCAGTGAACACTTCCTCCAGGTTTCTGATACCAGGAGATCACAGACCTCAGGAAAGCTCTACATTCTACACGCGGTGCAGCCTGGGCACGGTTTCTCTTTTAAAGGAACATTACAATTCTAAGCAGAGTGTCCTGTTATGTAGACTTTATTTTCTCCACTTTTCGCCTAGTTCACGTGACAATTTTCCGTTCTGCTACGACAGGAAGACAAGCAGGTGGCAACCTAGAAATTGGAAAAACAAGCAAGATGGCTTCTGGGCAGAAGCTGAAGAAGAGTATGGGAGCTTCTCAACTGTTGTCTTAATCAGTTCTGCTTTGCTACTGATTAGAGGTTCAGAACTCCTTTAGAAGGACCGCCTCATCACTGAACATCTTTCTGCCAACACAGTGCGGAAAAGCAAATTGAGATGTTTCACCCATGAAATGCTACTCTTCCTATTTTAGTTTGTCTGATTTTGCTCCTACCCTCATCCCTATCTTATTGTTTGCTAACTGGAACCAAACAAAACACAGGGTGTTAAAGTCTTAGCTTCTCTCTCTCTCTCTCTCTCTCTATGTACTTTACCAACGTGAACTACTCTCAGAAGACAGTGTAGTGATTGCCAGCATAGGTTTGTTCTCAGACAGACTTAGGACCACTTCACGATCTGTCCATTATTATGTCTAAATATTCAGAGGAGCTACTTAGCTGTTAAATTTATTTATTTATTTATTTTACATTTCATTTATCGTTTTTTAATTTATTATTTAATTTACATCCAAGTTAGTTAGCATACGGTGCAACAATGATTTCACGAGTAGATTCCTTAATGCCCCTTCCCCATTTAGCCCATCCCCCCCCCCCCACAACCCCTCCAGCAACCCTGTTTGTTCTCCATATTTATGAGTCTCTTCTGTTTTGTCCCCCTCCCTGTTTGTTTGTTTGTTTGTTTGTTTTTTTTTTTTTTTTCAACGTTTATTTTTTTATTTTTGGGACAGAGAGAGACAGAGCATGAACGGGGGAGGGACAGAGAGAGAGGGAGACACAGAATCGGAAACAGGCTCCAGGCTCCGAGCCATCAGCCCAGAGCCCGACGCGGGGCTCGAACTCACGGACCGTGAGATCGTGACCTGGCTGAAGTCGGACGCTTAACCGACTGCGCCACCCAGGCGCCCCCCCCTCCCTGTTTTTATATTATTTCTGCTTTCCTTCCCTTATGTTCGTCTGTTTTGTATCTTAAATTCCTCATATGAGTGAAGTCATATGATATTTGTCTTTCTCTGACTGACTAATTTCGCTTAGCAGAATACCCTCTAGTTCCATCCACATAGTTGCAAATGGCGAGATTTCATTCTTTTTGATTGCTGAGTAATATTCCATCATATATATATATATACATATATGTATGCATATATATATATGTATATATATATACACCAAATCTTCTTTATCCATTCATCCATCGATGGACATTTGGGCTCTTTCCATACTTTGGCTATTGTTGATAGCGCTGCTATAAACATGGGGGTGCATGTGCCCCTTTGAAGCAGCACACCTGTATCCCTTGGATAAATGCCTAGTAGTGCAATTCCTGAATCATAGGGTAGTTCTATTTTTAATTTTTTGAGGAACCTCCATATTGTTTTCCAGAGTGGCTGCACCAGTTTGCATTCCCACCAGCAGCGCAAAAGAGATCCTCTTCCTCCGCATCCTCGCCAACATCTGTTGTTGCCTGAGTTGTTGATGTGAGTCATTCTGACAGGTGGGAGGTGGTATCTCATTGTGGTTTTGATTTGTCTTTCCCCGATGATGAGTGATGTGGAGCAGTTTTTCACGCGTCGGTTGGCCATCTGGATGTCTTTGGAGAGATGTCTATTCATGTCTTTTGCCCATTTCTTCACTGGATTGTTTGTTTTTCGGGTGTTGAGTTTGAGAAGTTCTTTATAGATTTTGGGTACTCACCCTCTATCTGATATATCATTTGCAAGTATCTTCTCCCATTCTGTCGGATGCCTTTTAGTTTTGCCGATTGTTTCCTTCGCTGTGCAGAAGCTTTTTATTTTGATGAGGTCCCAATAGTTCATTTTTGCTTTTGTTTCCCTTGCCTCCAGAGATATGTTGAGTAAGAAGTTTCTGTGGCTGAGGTCAAAGAGGTTTTTGCCTGTTTTCTCCTCGAGGATTTTGATGGCTTCCTGTCGTATGTTTAGATCTTTCAACCATTTTGAGTTTATTTTTGTGTATGGTGTAAGAATGTGGTCCAGGTTCATTTTTCTGCATGTCGCTGTCCAGTTTTCCCAGCACCATTTGCTGAAGAGACTGTCTTTATTCCATTGGATATTCTTTCTTGCTTTGTCAAAGATTAGTTGGCCATATGTTTGTAGGTCTGTTTCTGGGGTCTCTGTTCTGTTCCATTGATCTGAGTGTCTGTTTTTGTGCCAGATACTTAGCTGTTTAAACTCCATTTTCCGTATCTATACAATAGGTGTAATAAAACAGTGAAGTCACAGCTTACCCAGGGTTCAGATTTTAAATTAACTCAGAAGCTCTAAATTGGCTATAGTTAATGTTATTATTTGAGAACTCTCCTATCACCTATTAAATAGAGTACTGTTGGTTTTATGTATACAATTATACAGTATAGGTTAGGTGTTTGTAAATGTATAGCAATGCATAAAAGAAAGTACACTATAAAAGAGACAGCACACATGCAAAACATAATTTTATAGTATGTCAGATATGCTATTAGATTGCTATTTGTGTTTTTTGCTTTTTTCTCCCTATTAACGTGGTTGAATTCACATATGATGCAACTCCAGTTTATCGCAAGGAGTGGTGAGGAATAAAAGAAATCATGTGCGATTGGCAAATTGCTAATCCCATGTGAATGATACAGGAGGTGATGGTAAAGATGATGAAGAAGAAGATGATGATAAAGATGATGATAAATGATGATGATTTGAAGATTTGAACCATATTCAGTTTCCTTAGGCTAATGCTTATTATCGTAGGGTTTCCCACACTGATAAAAAGGGGGAAAATCTCAAGCGTAAGACAATATTCTTTCCATCAGTCAACAAAATTGATGTAAGTGTACAGAATCTAATACCTAATGTACAGAAAATTGCAGCTCCGACTTTAATTTCACTCTGTTCAATGGCTCATAAGCCCAATGTACTCTCACCCGAACCGTGTGACTTAGGTAGGGTTACACCTTCCACGTGTAGACGAAAGTACTTTGGTCTCTGTTGACGCGAAAGATCACGTAGAACAACGTTATTCTGTGGTTACAAGACATCAAACCGCAGTGAACTTTAGTTCCCTAAATGACTCTTTAAATATTTAATATCATGTTGAAGAATGTACAAATGTAAGAGCAGAGAGCAGGTTAGAAGCTAGGAGGGAAGAACATCACAGATGAAGGACGAACAATGGGCTCTTTGTAGAATGTTCACTGGGTCTCCTTTTGCTGAGAAAGCAAATCACGTGGCTGATTATTTGGGCCATATCTGCAGATAATAAACATTATTCTGCAATAATAAAAATATGCATTGTTATAGTCAGAGGAGATTTTTTTAAAAAAGGGTTAATCTGGCCTTTTGAAATTCCCTGTTTAAATATTAACTTTTTATTATGGAAATTATCAAACACGTATTAAGTAAGGAGAAAAGTAGAATGATCCCCTTTTGTACCCCATCAATCAGCTCCAACCGTTACTGACATTTTACCACCTTTATTCCATCTTTGCCTCAGTAATCCCCAGCCCCATCTGCCTTTTTTACCTGGTGTATTTTTAAAAATTTTTAACGTGGTTTTTATTTATCTTGGGAGAGGGAGAGAGAGAGAGTGAGAGAGACAGGATCCGAAGCAGGCTCCAGGCTCTGAGCTGTCAGTACAGAGCCCCACGTGGGGCTCAAACTCCTGAACCATGAGGTCGTGACCTGAGCCAAAGTTGGAGGCTTAACCGACTGAGCTACCCATACGCCCCTTCCTGGTGTATTTTAAAGCAAATCCCAGGCGTTGTATATTTTCATTGTAAGTTATTCAATATATGTATGTACCTTTATAGAGTAAAATTGTAAAAAAAATGTAACCACAAATTAGTAATAACTTTTAATACCACAAAACTCAGTTGTAAGTCCCTTTTAAATAGTAGGGACATTTAAATTTTTTTAAATGTTTATTTTTGAGAGAAAGAGACAGAGCGCCAGTGGGGGAGGGGCAGAGAGAGAGGGAGACACAGAATCCGAAGCAGGTTCCGGGCTCCGAGCTGTCAGCACAGAGCCCGACGCGGGGCTCGAACTCAAAAACCGCGAGATCATGGCCTGAGCCAAAGTAGGATGCTTAACTGACTGAGCCACCTAGGCGTCCCCCGATAGTATAGGCATTTAAAACTATCAGAAAACCTTGCCTTTGGTAATAAACCTGTTTTGATGAATTGTTACACTGGTAATTCATATTAAGTACCCAATTCCACCCCGATTTTGTATATGTGCTGCTGAAGGGAGCACATTTCCACCCTGATTTTGGCAACACATGCTCTGGAATTGTCATATTACACGTGGTGTAGATCAGCCTTGGCAAGATGCTTCTGTAAAGGACCCAGATAATAAACATTTTCAGTTTTGCTGTCCATCTGGTTGATCTCTGTTATGGCTACTCAACTCTGCCATTGTAAGTAAAAGCAGCCATAGATAATATGTAAATTTATGGGCATGGCTGTGTTCCAATTAAATGTTATTTACAACAAAAGGATTTGGCCCTTGAGCCACAGTTTGCTGTCCCTGGCTATAGATTAAACAATCCGATCCCTATCCAAAGAAGGGTCTGCGAAGCCTGCGGTGCCTTGACTTCATGGTTGGCGAGCAGGCCAGAGCCAGACCTGTTTCCAGCATTTGGAAGATCTTGAATAGGTCACTTTTTGATTCATGGTTTGTCATTTATTAGATGAAAATGGAAGCGCCCGTCTTTCTCGCTTAAGGAGGTTGCTGCTGGACTGAATGAGATCAAGAATGTGGGAATGTTTACTGAGCCCTCGGTGCTGCTCAAATAACAAGGTACGATTATCCATTTTATGTTGCAATTCTGGATGGTTCTCTGTCGGTGATTCTTAATTACACATTGTTTCCCCCCGCCCCGCCTTCCATTCTTCTTTGTAACGATGAAAAGCAAACTTGGATTCACCGAGCGCTTTTGCATATCTGCCAGGGAGAGTTGTAAGGGGGTCAAAGGGTTGACACGTGTCATCCTGGTTGATTAATCAGGTGCTATTATCTCAATTTTAATGGCAAAGCAATGGAAATGGACAAAGGTTCAATCGTGGCCCAGCACCCGCTGGGAGTGAGTGACAGAGTCAGGACTTGAACTGTCTGACTCCACAGCCTTTGATCTGCCCCTCTAGTGACATTTAGGGTATCTGTCCCCTTTCTCCTTTTGGCAACAACCTGACCCTTTCATAGGTTAGGTGGTGCTTCCTTACCTGCCTGAGTTCCTTTCATCTTCCCATCGGAGACACTAAGTAACTCATTCAAGTCGCCAACGCGGATACCACCTATGCATCCTCAAAGATCTATTTCGTCGCCATTTCCCGAGAGGGACCCCTTATCCTGCAGACCGGGGCAGGTCTCTGCGTGAAGTGCGTTTTCTGTTATACCCTGTATTTGCTTTGCCATGCACCGCTCACTTCTGTAAACGAGAGGGGGCCTCATGGAAAAACCTGCATGAAAACAGAAATTATGTTGCTCGTGTTCCCCCCGCTCTATCCCCACACCTGGCCCATCATTACTCAAAAAATATCGATTGAACACATGTTTTGTTTTCCCCTCTAAAAATGCCAGGGATAAAAGTTGTACATGTTTGAGTGAAGTCCGCATCCTAATGATAGGTATTGCCCCCGTGAGTTGAGTTGGTTGTGGGAACCTTCTCGCGGGAGGCTGTGAGGAATGGCAGTGTAGTGAGTCTATGCTGGGGGGTGTGGTCTCATAGATACCAAGCCTACCTGTGACCGCTATGTCGCTAATTAGATGGAGGGCCAGTGGTGGGAGTGAGAGGGTGCAAATACCATGTATCTCCTGCCTGGGGAGGGGAGAGGTTGTCTTCCTCCTATTTGGGAACGTGAGAAGGGTGTGGGGGTGTGGGCGGTGGGTGAAGGTCACCTTGGTATTGCTCGTGAAAGCACCGAGGGAAAACGACCTCAAAGGAAGGGAAACAGTTGTTGCCAACTGAACTATCATCAGAGGCCCAATGGGTAACGGGAGCGTGGGAAGGGCTGGGCGTAAGAGAGGGAACGAGAAGTTCTCCGGTGACCTGGGTTTAGCAATTTCTGAACAGATAGTTGGACCAATTCCACTGTTCCTGGATACTTCTATTCACAGGTTTTCTTCTTCCCCTATTAATTTCTGATTTGGCTGCCAGGGCCATTCTGCCCCTATTATCTTTAATTAGGGTCTTTGCCATTTTTCATCAGCAGGGGCCGGGCAGGCGATGCCAAGGTGCCCGAGGGCTCTGTGTGGGCACCTAGGTTAATGTCGGGCCGTGCTGGAGTCATAAAGTGTGTAAGAGTCACTCATTGGACCGGACCCCCATTTATGTTTAATTATCTTAAACGTTGCAAGTTCAGCTCTTAGGTTTGCCAGGGTCTGTTGGGTAGACAGAATGTTGATGGAGTCGCCTTTGAGTCCCTCCAGGGGGCCAAAGGGTAGACCCGAATGAGGCTACAAAGACCAAAAGGTCTTACGGCAGGACTTAGGTGACAGAACCGGACAAAATTACCATCGGATCCAGCCCTTGCCGTTGAGAAAACATCCGGAGGCAGAACCTTAATTGAACCAACTGCTCAGGAGCCTGGGTATTTAGCGGACGTGAAACCGTCTGGGATGAACCCCTGGGATTGGTTTCTCCCTCGGGGTGTGTGGGGATGGGTCAGGGAAGGAACAGGTGAATATGGAAGCCCTCGGATGAATACGGCCTCGAATAATAAAATACGGCTGCAACGCACCGTTTCCTGTTTGTCTAAACACGTGTGCCCAGCAGTTAAAAGCAATGAGGAGGAAGGAAGTCTTTCACCAGGAAGAGCGGACTAGGGGAGTGGAGGCCCTGGGCCTTCACGTGGTACTTCTCCTGATTACTGACACCCGCGTGCTCATAGCAGCCCGCAGAGCTACAGCCACCAACCCCGGTATTTGTCACTGTCACTTCCCAAGCGCTTGGCATTGTTCAGGAAATTGTATGTGTAAAGCGGACCTGCCTGCGTCCAACTTCGACAAGGGAACAGCCGTGCAGGGGTGCTTGAAACTGAAACGGGCTTATGTGTCCTATGATGTGCCCCAGCAAGAGCCATAAATAATTGTGACAAGTTTTTTTTCCCATCCCATGTGACAGTCCTTGACTCTGCCTCCTGTCTCCTCTCCCCTCTGCCTCATAGACTAGACCTGCCAGGCTGTGTGATGATAGATGTTACCGGGCAGCAAATGACAGCTGGATAGATTTTTTAGTTGGTGCTTTAGAGGGAATCAGATATGCTGTATAAAGCAATAAAAAAAGCACACTCACAAGGTAGATTAAAAATAGCTAGCACAGCAGTAACCCACTTTGTTGTTTATCAAAAGTTAAATCTTACATGGTAAGTCCTAGTGATGTGTTAATTTTTCAGGCTTCTGTCAGAGTGACGCTGACGACAGCCCCTAAAAAAAAAAAAAAAAAGAAAGCAAAGAAAGAGAAAAGAGCAGGGATAAAAGCAGTTGACCATTTCTGTATTTTATATATATATATATACATATATATATATATATATATGTATATATATATATATTTGTCTAATGGGACGAAAATAACTTCTTTTCTTCTTTAAATGGTATCGAAGAAGAGAATTGGGCTCTGGGTGCCGTGCCATATTGCTGTGATATTTTTTTTTTCCATTCTTTTCGATCTTGAATTTAAAACATAAAATTGGAGATGTTGGAGGCCTGGAATTATTCTACCCTTGTTCAATTAAATCATTATTATTATTTTTTAAGCATTGCTCGTCCTCCTCCACACACTCTATTGATCTAGACTCTGTGTAACAAATGGTCTGGTTTCCCAACCACCTTGGAAGTGTCATGTAAGCGTCAACAAAACTACTTAGTGTATGTTTTATAAAGAATTACAGCCTCCTCCGGATTACTCAGGCTTTCATCTCGGGCAAGCCGGCTTGGCTACCTTGTGTCTCGATGGATGTGCGGAGGTGTTAGGACATGATTCAGTGACCCGCCCCGCTCCCCAGTTCACATTCGTGACAGCCTGCCATGTGCTTAGTCACCGCATTTCTGTCTTCCCCTGCACTATACGGGGCGTGGCTGTGCTGTAATTTAAGAGTGCCCAGTACATCAGATCATGACTATTTTCCCCCTTGATTTTTCCGATGGATCACGTTAGCAGGGCTATAGCTCTCACCTGGCAGCATGTGGGCATGAGGAGGCTAGGAAGCACAAAATGTTTCTCAGAAAAATATGTCGTTCGGGCTCCGTACCAGGCAAAAGGGATAATTTGAGTTCTGCCTCTCTCATTCAAATTTGGGGATAGTTCAGCACCAGTACGGTCGCATTCCCGGCAATATCGGCGGTGGTGTTTATTCTTTTGATTGTTGTAGCATTATCTCTATAGAACAATTTCCATAATAAAATGTACATTCTGTGGCTCTATCGCTCAACTGGCTCATTATTTTTCCAGCAGACATGAATTGATGGGATGTAAGAGTGGCACGAAAATATAATGAAATGGTCAACAGGGCAGGTTTGAGGATCCTGTTGCCAGAATTCAAATTCCATGTCATTTTCTTACTTCCTGGGCGGCCTTAGCGAGTTATTCCTGGGCGGCCGAATAACTCCCTGCGCCTTAGTATCTTTATCTGGAGAATGGGGGTGCTAACTAGCCCATATAATACAGTTGTTTCGAGGGCTGAATTGTCTTGGTACAATCCCTGACAGCACGTGTTGAATAAATATTATTTTAGTTATTACAATAATTATTACTTAGTATAATCATGACTGGGGTGGTTTTACGCAGGTTACCTGCATCTCTCTGCTCCTCGTCTTTCTGATTTGATGACTGTGTGTTGGATGGGTGGATGGAAAGTTACTTTAGGAATGGAGCCCTCTCTGAGCTTAAAGAAACCATAACCATATACACTGATGCTGGGTAAGTAGTCTTCAATAAACCGTCCTAGTGTATGGGAGAATATTCTATAGATCACTGATAATGCACTGATAATTTTTGGCAAATATCATCTGTTCCTTAATGGGAAAGAATCTTAAATGAGTTGCTTTGTGTAGACATAGCTAGTGGAATACTGAATTTTTTAAACATTTATTTATTTTTGAGAGAGAGAGAGAGAGAGTGTGAGAGAGAGAGAGAATGCGAATGCATGGGTGAGGGAGGGGAAAAGAGAGAGGGAGAAAGAGAGTCCCAAGCAGGCTCCACACTCAGCATAGAGTCTGGTGTGGGGCTCAATCCCACAAGCATGACATCGTGACTGGAGCTGAAATCAAGAGCTGGCTGCTTAACCAACTGAGCCACCCAGGTGCCCCTACCTGAATTTGCTAGTCAGACTTGCTTTTCTACTCCTCCCTGCTCACCATCTAGCTACCTTACGTAATGGTACCAAAGACCTCTTTGAGTTGTAAGCATAAGACATAGGCAGGTTATAATCTGCTTCCAGAATCATTGAAAAAAAATTTTTGGACTGTGATTCATAGTGAGGGATACAATCATTGTGACCCAGCATGTGTGCACATACATAATATACGCACATTGTGTTGAAGTGAATGTTCCACAGAATGCTAGTTCTCCTTCCCACACGGGATACACTCTGGTATTTTCAATTCCTTTCTCTGTCATTAAAAAAAAATTTTTTTTATGTGTATTTTTTAGAGAGAGAGAGAGAATGAGCAGACTAGGGGCAGAGAGAGAGGGAGACGCAGAATCCGAAGCAGGGCTCCAGGCTCTGAGCTGTCAGCACAGAGCCTCATGCGGGGCTCGAACTCACGAACCCTGAGATCATGACCCAGGCCAAAGTCGGCTGCCCAACCGACTGAGCTACCCAGGTGCCCCCTTTCTCTGTCATTTTTAAAAAGTAGTGCTCTAGACCAGAAGTTGGCAAACTTTTTCCTGTAAAAGGCCAGATAGTAAGTATTTTTGGCTTTGAGGACTAACTCCCAACTACTCAACTCTGCCGCTGTAGAGTGAAGGGATCATAGACCACACAATCAGATGAGCATGACTGTGTCCCCCAAAAGGCTTTGCTTATGGGCACTGAAGTTTGAATTTCATGTGTTTTTCTTGTGTGCGTCACGAAATAGGATTCTTCTTTTGATTTTTTTCAACCATTGACAAATATAACAATGGTTCTTGAGTTGGGGGGGGGGACGGGCAAGATGGGTAAAGTAAAATGGGAGGCATAGGCTTCCACTTACGGCAGGAACAAGTCAGGGGGAAGAGAGGTAGCTTATGGGGACCAGGGCCAATGGTGTCATAACAGTGTCGTATGGGGACAGATGGCGGCTCCCCTTGTGATGTGTTGTACACCTGAAACTAATGTAACATTGCATGTCAACCATACTGCAATTGAAAAAAAAAAATTAATGTAAAAATCCATGGAAACGTGGATGGAAATTTAGATTCTATGTTTTCAGAGCATTATTTTTTTTTCTGAAATATTCAACATTGTCTACGAAAATTATAAAGCCAACGCAAAAAATTAGCGAGTATTAAAAATACTAAAATTAATGGGTATGAAACATTCTATTTAACTTTTTGAATCTACGTAAACCTTATTCTGTATGTCAATAAAGTTAAAACGACTGAAAAAATAGCCACCATCCTTAACTTGCAGGCTGTAGGGAACAGACAGTGGGCTGGATTTGGCCCCTGGGTCGGAGTTTGCTGATCCCTGTGGTAGTCGACTGAATGGACTTGATGGACCCTAGTTTATAGGACGCTCTTCCTGGGTGTCTTCCAACGTGACTTTGAAGAGATAGTTGGGCAGGGGTGTAAATAGTTGCTAATGGGAAGCCAGCATCGTTGTTCAAGTGGACTTGTGAGACCCCAGAGTGAAAGAAGATGTTTACCTTTAGCAGAAGTTCTGGGCCCCGGTGGCTTACCCCACACCCCACGACTGTGTAAAAGCGGTCCCATAAGGCTGCCACCTCCTGCTGTTTGACCACCGACACACTTCACAAAACGTCTCTGGGACTTGGGTTCGGAGTGATATCCTTGTGGGAGCCCTATTTCAAAGCAGGAATCTGGGGAGTCACCCTCCTTCACTGGTGGCAAGCGTTATGCGTAGGGATGCACAGCACTCATGAGTGAGAAAGTTCTTTGGCTGTGAGTGGTGTCTCAGTTAAGGAACCCATTTTGGAGGCTCCTCTGTGCACAGTACTGCATAAAGCACAGGGACAAAGTGACAAGCCTAATTCTGTATTCTTGGGGGGTTTACAGATGAATTTGAACTTGGTTAAAGGCAACAGGTCAACACGTACACACACGCGCACACACACATACACAGAAACATGGTCTCATTCAAACGGGAGCCTCAAGTGTTGCTAATATCACAATAGGGGTGGCAACGAGAATACCTACAAACATTTTACCATTTTGTAGTTTTCCTGTTGTTTTTACATAGGTCATTTTGTTTGATTCTTCTTTTTTTTAAATTTTTTTTTTAACTTTTTATTTTTATTTTTGAGACAGAGGGAGACAGAGCACGAACGGGGGAGGGTCAGAGAGAGGGAGACACAGAATCTGAAACAGGCTCCAGGCTCTGAGCTGTCAGCACAGAGCCCGACACAGGGCTCGAACTCACGGACCGCGAGATCATGACCTGAGCCGAAGTGGGCCGCTTAACCGACTGAGCCACCCAGGCGCCCCTCATTTTGTTTGATTCTAACAACAGCTTTGTGAGATGGAGGGACCGGAGGTCGTGAATCCATCTTAAAGCAGGAAAATGGAGTAACTCCTCTGAGGTCCCACCTTCAGTGAGGTGCCAGGCTGAGGATGCAGGTCTTAAGAATTCTTATGGTTTCCACTAACAGTAGTGGAAATACTTTGAAAAGGAGGAAAGTGCCAAGTGGGTTCTAGAAAGTCTCATGGCCATAGATTCTCAAGAGAATCTGGAGATTCTCCAGGTGTACTGTAGGTGTATTTGTGTGTGTGTGTGTGTGTGTGTGTGTGTGTGTGTGTGTGCATGCACACCCTTACACAGGTAATGTTGATTTTGGAAAAGAGCACAGGAGTGGAAATATAAGTTCTGTGTAGGAGACAGCAAAGCCCTTTAAAAGGACCACCGATGGTTGCTGAATTAAAACCAACCAAGGAACCAGCCCACCAAACCAATCAAATACTCTTTAAGCCCTGTCGCCCCAAAAAGGCAATTCCAAGTGAGAACCCTGGAGTTAAAATTCACCTCCTGGGGCGCCTGGGTGGCTCAGCTGGTTGAGCGTCTGACTTTGGCTCAGGTCACGATCTCGCGGTCCATGAGTCCGAGCCCCGCGTCGGGCTCTGTGCTGACCGCTCAGAGCCCGGAGCCTGCTTCGGATTCTGTGTTTCCCTCTCTCTCTGCCCCTCCCCTGCTCATGCTCTGTCTCTCTCTGTCTCAAAAATAAATAAAAAAACATTTAAAAAAATTAAAAAAAAAAAATTCACTTCCTAATAACCACCCTGGCACCAGCTTCCTGTCTCACAACTGTCGGATGGTCTACTGTGGAACAGTTCGAGTAACATAAAAACTACCATCAAATCCTTTGGCGTTGTGTCTGAAATTAGCCAGCAAATTAGGAAACGAGGAGAAACGTTGTTCACCCTTGGCCTGTCCCCAAAAGATGAATTGAGTGCCAAGTCCCTTTATGATTCTGTTTTCTCCAGGAGAACTTTCATGAAGATAATTCATCTCTGTTGAAAAAACATTTTAGCAGCCTTGAAAAAGAAGGTTTGCATAGTTCAAGAAGATGTAGATAAAGGGGGCCCAGTCACTTCAAGTTTTTGGAAGTCGAGAGGGCGCCATGGTTTCAACTCTATGAGTAGTGAAAAGAGGCGACAACTGACCTGAGGTCATGGCACTATTTCCAGTGAGAGAACCCCGCCCCCCCTGCTTCGAAAAAGGGTGCTGCACATTTAAAACTCCTATCTCCTAGTGCCTGGGGATTAAGTGTTCCGCACAGCCCCTGGAAATCTGTAATGTTAACAGGTTTGATTATTCTTGCCAGCATATGCCTACCTTCCACAATTTTGAAAACAGGGTCGAGTGAGTCGGTTGCTTTGTTTTCTGTTTTCTGTGCTTTGCAGCGTGAGTCTATGAATTAATGGACGTCAAGTGCAGCTGACTTAGGGAGTTAGCGGTTTGCTCAGCGATGCCTAGGTGAGCGAGGCGCTTGGTTAGGTCCCAGCGAGGCCTTCCTGCCGGCCCCATCCCAAGTAACCTCCACCTCTCAGACACTCTTCAGTACATCTTCCGGTCTTAATTCCTTCATGTCCCTTACAGGAGCCTGATGTCATCTTGTTGATACATTCTCTACTGCCTGTGTCCATATTGTCACTCCCGTGAGAGCACACCCCCCCCCGCCCCGCCCCCAGTTCTGCACTCAGGGTCAGCAAACCATGGCCCGCGGGCCGTATCCGGCCTGCTGCTTGTTTTGTGTGGCCCAGGAGCTAAGAATACATTTTATATATTTTTAAATGGTTGGAAAAAAAAAAAACATCAGAAGGATAGTATTTCGTGACCTGTGAAAATTATGCGAAATTCAGGTTTCAGTGTCCATATGGAAAGCTTTACTGGCACCCCGCCACGCCCATTCATTTATGGATTGTCTGCAGCTGCTACAACACACAGACGCAGAGGTGAGGACTTGTGATAGAGACGGTCTGGCTGCCACGGAGCCTAAAATATTTCCTGTCTGGAGCTTTGCAGACAAAGTTTGCACACCCCTGCTGTGTGCCCAGCACCGTGCTGGGTAATGCATAAGCGCCCAATAAACGAGGCAGACGAATGAACCAAGAGCCGAGTGTGGGGCACGTTATTTCCCCATGTCCCTTCCCTGCCCCTAATAAACAAGGAAAAGGAACAGATGACTTTTGACCGCCCCCAGTTCAGCAAACTTCCCTTCCCCAAAATGTCAGCTCTTAATCCCCTCAATAAAAAGGCCCGTGTAACCGAGAGAATACATTCAGAATCATCCGCAGTACAAGAAGACGGTCTGAAAATAACAAGGGGAAAAAATGTACTAAACGCATCTGCACACACACAAAGTTGCTAGGGAAACATAGCAGTTCCCTGCGAAAAGCCAGCACCATCACATTTATAAAGAATTGACAAGGGCTGACCTTTGTCTTCTCTTTTTCTGCCTGCTTTTTACCAGGCACAGAAGAGCCCTGTGGCTTGGATGATGCTTTTGATAGGCAGATTTTTGGATTCTGTGCTGTCTGCCGGATGAGGGGGTCCTGCTTTACGGCTCTGCTAAGACCTAGAAAAATCTTTTATGAGTGTCACCTCCAGAACGACCCAGTCTATGCAATTGAAAGGTGCATTTTCACATTGGGATTTGGCTTCTATAGTCCTGAGGCGAGAAATGACATATTTTGTTGCATTATTTAAATATTCCTGCTGAACACCAAATTAAAAATATCCATTAAAGGTTTATTTGATATCTTCCTAATTATTGCCCATTGCACATTTGACAAATTCTTTACACATTTTAATAATTGCGACTTTCTTTGGAAGTGACACGAAAACAATTACTTTTTCGAAATTCCACTGTGTATATGCTTTTGAAACTACATAGCCATTAAAAACAGTCTGTCGAATTAAAGGTTGGGCAATTAATTAAGTGCAAATTCTGTAAAACTGGACCAAGGAGAAAATTCATCAAACCTATGAAATATGACCTATCTTGTCCAAAAGACAAATATGTTTAAACAAAAGATGAAAATTGATGACAAAATTACGGGTAGCAAAATGCACACAGAGCAAATATAAGACAGCTGTACTTGGTTTCTGCGTGTTGGGTTTACCCTTACAGGATTCATGATTCATTACCTTCATGGTCTTGTAAAACTTTGCGCACTTAATCTCCAAAGTACTGTATCTGGAATAATAAAAGTTCTCAGGAAGAGCATGGAAGGCCGTTATATTAGCGATTTGCTGGTCTGTAGAGGAGCCTGATGAAATGCAACCCAGTTTGGGGACGGCAGCCCAAGGGGCGGGCCCCCCGAGGAAATTGAAACCCGGGCTGCCCGCGTGGGCGCTTCCTTCTGTTTCTCTCCTTTCGGACCTTCTGACGTGGCCTTGCCTTCCTTCCTCACTCACGTGAGTTTTCAGTATCAGAAGCCCCCACTGCACGTTCATCTAGAAAGGACTCTGCCCATGAGAGGGCTTTGGCTCTTACCAAAGCGACAGTGCTTGGCTCTCACCGTTGACAACTGCTGGGTGCGTTCGGAGCGTCCATCGGGTCACCAGGAGGCAGAACGGTATTTACACGCGCTGGGTCTGTAAGGGGCCCCGCACTCGTGCATTACAAGTTCTGGGTATTACACTCACTGAGCGTTCAGGGTCAAGAATCCACATCAATCCTTGTGTGAGGTGGATGGAAGAGGGAGGTGGATTTTCGGGCTGTGGGGATTGTTAGGGATACAAGGCTGTTATTTCCATATTAAAATGTAATGGCCTCATTAAAGTTAAAACCACTGTTAAACTTGATTGAGTAAATTAGTTAATTAACCATAGCATCCAGAGCATTCCTCCGGGGCATACCTCTATTCCTCAAGATGCTGAACTCAGCTCAGAGTATCTTATGCAGGGTAGTATGATAACACTCATCGTGGACTGACTTATGGCCGAATCTGTTAAAAAAAGAAATCAAAAGCTACAAGGTGAGGGTGTTACTCGGTGTTAAAGGAATATGAAAATAGCCTCCAACGAAAGAATTTTATTTTTATGCTGAAATCTCTCAAGGTTTTCTTGATTAAAAAAAAAAAAAAAAAAGCACCTGATAAGCAGTTTGTGGAGTGAGTGTTTTAGCCAGCAGACTAGAGGGCTTTTTTCTTCTTGATTATTCTGCCTCACTTTCCTTCTCTTTGCTTGAATATCCAAAGATATCTCTGTGGGGTCAGACAGAACTTTTCCAAAGCTTTTTTTTTTTGGGGGGGGGGGTTGTGTTTAAGTAAGCGGCTTTGAATCAGGGTTGCAGTGAGTTTTTGTGGGTGAAGGAATGGACGGGGCAAATTCAGGAGACATCTCAAATTTGCTGTTGCAAGCCTGGTCTTGAAATGTCGGTTCTCATTGGGTTGGCTACCCATGACGCAGACGGCCGAAGGAACCATTGAAAGAAGTTCCTGAAATTTGATAGCAGTCAGCCCAATTCCTGGTATGTCTTAGTTCCTGCAAATATACAATAATAATGATAAGCAACTACCTCCTCAGGGTGTCGTGAGCGTTAAATGCGGGAATACATGTAAAGTGCTTAGAATAGTATCAGGCATATGAAAATTCCCAGTAAGTACTGACTCTTATTAGGGTCACTAGAGTCAGTAGAGGGAGGAGGGTGGACAGGGATGAAGAATGGTCCAGATGCAATGTGGCCAGAACATTTGCTCTGCTCATCACCTCCCAGATAGGCTTTTTCTTGGGTGCTGTGTGCACATAAAGGGGCCAGGGAATCAATCTCCAGACACTGAATGGCCAGGAAACCTGGGTTTTATGTGACCTGTCTTTTTTACCCGCTCTCCTTGAACGTAATGAATGGCCTAATCAAAGCCTGGGAGGGAGCGGTATTTGGGGTAGGGTCCTGCAGATGCGGATATAAAGGTTGACCCTCAGAAAGACAAGTCTTGTAAATCCAACGCATAGAGGGGTCAGAAATAAACAGTAAACCAGAACCTAGACGTGACTGATCTTCTCCCTCCATAGATACATATGGTGCCTATTTACAGATTTAAAAAATATTTAAACAATTTTTCATAACTATTAAAAAATATAATTTTCTATCTCATACCCATTTAGGTTCCCCTAAAAAGGAGAATTTGAAGGATCTGAAAAGCAATCGTTGATTTTTGCTGTTAGGGCAGGAAACATGGTGAGAGGTTTGAGAAGAGGACACAGAAAAGGGAGGGAAACGTATGAAACGGTTTCCAAAAAGTCAACCAGGTCAGATGAATTATTTTCTAAAACTGCAGGTTTGGAACGAAAACCAGATAGCAGGAAACCTGCCAAAATAAATGACAGACCTGTAAAATAAATGACGGCATTTACCAGGCGCTAGATAACGTCTCTGTAACAACTGTGTGATGAACGGGCTGGTGTTATCCCCATTGTGCGGGTGGCAAAACCAAGGCACAGAGGTTAAAAGACTTGCCCAAGGTCACCAAGCTCCCACGCGGCAGTGTTAGGATTTGAAACGATACAGTCTGGCCTCAGAGCGCATGTTGTTACCCCTCTGCCCCGCTGCCTCGGTTTCAGTGCCACTCGCCGAAGGTGGGAGAGCTTCTTAAGTCCCCATGCCTCGCTTGCCAGTGTGGCTCAGGGGTCAGATGGTCTTGGCTGTTAGCTCCTGCTCTTTAATTATTCTATGTGTGATCTTGGAAAAGAATATTGATCTTCTCGGAGCTTTCATTTCTTCTGTGACATGAGGATAATAACGGGGACTATCTGCGGGTAGGTAGGAGCTGCCTCCCTGGTGTCTCCAGGGCTCACCTTGGAAGCAGTTTGCTGTTGAGAGGAGACTCTCGGGCCCGCTGGGAGCTTCTTCTTTCAAGCATCGGCATCTCTGCTTGGAAGTTCTCTCTGCCCAGCTGGCAGTGCTGGAGGTGATGCCCCCAGGCGCGACCTCTAAATCATAGGGGTGGGAATTGATGGATAAACATCCCACATCCTCCCCCCTCCCCCCCAGGGGGACGACACTGTGTCCCACACATCTCGGGGGGGGGGGGCGCGGGATCCTGAGTTAGATTCGGCTCCAGACACCCCCGGTGGCAACCAGCTTATTACAGCACGCTTTATGGCTTTCCTCCCTTCCGCAAGTCCCCCTCCCAAGCCTTCGCTATATTCCCGCCCTAACTTCTCAAACAAATGCCGTCTTTTCAAATCCTTCGAGTTCCCCTTCGGGGAGAACCCGAACAAAGGCACCAGCTTTGTGTAAATAGTGGACGGCTGGCATGTTGCAAATGCCCAAGTTAGCCGTCCGTCTCATTGTGTATCGATCATGATTTCATTATCGGAAGATATGACTGAATTGCGAAGCTGTCATAAAGAGTCTGGTTCCCTTTCCTGGATGCTTGACGGCTGACAACTTTTAAAACTCACGTATCCTTTTTCTCCTGCCCCACATCTGGGCAAGCGGATAAGAAAGCCCAGGCGATTCCTACTTGGTTGCCGGCGGGAATTTTCGACCACACATGGAAACCCTGGTGGAGATCACCTCTAAACCACCATAAAAACCCCAAGTCACGCTCCTTTCTTTGTTCTCCCAAGGCCTTTTGGACCTGCTCCGAAGCCTCCCCTGCTCACCCAGAGAGCCTTATTATGCAGTAGTAAACCTTTCCATACGCACCTGATATGTATGCGGTGTCGTCAGTCTTGACATTTGAACCAGATTTTAGGTGAGCGTCCATCCTGTTTCTATGGAGTGGCCACAGTAGAAGCAAGTCTGGTCCCTACCACAAAATGCAGCACAGCCCTCCCTAAGATAACAAAGACATGTGGGAGGTTTAAACATTGGTGTTATTTATTCAAGGAGGGGTTCATGGGGGCAGTGGTGAGGGTTCAGGGCAGGGGTCTGGAGCTCAATGGCAGAGACTGAAGGGATGAGTCATGGAAGGCTGATGAAGGTCGAGACATCGATCCGCGGAGAGTGAGCTCACCATTCCCTTCTCAACAGCAAGAATAAACAGATCTGGGATTCGTACACAGCTTTTGCTTAAAGGAAGGTGTACGTTTTTGACCGTTGCAACACATTCATCGGACACGGACACGGACTGGGATTTCCATGAGGAGAACTGGTGTTCCAGGGCGCAATCTGCATTGAGCCTTACAGGACAGAAATTTATTTGGGGCTTAGGCCAATGGACAGGGTAGAAATACTGATCCTCAGAATGCAGCAAGACCATAGATGTTCTAAATTCGTATCCCATCGTTTGTAGAAAAAGAACCTCCATTCCGGTTTTCATAATTTCAGACCAGGTCGCCCCAATCCAGGGCACTGAATCAGAATTACATAACTTAGGTCCTCACCTCTCCAGTCAAGCGTTGGCACGTGTGTGCAAATTTCAAGGAAAGGCTGTTTGCTTCATGATCCTGTGATCTTTAATTTTAACCTTTAAATTTAACAAACATTTCATCCTGATAACTTCTTAATGGACAACGAGGGAGAATTCTTTCCAAGACTGTAAAAATCTTAATTTCACCCTATAGGTTTGTTTTAACTAATAAAAAATTCTGCTTCGTATAAACATTTAAATGTGAATGATGTTAGTAGTCAAGGATACTGTGCAGCTAGTTGCTGGAAACATTATACAGATTTATACATTTCGTACATTTCTGCACATTTAAAACATGAATGAAGTTAGGATGTTACAAGTAGACTTTTTTTTTCAAAAATTGCTTTAAAACCAAGGCACTCTTTTATACAAAAATTACAGAGAGAGGGGCGCCTGGGTGGCTCAGTCGGGTTAAGCGTCCGACTTCGGCTCAGGTCCGTGAGTTCGGGCCCCGCGTCAGGCTCTGTGCTGACGGCTCGGAGCCTGGAGCCTGTTTCAGATTCTGTATCTCCCTGTCTCTCTGACCCTCCCCTGTTCATGCTCTGTCTCTCTCTGTCTCAAAAATAAATAAACGTTAAGAAAAAAAAATTACAGAGAGATCGCTCATGAGAGAGACACAGGTGACATGGATAGGCTCATGGTTAAAATGCAATCACAACAAAGAAGTATCTGGCAGGAGGAAAAAAAATATCAGAATCCCAAGATGTTCAAATTCTGGCATCCTTGCTGTAATCGATAGTGCTCGCTGGGGAGACAAATTAGAGCAGGTTTTTTTTTTTTTTTAATTGGGAAGAGAGTGGGCATGGACTGAAACAAAAGTAGCAGAATGTCATTCCCTCTGTGACAAGTGGGTGCCTGTGTTCACCCTTGTTCCCTTGGAATTCCCATCTCCTACACGCCGGTGGCTCCCTCGGAGAAGCTTTAAGTCTCAGCCTGAGGGATCACTCTCACCACGGGAATGTGAGCCCGTGCTTGTGGGCGCAGTTGGTAGATAAATATCTGAGCCTTCTTGCCCTTACGTAGGAGACTTCTGGGTTGTGTGCCTTAAGTCTTCCCAAAGCCCTCAGTAGGAATGAACCCCAGTTGCTCACAGCATCGCCAGCTCATTCATTCATCCTTTCTGGAAGGGCTCCTATCCTTTGTTCACTGCCTCATATTCCCCTTCATCATGATCCTGGGATCACCCTCCAGTCCTTGTCTTTCTGGGGCAACCAACCTAAGATAACTTCCAGGAATGCATTTGTCTGGTGTCCATTTTTTGCATCCATCCCTCCTTTCCTCTTTCTCCCCCTCGTATTTTTATTTTTTTTAAATGTTTATTTTTTTGGAGAGAGACAGAGAGAGACAGAGACAGAGAGAGAGAGAGAGAGAGACAAAGACAGCATGAGTGGAGGAGGGGAAGAGAGAGTGGGAGAGAGAATCCTAAGTATGCTCGCGCTGTTAGCACAGAGCCCGATGACCTTGAGATATCACAACCTGAGCTGATATCAAGAGTGGGAGACTTAACCCTCCGAGCCACTCAGGCATCCCTCCCCCTCATATTTTTAGAATTTTTAAAAAATATAATTTATTGTCAAATTGGCTTCCATACAACACCCAGTGCTCATCCCAACAGGTGCCCTCCTCCATGCCCATCACCCACTTTCCCCTCTCCCCCCGCCCCCCCATCAACCCTGTTTGTTCTCTGTATTTAAGAATCTCTTATGGTTTGCCTCCCCCCCCTCTCTTTTTGCAGCTGCCCTCCTATTTTTAATACCAGCTGTGTGCACAGTGTTGGTGGAGGCTAGGAAGCTTCCAGTCAACTAGACTCTAGTGAGAGAGACAGATGGGATAGTAGATACCGAGTTCAACCTTTGGGAATTCAACGAACACGAGGTATGAAAAGTAAGAGACAGAAATAATGATTTCAGTGGCTGTTATTCCACTCATAAATGCAGACCCTAGCTGGAATATGAGGTGGGAATAGGAAGCTGGGGTTTTCTCAGGAAGCCTCGGGTTGTGTGTACCTCTCAGAGAACATCTCCTGTTGAGTGCGATTTCTCACATCTAAAGATCCAACATGCTTCTGTTTTTCTTGCAATGTGGTCTCTAAACGCGAGCCAACTACTTTATGAGGGGCCTAACCGAAGGCACAGTGTTTTTTTTCCCACCACGGGAGGAAAAACTAGCTGTGACGGTCTGGGCGAGACTGTCCCTCTGTATCATGGGACCTTCGTAAGGGATTTTGAAAGCTATTTTCTCCTTACATAATCTTTGCTCCAGGCTGATTTTCCAACCTGATTCTCTGAAGATGTGACTCCACCCTTGTCACAGGGCAGCGTGGTGGATGTTTTCGGGAAGGCCTGTGCTGACACACGCCTGCAGACCCGTGGCCCCTGGTCAGCCTGGGGAAGACGTCTCAGAGCGGGTGGAGTTTGGAAGGAGTCTCTGAACCCAGGAGCCATTTGCCCAGGGTTTGGCAGAAGAATCTAACGCAGCTCTTAAACTTTTACCGCACAGTGTCGGCTTTGCCTTCCTCAATCCCTCTACCCAGATCTTGTGGATTTCACCGCCGTCAACATGGTAGACCGTCTGTGGCGCGTGGCTTGGAGACGATGAGACAGAGATTCCCCCAATCAGAGATTCATTTCAGACCTCTGATGCGTGGACAGAACAAGCCGGTGGGGCACTTTCCTGCCTGGCTGTCGTGTCGCCAAAAGATGTGTTAGGCATGTCAACCTGCGAGCCTGGGTTCTCTGAGAAGCAGACGTGGGGCAGGGTGGACACACATGAGCTCACTTGGGGAAATACCTACAGAGGACAACAGGAGGGTCCTGGAGAGATGCGGGGAGAGCCACCAGCCTGCGGGAAGGGTCTGATTCAGGTGAAGAGAGGTGGGACGGAACCTTCTAGTGAGTAGCGCAGTTCTGAGAACGTTCGACAAGGCTGATGAGCCACAGCGGCCTGGTGGGCGAGGACCAGTCTCCTGGCCTCAGTACCCTGCTGCCTCAGTCACGGCTGGGAGCAGCCTGCGGGAAGCGTGGCCTCTGTGAGAACGCGGTGGCGGGTCAGAGCACAGGGTCTGGGCTTGCTGGTCAGTTGTGCCCCGCTGTCTGGGAGGCCCGACTTCACGGCCACCGTGATCGGTGCTCCCCCGGCTGTGGAACACCTACCACAGAGAGTACTTGAAACAGTTTTAGGTAGTGCGTTGAATTGTTTGGTATTCAGATTATTCTTTTGATAATTCTCATTCATTCTGGTACATGCAGGAGAAAGACTCGGGTGGATGTTATCGTTTTTAATCCCCCCCCCTTTTAGCAATAGGCAAGCCTCAGGCTTAGAAACCTTAGCAAGTTACAGCATCCAGATAACACGGAATACTTGTATTCGCTGTTTTGTTTTCATGGGTACTTATCATCCTGGGGGATTTCAGTGTATCTCCATTTATGGCTGATGATACTGATTTTCAATTTCTCCTATTCAAACACATTTTTTTTTCTTTAAAAGTAAATCTAAGTAAATAAATGGTAATCAACTTAAATAAAATGCGAAGTAACTCAATGGAGAGCAGGGGGTCTTGGGGAGGGGTGTGTGTGTGGGGGGGAGCTTATGGCGTGTTTTACAGATGCCTGCAGTTTGGATAACCTTGACTTAGGTCAGGGTTAAGACCAAGTAACTTGCTCGGTCCGGCTTCTCTCAAATTTTCACAGCAAATGGCTCCCCTGCCTCACCATTTTAAGTTATGCCCTTTTCAGTCTCGATGGGGTCACTGAAGGGACTGTCCGGTTTGCCAGTGTTTTCTGCGATCTCGTGGCTGGAGATGTTCACGCTGCTGCTCATCCTTTAAACAAATCCCCAGAGGACACATCCAGCTTGAATTTAGTTCTAGGGGGATCAAAAGTATTGTCTCTGAACGAAGGTGTATACTTTTTCCTGTCAGAAAAAGACAAGTATACCTGTCAGGATGCTTGCCTTACCTTCTAGAATCCTTAGGGCTGAATTTACTGCTTTTCTGTTCGCATCTGTTTCAATCTGGCATCTGAAAGCACACCCTCTCTCTAGGTCCTTCAGAGGACTCTGTTATTTAAAAAGATCTGCAGAAGTCTCTCACGTCCCTGCGCCCTACCAGATGGTTCCTCCCATGGCCATGCGGACTGGCGACCTGCCTGTATCAGCTAGAATAAGCAAGGTAGCACTCCGATCATAAACCAGCCCCAAATGTTAGTGACCTAAAAACAACAAATGTTGATTTCTTGCTCAAGCCTCATGCCTATTTCAAGTGAGCTGGGGGCTCGTTCTTAAATCTCCTCACTGAGAGAGCCTCCAGACAGAGCCTTTATTACCTGCATGGTTTTTGGTTGAGGCCAGGGGAACAAAAGAACATGGGTGTTTATTCATATTATTCAAAAGGCATCACCAGAAAAGGGACGGAGGCCACGTCCGTTCGTATTCCATTGGCAAAAGCGAGTGTTGGGACCATGCTGACCTTGGAGGAGGCGAAAATAGGCAGTTCTACCATTTTCCTGAAAGGTGGGGCACTGATGCATTGGTGAGTAGCCCTCGGTATTCCCACACTGCCATACTTGTTCCACAGCCCTACGACCACCTCTTGATATCTCCGAGGCTTCCCGAGTCAGCCTTTGCTCCAGTCCATTTGTCTGACATGACCTGTGTTTAGTCATTGCTCTTCCTTCCTGTGATTGTCATCTAATCTTACTGGTGGTATTTTAACTCACATTGGACAACATCTGTGGTCCCTTGTTCCCCCAGTGCACCATTCAAGCAACGTTTTTGTTTGTAGCGGAGTTTTATTGCTGGTTTGGGGGGCAGTCAAGGGAAGTTACAACCCAGGGTAGCAAACGGCCTCAAACTGTTGAGTGTATACTTTGGGTAATTTGTTATTTTTATGGACTTAACTGTTGTGTCTCTGGTGCCCAGAACAGAGTATGGCACAGAACAGGGGCTCAATAACCATTCGGTGAATGAAAGCGTTCACATTATCCTGGACGTTAAAAAAATTTTTTTTAATGTTTATTTATTTTTTTTGAGAGAGAGAGAGAGAGACAGAGTGTGAGTGGGGGAGGGGCAGAGAGAGAGAGAGGAAGACAGAATCCAAAGCAGGCTCCAGGCTCTGAGCTGTCAGCACAGAGCCCAAAGCGGGGCTCGAACCCACAAACTCTGAGATCATGACCTGAACCGAAGTCAGATGCTTAACTGATGGAGGCACCCAGGTGCCCCTATCCTGGACATTTTTAGATCTTTTCCTGTCGCGTGGAATTTCCCGCAGGCTGACACCTCCTGAATGCCTCGCGTGTTTTCTGGAATCTCCTTCCATTCTCCTTTTCTTTACATTATATCTTTTCTTTTCATTCCAGACTCCTCACCTCACAGACTCTAGATTTGCCAGCAAAGGGTCATCCTTGTTCATCTTCTTCTTTATATTAAAATATTTATCCCTTCCTATGGTTTACTCCAGACTTCCATACTATGCCCTGAAAGGTCCCAGGTTTATGCTCAAAGTATCCTACCAAAGAAGTTTCCTAGGTTAAAAAAAGAGGGAAGGGACCTTCCTAGGGATGAATTACATCACATGCCTTGAAAGCAGACATGATCGCAGTCAGTGCTTATTTTCAATACTATTTATTGCCTTTCTGTTCAAGTATATTTTAATTTGAATCGCTTGTGCCGAGATTTTTTGTTTTTCAGAGCAGGTGCATGTATCAATAAATAGTTCATTCTTTTTTATTGTATTCTTTCTGCTGTGTGGATAGTACCACATTTTGGTTTTCCATTCACCCGTTGATGTGCATTTGGGTTGTTCTCAATTTTTGGCTATTGTAAATCATATCGCCATATGTTTTCATTTTTCCTTAGAGGGGATTTTCTGGATTATGTGATAAGTGTATATATTCTTAACTTGTTGAGAAACTTATAGGTCTGTTTTCTAAAGTGACTGTATCATTTTACCTTTCTACCAGTGGTATTTGAGGGTTCTAGGTGCTCTCCATTCTTACCAATTCTTGGCATTGCCAAACATTTATATTGTAGTTATTTTGGTGGATTTATAGGAGTGTCTATCTCTTTGTGATTTTGATTTGCATTTTGGTAATGACCAAGGATGTTACATACATTTTCATGTATTCCTTGATTATTTCTATGTATTGTTTTCATGAAGGGTCTGCTCAAATCTTTCACCTGTTTGTTTTTCCACCTGTTTGTTTTCTTTTTTTTTTGAGACATTGTTTGCATATTCTGGACACGGGTCCTTTGCAAGATGTATGTTTTGCAACTATTTTTCTCTAGTACTTTATTTTTTTCTTTCTTGTACTTACTTGGAGTTTAATTTGCTCGGCTTTTTCTAGCTCCTTAAGGCAAAACTTAGGTCACTGATTTTGGACCTTTCTTCTTTTTTGATGTCAGCAGGGAGGACTACAGATTTCCCTCTGAGCCCCGCCATAGCGGCGTCCCCCCAATTTTGATATGTTGTGTTTTCATTATTGATTTCTGATTTAATTCGGTTACGGTCAGAGTACATATTTTGCGTGGATTTAATTTCTTAAATTTCTTGAGACTTTAAAAAATAGGCTTTTTAAAAATAGTTTTAGATTTACAGAAGAATTGAGATCAGACAGAGAGTTCTCATATCCCTTACACCCAGTTACCCCTATCCTATTATTACCGTCGTATATTAGTATGGTATAATCGTTACCGTCAGTGAACAAATATTGATACCTTATTGTTAACTAAAGTCCGTAGTTTATTTAGATTCCCTTTGTTTTTATCTGTTGTTCTTTTTCTGTTCCAGGACCCCATCCAAGATGCCACATTACACTTAGTTATCCTGTCTGCTAAGCTCTTCTTGGCTGTGCTAGTTTCTTGGACTTTCCTTATTTTTCATGACCTTAAAAATTTTGAGTACTGGTCAGATACTTTGTAGGATGTCCCTTTACTGGAATCTGTCTTGTGTTTTTCTCATGATAAGACTGGGATTATGGGTTACTCAGAGAAAGATGACAGTGACAAAGTATAGTTTTCACAATATATCAAGGGTATACGATACCCATGGTTGACAGCTGTTGATGTCAGTCTTGATCACCTGGTTGGGGTGGTGTTTGTCAGGGCCCTTCACTATAAAGATACCCCTCCGATTCCATACTTTATACTTTGGAAATAAGTCATTATACACAGCCTACACCTAAGGAGTGGGGAGCTAGATTTCCTGCATGTAGAAGTCTCGGTTAACTGAGCCTCCCTCTGTATTTTGGATATGTCATTCCAGTATCTTCCGGCTTCCATATTTCTTATGGGAAGTTAGTAGTTGGTCTCATCTTTGTTCCTTTGGATGTCTCATGTTTTTCTCAGGTGCCTTCAAGATTTCCTTACGGTTTTTGGTGAGCCGTTTTCATTAAGCAGGGGAAATGTGTTACTTCTTCCAGAAGCTGAAGTTCCTGTCCCGCTCGTGCTAAACAGTGGTGATGATGGTAGTGAAAAATGTGTAGCCTCTAAGTCACATTTAGAGGTATCACTAAGACATAACAGTTACTAAATGATGTTGTGGTTTAATTTGGCCACTTATTGATTTAGTTGAGTTTTCTAGAAACTTCTAGCCGAAAAAAAGGTGAAATTGCTGCAGGTAAATTTGGATTCATGTACCTCTAGGATCTCTCCTTTCTCCTTCTACTCCCTGAGTAATTTTGTTGGCATTTTGCAGAAGCTTGCTCGAACTTTCACTTTAGTGTCTGGGTTTGGGGCTCTTACGGGTTGGTATATAGCCTTGACATTTCCAGAAGACATGACCATCATGTGAAAACTATTATATATGGTGGGGAGGAGGGGAAGACTTTCTTATTTTGATGAAACGGTTCTGAGAATAATCTTGTTGCCGACTCAAACCCATTGTCATGGTTTTCTTGTTGGGCACAACATCTATTGGCTGTTATTGGATCCCTTCGTTCTTAGAGGCACCATGAACAACCCGCCACTTTGATGACAGCAGAATTGGATAGCAAGAGAATTCTATTCGTATTCAATCTCTGATGGTAGCAAAGTCATAGAGAAAATAACTGATATTGATTGACAACCTACCATCTGTCAGATGTCATAGACCCTTTACATACTTTTCTTCTTTTTAAAAAAAATTTTTAATGTTTATTTTTGAGAGAGAGAGAGAGAGAGAGAGAGAGAGAGACAGCACGAGTGGGGGAGGGGCAGAGAGAGAGGGAGACCCAGAATCCCAAGCTGCTCCAGGTTCTGAGCTGTCAGCATGGAGCCGGCCGCGGGGCTTGAACTCATGAAGTGCAAGATCATGACCTGAGCCAAATTTGGATGCTTAGCCAATTGAGCCACCAGCTGCCCCCTTTTCTTCTTCTTATTCTTCTTTTTCTTTTTTTTTTTAAAGTTAATTTATTTTGAGAGAGAGAGAGAGAGAGTGAGTGCAAGTGGGGGAGGGGCAGAGAAAGAAGAAGAGAGAGAATCCCAAGTAGGCTCCATGCCGTCAGCACAGAGCCATTCATGGGGCTCAATCCCATGAACCATGAGATCATGACCTGAGACGAAATTAAGAGTCAGACGCTTAACGGACTATACTTTGGTTCTTTTTAAATCCTTAACACAATCCTTCCAGGTAAGTATTAATATATCTAGTACTCATTATTTTCATAGAAGTTAAATTTTTTTTTCTATTGTTTTTTCTATGCAACTGATGTATGGCAGCTGGTGTATTTGGCATTGCAGAAGGTTTTCTTACGTTTGAGCCCCAAGTGTCTATTATTTCTCTGGCCACAGTTTTGGTCAGTAGTGGTCACATGACCTAGTCTGATCCCATGAGAGTCAGCCCCAGAACTTTCATCTCAATTGTTGGAGGGAGAGAAATTTTATTTTACTGCTGGCTTTGACCATGGGAGAATCTCACCCTATTGATGCTAGTGGCCATGTTGCTATCCCACAAAGCCAGAAGAAGAAAACCTTGCTGACAGCCCAGGGATATGGAAAGAGTCAGGTCTGGGTAAAATTGTTTAACTCTTGGGCTAACTCCTACCTGAGGACAGCTACATCTCTATCTTTTAGTTACGTGAGCCAACAAATTCTTCTTTGGCTTCAATCAATATGAGCAGTTTTCTGATGGTTGCAAGTGAGATGGCCCTGATTCGTACAACCTCTTTCTCTCTCCTGCACTGAGCAGAGCTCAGCAAAGGCTTCTTTGGAAAGCAATTGCGCTGAGATAAAAACAAAATATTTAATTTTTAATTTAATTTAATTTAATTTTAATTTAATGTAATTTAATTAATATTTAATTTTTAATGTTTAATCCTGCAGTTTGAGGACTAAGTGTCCTTGGACCAGTCCTGTCCTCTTCCTGGGCTTTGACCTTCTCTTTTAGGGAATAAATTCATTTCTCTGTAAGTGGATTAAACTCTATCTCTTATGGCCCCCCTTGGTCTAAAATTCTCTGATTCTGGGAAGTACTTATTTCAAACTGAAGTGTTACTGACTTTAAGATTTAATAGCGGTTATGAGATTGAGGTTTATTTTTTTTTTTACACTGGGTTTATTAAAAATGTTTACTTATTTATTTTGAGAGCGAGAGAGGGAGTGAGCCGTGGAGGGGCAGAGAGAGAGGGAGACAGAGAATCCCAAGCAAGATCTGCACAGTCAGCATGGAGCCCAATGCAGGGCTCAAACTCATGAACTCTGAGATCATGACCTGAGCCAAAATCAAGAGTCGAATGCTTAGCCAATGGAGCCCCCCCCCCCCCAGGTGCCTTGAGGTTTTCCTTTTTTAAGCTTATTTTTTTGAGAGAGAGAGAGAGAGAGAGAGAGAGAGAGATTGGGGAAGGGGCAGAGAGAGAGGAAAAGGGAGAGAGAGAGAATCCCAAGCAGGCTCCGCACTGTCAGCATAGAACCCCACGTAGGGCTCAAACTCACGAACCGTGAGATCATGATCTGAACGAAAATCAAGAGTTGGACACTCAACCAACCGAGCCACCGAAGTGCCCCAAGAGATTGAGTTTTAAAGTCAGACAGACACACACACACACCTTTGAAACCTGGATCTGCCTCTTACAGTTATATAACCAAAAGTAGATTTCTTAACCTGTTTACCTGTCAATATTCCTAATTACAAAGGGAGATGTAATTCACAGGGTGGTTGATTAAATGAAATAATGCATGTGTAATCATATACGGTAAGGACTCAATAAATGATAACTATCATTATTTATTACTCCTTCCCAGCGGCATCTTTATCTTAAAATAGCATTTCCCAAGATGTGTTTGGTGGAAAACAGTCCTGCAAATGCCTGCACAAAAGGATTCTGTAGTCAAATACATTTAGGAAATGCTTATGCTCTGCTTTCCCTTGTTTTTCAAGGCACATTAGCATATTAAAAGCTCTAAAAAGTTCTTCAATAAATAAATCTGCTTAAATTTGTTGATCCAGCATCTCAACCCGTATTTGGCTACACAACACTTTCCCCTTCACAGGTGCATACCTATTAACATATATTAACGAGGAAAAGAGTTGAAACCTTGAAGGTGTGATTTCAGGCACCCATCAGTGGGTGGGAGCAGTGGAACGGAGCATTTGGGGGGAATCTAGACCTTCCCAGATGTGAGTGCTTACTTTTAAAATTGATTATTGAAGTGTAGTTGACGTGCAACCTTATATTAGTTTCAGGCGTGCAACATAGTGATTGTGCAATTCTGTACATTATTCGGTGCTCACCATGCTTTGTGGGGTCACCATCTGTCCCCATAGAACACGATTGCAATATTGTTGACTCCATTCCTTATGCTGTCCTTTTCATCTCCATGACTTAGTTATTTTATACCTGAAGTTTGTAACCTTTCGACCCCTTTACCTGTTTCACACATCCCTCTCCCTCAACCTCCTTTCTGGAAACCGCCAATTCTCTATACTTAAGATTCTAGTTTTTGTGTGTTTGTTCTAGATTCTACATGTACGTGAAATCATATAGTGTTTGTCTTTCTCTGTCTGACTTATCTTACTTAGCATAATTCCCTCTAGGCCCATCCATTTTGTTGCAAATGGCAAGATTTCCTTCTTTTTTTTTTTTTTTTACGGCTGAATAATATTCTGTTGTGTATACAGACCACATCTCCTTTATCCATTCATCTATGGATGGATACTTGGGCTGCCTCCCTACCTTGACCTTTGTAAATAATGCTACAATAAATACAGGGGTGCATGTATCTTTTGGAATTAGTGTTTTCATTTTCTTTGGGCAAGTACTCAGCAGGAATTGTTGGATCACATGCTATTTTTATTTTTAACGTTTGTAGTTCCTATTCCTTACTAGAAAACATGGCTTTACCCAAAAATGTAGCCTACAACAGAGGTTGGCAAACTGTGGCCCCTGGGCCAGCCACCTGGTTTGAGAAATAAAGCTTTATTAGCACATAGTTGGATCTGTTTGTTTATGCATTGTCTGTACCTCCTTCAATGTTACCAGGGCAGAATTGAGCAGTGGTGACAGACACTGAATGGCCTGCAAAGGCTAAAAAATAGTTAGTATCTGGCTCTTAAAAAGAAAAATGTGTTGACCCCTAACCTGATGACAAGATTACATCTGTAAGAACTACAGGAACTCAGAGTAGTTTTTTTGTTTTTGTTTTTTTGTCCATCTTAGTAAGTTCTTCTTTTTTCCAATTCATAAGGTGACATACTATATCTTTACATTAATAATACTATTGAAAAGATGTCAAAAGAGTTCACCAACTGTTTTATTCAAAGGGAGCAGAAAAAGCAGGAAATTTCCTGAAAATATAGGAATTTGTAGCTCACAGAAATTTAATTGACCTTCAGCTTTCCTGGCCCTTAAATGAGTAGTTCTTGTGGAAGTTACATAGTCGCCCCATTTTCTTAGGAAAATGTGTCACGTTCTCTTCATGTAGTATCCAGTTGTCCTCCTGGGAATAAATGACACATTATGGGATGTTACTGTATCTTTTGTCGTGTCTAGTAAGTTGCACGGTTGAATCAGTTTTGGGGTAGCAGTGCCACTGAGGGGGAAAAGAAACAGCATTTAAAACCAGGCTCCTTTGGCCCCGTAGGTTTGAATGCGTGGCCAGGACCCCATCAGGGGCTGTCGAATGAACCTTCTGAGAAGAGTCACCTAAGTTCCTAATTTGTATCCTACCATAAGGACTTTGAAGGAGCTCCTAGACATAGCTGGCTGAAATTTCTCTCTTCCAGTTTTGGGAAGACAGGAAGAAACCGTGCCTTATCCTACAACCTAGGAATCCTTGGTCTCACGGAAGACTGAGTTTGTGGTTGCAGGAATTAGTGTTGAGTTCTGAGTTTTAAGGGTCTCTGTCTATCCATTCACTCAACAATCCACCGAGAACCTTCTCTGTACCTCACACTGAGCATGTAGAGGGGCGGGAAAATTAGACAACATCCCTGACTTCATGGAGATGCAAAATCTAATGGAGGGAGACATATCGCAAAGAAAGTACTCAGGTAACTGTGTGATTGTCACCTGTGATGAGCGCTCTGCAGTGATACAGGAGGGAATCCCTTAGCTGCACAGAGTGGTCCAGGATTCTGTGTCTGAGGACGTCACCTAAACCCTGAAAAACACCAGAGAACTGGGTCTACCTGGGAGAAGGAACCCACATTCTGGGTAGAGGGAGCAGCATGAGGGGAAGGCTTTTATTTAATTTTAATTTAATTTTTTTGAGGGGAAAGCTTTGAATCTGGTGGCTGCGATTTGGCAGTAGACCCTGCCAATTCTTGAATTGGTTGAATTTCAAATGACTTCACTGTTCCTGGCCTCAACGTTTCCATCTCCTAAGCGGCAAGGACAACTTTGACGTGAATGCTTTGCAAGGAACCGTGGGAAATCCTGTTAATATTTTTGATCAGAATTAATGGGAGAAAAATAGCTTTCATGTTAATGTCATCTCATCTATGAAAGTCTTGCATAACGGTGCCAAAAGAATCTTAATGGTCACTCAAGCATCCTCAGATTTGTGAAGAGGTAGGGTGGGGTAGAATCGGAATAGAATTAGAATTCCATTCCACGTTTTCCTAATTCCAACCAAATCCGCCAAATCCAAGATCATATTACTTCCTTCTAAGCTGCTGACTGGAAGAAAACTTCCCAGTGAGATTCACGTAATTTATTGTGGAGTTAAAAAAAATAAAAATAAAGTAAAATCAAATAGAATTCCTTATTAAGCAATTTGTCCCAAACTCAACCATACTAATTAAGCCTCCATGGATAAATATATTCATAAATAGTCATGTTTTATCAAAGTCAAATACGGTGCAAATTCTTGTGTTCATGCACTAATAAACCTGAGTTATTAAATAAACTCGGTGCTCTACTCTTTAAATTAAGGCTCCATCCACTAGTAAATGTTTAATAAAAATGTAAAGATGGGATGTTGTTTGACGAAGAAATACATCCCCAGTACTTTCCAGTTGAATCCAGCTCAGTGAAATGCAAATTTCATAAATTCCAATCCATCAAATAGAAATTTTACTATAAAAGGTTTTCATGGCAATAATAGCTGTCAACTATCAATTAATGCACACGGTCCCATTTTCCTTAAGTACGGTATTGAACTTTAATGAAAGGTTACTTATTCTATCAAATTGCTTTATACTTGGTAAGATTCAACTTAACCAAAAATTAACATCAGTATTCCACAAAGAGAGCATGCAAACAAAATTCACCCAAATGACAGGGGAGCCTAAATGTTTTTGTTGCACACAGAGAAATATGCTTCCAACCCACATTTTAAAAAGTGCCAAGAATTCATCTTTTAAACTGATGTTATCAGGAAATTTAACCCGTTCTCGACTGTATGTCTTTCCTGTATTTGTTTGCCTCCTTACTCTGAGCCACATAGAACACGTGAGCATCATTTTTGTGTATGCCAGGAGGGCAAAAGCTTAACCTCACAGCAGCCAGCCAGTGTGGGATACAGCAGCGAGGCAAGGGACTTGAGTCTAACGTGTCTGGGTTCAAATCCCAGTTCTGTCATTCACTAGCTGTGTGATCCTGACCTGGCTGCTTAGTCCAACTGAGCCCCCGATTTTTCATCTGTAAAATGAGAACAATAAACTTATCTTTGAGGATTGCTCTGAAAACTAAGGAGAAAAGGGTATAGACACAGTTTGGAACACAGGACGTATCTAATAAACGGTAGCTGTGTGTATTATTACAGAATTGGCGTGAGGTAGGGAAGGATGTCAGTATCCTAATGCAGAAAGTCACAGCGCACCCACATTTAGATGTGTGCAAAGATGGGAGTGTCTTAATGGATGTTGCAGTTTTGCAAAACAACGCTTATTCGGATCTCCTAGAAGTAACAGCGTGCGTGGGCCATAAGGAAGACCGATCAGGATCATGCTAGTGACCCAGGCACACTCTGTCACCTTTGAAATCTCCCTAAACACCAGGATTAAGTGTTTCTTCCGAAAGCCATGCACCTATCAGTGTGGAATGTCACTGAGTGATCCCTACTAAATAAGCAATAAAGTGGAATCAGGAGTCTGGGGTTCTCGTCCCAGCTTTGACACCAACCAAATGCATGTCCTCGGACTATTCTTCTCCTTTTCTAGACATCAGTGTCCTCATGTGTCAGCTGAGCAATAGGCAGGGGTAAGTGGAATAGTATAAGTAGCAGGGAGGTTGTGGGGTGGGGTGGGGGGAGCTCTGGCCAAATGGCAAGCGTGTGTGTCTTCCACAGGGACAGCCTCAGCTCTGCCCTAGCTGTCGCCTTGTGGGAATCTGGACCAAGTATTGCCAGATCTGCAAGAAAAGTCAGAAATTCAGACTTGGCAAATAGTTAAAAACGATTATTTTAGGGGCGCCTGGGTGGCGCAGTCGGTTAAGCGTCCGACTTCAGCCAGGTCACGATCTCGCGGTCTGTGAGTTCGAGCCCCGCGTCAGGCTCTGGGCTGATGGCTCGGAGCCTGGAGCCTGTTTCCGATTCTGTGTCTCCCTCTCTCTCTGCCCCTCCCCCGTTCATGCTCTGTCTCTCTCTGTCCCAAAAATAAATAAAAAAAAAAAAACGTTGAAAAAAAAAAATTAAAAAAAAAAACAAAAAACCGATTATTTTAAAGCACTCTGCTAGTCAAAGAGAAACGTTTATAGGACGATTTTATGCTTGTGGGCTGCCCATGTGTAACTCTGGGCTGGATGTCTCCTGAAAGCTCTGACCAGAGCACATTTCTAATTTTAGGGAAGTCTCGTGTGTGTGTGTGTGTGTGTGTGTGTGTGTGTGTGTGTGTGTGCGCGCGCGCGTGCGTGTCTGATTTTTCTACTCTATAATCCTGAAAAATGATTTACAAAACCTAAATAGATTCTGGCATGAACTAAGCTTAAACTGACTGCTTTCTATCACGAATTAATATTAACCAGAGCTTGTCAGATACTAAATATTTGTTTTAGGAATACACACAGCCCCGGCTTTCATCTGGGGTAGGCTCTAATCTTTGGCCTGTCAGTTCCGGGATATAGCACTGGATAAATCATGCTCTCTTGAACAGATAGATGCCAGGGTGGTTGTGTACAAATGGAACAATGTGTCAATGAACACCCGAGTTTGGGTTACATCTACTATAAACATCGACATTCCTTTGCAATGAGCCCATTTGCTGGTTAAGCAGTTACAGCTTTGGAAGGTTTGATGCTTCTGTGCTCCATCAGGTTCTAATGATTTCAGATGTTTGCAATTAATGAACCATTAGATTAATTGGTCGAGTACCAGAAGAGGGGTTTAAGAATTGGGTCAGAACCACAGACAAACTATTACCCACAGGAACAGCAATCACCAGAGGCAAAACGGTGCGACATTGAATTAATGATTTTATTCACTGTCCCTCATCCCTCCCTCCCAGTGTTTTTTTTTTTTTTTTCCTGGACTTAAAAAAAAAAAATAGCACTGACCAGTCTCTAGGTTGGGCAAACACAGAAAGGGAAGAGAGGGCTGAAAAAGAAAAAAGAAAGAAAAATGGTTGCTTCCTATTTCTGCAGTTAAGACTTGATCTTCTGAAGACTGAGCTCTTCATGGGTACCAAAACATGACTCCGTTTCTCAGCGTTTGGCTGGATCTCTCTCTCTCTCTCTCTCTCTCTCTCTCTCTGGGCTTTCTTCCTAAGCTCCTGTGTTTTATTAATTATGTAACACGTCGGCCATCTTAGAAAAATGATTAATGGGGCTTCAGAAACATGGAAATAAATAAGGCAAGCCTCAATATATGATTATGTAGGCTTGATCTAAACCCCAGGGTGGCCATCTTTTAAGAAGTGTGTTAGGAGTGGAACACCAGCCCGTCTCCACAGTACTTAAAAGCTGGCATCACCTGAGTTATTGCCTGGCAGTGGATGGTGCTTTAGATGAATTCGTAATTTGAAAAGTCAAATTAACCCTGAAATATATTATTTGCTGTCTGTTTCCTACTCGGGAAGGAGATCCTCACGTAAACAGACCCTTGCTCGCTGGGGTGAAGAGTGAGCTGTGCTCAGATCCTTGCGAAATTGATGGTCACTGTGCTTTTTCCTAGCACGGAAGGGCAATGTTTGGAAAAGGGCACCACCACCACCACGAAAGCGTATTTTCAAAGAGAATTCAGGTGCTTTCTTTATCGTCTGTGTTGCTGTTTGACATATCGTGATGGTTTACATGCTTACTTGTTCACTTCTGGTCTCACAGCTAGAACGTGAGCTCCGTGAGGCCTGGGTCTTGGTCGTTTCGTTCATGGTTGTATCTTCAGCGCATTGCAAGAATCCCGGCCCCCAGCAGGCACTCAATAAATCTTGGGTGGGTGAATGCAGAAAAGAGTATTTGTTGTCAAGAGAAAATGACTTTGGAATTCCTGTGATTCTGGAAGATTGGCCAATAGAAGTTGGCCCAGGCAGTGACCTTATTGCTGTGAGGACAGGCTCATTTATTAGTTTATTCGACCAATCTTCGTTGAAGACCCCCTATGTGCCAGACCCTAATCCAAGTGCAGATACAGCAGTTTATGATGCATAGTTCCCTAGCCTCACGGACCTCGCCTTTTCATGAGGAAAACAGAAATCAAACACATAAGTATACGAGGGATGAATTTAATTAGAAGATAACTGTTTTGCAGAAAAAAAAAAAAAAATCCAAGGACCATGAGAACATGTGATATGGGAGCCCAGTCTAGTTTGGAGGGACCAGGAAGGCTTCCCCGGGGAAGTAACACATAATCTGAGACCTCTCTGGAGTTGGAGAGCACTGGGAGCAAAGGGAAAGCATGAGCAAAGGTCCTGAGGTAGGAGAAGCTTCATGTGGGAAATACAGCAAGCAAACCAGTGTGGCTGGGACAGAGCCACAGAGAAGAGAGGGAGCAGTGTGAGACTGGAAAGAAAGGAAGGTCTGGGTGAAGTTAACTGGGTCTGTAAAGCGTCCTGAAGGCTTTTTCCTTTATCCTGAGAGGCATGAGATGTCATTAAAGCATTCCGAGTAAGGTAGTAAGGTGATAAAATTTTAAATTTAAATTTTATTCAAGGGGCAACCGGGTGCCTCAGTCAGTCGAGTGTCCAACTTCAGCTCAGGTCACCATCTCGCAGTTTGTGAGTTCAAGCCCCATTGTCGGGCTCTGTGCTGACAGCTCAAAGCCTCCTTTGGGCCCTCTGTCCCCCTGTCTTTCTGTCCTTACCTGGCTCATGTGCTCTCTCTCAAAAATGAATAAACATGAAAAAAATTAATTCAAGTAAATTAGAAATAAAATTATTCTTAGACGGTGACAGGTGCCCATTTTTAGTTTTTTGGTTATTGTTTTTTTTTTGTTTGTTTGTTTTGTTTCTTGTTGTTTGTTTGTTTGTTTGTTTGTTTTTTTGGAGGGGACTCCCTTACAAGAGGGAAAGTTAGTTACAGATGCTCCTAAACTAGAGTAAAATGATAAAGAGCTAATGGTGTGGAGCGAAAGGCCTTACCTCCCATAATCCATGCACTAATCCGGGCCTGCCCCAGAGACGTTTTAGTCTGAGCCTATTTCTAAAAGTAACTCAAATTTCAGAGATTTAATGAGATTGATTGGTTTCACTTTGGATTCAGTAAGAGTTTGCTAGAGTGGAAGGTGTTCAAAATGTATTTTCTCCTTTTGTCAAACTTGCAAAGATACTGTCAATTCATGAAATTATTTGATCAGTTCTCCATTTGTACAAACACGTAAGCAGGTCACATATGTCCTGCCTTAGTTGCCAGGGTTAGAAATGAACATAAAAATGTTGTCTGTGAGTCATGTAGATGGTACTCAACAAATGTTCGATGAATGGTGAAATGATACATAGGGTATTCCCAGTCAGAAGTGGGTATGTAAATAACACAACCTGGTCCTTGTTAGAAGAGATGTAAGAGAAAGTCGGTGCTCTGGGAGAAACTAATCCTCCAGGAGCATAAAAGGAGGAGATCAGCTCAGATCCCTGCACCAACAGTTGCTACGGGCTTTGAAGAATGAATAGGAGTTCCTAAGCAAAGAGCACAGCATAGCCTAAACAATGGCCAACATGTAGCAGTGTCTAAATCTCTGTCATTTTGTAATTTAACCTTTTGCGTACCCTAATTTTTGCCATGACCTTTTCTTACTAGTTAATATTTTTATTTAAATAGTCTTTGTAAAATGAGCCTTATCCTGAGTAATAAGAGCTATGAAAGCATGGTTCAACGTGCTAATGTTAGATTTTCCTAATACACAAACATGACATAGATTGCTATCCACTGTCCATGTCCCCTCTTCCCTCTCTTTAACAGAACCCCAGCATGTTGGGTTATCCAACCTTCCTCTCTCCATGCAATAGCATGCTTCAAGGAAAGCTGACCACCTTTCCAATTCCAGAAGGTAGAACCTAACTAGTCTAAGCCAGTCATCAAAACTTTATTCCCTTCTTCGGTGATTGGTTTGGGCACAGTCGTATGACCCAGTTCTGGCCAATGAGAGGTAAGGAGAGGTCCACTGGCATATTTCTGGAAAAGGTTTTCTTATTTGGAGGGTGATATTTCTACATCTCTGGAGCTAAAGAAACTCATCTTATGACCATGAAAGAAACTAGCCTGTAGGTAAAGCTCACGCTATAAGGATGGATGGCAGTGTGGACACATGGAAAGAATCTGTGTTGATGAATCATAGAATCTCTCTCTCTCTCTCTCTCTCTTCGTGTGTGTGGATGTGTGTGTGTGTTTATTCATCTTAGAGAGAGGAGGGGGGAGGTGCAGAGAGAGAGGGAGACATAGAATCCGAAGCAGGCTCCTGGCTCTGAGCTGTCAGCACAGAGCCCGACACGGGGCTCAAACCCACGAACTGCGAGATCATGACCTGAACCGAAGTTGGATGCTTAACCAACTGAGCCACCCAGGTGCGTCTAGAACCACTCTCTTAACCAGCGGAGAGTTGCTCTATGTCTGGGCCTCGTGCTCTATGGGACAATAGTGAAGGGCCAGATAGTAAATATTTTAGGCTTTACAGGCCGAGAGGCAAAAATCAAGAATATTACAGAGGTACTTATAGATTGACAGGCAAAACAAATTTCTACCAATTATTTGTTGATGAAATTCAAAATATAATTAATAGGGTATAATTTTTTATAGCAAAGGTTTACTAATGAGAAGAATGGGATTCTTTTTTTCCTCTTTTTGTTTTTTTTAGTGTGCATCACCACCAAATTGTTTGCAAATATTCAGAACTGTTCTTGATTTGCAGACCATACAAAAAATAGACGATGGTTCACATTTGACTTGTGGGCTATAGTTTGGCCAACCCTTGTTTTAAGGCGATTTTTATTTTGAAGTTTGTATTGGCTGAAAATGATTATTCACAAATAATCTCTACTTTTCATAGCCAAGGGCATCCTTATTGATACACATTAAATATTAAAATAAAAATTTCGGTATGAATCATGCCAACCCACCTTCTGTCCACCAAAGGCATGATTAGCAAACTTTAGGAAATAGTAGTTAAATTCATTAAGCACTTACTTTGTGCCCTTTCATCCCCGTTTATGTGCAAATGAACCATATACATGAACTGGCTTCTGATTTGAACTTCCCAAACTAACGGGCACATCTCAGGGAAGTCAGATATAGAAACAGATGATGCAGCTTTAAAAAAAATTATCATCACATTTCTTTATGGTTAAAGAGCATCTGGAACAATCTAAGGAATTAGAAGGGGAATAAGATGTTTTACAACATAATATGCCCCAGGACTGCCATACAAGTGGGAAACGTGTTAGTTGAATAATGGCTCTGTGCCTGCATTTTTTGGTTTTTGGTTTTTTTTGTTTTTTTTTTTTTGGTCTGCTTTTTCCAGATCTTGAGAACATTACTGTAGTGAGGTTAGCTCTTTATTTATTTAGTTTTGAAAATTTTTCTTTAATTCTAGCATTCCAGGGAATAATGTAGCACTCCAAATAATAATTTATCCTAAAAAAGGAGAAATCCTCCCCTTCACAGGGGAGAGAACAAAGAATAAAAATGTGAATCATTAAAAAGCAGGAAAAAAAAAAACCCACAAAGACTGTAAATAAACCCCTGTAATTATGCATTACAAAAGGAAAGTCAACTCCAAATGGTTCAGTAACCTCATCACCAGCCTTACTAATAATCATGGCAATATTCTTTCCCTTAAGATAATGAGCGGCGCACGCTGGAAAGAAAAAAAAGTGTAAACACGAGCAACGATTTCTCATCTAAATACAAAACAAAATGCAGTGACTCACCTTAAGGTTTGCGATCCAGCCCTAGTGCACAGAATTTTAATTTACCGTCTCTCTCTTCCTTTAAAAGGTCAACCAAGGGGGGAAATACAACCAAATTATGAAACTTGCCTTTCTGACTCGACAATACATTTCGCCCGGGGCCCTCTTCCGACGGTGGTCCCACCTGAAAGGAACCCAGAGAATGAGCACTTCAATCATTAACCGAATTTAAAGACAATAATTAGCAAACAATTTTGTCATCTTTAGAGCTGTGGCGCCACGAACATTTCTGTAGTTCTTCAATTACGTGATAAATCAAAAGTGATACAGAAAGACAGCGTAATAATGCGAACGCGGTGGCTGCCTCGAACACCCCGATATCAGCTTCTCCTCCCCTCCGCCGTCCTTCTGTTAATTTATTTTACTTTCTTAGGCAGTGTAGCCACGAACGCATCATCGTCATCAAGGCTCCTTCTGTCTCAGAAAATGATTCTTACTGGTTGAGCCCAGTAACAAGGTAGAGAATGGGGTTGCGTTTTCCTTATTCTCCACACCTGGCCTTTCTTCCCTCGAATTTATTTGGAAAGATCGAGAAAAAAAAAAAAAAGAAAAAATCTTCATGGCCAGGGACGAAAGGACGGAAGAGCATTATGCAAAACGGATGTAAAACAGTCTCTATAATGTTGCATGCCGCTATTCTTTCTTTCTTGCCTGTCAAGGCAACTGATAGAATTCCGCCCTGGACTCCTACCTTTACGTTTCCTCTCGATTATGGCTGTTCCCCATAAAATTGGATCATCTCTAACATACCTACCAGGCTATAGAAGGAAAGATAAGTCAGATTTTTTTTTTTTTTTTGGAGGTTTTATCTGTTGGAGTGGGTTCAACTGCCGTACTCTTGGAGCACATCCTATTTTCTTGCTCCTTCAAGAAATCATTTGAGGCTCTGCTGCTTGGGTAATGCAACCTACTTCATTGAAAAAAGAGTGGCTCTCAGCCTCGTTGCATATACATGGGCTCGCGGAGCGCTCGTGTGTTTGGATATCACACGCCCGGTTCGAGGCCTCTCTCCGCCTCCCGGCGTTGGCCAGCGCAAGCTCCTTCAGGTGTCCCCTCGCCGGCTCCCCCCACGTGCATGTGGGAGGCTGTCACGTAGGGCTAGGTGATGTCAGTCACGAAGGTTGGAAAATTGATTTCAGCTTTTCGGGAATGTTTTGCGCTGCAATCACACATACCCGAATTGGAGAGACGTGTCCGCCGTTCGTATGCCGTCATCTGGTGGATTTTCTTTTCAAAACTGCCATCTCTCTCTCTCTCTCTCTCTCTCTCTCTCTCTCTTTGCCCAAGGCCCCACCCCACTTTATTTGCATTAGCCCTTGAGCTCATTAGCTCATCTGACAAATGCGTAGCAAGTATTAGGCACTGCTCTAGAAACTGGGGACCCGGCGATGGACAAGATGCTGTGCGGCTTGCGTTTTTAGAGGCAGTTTCTAGAACAGAAGCTCTCCAAAGCCTATGCCAGTGAGGGTATTTCCCTGAAAGCCTAAAGGAGCCCGTAATTGGAAATGGCAATCCCTCATGGGATCTGGAGCCAGAAACTGCTATTCTGTTACATATAAAGCCACTGTTTTATTCCTTCTGGGGCCACATTGCGTCTAGGCTCTCTTTGTTCCGCATGTCTGCTCCAGTGTGCGAGAGGCCCCTTCCCGGGTCATGTGCTGGGGCTGGGAGGACAGGGGAACACCTCTCATGACTTATTTTATGCCTTATGTTGAGGGCATTTCTAAAACACTTTAAATTCCTCTTATGATCAAATTAATAATATGTTCAGTGGAGGAAACTTGAAAATAGAAAAAAAAAAAATCAGGAAAAGAAAATCCCAAATATTGTCACCTCTTAGAGACAACTGCCATTAATATTTTCTATGCTCATGTTTGTGTGTGCAAATAAAACTGAGATGTTATTCAACACATTTTCCAAAATAACAGTATTTTTTAAAACCCGTGATACATATCCATTGTGTGAAGGAGTATAAAGAATGGAAAATGAAGCTTTTCTCAGAAATGCCCACCCTTCTGGGGCGCCTGGGTGGCTCGGTCGGTTGAGCATCCGACCTCGGCTCAGGTTATGATCTCACGGTTCGTGTGTTTGAGCCCCGCGTCAGGCTCTGTGCTGACAGCTCGGAGCCTGGAGCCTGCTTTGCATTCTGTGTCTCCCTCTGTCTCTCTGCCCCTCCCCTGCTCATGCTCTATCTCTCCCTCTCTTAAAAATAAATGTTAAAAAAAAAAAAAAGAAATGCCTACCCTTCAGAGATAACCATTGATCCCAGATTGATATATATACTACCAGATTTTCAAGCTATGGATGTGTGGTTATGTATCTTTCTATGTAAATATCAATGCATGCCATTCTTTTATAGCCTTCCATTTTTTTAACATTTATTTTTGAGAGAGAGAGAGACAGAGAGAGAGAGCAAGCAAGCAAGTGGGGGAGGGGCAGAGAGAGGGAGACAGAGGATCTGAAGCTGGCTCCAAGCTGTGAGCACAGAACCCAATTCAGGGCTTGAACTCATGCACTGTGAGATCATGACCTGAGCCGAAATCAAGAGCTGGCCACTTAACCAACTGAGCCATCCAGTCCCCCATTCTTTTATATCCTCTAAACTTTAGCATAATATTCTACTGAATGGATATACCATGATTAAATTAAGATTCCCTTTCAGTGGACATTTGGTACATGTCCACTTTTTTTTTTTTTTTTTTTGGTAATTATTAGTCAATTTTGCCTAGTTGTCCAAATATTTCCCTAAGATAGACGGCCACATCGGAGCCAAGAGATGCCATTTTTTAACCAAAGAGAAGGGAGACTATCGTGGCTAAATAGGTATCAAAGAAATAAACCAAATAAAGTAAGCGAGCAAACAAAAAAACCCCAAGACCTGCAGTATCGGAAAGTTCTTATGTGAGAACGAGAATAAAAAATATAAGAGGCAGTACCTAAAGACGGCAAAAGCAAAGGAAAAAAAAAACCCACCACTTCTTTTAAAAGAGGCATCTACAAATGCAGAGGTGGAAGCTGATGGCAGAATTGCCTCTTTGCTCTGGATTTCTGACGTCTGTGAGGCAGGCACAGAATTCCCTGTGTATTCGCTGCATCGTCTAGACTTCCTGATACAAACTCGTCTTGTGCGCCAGCCCACGCACTGGCAGAGGGGTAGTTCCTGGGAGGAACCTGGCATTTGTGTGTTAAGTCTACACTGGAACACAGGACAGACCCCGCTCCAGAAGGTCAGTGCACCTTGAAAAGCGGAGGGGCTGTGCTTTGTGAAAAGTCCAAGTACGTACTTTGTCATTTGAATAAACTGCACACATTGGGAAGGGGAGTGATTACGTTATAAAGGGATCCTTCAATTTTAGGACGTTTAAAGTGTGGGCACTTAAAGTTGGGACGAGCACCGGGTGTTGTATGGAAACCAATTTGACAATAAATTATATTTAACATAACAAAAATAAAGTGGGGCATTCTTGTACTGAGGCAAAACTTCAACACATCGGAAAGAAGATTTGATTTCAAAATCACTTGAATCATTTACTGCAGGTACTTTCAAAGACACTACTTGGGGTGGCGGTGGCTCTTGGTCACATGTATTTTCTGTCACAAAAATGGGAGGTAATATTTTGTATGTTTATTTTGCTTTTCCATCCAGTTTCCATTTATTGCTTGACTTTTCTTCACACAGTGAGGAAAGATATAATCAGAAGTTGGTCCAAACCTGTTGCCCTGGTTTGGTCTTGTGATTCTGTTTAAAGGTTGAACAAAGCAGGGGCTCCTGGGTGGCTCAGTAGGTTGAGTGTTCGGCTTCGGCTCAAGTCGTGATCTCTTGGTTTGTGCGTTCAAGCCCCGTATGAGGCTCCCTGCTGTCAGCATAGAGCCCGCCTCGGATCCTCTGTCCCCCTCCCTCTGCCCTGCCCCCACTTGTGCTCTCTCAAAAATAAATCGAACATTTTTTTTAAAAAGTTGAGCAAAGTCTACTCAACAAGGGTTGAAAACGGCGTTACCTGATCTTTCCATCCCTCCTGTTTATCTGCACACCACGGAGTGGAATTATTCTAAGCATGCTGCATCTATATACTGTCTCTGAGTCTCCACTCATTATGGTAAGCTCCACCAAAAAAAAAAAAAAAAAACAACTATACACACACACACACACACACACACATACCTGGAAAAGCAAAAGTTGTACTTATTAAGAAATCCCTCTTAGCCAGTGGGGCTCCCGCAGAATCTGGGGACATCAACAGTTCCTTAACTACAAAACTACTTCCTAGCCTTCTGAATTCTAAAAATCTCTGAAGTCCAATATGGATCCCAAACACACCGATAGGGTTAGAAATAGCATTCTCGATAAAGAATGCGTAAGAGTAGGACACGAAATAATGTATTTCTCTTTGAAACCATGAAAGTACACCGTATTTGTCTAGAAACGTGTGTGTGAAATTTAAACAACCCCGGAAGACATCCATCAATTTTTTTTTTTGTTTTTTTTTTGTTTTTTTAGTTCTCAATTGAAATTCTACTCTCTCAAAGTTTGTGCGGCCGGCTCCCAATTTCACACTCTTCCTCGCTCCCGTTTCCCTCAATTTCCTTTCCTTTATGACCCCTTTCGGTTGCGTCCCTTGATTTATAGTCATTTGTGGGATTGCTCTCCTTTGCTTTATGGCAGTTTATGTCATACTGGTCTTGTCATAAATGACTACCATAAAGTGAGGTAAAATATCGTAAAACATTAGTGAGTCCCTGATACTCAAGGTTCTTCGGAATAAGCCCTGACAGATTCCAACCGTGAAAAAACAGATTTGGCCCTTCGAAAGGGGCGGCACTTGTAAAAATAATAAAAGCCTGGTAATGGCCACTGAGGTTTACCGAATTCTTTCTGTGTGCTAATCACCAGGTTAAGCCCATGTCACACGTATGATCCTCCGTGCTTCTCTGTGCGGCAGATAACAAGTTTGTCATCGCCTGTATCGTGCGGACAAAGAAACCGAGGCACGGAGAGGTTCAGCACAGCCAGTAGGTGATAGACCTTCGACAGAGTTCACACTTCACTCCAGGGCCCGTGCTCTTAACTGTCAGGTGTGGCGTTGACTGAAATGTGGCGGCTGGCCTTTGGGAGACCGGTTCCGTGCCCTGTGAGCGCTCGTCCCAGCCTCCGGTCCTGCCTGCCCACCTCAGAAGCCCCCCCGACGCGCCGTGACGGGGTTCCCCACACCGCATGCATCTCCTGACCTTGCCTGACCGCTGCAGCCCCCAAGTATTGGCGACATTGTCCTCTTCCCGGTGTGAACTCCCCAACTTGTGCCTCAGGATCTCAGCTTTGCCAGTGCTTCCCGGAGCCAGAAACCCCAGAGCCGCTTTGGACTGCTCCTCTTGCCACACGACTCCTGTCTTTGCTCCCTGGGAGCAAATGCATCTCCTGCGGGCCCACACTTCTTCGCTTTACCTTCTAGGAGCTGGGGAGTGCTGCTGTTATCTCTGTCCCGGATTGCTGGAGAGCCGGTTCCTGCCAACACTCCCAACACCCTCTCTTCTGCGTTCTGCGTGGGAGCAGACGCCTTCATAAAACACACGCCGCCCCTGTGGGGCTCTTAGCCCCCCTTGTCACTGTCACTGGCTTCCTATTGCACTCTGTCTGACTCCTGCCTCCTCCGTGACCTTGTCTCAGGCCCTTGTCTCTGCCTCACGGGCCTCCCTCTGAACCAGGAGAATTGTCTTCTCATTTAGAACCTTCAGACCAGCATTCCTGTCCGCCTAGAACTCCCAGGCCCTGACTCTTACCTGCTTTTATTCTTTCCTTTTTTTTTTTTTAAATTTTTAATGTTTATTTTTGAGAGAGAGAGCACGAGCAGGGGAGGGGCAGAGAGAGGGGGAGACACAGGATCCGAAGCAGGCTCCAGGCTCTGAGCTGTCAGCACAGAGCCCGACGCGGGGCTCGAACTCGCGAACCGCGAGATCATGACCTGAGCTGAAGTCGGACGCCTAACTGACTGAGCCACCCAGGCGCCCCTGCCTTTGTTCTTTATGTAGCAAATCCGCTCTTCAGTGTTAGCACCTCAGATAAATTCATCCCCCGTCGTTCTTTAATTCTCTGTTACGACAACTGTCTCCTTCATCTCTCTGCTCACATTGTTCAGTGGTTTGTCCACTTTGTGCCGATCTGTTTCCCCATCGAGATTGTAGGCTCCGTGAAGACAAGACAAAATGCCTCTTGGACTCCATAGGCCTAGGGTCCAGCACAGCAGCACGCTGGATCTTTGTTGAGTGGGCATGTGTGGCCTTGTAGGTATATCTTCATGCTTTATACTGGATCGCGAAGCCTGGAAGGACGGTTGTGTATCCTCTGTTTCTGGTTAAATATGTTCTAGCGGGAACGTTCGCCTTGTTGGCATAACATGGATGTTAATTTAATACGTAGCAGTTGACTGAAGTATAGCAACTCTCACAAACCTTGGCACGTAGGATTAAGATGCTGCCCTTGGGGGCGCCTGGATGGCTCAGTCGGTGAAGCATCTGGCTCCTGGTTTTGGCTCAGGCCATGATCTCACAGTTCCGTGAGTCTGATCCCCATGTCGGGCTCGGCACTGACAGTGTGGAGCCTGCTTGGGATTCTCTCTCTCCCTCTCTCTCTCTCTCCTGCATGTGTCCTCTCTCTCTCTCTCCCTCTCAAAATAAATAAACTTAAAAAAAAAAAAGGAATTAAAAAAAAAAAGTGCCCTTCACTGAGAGGCAGATGGAGAGAGAATAAAAGGCAGGAATGGATCATAAGACAAATTAGGATGATGGTTTCTCTGATCCATTCAATTTTTTAAAAGAAATATTTGAGCGTTTTGGCTACAGAAAAAAATAGAAAAAGAGAAGACAAATAAGAAGCAGGAGGAAAAATAGAATCAGTGTGGTTTCTCTCTCTCTCTCTCTCTTTTTTTTTTTTTTTGCCCCCTCATCTGCTGTCTTTTCCAAAAATCATTTTAGGTTTCTTCTGTCACATCCATAGTGAAGTGTAAATTACAGTTTCCAAGATAGATGGCCATTTGCAGTGAATTTTAGCAAGGAACGAAATTTTATTTGAGACTGAAATTTGGCATCCCTCTGCCTCTTCATGCTGGGAACTATTTTTTGTCTTTACAGAATGCAATGAGACATAAATCCTGTTGCTTTCATTTCTAAATGGTGCTACACCAAGCCGAAAATGGACTGGGAGACAGGAGTGTCTCCAAGCTTGGGCCAGCCTTGGCAATCCTCATTTATAGTGCCTGTTGTACTACGAGGGAGAAATCCAATCAGGGTCCTATAAAAACGGGAGGCTATTTTAATTGCACTCACTTTCAATCCCCTTCCTCTCCTTGCGAATTTCTTTTCACCCTGGCATTCCTAGCTAAGTGGATTGCCACCCACAGGAGAGCCTGCTGCATCCAACAGCTAACATTTGACGTGACACCGTTTGGAAAGCTGGCAGCTCACAGAGCATATGGCGGACTTCAGATGGTTTTGAGGGACATTTGGCTCAGGGTTTCTCATGGTGGGAGCGCGACTGGCACGTGGAGAAGGCCAGTTCTCCTCTCTGTGGGACTGTCCTGTGCGCGGCACGATGGTTAGCATCCCCAGGCCCCCAGTATTTCATGCTAAGTGATGCCTCGTCACAGTGACAAATCAGAGTACCCCATCCCCAGTTCTAAACGTTACCCTTGGGGGACACTTCTGCTTTGGGAGAGAAGCACCAGGAGGGTTTTAAAATTTTCCTCAATCGTCTCAAGATGGAGATTCCATCTTGTGGTCAGGAAAAAAAATGTCAGTAACAAATCCTTGGCTGTTCTTAAGTGGTAGTAAGAAGGACAGCAGTGATTAATATCTCTGGGGCATTTATTATGTGCTAGGTGCCCTCAAAGCATTTTGTACGCGTTTCTCCATTTGGTCCTCCATGAAGTAAGTGCCTGTGGTATAGTGAGATCTATTTAATCGTGAGACCCAAACATGTCCAAAGATCCATCCAGGATTGTTCCCGGAACCCCAAAGACTGGACATGGCTGAGATCGTAGCTGGAAGGATCGATTCTGTGTTGTCTCCCCTGTGCCTCCTCTTTCCACTTCTTTTCCTTTTTTCTTTTCTCTTTCACTTTCTTCCCCTGTATAATTAAACAAAAAATTGTTCTTTCTCAATGGCTTCTTGCTTGGCATCCCAAATCGTTTAATCTGGCAAGCAACTGGGTTTTCTATCTGCTGCTTATGACATCAAATAATAATAGATCATCACTAAATTTAGAGGGCATTTTGGGATATTGGGGTTTCTGTAGAGTCGGTAAAATTCACTTTGTGGTGGTGGCTGGGTGGGGGACTTCAGGAAGAAACCTGGTGATGTTGCAGGGTGGCCACGACAGGTCCAACAGGGGGCTCATGTGACCATCAACTAGGAGAGATGGAGCGTATCAGGATAACACGGTCAGAGTAACCAATGATGCTTTCAGGGTGAGCCCCAACCAGAGGTCACAAGGACAGATGTTTGGAATCCAGGGATTGACCTTCAGTTGAGTTGCTGCACCCTGGGCAACTCCATGCGACGTCCTCGGGGGGAAAGCCAGCAGGAGCTTCTTTGTTCACCAATGTGTCGTGATTCTTCTGTGCAAATGTGTATTGAGACCTGCTCTGTGCCGAGGAATGGGGGTGCAAGGGTGCGTAAGATATGACCCCAGCTCTCCGGGAGTTCACAGCCTGGTAGGGCAAATCGAAACATGAATCGTGTCATGCCCATTATAACAGAGGATGATTTCTCAACCGCAGCACTAACGCTGGGGGTCAGATCATTTTTGGTTCAGTGGGAGCCGTCTTGCTCATTACAGGACATCCTGTTTCTTTCTTTCTTTCTTTTTAAAATTTTTTTACATTTGGGAGACGGAGAGACAGAGCACAAGTGGGGAGGGGCAGAGAGAGAAGGAGACAGAATCCGAAGCAGGCTCCAGGCTCTGAGCCGTCAGCACAGAGCCCGACACGGGGCTCGAACTCACCAACTGTGAGATCATGACCTGAGCTGAAGTTGGACACTCAACACCCAGGTGCCCCAGGACATCCTGTTTCTTTCTAAGACATGAAATTTTAGCTCTGTCTTTTGTTTGACCTACTATGGCCACTCACACCCTTGAATCAGAGCATTTCCTTAAACAAAGTTAGCTACCTCCCTAAGAACATTTCCTCCATGCTATATAGGCATGTTAGAGTTTCAAAACCTTTGTCTTTTGTGTATAAACGCATTCTTTATAAAATAAAAATACTTTAAACGTCAATATAGAAAGATAGGTTGTATTGTGTTCGCATGTTCTTCTAGTTAAGCTCTTCCAGCTGCAAGACTAGGGGTACTCTGAACTTGAATTAGGCCAGCAAATGGGCACAGAGATAAGGGAGCTGGCCGGCGGGTACTATGGTGCTTGGGGGCCTGGAGTTGGCGACTCAAAGGGTAGAAAGTGCAGAGTCGTCTGTAGAGGGTGACAGTAGCCGAGGCATTACGATGTCAGACCACAGGGTAGAGCCAGGAGAATGCCAGCTTCAGAGGGCCCAGCTCCCAGAGGCCATGATGGCTTCTGCATGGCTCCTGTTGGATGCACTGTATGTCCTTGGGGCCTGGGTGTGAGGCGAGTCCTGTTTTCCTTAATTCCCTTTGTAGTCTTACGATAAACCCTAACACCTGAGGTAACATGAGCATGAGCCCGTCCCTCCCAACTGGGAAAATAGATACCTTGATAACATCCATGCGCATTATATAATTGTGGGGAGGGCAGAGAGGAAAGAGGGGAGACATTATCTCACCTCTGGGGCAAATCCTTGCTTTGTTGAAGTTGATGAAACATTTGAAAGTTAATCTGTTGAAGGAACTGGAATTCTCTGGGCGCAGGCCAACCCACCATCGGGAGGTGGGCTTGAATTGTTGAAGAAGTACAATGGCTCATGAGAAGAAGTGTGCCTCTGAGTCAGTAGGTCGATGATTCATGAGCAGATGATCAAGATCTAGCCAAGACAATATTAGAAATATTCAAGCATCGGAAGGGGCTCATTTTATACGTCATCTTCTCAAGGAAGGCTGCTTGGATACCCTTCTTTGCCCTTCAAGACCGACTTCCACCCCTACCAGCCTCTGCCATCTTCTACCCTCCTTCACACTGCATTGGATTATAATGATCTGTTTACCCATCTGTCACTTTGCTGGGCTCTGGGATCCTGGGAGGCAGGGCCTGTGTCTAATTCATCTTTAAATTTTTTTTTTTTAACGTTTATTTATTTTTGAGACAGAGAGAGACAGAGCATGAATGGGGGAGGGGCAGAGAGAGAGGGAGACACAGAACTGGAAGCAGGCTCCAGGCTCTGAGCCATCAGCCCAGAGCCCGACGCGGGGCTCGAACTCACGGTCCGTTCGAGCGTAAGTGGAGGGGCAGAGAGAGAGGGAGACACAGAATCCAAAGCAGGCTCCAGGCTCTGAGCTGTCAGCACAGAGCCCGACGCAGGGCTCGAACCCACAAACCGTGAGATCATGACCTGAGCTGAAGTCGGACGCTCAACTGACTGAGCCACCCAGGCGCCCCTGTCTAATTCATCTTTATATCCCCAGCCTCTAACCAATAACCTCCATACAATAGGCGCTCAATAAATTGTTGAGGGAGTGAATGAAGGAATTCACTCCTAAGACTTACCCATGTACTTTTTAAGGAGGGGAAAAGAATTCATTTTAACTTGAATATAGGTTTTCTTCCCCAAAGAGCGTATTGATAAAGAACAGCTACTGATTTCTTCCGAGAGAGAGAAAAATGAGAGAACGGTCCTCCATGCTATATTTCAAACTTATGTCAACTTTTCTTTAAAAAAAAAAAATGTCCGTCCACCAGCACTCATATCATTTTTCAAATTTTATGTCATCCTTTTTCAGATGCTGCCCATCCATCATTTTAGGCAGGGAGTATCCATCATGATAGAAGCTAAATGATTTTCAAAGCTGTCAGGGAGTGGACACCAAAAAGGTCCCCGTTTCATCTGAACAGAGTTATCTGGGGCTGGCAGTGAGGATCCTGCTGGGATAGGAGAGGTGGCATCCTGGGAGCGCCTCTCAAATTGGTTTCAAATGGAACAGAGGAAAAAAATTCATTCTAGAAGGTAGATATCAATTCTCCACGTAAAATGTCACACATAACACCCATCAGTATCACAGTTAGGCAATAGCTTCTTTACAGAGCAAGGTTTTAGGTAAAAGTTTGTGTTTCTAATGAATATGGTTTCCTTAAAAATATCTCTCGATGTAGTTTTATCTCATTTTTGAAGGAAATCAGGGGCACTGGGGTGGCTCAGTCGGTTAAGTGTCTGACTTCGGCTCAGGTCATGATCTCACGGTTTGTGGGTTCGAGCCCTGCGTCGGGCTCTGTGCTGACAGCTCAGAGCCTGGAGCCTGCTTTGGATTCTGTGTCTCCCTCTCTCTCTCTGCCCCTCCTCCACTTACTCTCTCTCTCTCTCTCTCTCTCTGTCAAAAATAAATAAACATTTTTTTAGAAAAGGAAATCATGTTTACTTGCAAAATATAGAGAAAGGTAAGCAAGAAAATAAAATTTATGAATTATCCCACCATGCAGAGATAGCCAATGTGAATATTATTTTTGGTACATTTTTCTTCCGGACACACAGACACATTGTATATGTGTCATTTGTGTGTGTGTGTGTGTATATATATATATATATATATATATATATATACACATATATACACATATATATACATATATATATATACACACACATATATGCATATTTGTGTGTATATATATATATGTGTGTGTGTGTGTGTGTGTGTATACCGAAATTATTTTTGACAAATTTGGTGTTATATTTTTTTGTGGAAATAAATATGCATATTTGCAAATAACATGCGTATATGCAAATAGTGCAAATAAATATGCATATTTATTTGTGTATATATATGTGTGTGTGTGTGTGTGTGTGTGTGTGTATACTGAAATTATTTTTGACAAATTTGGTGTTATATTTTTTTGTGGAGTTTTCTCTCCGGACTGTCTCACTAAATTATATCCTAAACATTTTCCTATGTCATTAAATATTCTTTGAAAACATGATTTTTCAAGGCTACAGTCTATTTGATTTTATGGATATACCATAATTTATTTACCTCTTGTTAGCCATGCTGATCGTCCTGGCTTTTGGCAATGTGGTATTTTATTTATTGCGTTTTCCCTGTCTTTCAGCTTTTTTGTGTGTTTGTCATCTACATAATTCTCAAGGATCATAATCTTATCTTTTTATTAGAATGTCAAAGATAGGTAAATGGATTTTGTTTTTATAACTCACAAAGACGCAACCTACAGGCGGCTTTTTGGTTGTCTCTTAAATCAGAAAGAGCTATTATATACGTTCCCTTTTATAAGATGGATTAAATTCTGTCAATTAAACGAGTGTGCTTGTATGTCTTTCCCATTTACTGATGTGTTGTGAGGTGATGTACAAGTCCTCGTTGTAGATCAGAGGAGGCTACAAATATGTCCAGAGCACATACCCAGGAGGTGTCTTTAAAGGAGAGAATAAAATGATGGCTCAGCCCTTGCCAGATTGGAATCTTAGCCCTGCCACTGTCTTGCTGGGTAAACTTGGGCATCTCTTTTGGCCTCTCAGAGTCTCAGCTTTCTTGCCCGTAAATTTTCTAGAGACAGTAGCATCTAAGATTTTGCAGGTTAGATATGAGGATTCTCTGGAACAAAGCATACGGAGTAACTATTGTGGGGTGCCCCAAACAGGGGTTATTGTTAATTGTTTATCCTGGTTTCTACCTGCTTAAATACGAGAGGTTTCTCTTTGGAGAAACATAATCCTTTTTGGGTAACCTGGTATTTGGGACTTCTTTTGAATATTCACGGCTTTATTGAGGTGAAATTTACCTACCAAAGAATTCACCCATTTAAATGTACAATTCATTGATTTTTTTTTTTAGTAAGGTTGTGGAATCGTACACTTACTTCCACAATCCAAATGTCGGGTAGGCTCTGAGATGCAAGATAAAGGAAGTTTTGCCCAACAAAAATGTGAGCCATCTCATTGTTTAGCCAAAGGAGCTTAAATGGTCATGAGTTATACCCAGGAAGTATCACCCAGAATATATGACCGGTCATACATGGTGAATATAGGTATTGCTAGTTAAAAGGGAATTAGGTAAGGCTGAGTGTCTTTGTAAAGAACTTATTCTGACGTGATTTCTGACTTAAAGAAATGAAGCAAGAATAGTGCAAAGTATCCCTAGTTATAGGTTACTGAGATTCCCCAAATATTAATATTTTACTATATTTCCTTCTTTCTTTTCATGTGCTCTAATATATCTTTATATGCATCTATGCCTGAATCCGAATCTATATTTATATGTTGTAGACATACAGCCTATGTATATATCTATATTATCAGTCTACAAATTATAGCTAGATATGTGTGTATGCACATATATCATACAAAATTATATATATATATAAATTTATATAAATATAAATATAAATATATATATATATTTTTTTTCCAGAACTATTGAGTAGTAAGGTGCAGAGATGATGTCCCTTTATCCCTAAATACTTCAGTGTGTATTTCCAAAAAGCCACATTCTCTTATTCTCTTATAATAATCATTAGAAAAGTAAAATTCACCTACTACTGCTAACATACAGACTTCTCTCAGATCTTCCCAATAATGTTCTTTTTAGTCAAATAAAATCCAAGATCAGGTGTTCTTTATAATAAACTGAAATATAATATCAAACATAAGTTTAATCTCTTTATAGGCTCAGTACCTTATAAAAGGATCAAAGGGTGTGCCTACTCTTGGTTATTTTTAGCAACTCACACAAAAGCCATTTAAAAGTCTTTCATGGTCATGTTAGATTTAAAACTACAACTCCTTCTGTTGCACCAGGCAAGGAGAATTTCTTCTTGGTATTCTCAGGAGCTGGCTGTTCCTGGCCTATAGTCAATGATTGGTAAAGGTCTGTTAACCAAACTTGGAAAGAAATCAGGTTTAAAAGTGATTTCTACATCATCGAAGGACAAAGGTATTTTAAGCTTGATTCATCTGGGGATTGTATTTTCTGTTTTTAAATTATATATATATATTTTAGAGAAAGCGTGAGCTGGGGAGGGGCAGAGGGGATGATGGGGACAGAGGGTCCGAAGCGGGTCCTCCACACTGACAGCGGCTGACAGCAGAGAGCCCGATGTGGGGTTTGAACTCATGAGCCACAAGATCATGACCTGAGCTGAAGTTGGACACTCAACCGACTGAGCCACCCAGGCACCCCTGTGTTTTCTAATTGAACTTTAGGAATTGAGGAAGATGTATAGAAACGTCTTTCTATTATTCGGGTGCCACTGGGCAAATTGTGATGTTATTAACAGTAATCATTACGAAAACCTCTGCAGTGAGACCAGTTCCAGTGCCTATGGCAATAAACTGAACTTTCTGTTTCTCAGAACCAGTCCTTCTAGAACCTGCAAATGGCCTTCAGTCTCAAACTGAGGACACTTTTGAACGGGGCACCTGGGTGGCTCAGTCGGTTAAGGTCATGATCTCATAGGTCGTGAGTTCGAGCCCTGCGTCGGACCCTGTGCTGACAGCTCGGAGCCTGGAGCCTGCTTGGGATTCTGTGTCTCCTCTCTCTGCCCCTCCTCTGCTCATGCTCTCTCTCTCTGTCTCAAAAATAAATAAATGTTAAAAAAACAAAACAAAACAAAAAACAAAAAACGGGAGAAACGGCCTGTCCTGGTTGATTGTAGCCTTGTCTAAATTTTCAAACAATGACACTGCGTGGCGGGCACGAAGGAAAACGTTAGGAGAGGCAGGTAAAGTGAAAGGGAGGAAGTTTATTTCTGTAGTTTCAGCCTCTTACATTTCCACTGGCTTTATCTGAACAAGAAGCTCAGCCTGCTTGGACATTTAGATTGCATGAACTAAACGGCTGAAAGATATTTCCAAAATGAAAACGGCTATTGAGACTTCACGGGGATTACACTGAACCAGACATAATAAGCAAAGTTAAAAAACTAATAACGAAACAGCTTAGGTTGTGATGAAGGGTCTTTCCGAGAGAAAATAAATCTAGCCACGTGCCACCTAAATATACTTTTCTGTTTTCACTGTCTAATAATATGCAGAGATTCATTTGTGGAAGGACTAAGGCCATAGTGTAAAAAAGCAGTTACCGGAACACAAAAGTTTATGCTTCTCGAAGCTCAGTGAAGAATTGGTTGGACCATCATTCTGGTCCCTGAACTTGAAGAAGGAGGGGAAAGATCTAACGAACCCCCGGCACTAAAGGATTCGGGTTACAAAAACGCTGCATGCCAAGAGTTTCAGTGAAAAATGGGAATGCGTTTGTACCAGCATTAAGCGCTTTCATCCCTCTAGAAAGTGCAAACAAATTCCAAGAGGTCATCTGGCTTCTCTGCAGCCATCCGTTTCTTAAGTCCTCTGAACATTCTGGCGAGGTGGAGACAGCACATTTTAAAATATGGGGCTTTCTCCTTCCCTGCAGGAGAGATAAGCCTTGATTGACTTTCCCTGAAGTGCGCCAGACTCGGGGCTGCTGAATCTCAAAACTCCCTGTTGCCTTTGACGCAAACACGTGCCCCGAGCAAGAGAAAGTGACGGGAAGGAGGGATCCTGGAGATACAGCAGGAGCACCAGCGTGGGCGGCTGACCTCAGAAGAAGAGAGGGGCCGCGGCTGGAGGATGCACAGTTTCCCGTCTGGCCCGAAGTTCGTAGAAACGCGGCAAGTAACCAAACGCGGCCCCCTGGAGTCTGACCACGCCTGGATCGCCAGGGAACCCGGCATCACCATTGACAGTACTGCGTGTCAGGCTTGGATTTGCGTGTTTTCTCTTTGCCAGTGGTTCCCCGGTGTCTCAGTTACTATTTTTTCCATATACTATTAGAACAAAAACAGTGTACTCAATCGGGTTGTCACGTAAGATCGCGTGCGCGCACACACACACACACACACACACACACACCTATCATCCAACATCATGGTAATTTCATTTAAAAATAGGAAAAATGCCTCACTTAAAAAAGCCATTCCCAGAGGCACCTGGGTGGCTCAGTCGGTTAAGCGACCGACTTCGGCTCAGGTCACGATCTCACGGTTCACGAGTTCGAGCCCCGCATCGGGCTCTCTGCTGTCAGCCCACAGCCTGGATCCTGCTTCAGATTCTGTCTCCCTCTCTCTCTGCCCCTGCCCCATTCACTCTCTCTCTCTCTCTCTCCCAAAAACAAAACATTAAGAAAAAAGCCATTCTGAAAAAACAAAATTCTGAGAAGGGTACAGGGGAAAAAGTCATTCTGCAAATGTACCACCCTAATTCAAGATGTAGATAGTAGGGAAATTATATGCACGGAAAGATGGGAATGTGAGAATTCTCTGTACTTTTCCATCTTTCTATAAACCTAGGACTGGCCTAAGAAAAAATAAAGCCTATTAATTTAAAGCAATGCTGTAAGATAGTGTAGCTGCTTTGTAAAAACAGTTTGGCAGGTACCCAGAATGCTGAGGATAGAATCATATGACCCAGCAATTCCACCCATAGGTATAAATGCAAACAAATAAATAAATAAAAAATTGGAAACAGGTATTCAAACAAATACTTGTGTATTCATAGCAGCGTTATTCACAATAATCCAAAGGTGGAAAACACCCAAATGGTTATTGACAGATGAATAAATAAGGAAAATATGTCATATCCATACCAAGGAGTATTATGCAACCATAAAAAAGAATGAAGTTCTGACACTGGCCATGATCTGGTTGAACCGTGAAAATACTATGCTAACTGAAAGAAGCCAGACATGATGGGTCACATTTTGCATGCTTCTATTTATATGAAATACCCAGAAGAGGCAAATCCATAGAGGCAGAAGGGAGATTAGAGGTTTTCAGAGGCTGGGGGGGGGGGCACCGGGAAATGACTTGCTAATGGGTATGGGTGTCCTTTGGGGATGGTGAGAATTTTTGGAGTAGACAGATGTGATGGTTGCACAAATTTGTGAATGTGCTAAATGCTCCTAAACTGAACACTTCACAATGGTTCATTTTATGTAATGTACATTTTACCTTAAAACTAAAAATAGAGACGCGTCCTACAAAATAGCTGACCCATAGTCCTCAGTATTGTCAAGGTCATCAAAAACAATGGAAGTCTGAGAAACCGTCACAGCCAGGAAGCTCCGAAGGAGACATTATAACTAACTGTAATGTGGTATCCTAGACGGGACCTTGGAACACAGAGAGGACGTTAGATAAAAAATAAGAAAATGTGAATTAAGTACAGACTTTAGTCTACAATAACACAGCAATATTGCTTTATTAATCATAACAAATGTAACATACAAATGTGAGATGTTAATAAGAGAGAAAACTGGATGCAAGGTATATGGGAATTCTCTGCAATATCTTTTCAATTTTTCTCTAAACCTCATTAGTTTAAGGTATTAAAAGTTTAGAAAGAGGTGGCTATCTGAGCCTCTCCGCAATCTGCCCCCGCTCCTTTTTTCCTGCCTATTTTGCAAACTCATGGCCTGCAGGAGGAGCAGACAAGGACCAACATCAGGCTACTGAGGGGGGACGGGGCACAGAGGGAGAGGCCACATCAGCCCGGAGCTGCCTGTCTCCACACTCTTTGCTCCCCTGAGAATAATGGAATAAAATAACCATTTAGAAAGGGCCATTCTTTTAATTTTGTTTAACTAAAAATGCACTGTTATCACATATATTCATTTTCTAGGTTTGCCATAACACGGTAACACAAACCGAGTGGCTTAAAACAACAGAACTGTATTGACTCACAGTTCTGGAGGCCAGAAGAGTGAAATCAAGGGGGCAGTGCCGGGGCCCCTCTGAAACTCTGGATAGAATCGTTCCTTGCCTCTTCCCGGCGGTGGTCATTGAGCCTTGGTTCACAGCTGCCTGGCTCCAGTCTCTTTCTCCGACTTTATACAGATCATCACATGGCCCTTCTCTTTCCGCCTCTGTCTTCGCACAGTATTCTCCTCTTCCAGTGATGCCATCATAGTGGATTAGGGCTCGCCCTAGTGACCTCATCTTAACTTGATTATATCTGCAAAGTCCTCATCTCCGGATAAGGTCACATTCATAGACAGCTGTGAGTACAGCCACAATGTAATCTTCTGGGGGGACACAGTTCAACCCATGAAACAGGATTCTTCTTGTTCAATGGTGGGCCCATGAAAACATTTTCAGACACCATCACGGGTCTATTCACTGGTATTTGGGATGAAGGACGCGCGTGTGATCTTTTTTTCTAACGTCACAACTTTATGAGGTAGGACCCTATTTGTGCCCGCTGACGTTCTCTCCCATTTTGCTGGTGATGCAGTTGAGGTATAGGAAATTTTAGTTGTCTTTTTTTCGGGCTGCACAGCTGAGAAGCGACAGAGCCAGAATTTAAGCCTAAACTAGGTTAGAAGTTTTTGCCCTTTCCACTAGTGACGCTGTACTTCATCACATGGTTTTTGGCCGTCCACGTTCTTAATGAATCAGAGCAGGAGACTGCCAAGAGTTGCTGACTGGAGGTGATTTGGGGGGGGGGGACATTCTTATGTTCCTCCGTATTGGTTTAGTCTTTCCCTCCTTCGTGTTTCCTGCCACTGTCCTTAGTGAACTGAAGGCTTGCCTCATACCCTGGTGTGCAAGCCTCTCTCCCCCTCCACCATTCTGGCTTTCGAGTCTGATTTACTGATATCTACTTGTCTCCATGATAAAACGGAGAAAGCTTTTACCAAGTAAGTTTATCATAGAAATGTAACTACTATGTGTATTGTGCAAAATGGTCCCCCCCACTCCCCCGCCTTTTTTTTTAAATCCAGGCAAATACATTGGAGTCATTAATTTGAATACTAAGTACAAGGTGCTGTTTAAAAATCCACAAGATGAATAACAAATCATAATTCTGGCAAGGCGAAGGCATTCTTCAAAGCCATCGTTTTTATAATCCGTAGACGATACTACGATCGTAGTCGTTGATGGCTGATTTAGAGTTTAGCACATGTGCCATTACCTTTCCGGGGGATATATTTCATGCACCCTCACGTTGCAAGCAGTTCCTGACTCCAAAACGGAGGGGGGTCACGCGGCTGTGCGGAGAGCCTCCTCAGGGTGGCTGCTGCCCCTTCACCCTGGGGTTCACACGGGGGTCCCTCCCCCAGCTGCTCCGAGGACCCGCCGCACGACTGCAGCCACCCCCGTCAGCACGCCGCCGAGGCCCGGGAGAATATTTCCTTGTTGATCAAAGTCTCCGCGCTTTGAGGCTGCGCGGCATTTTTGCAGCCGGAGTTAACATGACAGAGGTGGGCGGAACTCCTACTCTGCGCTGATCGCTGATCGTCCCCAAAGCAGCTCTGTCATTACTGTGGCATGGTGTGGGACACGGGGAGCCGGAGCTGATGAGAGCCTTGCTCACTTCCCCTCACCTGTCAGCATTCTGGTACGGGCCCCAGAATTCTGTCAACTCCTCTCCGGAGAGCCTTCTCAGGCAAGAGGCCGGCTGGAAACGGAGGAGGCATTCATTCATGCCCCTAAAAACAGCCTCTCAGCCAGCGATGGATGTGAGTCGGGGGATAAATACTCCAGCTTCCTTGCTTCTTCCTCCCCGTCTCTTAGTTCCCCGGCAGGACTGGGCCCCAGTCGCCCTCGGGGTCAGCACGCGTGATGGCACACAGTCCAGCGGCCTTCCCTCCCGTCTTCTTTCCTCGCCGACTACCGGGTCTTCCTGGGAGCAGGTCCAGAAGGAGGTCCCTGCACTCCTGTCTTTGTCTTAGGGCTTCGTTTTGGGAGAACCCAACCCAAGACAGCCACCGCACTAGAGAGTGGTTGTCTATTTCCATTGCAAGTGACAGAAACCCCAACTTAAACTGGCTCAAGCAGAAAAAGAATTTATCGGCTCATGTAATTGAACAGTTCAGGCTAATAGCTCCAACCTCAGGCACCATTGGACCTACTTCTTTAAACGATGTTACCAGCCCTTGATTTCTCTCTTTCCTTCTCTCTGCTCTTGCTCTCCTCTGCATTGACTTCTTTCTCCGGAAGGGGAGCTTTGCGGTAGCCACAGATTTAATGCCGGAGGGAAAGGGAGCGACTCCTTTCGGAGAACTCCGGCAAAGTCCTGAGACGAGATCTGATTGGCTGTGGATGGGTCATGTGCCCATCTTGGACTCCAGATCAAATTCTAAGATGCGATCTGATTGGCTCTGGCTGGGTCATGTGCTCAGCTTGGACTCCAGTCCTAAGGTGCGCTATGATTGGCTCTGGCTGGGTCATGTGCCCATCTTTGAACCAGTCGCTGTGCCCAGACCCCTATATCTGGCTACTCTTGGGCCTCACCGCCATGAGGAAGGCTGCACCTAGTCTGTGGCTAGGAGGGAAAGAAGACAGGGTGTGGTTGTTCTCCAAGAAAAACTAATGTTCTTTTACCAACAAATCAGCGCTGTAGAAATCCACACCCACACCTTCTGACTAGTACTGCCTTCTTCTGAGAACAAGTGCTATCTTCCAAGAAAAAATAATCTCGTTCCAGTTCGTTTCAAGTAAACTATGTCATGAATGTTTTACTATTACTGGGGACGCTGAGATGCAGAAAGGGAGTGAAGTTCCTAGGAACCATGAACTAATTATTTTAAAATGTATTAATCACCTCATCTGCAGTTTTTTGTTTGTTTCCCAGTAGAATTATGGGAGATGACAAAGGGGCACATGATCAGGGTTCAAAGGATAGAAAATATTCTAGAAGGGGCACCTGGGTGGCTCAGTCGGTTGGGCGTCCAACTTTGGCTCAGGTCATGATCGCACGGGTTGGTGGGTTCGAGCAGGGGTTGGTGCTGACAGCTCAGAGCCTGGAGCCTGCTTCGGTTCTGTGTCTTCCTCTCTGTCTCTCTGCCCCTACCCCGCTCGTACTCTGTCTCTCTCTCTCAAAAATAAACATTAAAAAAATTGAAAAAAAAATATTCTAGAAGAAGGCAATGTTTACATATTGCAGGATGAGGAGAGCTGGGAGGGACTGGGGTGGAGGCTTTTTGGCCCCTCGATTTGGCTCTTCTGATTGAGTTTTCATGTAACAGAAAACTTCAGAAGCTAATATGGTCACATTTCATTTCTGCCCATAAAACAATAGTGTGCCACTTACTGTGGCTTTATTTGCACATTGCAAAAAAAAAACAAAAAAACAAAAAAACAAAAAAAACAACCCAAAATGTAATGGCTTAGAGGTCAGCACACTGTTTCTATAAAGGGACACGGACCAAATATTTTAGGCTTCATGGGCCAAGAGGCAAAATAGAGGACAGTATGTGGGTACTGAGGTAGCAATAGAGAAAACAAATTTCCACGAAATTTTTCTTGATGAAATTGAAAATACAGTAATAATGCTCAAGTTCAAGGTTTTGTAAAACGGGCCTATTCATGAGAGAAAAAGAATTCTTACTTTGCAGGGGATAACGTTTTCTTTAATTGGGATTCAAAGTTAGTGTGTTCACAATCATGAAAGTGATCACAAATATTCATTTGTAAAAACCATTCTTCCCTGGCCACGCAAACACGTGTAGCCGGCTGAATCTGACCCACAGCCAGTAGTTTGCTGACCTCTGGCTTAAACAAAAAGAGAATTTATTGACTCACATAGTTGAAAAAATTTGGAGGTAGTGCAGGCTTCAAGCCGAGCGAATTCAGAACTGCAGTTTCTTTTCTTTGAGAGTGTCTTCATTCTACCCTCCTACCTAGGTTGGCTTTCTCCTGAACCTGGATTCCTTCAAGGTTGCCCTTGGAAACTGACACTGCCTGCTTCCTTATTCATATCCAGTGAGGGCGAGAGAATCCCTTCTCTGGGCCACTGAGCAAATGTCCTGAGCTTCCCTCTTGTAGGAGCGAAGCTGAGCCGATCACGTGACGAGGGGGTGGCACCGATAAGAGAATTTCCCTGGGTCCAAATCTCAGCTTCTGTGCGGTGACAGCGACATGGGGTGAGGGGAGCAACGGCGACACCTCCCCCCCACAAATAAACTTCGAAGAGTTAGGACACCGGGGGCAGGGCAGACGGGCAATTTGTACAAAGTGAACATATTGGGACCTTATCTCTAGGTTTCTGTATCTTGGAGAGGTCTTGTTACCCTGGGATATATTTGTATTATTAGGCTGTGTTTTCTCAGAACGAACAGTAGGAATTATTAAAAAGTAGTTACGGCAGTGGTTCTCGGAGGCTCTGTCCTCAGCACCTAAAGTCTTGCCCCTCGAATTGATTCCTCATTAACAAAACTTTAACATTCACCTGAGTGTTTCTGTCAGTTCTACGTCCTCTGGCTTTTAATGGATATTTTCTATTACTTTCTCCTTCTTTGAAAGGGATCCCTGAGAGGAGGCATTCAGTAGCCTTGACAGAATGATTGAGTCATGCCTCTTTTTAATTTTTTAGGGCGTAAGCCTGATTTTCTCCACGCCTAGCCTGGCACTTCTGATAACATGGAGGGGTCCGGTCTGTGGATTTCCCTGGGCAGTTACCACAGGTCCCCGTGCGGATGAAAATTTGTCTTAGGAAATAGATCACATGTTTTCCCATTGTATATGACCGTTTTTAAATGTCGCTGAAGGCCTTAGTGAGCCATAAACTCATATGATGTCATATCTCATATGATCAAAAAACATCGGGAACGCTCTTCTAGGTATGGACTATGGAGTCCTATGGTACAGGACTATAGAAATTATGAGATGAACATGTCAGAGCCTAAATTCTTAGGAAATTCATAACATAGTAGGGATAAAGGAATATTGTAGACAGGACGCCTTTGGTTACGAGCAACAGAAATTCAATTCAAACTGCCCAAGAAGGAATGCGCTAGGTTATTTGACCGAAAAGTTCAGAAGTACGAATTTACTTAGCTCACTCGTGTGTGCCTAGATCCAGAGTCTAAGTTGTCTCATCAAAATTTAGTCCGTCCCCATTTCCTGGTTTTGCTTTCCTCTGTGTTGGATTCACTCTGTGTGTGTGTCACTGCAGTGTAGACAAATACCGTCCAGGATTACGTGATGGAAGCTCCAAACTCCTACGTCCCTCTAGCAGGAAGAGACATTCACCTTCTCCATAGTTCCTTTGAATTAACTCCCAGTGGTTGGATTTTTCATGTGAACCAACCAGCATGGCAACAGGAATGGAAGATACTGACAGGACGGATTTGGGACACGTGTCTCTATGCATCTGGGAAGAGGTTAGCGCCAATCAAACCATATGGACTGATGATTCAGTCTGTGGATCTTTGAGGGGACAAGGAAACGAACGCTCTTGTAAGGCAAAGGGAGAGTAAACTCTGGAAAGGCAAAAAGAGCTAACACTCCCTGGAAACAATAGAATCCACGCCCCAAGGAAGAAAATAATGAATGACAGGAGAGAGACTCAGCTGCTCCTTCAGTGCTTTCTTTCATAGGTATTTACTGAAACTTTTTATTTTAGCAGAGACTGTCAATTGCCAATATCTACCCCCACCGTCTGTTTCTTCTTCCTCACAGAGTCACTGACTTTGTCCAAAGCCCCACCCCCTTTAAAGGGCCATGCGTTTGAGAGAAGGCTGCGGTATCTCCTAACCCAGGGGCAGATCCTGATTGTCATGTCAGCCCTGTCCGTTTTGCTATGCGACTTAAATGTTGCGACATTTTGGGCAATGAAATGTGAAGTCTCTAGGAAGCTTCCAGAGAAGCTGTTCTTGCGCTTGGAAAATATATATAATTAGGAGACCTCTTAAAACCTTAAGGAAGCTATCCCGTAGACCTAGCTCATGTGAAAGCAATGTTAAAGTAGCTTGGGTTCTTGCATGCTGTCACAGAGGACACTAATGACTCCAAAAGTGACCCCCCTCTAGATTTCTAGCTGTATGGGAAAATTACTTCCCATATTCAAGTGACAGTGGGGTTTCGTGTGACTTGCAGTGAATGCAACTCCTATTTGCCATGGGCCCTGAGCCAGGCCCTCAGGATAAGAAATGAATTGGATATATGCCTCCTGCTCATGTGAGGCCTACAGTCTACTAGGGTAGAAGTTGTTATTTTTCTCGGTTTATTCCACTCCTTGCTCTCCGCAAGGTCAAAGCATCTCTGGGGAGTGGATCAAGAAAACCGGGAAGACAAAGTCCACCAGCGCGGCCCCTCCCTGATCACATGCTGTGGCCTTGCCAAGAGAATCGTGGAGCCTTTGGAGCCAATAGCTCTCATTGTCGGGAAACGACATTTAAAGCGCCTGGCCCTCCACTGTTGGGTCAGGACCGCCATCTTCAAAGACAATGGAAAACACTTACTTCTCTGTTCCCACTTTTAAAACCCCAATTACAGGCACGATGAGGCTCTGTGGAACCCCACCAGCACCAACAAAAATGAAGCACTTAGCTCATGCAATCTTGTCTCTTTATTTTCAATATCACTTACAATATAAGCTTTTTACAAAATCAAATCCTTTCTCACCAATGATATGATTTTCCCTGAAAAGGCTTTGAAGTACCCTGCCGTTATCACTTCTGTACACAAACATTAGCAGAAGCCCTGCCAGGCAGGAGGGACAAAAATAATTGTTCAGCCTTCATTTTAATTTAACCTTTCGCAAATTCCTACTTTAAAAAAGTTCCCCTTGACTTACTGGCATCATATGGAGATAATTTATGAGGCAGTCCATTCTTGTTAAGACAGCGAATCTCCATGAATCTTTTCCGCCATGAAAGACTGTCCTGGACCCTTCACCCCTTTTAATTTAGGCATCTTGCTCTCTTTCTTTACCATTTGCATGGGTCCTTTTGTCACCTTAACACTCTTGTCTAATGGTTTCTGTACAATTAAGGCATTATGGAGGTGAACGCTAATATGTCTCTGAAAATTTACGGAGTCCATATATCTTGATGTTGCAAAAGGATTTGCCAGAAACTGACTAGGAATGCAGGTGTCCCGCTCTTCTAGCTGGTATGCGAAACGGAGTTCATTATCTGTCATATTGGTAGTGGGACTAAGCAGAGACCGTGGCCAGGAAGGTGTGAAAAGAGAAAGGGTAGCCAGCGAGGTGTAAATCAAGAGGCACCCACTGGTTGAAACTGTTTTAGCATCAGATTTAGCACAAAAGTGGTTGAAAATGTCGGCTCTGCATTCAAATCTCCCTGTGTTCAGATTCTCGCTCAAACATACATTCGCCATTCACTTTTTTATCATAATGTGTCTAACCTTCAGTTTCTCCCTTGCCAAATGGAGGCATATTTAGAACACAACCCTGGGGTGCCTGGCCGGCTCAGTCGGTTAAGTGGCGGACTCGATTTTGGCGTAGGGCATGATCTCACGGTTTGGGAGTTCTAGTCCCGCATCGGGATCTGCACTGACAGCATGGAGCCTGCTTGGGATTCTCTGTCTCCTCTCCCTCTCTGCCCATTCCTCACTTGCGCTCTCTCTCTCTCTCTCTCTCTCTGTCAAAATAAATAAATAACCTTTTTTTTTTTTTTTTTTTTTTACGGAAGAGCACAATCCTAACTCTGGCTCACCAGGTTCTGCTTGATCTGGTCTCTGCCTGGGCTTCAGCCCCTGTCACGCTGAGCACTGTAATTCTACCCTGTTGGCCTCCTTCAGGTGCTCGCGTGAAACAGCTCCTTCCGACCTCCCGGCCTTTGCTTGTGTGGCTGCTTCCTCCTCCGTGAAATACTTTCCCCCCAGATGCTCACAGGGAGGGCTGCTTCTCCTCCCTCATGGACCAGGAAGGAGAAGGAAGCTTACCTTCTCGCAGGAGATCCTCATCAAAGCATAGGTTCCCCAAAGGCAGACCTGAGTAGTTTCTTTGGGAGGGGACTCCAGGAATCAGTCCCAGGAAAGGAATAAGGAAACGGGGGGAGTCGATTACAGGTGATATTAATGAGAAATTTACTACTATAGACAAGTCAATCTGCTGGGGAGTCTCTGGGAGACTGTGTAGGACCTCCTTAAAGTTGTCCCCGTAACGGGGCCTGGGGGCCAGGATAGTTATCCACTGGTGCATTCCTCCTCTGCCGAGGGTCACTCCTGGAGGTGTTAATTATCTAGCACTTCTGGCCTCTGCTGCCACGGCGCTGAGCATGAGGCCACACTGGAGGAAGCCCTACGACAAAGAGAGGCAGGTGCTAGAGGTAGGAAGTCCTCTACCTGGTATATGAGGGAATTGCCCACCAGGCTTCAGGTGGCATTATGAGTGGACCAAGAGAATACGGTGGCTGCTGACTGGCCTCTAAATGCCTCACTTTTTCTCTATTCCTTTAACCTGTCTGCTGTGGTCTGAATGTTTGTGTTCCCCTCAAATTCATACGTTGAAGCTTTAATCCCTAAAGTGATGATCTTTGGAGATGAGGCCCTTAGGAGGTGATTAGGTTTAGCTCAGCCCCTATGATAGGATTAGTGCCTTGAGAAGAGGGGGAAGAAACCAGACCCCCCCCTCTTCTCTCCACCCTGTGAGGGAACAGCAAGAAAGAGGCCAACTGAATCCAGGAAGAGGGCTCTTGCCAGAACCTGACATGTTGGCACCTTGCTCTTAGACTTTCAGTCTCCAGAACAGTGAGACATAAGATGTGTGATTTAAGCCCCCCCTCCCCATCTGTGGTAATTTGTGAGAGCAGCCTGAGCTGAGTGAGACCCTGTCCGTTGCTTTGACTCCACTTACCGTGATTGGTAATTACACTTTTATTTATTTGCATGTTTATTAAAATTATATGTTATGGGGTCTACGATCACAGGGAATATGTGTGTTTGTTCTTGAATGTTTCCTGAGTGATCCGCAAAATGAATGATATTCAAAATATTTACAAACCACCATGGCAGGGCTGTTGATCATTCACAAGTTTGCCCACCTCATAGTTAGAGGAAGTTTCTAGCACTGGAATGGCAATTCTATGACATGAGGCATTTAAAGTAGATCAGACCTTTGTTGGTGAAAATCCTGAGATTCTTCCTAAAGCCAAACCTTACAGGTTCAAAGTACAGTAAGGGGGGCAAGTTAAAGCCCGAGGATCTCAAAGATGAGCGTCTTGGGAATGAACATGAAAGATTTTTTTTTTAAAGAGTAGAATAAGCAAGATGAATTTTTGCATATTTAAAAATTAAAATGTGCGTGTGTATGTGTGGTGTGTGTGTGTGTGTGTGTGTGTGTGTGTGTGTTTTAGGTTCCACTAAAAGCCCATTTAAAATCTACTTGAGTGCTTTTTCATTTGGTTTGTAAGTATTCAGAACAGCAGGATAAAAGTTCAACTTTTGGCAAACCTCTACCTTCTCAAGCCAGGATGTATGACTAAAAAATTGGAAGAGGGAAACAAATCTAACACCTACTTTGGGAATATGCGGACGGGTTTCTCCCTAAAAGGTTAACTAGAGACAATAATTACTTTTTCCAGAAATCACCCGAGTGACATGCTGCTGTCTTGATTTCATTGCCGTTCAATGATGTGCATTTCTTGCCACTTATAAAGGAAACAAATGAGGTTAGATGGCAAAGATTATGAAAGGAATTAGCAATAATGAGCCTGGTAACAAAAAACATTATTATAGAAAATCGAGTTGACCTTACTTTCATAATTATTCGCCTTAATTGTTTTTTTGTAGTGTAATTTGAATGAAATTAAATAATACTAATATTCCCCCTGCCACCGACTAGGAATTTTATGTAAAGATTAATAACTTTCAAAACTAAAGATTTGGCTGCTATCTTTCTAGAGACCACTGTTGCTATCCCGGAAGCTATATGTCCTCAACGTGATTGAAGGTCACCTATGTCAAGACCTATAATTTACTCCTCAAATACCTTGAGTCATGTGGCCCAGTGGCATGGGAATCAGGGCATCTGCTTCTAAACTTGATGGGATTCGATGTTCTCCTGATCTTGGTCCTCATGGACTTTTCCCACTTTGCCTCCAGCATATTGGTCTTGGTGGATCAGCCATGGCTGACACTTCCGTGTAAGGGAGCCAGACTTTTTCAGTTTATTTGCTTGGGCATAATTGGAGTCTGGAACTTAAAGTCTTCTTAGGACACTCCTTTAGAGCATCCCACACGTAAAACTGGGATTTTGAAAGTGGATAAATATGGCGCTTTTTACTTTTTTCATAATTTTGGACAATAGCAATAGAAGATTTGTGCATTTTTCATGTACCAGGCACTGAATTGAGTCATTCACATGCACCATGTCACTTAGCCTTTTCTATAACTTAATGACATAGGTACAATTGTCATCTCTGTTTTGCAGATAAGGAAACTGAGATTTTAAAGGTTGGATGAGTTGCTATGGTCTGAGCAGCGCTGATCCAGGATTTGGACCCTCCCATCTGATCCCCAAGCTCTTAGTTGGTGGGTTGGAATCAAACTGGCAGAAGTATTGGTCTTGGCATTTGGTAGCTTGTGGTCCCTCTCAGCTCCCTCGCTTAACTTCTTTATATATAGCTAAGATCTCTCGGTTCGAGTTCACACTTACAAAATTGGAATAACACTAACCTACTGAGTTGCAGTGAATATTAAATGGAGAACACAGTGAATTGCCTTGAACCTCGATGAACAGCAAGGGTACTCAATAAATGATCACTTTTCCTCGTGACTTTTCCCCTCCAAGGTCTGGAAAACATTTAGCACAATGCTCGGCCCATTGGAACCAATCAGTAACATTATTAGCTAATGTTATTTAGCTAATAACATTAGCTATTATTTACTGAGAATCTGCCAAATGCTGGCCCCCTATGCTTTGCAGGTGGCATATCTCTAATCGTCACAACCACCTCAAGCTATAGATACTATTTTTGTGCCCATTTTAGAGAGAGTGGCTGGGCGATGTCCACCTGGTAAGCAGTGGAGGTGGGGTTGAGGCTCAGAACCTAAACTCTCAGTCAGTCTCGTAGGGTCAGCTACTGTGGTTCATTACGTTAACTCTGTGAGTCTATGATTGGCTTGTAATATCTCCTTTCCATCACAGCTGAAGTGATAGCTCTCATTTGAACTCCAGTGGCCTTCACTGTCTGTCTAAACCAGCAGACAATAGATCATGCCCTTGAATTTATTGCGGCCTTTTATGCTTTCTGAAGTGTGTAAATCACTATTGCCTTCGTTCATTCACTGAGTCAGTCACTCAGTCACTCAGCAAACATCATTGTATCTCTATTATATTCCAGATACTGTGGAGGTGCCGAGGGTACAGTGGAGAACAGAAGGGGTATGGTGTCCATTAAGGGGAGAGCCAGATTTTATGGGGATTAAACCCTTCCATTTGGAGGGCTCTCTTTTGGAAGAGAACATTAAATTACGTACACAAAATTAAAGGCCTCAGAAGGGGCCTGTGTAGGCCCTGGGTCCTGAAACTTAAACTCATGAGCTCAGTGGTGAACGTACTACTGGAATTTGCCATTATGGATTTTAGAATGCTAGGATCTGTTGAAGGCCAGATATAGGAGGGAAGCCTTGAGACCCCAATAGCCATCAACAGACCAAATCAAAACGAAGTAGAACGTAAATATGACCGTAGACCTTGAGGAATTGTGAAAATCCTTGCTTCAGGTGACCTTGAAGGGACTGACAGCTGAATTTACTCAATGTGCCATCCACACAAGTTCCTAAAAGTCCTTTTCCCCAAGGTGGCCCAATCAGATTAATGTTAATATAGGCCATTTGGAGGTTTGGACTAGAGCAGTGATTCTCAACCTCGAAGACACATGAAAATATCTGGAGAGATTTTTTGTTGTCACAATGGGGCGGGGGGGTGCTACTATGGAGCAGGAGGCCAGGGATTCTGCTAACGTCTTGAAGTTCACAGGAGCTGCCCCATAGCAAAGAGTTATCTGGTCCCCAATATCAGTAGTGCTGAGATTTTTAGAGCCTGACCCAGAAGACACGGAGAAACAAGTCTCCTACAAAGTAATTAATTAGCTAATGAACTAAATAACTAGTCAGTTAACTAACCAACCAGCTAATGCTGTGGAGCTGTTTTGACTGGATTGATGGCGACGTTTCCCCCGAATTAATAATCGGTCAATTTGTGGGTGGGAAAGCCTGTTGAGTTGGTTATCGTATAGAACCAGTCTCTCTGTTCAGTTACAGTGGCAATGACAATGTGCATGTGTGTGCACAGGTGTGCGTGTGCGTGTGTGCGTGTGCACGACGTTACCTGGCAAACTAATAACTTTTTCCTTGACCTGAAGTTTCCAGTGTGGTTGTGTATCAGTCACAGCTTTGAAGTCTCTGCACAAATTATCTACTTTATTCCTCACTCCAACACTGTGGATGGGATTAGTCCCATTTCGTAGACAAGGGCTCTGAGCCTTGTAGGTAAGAGGAGCCGGTCCCAGCCCAGGCTTCTCAGCCCCAGAGACCTGGCTGTTAGCTGGGATCTCTGAAATGTCCTTGCTCCACACCCTCCTCAATGAGTTTTGCTCCCACCAGACATTTGCATTATTATTTTCCTGATTTTAAAAAATTTAAATAAATTTGACCTCAGCCTTTGAGATCCTGGAATTATGGGTTCGGTGCAATAGCATGTATTATTTTTCTAGTAAATTTTGGGGAAACACCACCTTAAACCCACGATGTGGAATTCCTTCTTGCCAATATCAAAATGGATTTTTAATGATCAAGCACTATATAAGTGGAAATTATTGCAATAATGGATTCATTAATCCATGTGAGGGCCACGGAGCACCCTCTAGAAGAGGGTTGAATGGCCACATTAAAGTAAGATCAGCAAAATAAAGAGTGATGATAAAGTAACAGATTAAAGGAACGCGCTTTTAAGGGGCTCCTGTGATTATATGCAATCAAAGGAGAGCTAGTGGGTTAGCTCATTTCTGCCGAGCACAGTTACATAGCGTTCAATTTGATAAAGGAGTCTGCAGTAACTTTCAAACAGAGAAATGGGAATTAGTGACATTCCCTCTCCAATTACTAATTTTATAGAAACGCAAACAGCTCAGCAAAGGGACATATTGTCTGTTCCGGGGCTTTCCATGAACAAATACCTTGGATAGTGAGATGACGCCCTGAGTGAAGCAGGTGCTGATTTCTGATGTTCCCTGGAGTTCTTTTATTTTGTTGTCAATAGGTTTTGTAATTGATTGGGGGGGAAGACACAATAGGGTAAGAACAATACCAGGGTTATCTCAAGAGTTCTAGAGAAATGATTTGTGTCAAATGAGGTGAGTATTCTTTTTTAATTTATATGTAGTGCAGTTCACAAGCTAAATTCTTATTGATTTAGCCTCTCCCCACCACCCCCTCCATTCAGCTGGGATAAACCCTCGTGGCAAATCTTCTATGAATAAAATTGTCAACATCTCCTAGGAGTGACTCAATCTATGATATCTGTAGACTTCAAATATGAGTGTGGCTGGCATAGTATAAGGAAAATAACTGCCAGAATATAAGAAAAGCAGGTGGATTCCCCCACCTGATTATGATTAACACACCTTCGCAATGATTCTTGACCAAGATTTGTAAATAGTGACTGTCATGGCTAATTGAAGTGTTTCCTGTAATTCCCCATAGACGTTCAGCTTCTATCATGCCAACGTAAAGAATTGCTTTGGCGGAATAGCTTCAGGATAATCTCATCTTTTATAATCCTCGTGATCCCCCCCCCCCCCCAACTAGGCTTGAGAAGTAGGGAGGAGCTTTGTCTTGATTGCCAGTCCTTAAGATCTTCCCTACGTGGCACTTCCCGCATTCTACCCAAATGCATTGTTCGTTATCTGCCTTTCCACTTGCATCATGGGCTTATGCAAAGCGACTTCCCATGGGGCTTTAAGTGTAGCAGGTATCTAGCAAACGTCCACTAAAGAAATGAATTCCTCTCTCTCTTGAACTCTTTTCTCTAGACCAGTGCTTTTCAACAGGGGGCAGTGTTGCCCCTCAGGGTGTATTTTGCAATATCTGGAGACATTTTGGGTATCCCAAGTGGGGTGAAGGTAGGGTGCTACCAGGGAGGTAGAGGCCAGCGATACTGCTAAACACCCTACAGTGCACAGAACCACCCCACCCCCCAGCAAAGAATTACCCAGCCCCAAATGTCAATAGTACCCAAGTAGAAAGCCCCTCCTCTAGAGGTATCTCACACAAACCTAGAAAGGGAGATGCATTTTCTGTGACGCCGATAGACCTAAAGCCTCTCAGAGGTACCCTAGCAATACACTCACCATGTATTTTTGTCCAATTTGCACCTGTAGGCGGCTACTGGCAGGTTTTGGATTTGGCTAAGGGAAAGACCTGGGAATTCATTTAATCTGGGTTTAGTGGAATCTGCGTGTGTGGTTCTAGGTCACCATCTGTATAGTTAAGTTGCTACTCACTGTACTGCTCGTAGCTCAACATTCTGGGATGGCTTCCAGAATATTCCTAATGCCCACTTTGCCATCTTCCCCAGGACGGAGACACAAAGGTATAGGCTAGAGGTTCTATAGAGATACGAGTATTTCCTAGGCACCCAGCACTTGATGTATGTGGGTAGTGGAGAAGATACAGGTTTAAGACCTATGGAGCCAGAAACCAGTCGTGCGAAATTTCTGCAGTCATTAAATGTATAAATTGAAGCAGAGGATTAATTTCGTTGTCATGATGCCATGACCAAGCAGAATTTCTTTCCTGCCGGAAATAAACTTGATAGTACATTGTATACAATTTTAAAAGCACCGTAGATTATTATTGTTTTTAAAAAGCGATGTCAGATAAAACTTACCAAGAGTTCTTGAATTGTAAGGCATAAACCTGTACCAGTAGTAAGAAGGCAAGTGCATCTTATATGTGGGGTCACATGTGTTGTGTGTCCCAATTATCTAATAATATGCAACCAATTTCAATTAACCGCTAGAGACAGGTCTGAATTACGTGACTTTTTAATGGAAGATATTGAAAAATTATTGTCATAAAAAAGGCTATCAAATGGTGGTATGCAGTCTAAAATGTGGAAAAGAGATGTATTATAGAGGTATATCAGGCAGTGAATTAATAGGAACTGTTGTGTGTTTTTTCTGGATCTTGTGAGGCATGTGGTATTTTTAGCTTTTGAAAATTTGTGGTTTCTTATTTCATAAATATTCACTTCTGTGCCTGATTTTACATTCTTGCATTGTTGTTCGTGGTTAGCATCTCCAAATTGTATAAACTTCAGGCCCAATGTAGGCAGGACCTTCCCATGCCCAGATGACTCATGCACTGATAGCTCTAGACTAGACCTATCCTGTGAGCCCCTTTGAGTGCTAGATTCACATTCAATCACCTTGACCTCAGCTTTGAGGTACGTGGAATGTCAGAGACATCTCCAAACCCAGTATGTCCAAAATCGGTCTCATAACACGGTGCCCCCCTTCCCCATTCCCCCAACATAGAGTTCTGTCCGTGTTTTCTCTCGAGGAAGGGAAATTACCTATTTGAAAACCTGCAAGTCTAGGGCTCATCCTTGGTACGTATCTTTTGGCCACCCCTTTCCCTGGTTCATGGCATCCTGCCTTTTTTAGGTTTTGAATATCTTCGACATCCATTTGTTTCCCTCTCTACTGCCTCCATTTGTCTGGTCCAAGGTACCATGACCGACATCTTGAACTCTGAGAACCTCCAGAGGCCCATTCGTTTTACCCCTGGCTCCCTTTGAAACCACTCTCTACAGAGAGTCCAGGGTGATCTTTGTGAAATACAGATCTAATCATGCCAGGTCCCTATGCAAATCTTTGGGTGGCTCCTCAGTGCTCTGAAGGTTATAAACCAAACGACTGAACGACTTTACAAATGGCTAAGAAGACTTCTCTCTCCGGCTTCATCTTGGGTCTCCCACTGTGCTATCACTCTCTCTCTCTCTCTCTCTCTGGGCTTCCTCTTGCAGTAGGATCTTTGCACTACCTCTACCTCTGTCACTTCCACCTGGTGCATTCCTGTCCATTCTGTAGTCCTCTGCACACCATCACTTCCTACACAACTCTTCTCTTGACTTCCCGAGTGGTTCAAATCCCCCGTTCTTACTACAGAGGGTCCGTTCGGAGCGATTGTCATGGTTGCCATCTTAAAATTGACATTTGCTACTTTTTAATGAATGTCTCTTCCCTGCTAGATGATAAGTCCATGAGGGCAGGGACTAAGCCCGGTTCTGCCCATCATTGTGTCCTTAGCACTTACGTAATACTTACCCATAGTTGGTGGTTTATAAGTATCTGCTGAATGGGTGAATTAATAAAGGGTGTATCAGGGATGTGGGCAGTCACAGATGATAATTTCCAAAATGGCTGTGGCAAAGGCATTTCATTGCATGTGACAGTTTTGATGGATGGGGCAGCCCTCAGAGCTTAGTGTTGAGCAGGATCCCGAGGCTGCATTCAGGCTCCACTGAATAGGACACCAGACTTCATTAGAAGATTTGAGGTAGTGCCCTGTTGGATCAATCCTGAAGGGGATGTTTTCTCATATCTCGTATCTCTCCTATCAGACAAGGCTCTGGTGTGGAGAGACTGGAGTTTTCTTGGGGGAAGAGCAAGTGATGAAAAAAGACTTTTTAACTATTGTTTCTCCTTCCAGGGCTTACTCTTTTGGGATCCTCATTTTATCTTTTATTAACTTCCTTCCATTACTTCTCTTGCCTGGAATACCACATGGTTATCATGCATGGATGGACTTGAGAATGACTACCATTTATAGAGGAGCGTCCTACCATTGGAAAACCTAGAAGACAGTAGAGTTCAAGGAGAAAAATCCATGCAAATATGCACCTGGACTTAGAAGGTGTAGTGAACTGAATGGGGGCACCAAAGGATCAAGTTCAAATTCCTGGAACCCGTAAACATGACCTTATTTGGAAAAAAGGGTCTTTGCAGATGTGATTCAGTTGAGGGTCTTGAGGTGAGATCATTCTGGGTTATTCACTTGTGGGCTCTCACAAGTGTCCTTGGAAGAGAGGGATGGAGGGAATTACACACACACACACACACACACACACACACACACACACACACACCATGAAGATGGAGGCAGAGATTGAGGTTGTGTAGTTACAACCTATGGAATTGCTGGCAGCCAGAAGGTGCTGTGAGAGGTAAAGGAACAGGCTGTCACTTAGGGCCTCTGGAGGACTGTCACCTAGGGCCACCATGGCCCTGCTGACACCTTGATTTCACATTTTTGGCCTCTGGAACTGTAGGAGAATCAGGTTCTGTTGTCTTAAGCCATCAAGTTTGTGGCGATTTGTTACAAGTGCCACAGGAAAGTAATACAGCGAGTATTATGATTTTTTTCACTGCATTCATTCTTTTCTGTGACCTTTCTCATCCTTAGGGTGATAAGAACTTGGGCAGGATTGGCTACTGAGAAGAGGGTCAAGGGAGAGTCTGTGGGCTTTTTCCTTCTTTGGGGTTTTAGATCTGAAGTCTTGGCTGGGAACGAAGAGTAGGTTCGCTTAGAAGACTCTGAGATGAGTAGACATTTCTTAGGGATGTAATGCAATTGAGCATAGGTAGATTCAGGGCTTGGGGTATCTTGAATTTTTCTCACAGGAGTATAACCTCATATACATAGGGGATCAGCTATTGACCAACTCTAAATCTTAGGATCATGGATGACAAATCGGGGGAAGTGGTCAGTCCTCAGTAGGTGGGTGATATTTGGGCAGAGAACACAATAAGGTAGCCATGCAGTTCCAGGCAAGAATTTACTTTGACCACAAAGCCACAAAGGCTCTGAGTCAGAGACCACTTTGGCTTTATTTAAGGAATGGCAAGAAGGCACAGAAAGCTGGGACTCAGTGAAGATGTTGTATTATTTGGTGCACATAGGTTTTTGATTATTGCATTTTCTTTGGAAAAACATCTTCTATCACGACATTATATTCCTCTGAACCTGTTCTTACTTTAACCTTAAATTCCACCTTGCCTGGTGTTAACTTTGATTTTCCTGGTTGGTATATGTTTTCCCATCCCTTCATTTTTTAATTAGAAAGAATCACTTTGTTTAAATTGTATTTCTTGTAAATAACAGATATCTAGGATAAATTATGTTCTATCTCTCCAATTTGAGAAGGCAGGAAGATATGAATTCCATTTAGAAAGATTTCCATCAAAATTTGTAACATGAAAATGTCTTGGTACTAAAGAGACACTTCCATTAGCTTAATGTAATTTACATATACAAAATAACTCATTTCCTCATGAGTTTAAGTAATTGAGGAATTACTGCACATGTCATTCAATATCTCAAAATTTTAGCATCTTTCTTAATGTACATGAGTTTTTAAAAGTAAAGTCACAGCTCCTTTGATCTGTAAAGAGTGAAATTAAATTTTACTGAATGTAGGCAAAAGTTGTTAATTTATGCAACTCATAACATCGGTCTCTATCTCGGTGAACAGTCACACTGTCAGTATGGCACGTGTTCTGAAGTGATCCAACCGTGTGGATGGAGTTACTGTGATTCATCGAGGGTTTCTCAACTGCACCGAGGACCAGTGTGATGCTCCTGGGAGGGGACCAGCTGTGGCACAAGCCATAGCCTGTGACTCTGGGAAGTATAGAGTTTCAGCCCATGAGGGAATTTTACCCCTGACCTTGGCCTCATTAGCACTGTGTTGAAGCCAACTGTGCTAATTGGTCACACATGGCAAAAAATTTGGAGACCTGGAAAAGAGGTCAGAGCATAAGATTCCAGATTTTAATGTGTTTGTTTTGATGAGAAAACCTGAGACTCTAGAGTCAGATGGAGCTTGGTTTGAGTCTTAGCTCTCTTCCTCTGGATGGCTAGGTTACTTTGATTTAAACTTTGAACAATGGGGATAGTGATGCCAACTTGGAAATGGTATTTATTTATTTATTTATTTATTTATTTATTTATTGAGAGGGTGCAAGTGAGCCAGGGGCAGAGAGATAAAGAGAGGAGGCGTAGAATCCGACAAGGGGCAGAGAGAGAGAGAGAGGGAGAGAGCGAGAGAGAGAGAGAGAGAGAGAGAAGCAAGGCTTCTCACCCAATGCGGGGCTCGAACTCAACAAACTGTGAGATCATGAACGGAGCCGAAGTCAGATGCTTAATGACGGAGCCACCCAGGGACCCAGAAATTGTTTTGCAATGTCAGTGTAAGGAAAACAGCCTTCATGGGGATAGCTGGAATAGGGGATAGTACACAGTCAGTAAATATTCTTCTGTGGGTTGGTGTGCGTCATTATGGAGTGAGCTGGTGACGGAGATCAGCAGTCTCCTCCTAGTTGGATTCTTTCCCCGCTTTCTCCACCCCATTGCCTTCTGGGACACAACTGACATGTGTGGGTCCCATTCATAGCCCAGTGCAATATCAATGCAATAAAAATAAATTCCCCATAGAGCAGAGCCACATAGAGTGTTCTTAGTCTGTTTAGCCCTTAGTCTGTTGAACATATTGGGATGAAGTGCGTTCAGGACCCCATCCCTCCTCACGTGTGCTCAGAGAATATACAATACAGGAACCAGGGCGTCTGGGTGGCTTAGTCAGTTGAGCACTGATTCTTGATTTCAGCTCAGGTCATGATCCCAGGGGTTGTGGGATGGAGCCCCGAGTTGAGCTCTTTGCTGAGCATGGAATCTGCTTGGGATTCTCTCTTTCTCTCTCTGTCCCTCTGTCCCTCTGTCCCTCTCTCTCTCCCTTTGCCCCTCTCCCCCACTTACACACACACTTTCTCTCTAAAATAAACTAAAAAAAAAAAAAGAGAGAATACAGTACAGGAACCAAAAGAAGAATGTTGGGGACTATCTGCTAGACATGAAATCCTTGCTTCCCAGTTGTGCAGCCTCAGAGCATTTAACCCCTCAAAACCTTGGTTTCCTCAGCCGTAGAGTGGGGATTATAACGGTTGCTATCTCGAAAGGTTGTTGTGGGGATTAATTGGGAAGAGACAAGTGAAAAATCCAGCTGGACGTATGCAACAGCGATTGAAAGCGCTCAGTAGATTCACATTACCAACATCGACACCGAAGCGACAATTGAGTTTTCGCGGCTACCACCCAAGAGCCCGGACATGTGTCTTATTCACAGGCTCTGCCCGTTACGGATGGCCAGGGCTGACTTCCAACTTCTCTGAGCTGCCCTTTTCTGAGCGCCCATAAACTTTGAGCCCCCATAAACTTATTTACTCAGAATGTAAAACAGCCGTCTTTACGTCAGTATGTGGACCACGTATACACGAAATATTAATTTCGTCTCAGGAATGAGTACCCCATGGTAGTCTCTTAAAAGGCTGATACTCAGGGTCTCGTCCCAACATTAGCCTTGGTCCTCTTCCAAGGATTTCTTACCCCTGGGCTCTGCTCTTTCATTCTGTATCAAACGATCCTGTCTTATCATGAATCAGTGGTGCTGACCTCTCACGGACTCCTCAGAGCCATTTTCCTCATTTCCTCTCTCTGTTTTTTCTGTCCAGTTTCTCTTGACTCCAACCAGGTGTTATTCATGTTGTGTATTCTCTAGGCTAAACTATATTTTTTTTTTCCCAAAAGAGTTTCCAATGTATTCATTCCACTGCCCAAGTCTGTTTTTCCTCTGCATCTTTCACAACCCCTGTGCCTCACATTAATCCCCTTTGCCCACATGCATGTGCTGAGCCTTGGGACTCCCCGACCTCATTCACACAATCATTTCCTCTTCCTTACTCAGAGTCCTTTTTTCCCTCCATTTTTGAGCGCCTTTTGTAGCCTTACTGTCTTTTTATGAGCAGTGGTAACATTTTAAATATGATGGTTACTTTTGCCTCTCAAAATATCCATTTAATCAGCATAGACCAGTGATTCTCCATCAAGGGTGATTTTACCCACCGAGTGACATAGGTGACTGCCACCAATGTGGAGGTGCTTCTGGCATCTAGTGGGTGGAGCCAGGGATACTGCTAAATATCCTTCAATGAACAGGACAGCCCCCACGACAAAGAATTATCTGGCCCCAAATATCAATAGTGCCAAGGTTAAACACTCTGGTATAGGGGCTCCTGTGGGGGCTCAGCCGGTCAAGCGTCCGACTTCAGCTCAGGTCATGATCTCACAGTCCATGAGTTCAAGCTCTGCCTTGGGCTCTGTGCTGACAGCTCGGACCCTGGAGCCTGCTTTGGATTCTGTGTCTCTCTCTCTGTCTGCCCCTCCCCTGCTCACGCTTTGTCTCTCTTTCAAAAATATAAACATTTTTAAAAATTCTGGTATGGATTATAACGTATGTTTCTCTTAAAAAGCTAAAACAAAATAAAAGACAAAGCAGTCGTAGGATAGTTATAAAATAAAATAAGTAGTAATAACTGATTTATTGTTGATGATTTATTGTTGATAATTTATTACGTGACAGGCAGTGTGCCAACACCTTTCCCTGCCTTTTCTTATTTCATCCTCGTAACTACCCCATAGAGTAGGAATTACTATGATCCCTCTTGCAAATAGTAACACTGAGGCCCAGAGAGTTTAAGTAATGCAATGAAGGTCACACAGGTGTTTAAGGACCAAGCTGAGATACAAACCCGGGCAACCGATGGGAAGGGCTTCCTTATTTTGAACCACTGTCGTCAACATTGATGCATCTAGGAGGAGACCGACCACATATCACAGAGCGTGGATGCTTGGCCTACAGTCTCTTGAATAAGCTTCAGGAGGCCTGTGAACCCCCTGGAAATACGTACATGATTTTCATGAATATGGATTTTTTTTTTCCTGGGGGGAGGGGATACGGCCCAAATGGTCCAATTATCTCAAAAGAATTTGCCGCAAGCAATACATAGGGAATCCATGAACGTCTTATTCTTGACTTTCAGGAAAAGGAAAGGATTTGGGCCCTGGGTAAGGCTGCCTTCCTGGAAAGGTAGGATTCTTTGCTAGTGGGCTCAAAACCTCTGATTCAGCCTACGGACCACCATTGGTTGAACTTGATAAATCACCGGGCAGTGTTGGACTCCCAAGGACTGGTAAACAATGGGCATGATGTAAATTTGTTGAAATCTTAAAAAATGGGGTGGCCTCAGGTGATTTAGTTATATATGACTAGGAAATGTAATGGCTTCAGGTACTAACTGGTTTCCCACTATTGGCATATTTGACAGTTATATCAGATATCTGCATTTGAAGATAGGGTTGCCCTGGGATTCACTCATGTTGTCCTCTGTGACAATGGGAATTGTCTCCAAATTCATGACTTACTTAGTACACTGAGTATCCACAGGATTGCTTATCTGCATTAATACCTTCAACCTGGTTACCTCCAGCTTTGCAAGCTTAGGGTTCACCTTCACACTTCCTTAAATTTTCTAATTGATTATTTCTTTCTAATTATTTATTTTTGAGAAAGAGACAGTGGGAGCCAGGGAGGAGCAGAGAGAGAGAGAGGGAGAGAGAGAGAGAGAGAGAAGCTGAAACAGGCTCCAGGCTCTGAGCTGTCAGCCCAGAGCCCAATGCGGGGCTCGAACTCGCGAACCGGGAGATCGTGACCTCAGCCGAAGTTGGATGCTTAACCGACTGAGCCACCCAGGCGCCCCTGGAACATTTTAAATGCCCATCTGATATTCAACAACTTTGATATTTTCTCTTAGTTGTGATCGTTTGTTGAATCTCTATTTTCCTTATTGATGAACTTGTCTGCTGCAAATGATGATAGTAACTGCTTCCTTTTTTTTAAATTTTTTAAAATGTTTTTTATTTTTGAGAGAGAGACAGACAGACAGAATGTGAGCAGGGGAGGGGGAGAGAGAGACGGAGACACAGAATCTGAAGCAGGCTCCACCCTTTGAGCTGTCAGCCCAGAGCCCGACATGGAGTTCGAACTCATGGACCGTGAGATCATGACCTGAGCACAAGTCGGAGGCTTAACTGACTGAGCCACCCAGACACCCCAATTGCTTCCTTTCTAATCCTTATCCTTCTATTTGCTTTGCTTTTCTTAATTTGTTGGCCGGGACCTTCAGAACTCTGTTGTCCGGCATCAGTGATGGGGCATGTCTGTTGTGTTGCTAGATTTAATAGCAACTCTTCTGAATTTTCAACATTAAGAGTAACATTTGCTATAGGTATTTACCCTGTTAAGGAATTTCCTCTTTACTGCTGTTTTGCTAAGTTCCTCTTATTTAAAAAAAAAAACAACCTGAAGGATTGTTGACTTTTATCCATTTTGCCTCTATTAAGGGCATCGTGTAGCGTTTAAAATTATATTTCTAAGTTGACTTTGCGTTTCTCTGCTTTGATCCACGATGTTCTAGTTTCCCAGTTTAGCGCTCAGAAAACAATCGTATTTATAGGACTTTGAAGTCCTATGCACACTGTTACCACCCATGTGTATCTTACCGCTACATTCTACATGCTCTTGGAAAGACATTGGCTGAAATGTAATAACTACTGAAAATATTGCCAACCTGACCTACTTAGACAGAAGGTAAGGGAGAAAACATATTTATCATTTTCCATAAATATATATGTCTCCAGATGTACATATTCACAGGGAGTCTGAACAAAATAGCGTTACGAAATGTTCCGTGAGGTCTCCAGGGTCATAAATCAACTGAACTCAACCAGCAGTGTGTCTTCTTCAATAGGCTATCTTTAGTCCTTGGGTCCATCTATGACCAAAAGAGAACCAGAGAATCATTTTCCTTTATAATAAAGTTTATTTTTTCCAGCGCTAAATACTGGCCGTCCTTGCTTTGCATGGCTCTGCCATGCACAGACGTCAGTTACCCTGTTATGGTTAACTCACACCAGTCCTCTCGGCAACATGATTCGGTTTTGAGTTGTCACCGTATACTAAGTGTGAGCAGTTGCATGAAATACAAACTTCACCGCCAGCCCTTCGGGCCACGAATCACCACATTCGGGGAGCAGAGGGGCTCCCCGAGGAGGGACCCATCTCATCCCTTCCTTGGTCTGTCGGCGACTGGTTTCTGCACATCTGTGTGCGGGCGCACACAGACAGCAAAGCGTGTGGCCGCGTCGCCTCCTTGCCTCCCGGTGGAAAACCCACGTGGCATTTTATGCAACTGACCAGTCAAAGGAGGGCACCGTCCAACTAACTTAAAAGTACAGCGAAGAAATGAAAATTGACTCTGGGAGTGAAACGTTATCGGAGGGACAGCTGTCCACGGGAATGTGGCCACCGCCGGTGCCGGAGAGGCTCTAAATGTGCAGCTGAAGGAACTTAGTGGGGACAAACGTGTCAGGAAACAAGGGAAGTGTTCGTGACAAGGAGAAAGTGACGCTGACCAAAGCTTCACATTTAGGAATCGCAGAGATAGCTCATGACAGTGAAAGCAAGGAGATCAAGGTGTCGGAAGCTGATCTGAACTTCAAATTAAGCATGACGATTCACCGAGGCACGGAAAAGAAGCTCTTTTTTATATCCTAGGGTCTATAATGAGAAGACGACCAACCAGCCGTATTCAAACAACTTGATGAGTGTTCACAAAGAAATACACACATTCATTCCCAGTGTTTCTAATGATTAAAGTATAGCGTATGAAATAAATTTTAGCTTTGCTATTTCTTTTTAGCATTTTTGTATGCATTTATAAGCAACAGTAAGGCAGTTTTAATGTTTTGGCAAACATTTTAAAGGTCACGGAACGATTGGAATTTTTACCACTGATTATTAATATCGTTTTGCACAGTTTCAGCCTGTAAAGTCATTTTTATAGTCCCACATTACTCTGCAAAGTGAAGCCTGCCCGTACAATTTGCTTGTTGAAGAATCGGGGGAAAATTAGAGAGGAAAAAAAAAATACACATAACCCCATTCCTTTATTTTCAGTCTTTTAAATACGCTTTATTTGATTTTTTTTTTTACATTTATTTATTTTTTTGAGAGACGTAAAGAGACAGAGCACATGCTGGGGAGGGGCAGAGAGAGAAGGAGACACAGGATCTGAAGCAGGCTGCAGGCTCTGAGCTGTCAGCACAGAGCCCGAGACGGGGCTCGAACCCACAAATAGCGAGACCATGACCTGAGCCAAAGTTGGACACTTAACTGACTGAGCCACCCAGGTACCTCTTAATATGCTTTATTTTTAGAGCAGTTTTAGATTTATAGCAAAATCAGGCAGAAGGTACAGAGAGTTCCCATAGAGCCCCTCCTGCCCCCACGCACCCAGAGCCTCCCCCACCCCCCACATCAGCACCCCACACCAGAGTGGTACATCTACGACAACCAGTGAACCCACATGGACACATCATTGTCACCCGAAGTGCATGGTTTACACCAGGGTTCACTCTTGGTGTTGTGCACCCTATATATTTTGACAAACGTATAAGGACATGTATCCACCATTAGAGTATCATGCAGATAGTTTCACTGCCCTAAAAATCCTCAGCGCTCTGCCTGTTCATCACTCTCTCCCCTAACCCCTGGGAACCATTGATATTTTTAATGTCCCCATAGTTTTGCCATTTCCTGTTTGGGTTTTTTTTTTTTTTTTCCCCCTTTTGGTTGATTTCAGAAGTACAGCCATTAGGTCATCAGCCTCCAATGGTAGTCAGTGTGTCAAATCTAGCCCACAGATCAGTTTGCTTTGGCCAGCACGCTTGTTTAAGTGTATTTTATTTTTAGTGGAACCAATAAAGCAGTTTGCATATAAGTATGAATTTCCTATTTTTCTTGAAGAACCGGGAAATAAGGGTTCATGTTCCCACATGCTGGCAGGAAGCTGGACATCAGTGACCACTGTCCCTTTAGAGGGCCATTTCCATGTCCCTATAAGCATTTGAGTTCGGATATCCTGGATATGATGATCGAATGATTTTTAAAGAAAGAAGTGCCACACTCTTATCTGTAATACCAGAGAAAAATTTTAAGACCCGTAAATAACTCAGTTTAATAAATTGAAAAAAAGTTGAATAAACTTTGATGTATCCACTCAATAAATTATGATACAGACAAAAGCAATTGTTAATAAGGTCTGTATCTTAACATGGAAAATTGATATTAAACCAATCAGCACATTTCATTATCCTTGTGTTAGGCAGCTTCCAGAATGGCTGTCATGATCTCATCTCTTGATATTCACTCCTTGGTGTAATTCCTTCCTCGTGAGAGTGAGCTAGCTCCTAATTTACTTGTTCCTAAATGAATAAAATATGGCAAAAGTGATGGAATATTACTTCCAAGACTGGGATTGAAAACTGAATTCCATCTCTCTGTTCTTTGTCTGTCTCTCTCTCTCTCTCTCTCTCTCTCTCTCTCTCTCTCATTTGCTCTTTCTGATAAAGCCAGAGAGACACATGTGGCAAAGAGCAGACAATGGCCTCTGTCCAACAGCCAAGGAAGAACTAAGGCCCTCAATCCCAATATACCATATTCTGCCCACACCCCTGAGTGAATTTGGAAGTGGATCTGGCCCCAGTTGAACCTCGAGACAACTGGCCAACACCTTGACTGCAGCCCGTTGGAGACTCTGGAGTTGGAGGACTTGGTTAAGCCATGCTTGGATCCCACTGAGACTTTGAAGTACTAAATGAATGTTTGGTTTTTTTTTTTTTCTGCTAAGCTTTCAGGCATAATTTGTTACACAGCAATAGGTAGCTAATACACCCCTGGTAACAACAGTTGGTTCAGAAGTATGCACGTGAGCAGTTCTAGGCAATTGTAGGCAGACTCTTAGTTTTTCTTCGCTTGCTTGGAGGTGAGAGGGGAGAGAGACAGAGACAGAGACAGAGAGACACTATGTGTTCTGGGGCTATTGCTATCATTTTGAGACTCGGTGGAGAAACCCTTGTCTAAAAGAAATCTAGCACAAATCAGAAAGCAAAGCTGAGAGGTGATGATATATCAGGCTCTGGTGACATCATCGAACACCTTCATCCCACGGTGACTGAGGCCAGCCCTCTACGCATAAGCCATAGACTCCCTTTTTTCTTAAGCCTGTTTCTATGTTTAATAACCGAAAGAGTCTGACCTGATACAGATCGTAATAAGCTCATGACCAGAACCTCAGCTGTCCGGAGGAGGAGGACCTGTGACCCTGGAGCGGGCAATTCCCATTTTGTTTCAACTGACCCTCTTTGCAGTGTCTGTTTACAGCTTTACGGGAGTGAGGAAGAGGCATTTGTGAGTTTGTGAGCACAGGTTAAAGAAAGTAATTGGAAACTAAGTAAGCACAAAAACATCTTCAATCAAAGAAACATTTTGTAAGCTGAAATATTGTTCATTTTTATGATGGTGCCTGTATATCTTCATATACAAAACTTCAGTATCATTAGGAAGTGTCACACAAAATAACAAACACACCTTTTTCAATCTGGTTATAAATATGCGGAATGGAGTTTACTTCACCCAAGCATTACACGCTTCCAACTGATAATATATCAATAAAAGCTCTCACTCTGAGATGTCATTAAAGCCACATTTGTTCATTTCTATTTATTATGAGGGGAAAAAACCAAAAATGAAAAAAGTGGATTTGAGTCATATTTCCTGTGAGTTCATCATTTGCTGGCATATAACACTTGTGAATTTTATTCAATTCATTTAAAATGATTTCTAACATGCAGCCAGAAAGTTAAGAGCAGCAAAGAATTCAAACTGATCAGCAGACATCTGAGATTTCTCGGGAGACAGATTTAGAATCACAGCGAAGGTATGTTTTCCTTAAGGAACTGTGTCTTAGAGAAATTATCTCTAATGAACCGGAATTTTCCCTAATAAATTCAGCTTATTTGTGCTTTGGAATCAGTAGACTCAAGTGACCTTCTTAAGATAGGTGTGTTGTTTCTTTCTTTCTTAAGAATAGGTCAGATATAGGCCACGATCTATGATGTTCATTTCAGACGCCTTCAGAATTCATTCTTTTTTTTTTTTTTCTTTCTTATTTATTTTGCAACTATGTGTGATTACAAAGAAGTCAGCTGGGCTAAAGTGATGGGAACTGATGTAAGTCTTCTCCCAGAATCTGAACAAAACCTTTCAGATTCTGAGAATACCCAGATAGTTTTCAGAAGAATTAGGAAACAAAAAAACAAAAAAAAGAAATTCCAATCATACCTAAAGCAAAACAAGGTGAAAAAAGGCATGTGCCTTCGTAACAATTCCCCCATTGTCCTTGGGAGTTGAGATGCTATAAAAACCATTTTCTTTGTAATGATTCTGCCGATTTGAAGTTAGCCTTGTGGGAATCAGGTATCTTAGAAGATAACCCTGTGGGCCTATAATTTTAGCGAAACCGCACAGAGGGTTGCAGACCTGGGGATTAGTAGCAGATCCTGTCAACGACTCAACCTGAATGAATCTGACCACAACAACAGCGGTAACGTTCTTCGCGAACGCCTGATGTTCACGTGAGCCTTTGTGGACCCAGCCACTCGTGCTCCGTTTCTTGCCCCTCCTCCAGAAGGTTGGAAAGCTCCATAGCATAACTCCCAGATTTTCCTGTAGTTGGGACTCTGTGTGAGAGTTAGGTACTGTTCATCGGTTGTCCTAGGGGAGTCTGGAAGGTAGGAGTGACCATGAGGTCTGGGACTCTGATACCTGACAAGTGAGCACTGCGTGGTGATCCCCTGGCAGCCTGTTGCCCTGTTCCAGCGTCTGGTTGCTAGGTGGCAGGGCTAATAGTGGAGGCTGTCCTAGCCCCAAAACCAATGCCGTGACCTTCAGACCAATAGTTCTTTCTCCAAGCCTTCCAACGATTTGATGGGCAACTCCTAAGTCCCTTGCATAAGGCTTCCATTCCGAACCCTCCTCGTGTCCATGTTCTTGCCCCATAAATGCGGCAACACGGCGACCAATACATCCTGTGGGGACCCAGGACTGTCCCAGTTTTAACACTAAAACTCCTGTAATCCTGGGAAACCCCTTAGGCTCTGGAAAACCAGAATGGTTGGTCACCCTCACATGTAGCCGCCTTGGGTGGGACTTTCTATCTACCCCCACCCTTGCCTGTGAGCTGACCGTGTAGCTGGCTTTGCCAATGGGATCCTAGCAAACGTTACCCAAGAAGTTCTTTTGCTCTTCTGCCCTGGGAGTGGCCTGGGTCGTCCTGCTGGCGAATGACACATTTGACCGAGATGCACCGGCCAACAGCACCAAGACATAGACTGAGCCTATCATGGCCAAGAGAACCGCTCAGCCAAGCTAAGCCCGAATCTCTGATCCACAGACCCATGACTTAAATAAATGCTCTTTGTCTCAAGCCAATGTATGTGTTTTGACATTATCATAATAACGGAGAGCATACCTAATACCCAAATTAACTCATTTCATGCTTGAAATAGCTCTAGTGAGTTCTATTTCCTGCCTCGAATCTTCACTGATATAGAACCTTATGCACATTTGCTCTTTCAAATGTCAGAACCACCTGACGGGTAGGTGTGATTACTGCTCCCATTTTACAGATGGCGGTCGTAGATGGGGAGTGCATCATCCCAGTCCACACAACTGGCAAATGTCAGAGCCGGGAAGCAATCTGGATCTGCTGGACGTCAAAACCCACATTCCTGACTGTCAGACCACACTGACAGGCAAACTAAATCATATCTAGAGGGGGGAAAAATGCAAGCATGTTTCTGCTGGGAAGATTCCAGAAGAAGCCAGGTTTCCAAGGTCCACATGGGATGGGGGCTATAAAGGAGTGCAGGTTTCATGCAGAGAATCTGAAGCTCTTGCATATTCCAGAGCTGGATTCTTCGAGCGTTGTGCAATCTCGTCATCTAACACGATTGGATCTGGCCCTATCTTCAGATTGACTCACTTCTTCCACAACAACGTGTTAAATGACCATCTCAAATAATAGCCCACTCGTCTTCGCAAAGGGAATACACCTCACTCAGGCCCTTCTTTGATTTATAACCTAGTCTCCTAACACGTGGACCCAACAAACGGGAGATCGCTGACTAGCTGGAACAATGAACTTGTTAGTTAACAGAATTAACTGTGTGTTGTTTAACCGTGATGACAGTAATAAAGCAGAAGATGTGGAGCCGATATAGTCACAACTGAATCGTAATGGATGAGATATTTACAGCAAAGCTGTTAAAACATTGAATAAAATATGGGAAGAGCAAAAGCAGATGTGTTTTTATTCTTCTGAGTTGAAGCTTGTAAGGTAAAAAGATAGTTTAAGTAATAATCACAGGTTCTGATTCACAATGCATTAATAAATATTCATGTGGTACCAGCCGCTGAAACTTTCCAGATACAGAAATAAAGTGAGGAAGCCTGTTCTTGCCTTACACTTTGCTAAGTTTAGATTTCCAGACACACATGTCAATATCTCCATTAGCTTCTTGTAAAAGTTCTCTTACTTTCTGCAGCCTTCCAAGTCTTGCTGGTGAAACACTTATCTGTCCTTCTCCCTGCTCCCCCCCGCCCCCCCAAAGTCACAGTATTTCCCCCACTCAAACCAGAAGAAAGTAGAAAGAGGCGATGGTCTATTAATAAAGAAGAGACCTATAATTTAAGTAGAAGATTGAGGTGGAAGGAAATGAGCATTTCTCTTTTGAATTAGGCACAGGTAAATGAGCTTCATATCCCTCTGGAAATCCGCAATCCCAAATGAATCTGAGCGGCGGGGGTGCTTGGCTTTTGCAAGATCAAGCAAAATGCATTTGTGTGCTTTAACACCCCTTTTGTTATTATCTTGCCTTTGTTTTCAAAGGTCAGGGGAGTTTTCGAGAGCACAGATCCGAAACAATTTGGGAAGCATAATCTGGGGGCCTTAGTGTATCGGGATCCCATCCCGCGTCCAGACTGTTTCCCTGCATCTCGGCAAGAAAGACAGAGGCTTGGCACGCACCTAGCTTGGATGTTAGGTGGGGAGGAAGGGAGAAAGAGTGGCCAGGCTGTGTCGCAGAGGCTCAGACACCTCCCACTGGGGCGGCCACAGCCCTCCCCGTGTGAATGCCGTGTTTGGATCTCGGAGGCTCCTTGATGGATGACCAAGAGCACGGCAGTTGGTAGCACGACGGGGCTTGTTGAGGTTGCTATGACATCCTTTGTTCCCCACTGTCCTGCTTTTATTGGCGTGTGTATATACCTTGGCTGGTATGTAGAACCACAGGCCTTTGTGTTGCGTTTTCGCTTTCCCTCTGCTTTATTAATACCCGTGTCTTTTTGTCTCCTCGCTCGTCACTGCGTCTTCTGCCTGGATTTTCATGGAATCTTCCGTCTGGGCTCCATTCTTTGGTTTCCCTCAAATTATCTCTGTTGGCTCCAAATTTCGTTGTTGCTTTCCACCTCTCTTCCCCACTCTGGTTTTTTGTTTTTTTTTGTTTTTTTTCCTTTCAACGAATGCCAGCCCCACAGACTCGCATCGTGTTTTTCATTTCCTGGCTGGGTTGTGTCTTCTCCGGAAACCTGCATGTGATGTTCTGGGCACTTGTCTGTGGTCTGGAGTCGTGGGACGCGAGAAGTCGGGGAGGGTGGCTTCCTTTACTCAGGCTGAGGCCGGATGGGGAAGCTTCCACTTACCAAAGCTCCTTCCCTCCCCCAACCAAGGGAGGATCGTTCCCTGGGAACTTTCCCTGGGCACAAATCCCAGAGCAAGCAGACCTCTCAGGGGTTGAGAGGCCCCGACCAGTTCCATTCTGGGGGATCCCAATAAAAACATACCAGAAAGGAGAATGATACAAATTGCGATATATTTTAAATATGTATGCTTAGCAAAGGAACACTCCTTGCACAAATCTAAGGCTGTACCATTGTGTCACTGGAAGATTTAGAAACCGTGTTGACTTGGCACGTGCACTATCGATAGCCTCGCAGGCAAGAGTCACTAACCAAATCCAACCACCCAAGATGATACCTTAGAAGGCATGCGATATTCAAAAGCTCATGTCACTTGGTTTATTGCCTAAGTCCTGAAGGAGTTGGTTGGTTCCCTGATCACATCCTGGTTCTCTCCTTGCTCTGTGCATGATTAACAAGGCATTTGTTCTCAATGGGGGAAAAATGTAAGTTCTAGAAGGCATCCCCCCTCCCCCCATGTAACTTTAGCAGAGGAATTAATTATTACTATGTAATCATCTCTTTGGGAAGACTATTTAGAACGTGCTTCTTGTCTCTTTTCTCTTCAGTTTTTTTTTTTTCTTTAAAATTGGACAGCCTAAATGTTAACTTTACTGAACATACTGTAACACTTAACCCAGGTAAAAAATGACTGCTTGCCAATGACTTTTACATCTATATTAAGACCATGCTGGTTATGCAGTGTGGTTAAATATAATCTGTTCAGAGAGCGTGGTGGGTCCAGGCGTCAATGATATGCTTCCTTTGAAAACACAAGGATTTTGAACAGTGAGTCAGGTAGGGCTACTTAGAAATTTGTGCAAATAAGAAAAATATAGCTATTTTTTTTTTAGGCATCAGTCTGTATAACTTTACTCTGTGTGGGATTTTTTGTTCATTGGCTCAGAAAGATTTTTGGCTCTCAGTGGGGCTTTGCTTTTTTCCCTGCGTAATTGGTAAGTGAAAGAACCAGCCTCTAATGAGTAAATGACACATCTCCTACATTGAATAAATAAGTGGTTCAATACTGTTGGCATAACCTGGGCTGTGATTTTTATCCCAGTTTAAATCCTTAGCATACTCTGGTCCTAGGACCTCATTCTCTCTTTTTTTAAGTTTATTTATTTATTTTGAGAGAAAGAGAAAGAGAGGGAGAGAGCGCGCGCGCAAATAGGGGAGGGGCAGAGACAGAGGGAGAGAAAGAGAATCCCAAGAAGGCTTCTCATTGTCAGTGCAGAGCCTGATGCGGGGCTCGAACTTAAGAACCATGAGATCACGACCTGAGCCAAAGTCGAACGCTCAACTGACTGAGCCACCCAGGAGCCCCAGGACCTCATTCTTGAGGTAAGGCTCTTTATGAATGACAAGTATTTACAGAAAAGGAAGCATCTGGCTGAGTCTGGGCCTTCTTCCTTTTGCGCAGCACGTCTGAATTCAGGCTGTGTAACGGGCTCTAATCCCGTGGTCCAGCAATTGGACTGTCCTCCCTCTGCTTTCCCGAGAATTAATTTCTCGTTATAAATAAATATGTTCTGCACCAAGGGCTGAGCATAGCAATGCTGAGCACATTTCCTAACAGATATTTCAAGGATACAGAGGAGTGCTTGCACCTTCCCAAAAGCAAGACGAGGGACATTCACAGCAGGTGGAGGAAAGGTCCTTTTGGCAGGCAGAGAGGATGCGAAGGTTCTGCTGGATGAGGCTTTCCTGGCCGAGCCTGCCTGTGTAGCTCAGGTTAACGCACACACATCTTCTGCTCAAAACTGGGCCCACGGCTCTGACAATGAACTGACAACCTGGCCAATCAGATCCAAGTCGGCCATGTTGCCAGGGTAACCAATACACAGAACTAATACACAAAACCAGAATGATCACAGTGGGGGAAAAGCATACAAAATGCATTATTTTTACGCCTAGAGAGAAAGGAAGGAAAACAACCACATAGGTTTGACCATAGGTAGAGAGAACCGGTGCCTGTTTATCTCTTAAGTACGCCCCACCCATTGATTTAGGACCCTGTGCACAATGTGTATGTTTCCATATATGCACATGTCTATATTGATAGAAGATATAGTCCTCGCTTCTGGGACAGAGTGAATCTAGTGTGGAAGCATGATGGCAGCTTATGGTTTGAGGTAGAAAGATCTGAAGGTGCAGGGCAAAATTTAGCATCTGTCGTGTTTTCTGACCAACTCCTGGTTCTGCAGGATTCTCCTGGGCTCACTGAACTCCGTGAATGGTCCCTCGTTTCAGTATGTAAATGATGCTGCCGACTGACTAAAAGCCACCCCGAGCTCTTACCAGGGGTAACTATTTCTGGTTGCACTGGGCCTCCCACTTTATCAGGCATCCCCATATCGTAGATGCCCGAGTGATCTTTTGAAAAATGCAAGTCCCACGCAGTCCTTCCCTGGTCTCCAGTCGTAGCGAGCAGTGTTCCTACCGTGGTCCTCAAGGTCCCCCTGCACCTGCCCCTCCCAACCCTGAGCCCTTTTCTTATTCTTTCCCCTGCAGACCGGCATCCCTCCTCCTCTTTTCTGAGCATGCCTTTCTTTTTTGAAAGTTTGTTTATTTATTCAGAGAGAGAGAGAGAGAGAGAGAGAGAGAGAGACACTGGGGGAGGGGCAGAGAGAGAGAGGAGGAGGGAGAGAGAGAGAACTCCAAGCAGCCCTGCACTGTCAGCACAGAACCTGACATGGGGCTCGAACGAAGGAGCCGTGAGATCCCGACCTGATCTGAAACCAAGAGTCAGATGCTTAACCGACTGAGCCATCCAGGTGCCCCTGGACTTTATTTCTTTCACAGACCTTATGTCCTCCTGAAGTATAGTCCCCCTTCCTCTCTCTGTGGTAAACTCCCAGAAGTCATTGTGCACATCTTGTTTCCTGCTCTATTCCCAGAGTATAGGGCAGTATCTGAAACCAAAGAGGTGCTCGATAATAATTTATTGAATATAAATCTCAATCAGAAAATGCAGGGAATGTGGTAAGCTGTAGATGAGAAGGCTGAGGGTTCAGGTACTGTACTCAACTGGTCATTTAACAAGTGTTTATTGAGCATCTGTTATGTGCCAGGCTCTGTTCTAACAGCGGCAACGAAGGCATGGGAGCGAGACCAACAAGGGCTCACCCATGGGAGTGAGCCCCACAAGACCAACATCTGTTGCATGTTGAGTTTTAGTGTTGCCAAGAACGGCGCTCAACACCTGTGTGGTCAGTCCCACACCCAAAAAAAAATACAGGCAACAAGTAAATTATTAATTTTGCTGCTTTCTCACGAGGACATATTTCAGAGCAGTGAAATAAATGGCCCAGGTTCACATAGCCGGTGAGCAGGAGCATGGAGACTCCTCTCAGGCAGTCGGATTCCCTGCCCCCCACTCCTCCTGAACTGCTCCATGATGCACCAGTTGAAGAAAACGTATTCTCATTTATTTTTTTTATTTTATTTTTTTAACGTTTATTTATTTTTGGGACAGAGAGAGCAGAGCATGAACGGGGGAGGGGCAGAGAGAGAGGGAGACACAGAATCGGAAGCAGGCTCCAGGCTCTGAGCCGTCAGCCCAGAGCCCGACGCGGGGCTCGAACTCACGGACCGCGAGATCGTGACCTGAGCCGAAGTCGGACGCTCAACCGACTGAGCTACCCAGGCGCCCCAACGTATTCTCATTTAATGCTGGCCAGAAGTTCGGGTGGTGGGTACTGTAATCAGCTCCATAATCCTGATGAGGAAATGAAGTGCAGAGAAGTTAAAGCGTTCCACACAGGCACACAGCCCACAGGTTTGTGGGCAGATGCAGTGGGGTGTGCTTTTGAACTGAGTTCGGATCCCAGGGCTCTCGACTGCTACAGCGTGTAAGTATCAGCGGTCATTCTGAAGCAGCGAGTCAGATGTTTCCACTATCCTGATGTGACCTCCCGGCTTCCTGGCGTTTCTTGATTTCTCATTCATTTTAATATTCTCCACATGGCAGGCTGTGTACTCCAGGATGACACCTGAGAGTTTGGCGAGCTCCGTGGCTTAAATCACTCCTTCTCTGTCTCCCCTGAGATAGACATCTGTTATATTGCTTGCCCCAAGTCCAGTCCTCAGATTTCCTTCTGGGGACTCTCTGCTGTCCCGCATCTCAGTCCATAAAGTCTGGAGAGGTATGAGTCCTCTTTCTGCTCCAGGTGTGACAAGTGATCCCAGGGTGGCCAATGATAGTGATGCCAGGCACTTTAATGAGGCCTTTTGGGAGCCAAAAGCCACCTTTTCACCAGGACCACAAAATCCATAGATGGAAGCCTGGTGCTTTGTTACTCCGAGGGGAAAGTCAGCCAGACAATAAAGCCAGCGTTAATGGAAACAGAGATGAGAAATCAAGAGAGAAAAAGTCTTGATGAGATCTTGAAATTGCTGGATCTAGCCTTACCTGAAGTTAGATGATATGCCACTTAAACTTCTATGGTATGTAAAAAAAAAAAAAAAAAAATGAAGGCTCCTGTTTGCTTAAGTGAGATTAAATTAGGTTTGTGACACTTTCCGCCCAAATTCTCCAAAGTGAAACATCTCCTTCAGGCAAAACTCCCTTGTGTTCCGGAAAAATTTCCATCAGAAACTGGATTGGCTCCTAATGGTATTTCAAACTAAGGTGTGAATCACTGGGAGTACTGAGTCACCATTGGTATGTTTTGGAGATTAAATCAATATTTGAAAGCAGCTGGAGGGTGACTGACTGGCAGTAGGTGCTTAAAAACTGCTCTGGGCCTTTACCTAAACTGTGCACTTTCTTTTTTTTAAGTCCTGGAAAATATGTACTTGGCCAGTTGCACATACATTTCTAATTTGTGGGGTATAAAAAGATATTTCATGTGAGAAGGAGTTCTCATCATCCTTTCTTGCCTATTTGGTTTATTTAGCATGGCTTTGAAGTACAAAATTCCAAGAGTTTTACTGTTTTCATAACCTTCTTCCCTCTTGCCTCCTCCCCTGTCACACTTCCCCCTCCTGTCCCCACCCGTCAGGGGGATCCGCCAGGTGGATCTCTGGCTTTTAAAGACTGCACACTCTTCTCCATGAGAAGGAAGGGCGTGACTCACGCCTGACTTGTTTTAAGATCACACAGTGAAGTTATATGATATCTCTTTTTCGCTTCGTTAAAAAAAAATTACAAAACAAATACCAATGCATTATAATAAGCGCAGCAATGTAGTGCATAGGATTTTTTTCTCTATTCCCCTTCAGTGTTGTCTCTATTAAATTACTGATATTAACAGCCTGATGTGCGTTCTATTCCTTTTCCTGTAGCTTGATAACCAGATAGGAGCACGTGGGTGTGCGTGCACGTGTGCATACACATACCTGTCAATTTGCATTCTCTTGCACGCTGTTGCTTTTGGACTTATTCAAACGCAGGACCGCTGGGTCAAAGAGTATGTGTAATTTTAACTTAAGTAAACAGAGAGGATTATTTTCCAGAAAGTTTGCGGGGCTTCACTTTCTTACCAGTCTGTGCCCCAAACCACTGCCAGCCAAGGACGTTTTTGCATTTGGTACCATCTGTCAGTTTAATGGGTGAAACAGGTCTTTTGTTGTTGTTGTTATTGTCTTTGTTATTTATTTAGTTATTTCATTTAAAAATTTTTGTTGTTGTTTTTGTTGAGGTTTTATGATCATTTAGATTTCCTGTCCTGTAATTGTCTAGTTAGCTGATGTATTGTTGGCCCTTTTACTTATTTATTTGTAGGAACTCTTTGCATTTTAAGGATTAAGGATTGCCAAACGTGTTGCAAGCATTCTTGTCTATTGTTATCTTCCCACTTGATTTATGGTATTTTTTTTTCTTTTTGCAAAACAATGTGTTTACCTTTTTCTGTGATTTAAGACCTTTGTTAAAATGGCATAAGTACTTCCCATTCCTGTGGGTTAGGAATTAGGGGAAGGATTTAGGGCACTTTAAGAGTTGCAGTGAGACTACTGATGGTCACATGTCTCACAGAAAGTTCTAGAGAAACGTTGCCATGCTTATGGAGAAGCAGTTGCAAATGGCAGACACCCAGTCCATCCCAGTAGAATTTGATGTGACAACAAAGCTTTATTATTGTGACTCCTGGGGCACCTGGGTGACACAGTCAGTTAAGCATCCGACTCTCGATTTCGCCTCAGGTCATGACCTCACGGTTTGTGAGACTGAGCCCAAGTTGGGCTCTGTGCTGACAACACAGAGATTGCTTGGGCTTCTCTCTCTCCCTCTCTCTCTGGCCCTCCCCTGCTCTCCCTCTCCTCTGTCTCTCAAAAATAAATAAATAGATATTTAAAAAAATTATTGTGTCTTCTTCATTGCTGGTTGGCAATATTTGAACCAATCCTCCTCCTATTGGTAGGAAGAGGATGCCACTGTGACATGACTTGTGGCCACCATGATTTCCCCCGGTCACTGGAGTCAAACAGTCTTTAAAGGGAAAACTCATGAAACAAATTCTTTTTTTCCCCCCAATTAAAGCCTTTCTCTTAGAAATTCCACTCCTCTACCCACTGTGGTATTATTATATCTTCCGAAAAAAGATCCCACAACATTACTTACTCGGTCAAGAGACGGCAGCAGGTTGCCCGTGGAGGGCAGAGGTTCGAAGGTAGGCAGGGAAAGGACCGTGTATGCAGGTCCTGTAGGCATTCCCGGGGTTCCTGGTGGTGGGTTCACGATTCCTATCCAAACAGAGTCTGAGGAATCATTTTCTCAAACTCCAGATATAAAATGTGAGCGTCATTTTGAATGTGTCCCGAGCTCGGAATAAGCCTTCCTTCTCTTCTCTCTCTACCCTGCCACCCCTTTGCTTTGGTGTTGGGCACTGAATCCTGGGACAGCTAATATGTTCAGAGACCTTTTGCAGAGAAATTATTGTTTTTCTTTATAGGACTGAGCACCTTCCCCATATGAGTCTTTCTGGAAATACCCCTTAGAGTCTAATACACAGTCCCATTTCACGTGGTTTTCCTGCCTGTTGTGTGTTTTTTAGGAGGTTTCCCAAATGATAATGGCAGCTGATATTTATTAGGTGTGGCTCGTGGTGATTCCAACACCCACATACCATGCCGGGTAGGTTCTTCATGGAAATTATTTTCTCGGATTTTCACAGCAATCCTATGAAGTAGCTAGTCTTCTAATCCCCTCTTTTACAAATTAGGGAGCAGGCTCAGAAAGGGTAGAGTAATTTGCCCAAACACACGGAGCTAGTAAGGAACGGAACAGAGATTTGAACCCGAGAAGTCTGGCAACTGCAACACACGTTGCTTTTCTAAGTACTCAGGATGAGATTTATTTATTTATTTTTAACTTTTACTTAAATTCCATTTAGTTTACATACAGGGCAATATTGGTTCAGGAGTAGAATTCAGTCATTCGTCGCTTACATACAACACCCAGTGCTCACCACGACCAGCACCCTCCTTTATCCCCGCCCCCCATCCAGCCCATCCCCCTCCCACCTTCCTCCATCAACCCTCAGTTTGTTCTCTATAGTTAAGAGTCTCTAATGGTTTGTTTACCTCTCTTTTTTCCCCTTCCCATATGTTCATCTGTTTTGTCTCTTAAATTCCATATATGAATGAAATCACATGGTATTTGTCTTTCTCTGAGTAATTTCACTTAGCATAATATACTCTAGCTTTGTCCACGTCGTTGCAAATGGCAAGATTTCATTCTTTCTGATGGCTGAGTAATATTCCATTGTGTGTGTGTGTGTGTGTGTGTGTGTGTATACACACACACACACACACACACACATCATGTTTTCCTTTTCCATCAGCCGATGAACATTTGGGCTCTTTCCATAGTCTGGCTATGGATGAAAAGGCTGCCATAAACATCGGGGTGCACGTGCCCCTCTGAATCTGTATTTTTATATCCTTTGGGTAAATACCTAGTAGTACAATTGCTGGATCATAGGATAGTTCTGTTTTTAATGTTTTGAGGAAACTCCACACTGTTTTCCAGCGTGGCTGCACCAGCTTGCATTCCCACCAACAGTGCAAGAGAGCTCCTCTTTCTCCGCATCCTCGCCAAAACCTGTTGTTTCGTGCGTTGTGAATTTTAGCCATTCTGACAGGTGTGAGGTGGTATCTCATTGTGGTTTTGATTTGTCTTTCCCTGATGATGAATGATGTTGAGCATCTCCACGTGTGTCTGTTAGCCATCTGGATGTTTTCTTTGGAAAAGTGTCTATTCATGTCTTCTGCCCATTTCTTTGCTGGATGATTTGTTTTTGGGGGGAGGGGTGTTGAGATTGATAAATTCTTTGTAGATTTTGGATATATCATTTACGAATATCTTCTCCTATAGCATAGGCTGCCTTTTAGTTTTGTTGAATGTTTCTTTCGCTGTGCAGAAGCTTTTTATCTTTATGAGGTCTCAGTAGTTCATTTTTGCTTTTGTTTCCCTCCCCTCCGGCGACGTGTCTAGTGGGAAGTCGCTACAGCTGATGTCAAAGAGGTTGCTGCCTGCGTTCTCCTCCAGGATTTTGATGGTTTCCTGCCTCACATTTAGGTCTTTCATCCATTTTGAATTTGGTTTTGTGTATGGTGTAAGAAACTGGTCCGATTTTATTCTTTTGCCTGTTACCATCCAGTCTTCTCAACACCATTTGTTGAAGGAACTGCCTTTTTTCCATTGGCTATTCTTTCCTGCTTTGTCAAAGATTACTTGACATATAGTTGTGGGTCCATTTCTGGGTTTCCTATTTTGTTCCATTGGTCTATGTGTCTGTTTTCGTGCTGACACCATACTGTCTTGATGATTACATCCTTGTAATATAGCTTGAAATCCAGAATTGTGATGCCTCCAACTTTGCTTTCTGGGTTGCTTTGGCTATCCGAGGTCTTTTGTGGTTCCAAACAAATTTTAGGATTGTTTGTTTTAGCTCTGTGAAAAATTCTGGCGGTATTTTTATAGGGGTTGCATTAACTGTATAGATTGCTTTGGGTAGTATCGACATTTTAGCAAAGTTTGTTCTTCCCATCCATGAACATGGAATATGTTTCCATTTCTTTGTGTCCTCTTGGATTTTTTCCATATGTGTTCTGTGGTTTTCAGAGTAAAGATCTTTTACCTCTTTGGTTAGGATTATTCCTAGGTATCTTACTGTTTTTGGTAAGATGGGATTTCTTAAAGCAAGGCTCAGGCCAGGGTGAGAGAAGTCCAGGAAGATTCTGAAATTTTGTGCAGAGAGTTGCGCTAGGTTTAATTTGTTTTGTTAATTTCTCAGTGGCTGGTAAGTTGATCATGTACCCCAATTTTAATATACTTTGAGCATGCTCCACCAATATTTTGTATATTTATTTACAAATTATATATTTGCACTAAGGTACCGATATCTTATTATCTACTGTAAAGCATATATAAAAAGTTAGAGTTTTAAATAAGTTAAAACTGAAATGATCTATAATTGAATTATTCATTAATAGGGCAGGGACCTCTTTGTTCTCACTAAAGAAAATTAGTATTAGCAATGAACTGCATGCTTAGTTTTACACGTTTGATGACTTGTGATTTTTTTTTTAATGTTTATTTAATTTTGAGAAACACAGAGAGGGTGAGCTGGGGAGGGGTAGAGAATCCTAAGCAGGCTCCACACTGACAGAATCAAGTCTGATGCTGGGCTCAAACTCTCGAACCACGAGATCACGACCTGAGCCAAAGTTGGATGCTCAACCGATTGAGACACCCAGGTGCCCCTTGTGATGGTTTTATACCACTATTTAAAAATACCAAGACCTAACATGTACTTGGGATGAAGTCTGGACACCTACTGCTGTGTACCCAACTATCCCCACATTTAGTGGTTTAAACCAACCGTTTTCTTTTGTCACGATTTCTGGGGCAGGAATTAGGAAAGGGCTCAACTCAGTGGTCCTCGTTTGGAGCCCGCCATGTGGTGCAGTCCATTGCTGGCTGAGGAGGCGGTCATATGGACATCCACAGGGGCCCTGGGGCTCGGATGGGGCCATTGAGCAGAGCACAGTCATGTGGTCTCTCCACTATGATGGTCTCAGTGTAGCTGGATTTCTTACCTGACAGCTTGCTTCTTAGAACAGGCATCCCAAGAGAACCCAATGGGGAAGCTGCATGGCTTTGCTTGACTTAGTCTCCAAAGTCACACAGCATTTCTTCCTCCATAAACTGTCCATCAAAGTGGTGCTAAGCCTGCCCACGTTCAAGACGCGGAGAATCAGACCATGCCTCTTAACGAGCAGATCGTGGCACTGTATTGTGGGCCGGCATGTGGGTGGGAGATGTTGTCAGGGGAAAATATAATCTGCCCCACTCATCATTAAAGATTCAGTCATTGAAGAATAGATATTTATAGAACACCTACTATGTGTCAGGCTAAGAATATGGAGGAGTGTTGGAAGAAATGATGTCCTGACCCTTCTGGAGCCTATGTTCTAGTACAGAAAATATTGGAGCATGGATCTAAAAGTAAATCTAGTATCTCATCTTATCTTATCTTATCTTATCTTATCTTATCTTATCTCATCTTATCTTATCTTAAGTCTATTTATTTTAGAGAGAGAGAGCCAGCAGGGGAGGGGCAGAGAGAGAGGGAGAGAGACAAAGAATCCCAAGCAGGCTCCGCAGCAGCAGCATGGAGCCTGAGGCTGGGATCGAACCAAGGAACCATGAGATCATGACCTGAGCTGAAACCAAGAGTCGGACGCTTAACTGAATGAGTCACTCCGGCGCCTCAAACGTGAATCTATATTTTAAATAGTCTCCTTGATAACTTTATGGGGTTTTGCTTCGATTTCTCGACAGATCTGAGCTCAACATCACTGTTGTTTGTTTTCGTTTTCGTTTTTGTTTTGTTCTGTTTCCTGCCAACACGGTAACAGAGAATTTCATCCTAGGAATAGAAGCCACAGCTTAGCCCCTTCCTGGTTGTATGCAGATGCTTGCATTGTTGGAACTTTCTTCAACTCAGGTTTCTTGGCAGGAATTTTAAAGCCACTGGTACTTTCTGTGAGAGGTGCTGTAGTGAAGAGCAGACCATGCCGTATGCGAATTCACATTACTGGGCACACGTCCATTGCAAGAAGCCTCAAGAAGCTATAGCCTAGAGACAACCAGAACTCCACTGTCCCTTCGCCCCCAACCCCCCTGCTTTCTTCCAGGATTCCTGGAACACCCTATGCAACCGACGCAGACCGAGTGAGGCAAATGTCAAGCTGTTTTATTAAAATACAACAAAGCACAATTTGTTGTTGTTTTTGTTTTTTTTAGTATGACAACAAGTATGAATAGAAAGTCTAATGTTGCCTTTTTTTTCTACCTGTTTTCCATTTTGGAGGCCAGTGCTCCAGACACAATCAGAAGATGCTTCCTTGGGGCGCCTGGGTGGCGCAGTCGGTTAAGCGTCCGACTTCAGCCAGGTCATGATCTCGCGGTCCGTGAGTTCAAGCCCCACATCGGGCTCTGGGCTGATGGCTCAGAGCCTGGAGCCTGCTTCCGATTCTGTGTCTCCCTCTCTCTCTGCCCTCCCCCGTTCATGCTCTGTCTCTCTCTGTCCCAAAAATAAATAAAACGTAAAAAAAAAAAAAAAAAAAGAAGATGGTTCCTTGCCCCTCACCTGTTAAAGAGGGCGATGCTTCCACAAAGGACACAGTCCCCAGGAACGAACAGCCCCACGCCTTATCTCCTTTAGTGCCTTCCCTTGAGGAAAGATGCAGAAGGAGCTGGAATAAGTTGTGTCTAGAAGGAAGTAGCCTGACAGTCAATGCTGTTTAAACCAAAGCGGACGCAAAAGAGAAGCTTTTGCTAGTAAATGGATGGCGGGGAGGGGGGTGGGGGGGTGGGGAGGGGCAGGTTTCAGTTGCTGGTCTGCGTTGGGCGGAGACTCTGTGCTCCGAAGAATCTTACAAATGTTTTTGTCCAGATATTAGAATATCTCAGGCTTTCCTCCCTGGAAGCCTTTGTGCTCTTGTTGTCTGAGGAATCTGCAAAGGGCGATAAGCCGTCTTGTAAATGGAGCTGGAATGTGAGATATTCTTGTTCCTTTCTTGCCAGGGGCCACTTGCTTTTATTCCTGAGTTGATGCATCAGTGACCAGGCTTATTGTTCCCAGGATCCATGTGAAAACACACCAGCCACACGGAGATTCCTCAGCTGTGCTGTGAACTCAACCCCGGGCCCCCTCTCAATTCTGGTGAAATCATTCAAAACTGAATAGCGATGAAGATCTTAACGGCAACCCTAGTGTTAATTCTGATAGCTGAGAGGAACGCAGGGCCTGCTCCTTGCCAGGCGCTGGGCTAGGTAGTCACGTGGATTTACTTCTCGCTCTGCACCGCAAGCCTAGGAGGTGCACCGCTGTTGGGTTTCTGACATCAGCAGAAGAAACTTCTCTGAGGTTCAGAGAAAGTACCACCTCGACAAAAAAGGGGCTGGGTTTACGGAAGACAGGTGTAGGCCAGGGTTGCAGAGCTAACGTTGTCTCCGTGTGCAGCATTAGAAGTGGGGGGAGCCAGCTCCAGCTTTGAGATCGCTCTATGCTGATATCAGGGATGGCAGGCAGAATGCTAATAGGGCTCTCAGTGATGCTTGCATGGGTACTCCCTGTCCCTTGAGTGTGGGAGGAATCTATGAATACGGTGAAAGATCACTCCGGTGGACAAAAGGATTTTGCCAGTGTAAATGAAGATGCGTAGTCAGTTGACCTTATGATAGGGAGATTGTCCTGGGTGGGCCTGATCTAATCAGGCGAGTCCTTGAAAAAGACTGAAGGGAGAGATTCCAAGAATGAAACAATTCCACATGAGGGAGTGTCTCCAATGACAGCCATGAAGATGGAAAGGGCCACAGGGCAGGGAGTGTGGGAGGCCTTGACGAGCTGGGAGCGGTCCCTGCCAACAGCCAGGAAGAAACGGGGACTTGCGATCCTCCGATCTTTTTTTTTTTTTTTTTTTAATTTTTTTAACGTTTTTTTAATTTATTTTTGAGAGAGAGAGAGAGACAACATGAGCATGGGAAGGGGCAGAGAGAGAGGGGGAGACACGGAATCCAAAGCAGGCTCCAGGCTCCGAGCTGTCAGCCCAGAGTCCGACACGGGGCTCGAACTCACGAACCACAAGATCATGACCTGAGTCGAAGTCGGACGCTCAACCGACCGAGCCCCCCGGGTGCCCCGAGAGATCCTCCAATCTTAAGGAACTGAAATATGTCAACAACCTGAATGAGCTAGGAAATAGATCCTTCCCCAGAGCCTCCAGGTATGAGTGCCACTCAGCTGACCCCTGGGTTTCAGCTTCTTACTCCTGAGCAGAAATGCCAGCCATGCCGTGTCCGTACTTCTGGCCTATAGAACCCATGGCTGCTAACTGGGTGGGGTTGTAAGCTGCTAAAATGTTGGTAAGGTGTCACCCAACAATATAAAATCAATATTCCAGGTGTTCCTTTTCTATACTGCAGACTCGCTGAATTACTACCTGTCTTCCTTCCTTCCTTCCTTCCTCCCTCCCTACCTCCCTCCCTCCCTTCTCCCTCCCCTCCTTCCTTCCCTCTTTCCTTCCTCCCTTCCTTCCTTCTTCCTCCCTCCCTCCCTCCCTTCCTCCCTTCCTTCCTTCCTTCCTTCCTTCCCTCCTTCCTTCCTTCCCTCCCTCCCTCACTTCTCCCTCCCCTCTTTCCTTCCCTCTTTCCATCCTTCTCTCCCTCCCTCCCTCCCGTCCTCCCTCCTTTCTTCCTTCCTTCCTTCACTTCTCCCTTCCTTCCTTCCTTCCTTCCCTCCCTCCCTCCCTCCCTCCTTCCCTCCCTCCCTCCCTCCCTCCTTCCCTCCCTCCCTCCCTCCCTCCTTCCCTCCCTCCCTCCCTCCCTCCCTCCTTCCTTCTCCTCTTCTCTTCTGTCTCTCTCTTTTTTAAATCATCTCCTTTGCATTGTGCTGTAGAGATAGCAGATGCTGGAAGTGTGGGCTGGGGGGTGGGGAGTGTTCTGAGTTTGGTTAGAATCTCAGGCTCTGGGTCCAGAGTGCCTGGGTTTCAAACTGGCACCATCTCTCCCTGGCTTTGGGATCTTGGACAATTACTTACTCAACTGCCCTGTGGGAAATGTGAAGGGAATGATCACATTAGCTCCTGAGGCTGGTGTGGGGCTGAAACGGCGTTTGCATGTGAAGTTCCCAGTGCGTAGTAAGAGCTCAGTAAAATGTCAGTTATGATTGTGCCTCTCATGAATTAGCAAAGCAATTTCAACCACTTTGGGCAGAAACCTTACAACATGTCCGGAGCAGATCTCTGCTTGCCTAAGATGAGTTCATGGAATTCTTCATAAACTTTCCTGGGCTACTTGTTATTAAATTATTGAGGCATCTATACTATGGTGACGACACCCTGGAGAACCGGGCGCCTCCCCTAAATTTTCCCATTTGTAATGATTTTGACTTGAATTCCTTTGGGGAGACAACTTGTACTCTTGGAATGAGCCATCCACATATTGGAATGTCTTGGTGCCTGCTGTACGTGTTGTTTTCCCTTCACTGTTGTATTCCTCCGGGTATAGCCACGTGCTGTATCTAATGTAGCCACTTCTGGTTTCCCCACGTTGCCGTGGACTGAGAAACCCACAGTTATCCATCAAGCGTGCTAGATATCAGTTTGCTCCTGTAGATCTGCTCTCCACTCCCGACCTTTAGGGGCGGCATCAACGGGTTTCTTTCCTCTCCAGCTTTCAGTTGGGCAAGCCTGACAAGAGACAGGAAGGAAGAGAGTATGGCCGCCATATTGATTTCCTAGGGGCCTTCCTCTGGGGTTGTCTCAGCTGGTTGTTTCCTCGATGGCCACTGTTCCTTTCAATACAACTTTTCCATACAACTTCTTTCTGATTCTGGAAACGTCTCCTTCCCTAGTCCAGGCCTAGAGGTGGGAACACCTCCTTCAACTTTTCTACACCAAGCTCCTTTGTAAATGTTGCCTTTACTAAGTTCTCTGTGAATTATCCTAATTGGAGAATGCCGTCTCATTTCTGATGGGCTCTTGACTGATACACCGAGACGGTTAGATTTTTACGAATAGTTGTGTAAGGGTCCATAGGTTCTGAGTGTTGCTCTCTCATTAGCAAAATGGTTGGATTTGGCAACATCTATTTGGGCTACGCTGAAGACCATTTCTTTTGCATTTTGTTGGGTTTTTCTGGGGTTTTACTCTAGGTGATGGAAGTTGGCAGAGAAGTGACCTCTGTGTGAATGAGATATTGCAGAATGTTTCGCTCTCCCACTCACCTGCATCTTATTTTGAAGGAAGTTCAGGTCTGAATCCGTTGAAATAAGAGTAAGCACAAATCCTCAGATAAGATGGTTCTTAAAGGTTCTTTGTACATGCCTCCAGCAAAACAAAATTTTCCCTTGAATTCCACTTTCTGCAGATTATTTTGGGAGCCTCTAGAAATGGAGAGTGTGCTTGGCATTGATCCGGGACGCTTCCATTTTGCATATTGACGTGCATTTTTAACAAGAAAAAGGCCAGTGTGGGGACAGCGCTGCCTGTTGGTGTGGCGGCTGACATTTATGGAAGCCTTCTCCATGCACTTCAGTTTAAGATCATTTGGCAAAATAATTGTCACGATTGATTTTTATTCTCTTTTTGGACCTAGAGTTCACCCTCGTGGCTCTGGGGCTAGGTAACTTTCAGAAGCTTAAATTTCCCTTTGATGAAAATTCGTTTCTTAAGTTCTGGGTGGATGACAAATTTTGATTAAAATCACAAACTCTTCTACAATGTGTTGGCAAAAGCTGGTGAACCCAGCTGCTATTGACATATTCTTTGAGCAGCATCTTTCGTCAAGTGACATTAGAATGGCAGAAAACGAATGGTTGGAATTTTTTGAGCATACCCTTCTTCCTTGGAAACCACATCCTTTCTGAGGCTGTTGCTGGGGCCCTGGGTGAAATGTGGGCATTTAAACCTTGTCATTAGAATAGTAGCAGCCAGGCAGCTTGACCTCATAATTTTTTGTCCACCGATGGTATGATCATACTTTTGCAAAAAGAGAAGAGAAAAAACTTTTGCTGATGAGAAAAGAGAGATGTGCTTGGGGACCAAGCACGACACTTAGATCACAAGAAAGGAGCGATCAGAACTGCAACAAAGTGAAACTCTTCTACCCAGCAAAGGAAACCGTCAACAAAACGAAGAGACAGTCCACTAAATGGGAGAAGATATTTGCAAATGATGTACTCAATCAGAGGCTAATATCCAAAATACATAAAGAACTTATACAACTCAATTTATACAAACTCAAAAAAACCACATAATCCAATTAAAAAGTGGGCAGAGAACACGGATAGACCTTTTTCCGAAGAAGACATCCAGATGGCCAACACACACATGAAGAAGATGCTCAACATCACTCATTGGAGAAATGCAAATCAAAACAACAAGCCTCCCACCTGTCAGAATGGCTGAAATGAAAACCACAAGAAACAATGAGTGTTGGCGAGGACGTGGAAAAAAAAGGAACCCTCGTGCACTGTTGGTGGGAATGGAAGCGGGGGTAGCCACTGTGGAAGACGGTATAGAGGTTCCTCAAAAAGGTAAAAAAATAGAATTATCATATGACTCCATAATTCCATTCCTGGGTATTTACCCAAATAAAATGAAAGTACTAATTCAAAAAGATCCATGTACCTCTATGTTTATAGCAGCATTATTTAGAATAGATATGGAAGCAACAAAAACGTTCATCAATAAATGAATGGATAAAGATGTGGTGTATTTATACAATGGAATATTACTCAGCCATAAAAAAGAATGGAACATCATCTGTATTAAATATCCACTGTGTTTTCTATCCCAACACTGCTGGTTATGAGTTTCTGTGCTATCATTCTTTTTCTGCATTCTCACACTGTGAGTTGTAGGCAGGGCTGACCCCACTTCTGTTTCCAACTCCAGGGGTGGGCATGTGTCTAGGCTGAGCAAATTAGCACAGCAACAGGTTCAGGTGGTCATCTGACCCAAAGTATTACATTAATATTCAGTCTTACACTTGGCAGGAGCCAGAGGAAGACAAGTCCTCATCTGCTATACTTGCACTTAATAGAATTTCTAGGTAATGCAATTCTATAATTTCTAGGGGCTACCACACAGAGAAAACTCATCAAAAACTGAAGCCAAACACAATGGAAATGAGAGCTTAGAGACCTATAGCGATGAAACCTGTGGGACGGCCTTTGGCTCCTGGATCCAGCTATTTCTGAAGCTACATTTACTCTTCTATGCCCAGGTATGTAAACCTATCCGTTCTCCTCTTTTATCTAAACGAATATGATCGAATTTCACTCATTCTGTCTTCAAAGACCCATGTGTTTAATTATGACTATACCAGTTGTTGTGGATTTAAAGTTGTGGATTTAATTGTGTCCCCCAAAAAGATATGTTGAAATCCTAACACCTAGAATCTCTAAAATATGACCTTATTTGAGCATAACGTTGTTCCATAGATAATTAGTTAGGATGTGGTCATACTGGAGTAGGGTGAATCTTTAATCCCATATGATTGACATCCTTATAAAAAGACATAGAGATACTCAGGGAGAAGATCATGTGAAAATAGCAGCAGAGTCTGAAGTTGTTCCTGTGTGTGTGTGTATGTGTGTGTGTGTGTGTGTGTGCACGTGTGTGTGTGTAGTTTCTACATCAGATATAGCTTTCTATGAGGCTGATAAATATAAGTACTTGGAAGTAGTTTATGGATCAATGAAATATTAATGGACCTACCTGGAGGTGCTTTAAATGTATTTATAAAGCTAGGTTATCTATGGGTCAAATACCATTGTAGCGAATGCAATTGTAATGAATGTCTTTGATAAATTTGAGTTTTAAGGCCCAATACATGTCCTACTTATTTCAGACAATATGTGCCCTATGATCACAATTCCTTGAATGCAATTTTGAAATCCAAAACAACCACATGAACTAACCTGATCTGTATCTCTCTCTCTCTCTCTCTCTCTCTCTCTCTCTCTCTCTCTCTCCCTCTCTCTCTATCTCTATGTCTATTTCTATATCTATACACATATATACATATATAATATCTATATATTTTTATATATGTATATTTATTTATAAATATTATATATGTATATATTGCCTATGTATAGATATGTGTATAGATATACATATATATTTATATATTTCTTTAGAAAAATCATCCTGCTGGATGGGAATACTCATATGTTTGCCTGCAGAAATATTGGGTTTGATTACAGTGATCTGTCCCAGTCCCATCTGTGAGTGTTAACTTAATAAATCTCTACCAAATCACCTGAGATCCAGGAATACCTGAATTTGAGATATATTGGCCCTAAGGTGTTCCAGAGAGAGGATTATAGACCTGGATGACCCTACATGACTGTTTCTTCAGAATACATGAGAAAAGCGTTTGAGTCGTAATTGATAATGTTAGAAATTTCGTGGAAACATTTAAGAGACTACAGATAGAGAACTTACACAAATGCTAATAATATTTACATTTTCCCGTAAATGTAATTTTACAAAACATTTATCTCAAGGTCATCCGTTTTGTTTGTGGATGGGGAGGGGACGTCTCTCTCCTATGAGGTCTGTGAGGTCAGGGACCAGGATGCTTATTTGCACTCCTATATCCTCCATATATAACTGAGCCTGATAATTAGTGCATGCTTAATAAATATATGCAGGATGCAATATTAAGTCCACGGAGGAGGCTGGGGATCAGATTTCGGGTGACCCACGCAATTTCTGGGGTTGGTGGACTAGAACTCAGATCTTTCATGTGTTTTCTCACCCTACCATCACTGTCTTGCTAAGACGAAAAGAAATTCGCAGCCCTTTCTAAAGTAATCAAAGGGATTAGACCATAAAGAAGAAAGAGGAATGCCAGGGGTCTTTGTTTCAGTGGACAAAGCTAACCAGTCTGTGTAAATAGCCAAGAGCCTTGTTTCTAGATAAAAGGAGCCTCTGGTTGGTTCTAATCGGAGAGCATCCTTGGCGGTGAGAGATTGTAAAAGCAAAATATTCACTTTGAAAAATGAAACCCATTAAATTTGAGGCATTGTAATTTCCTATTGTGAGATTGTGGTACCAGCGATTAAATTCTATTGTGCGTCTTCAGTCCTTGTTACCGACGATGTGTCGTGTTATTAACGGAGATTCTTTTTTAAAATTTTTTTTTTTCAACGTTTTTTATTTATTTTTGGGACAGAGAGAGACAGAGCATGAACGGGGGAGGGGCAGAGAGAGAGGGAGACACAGAATCGGAAACAGGCTCCAGGCTCCGAGCCATCAGCCCAGAGCCTGACGCGGGGCTCGAACTCACGGACCGCGAGATCGTGACCTGGCTGAAGTCGGACGCTTAACCGACTGCGCCACCCAGGCGCCCCTTAACGGAGATTCTAAGAATATCAGCTCTCCATAGCTAAAGTGCTATTTTGCTTCTCATGTGAAATCATTTGCATACATCTAAGAATTCATCCTTGAGTTGTCTCTTTCCCTTATTCCCTCTATCCTACTTAGAAGTCAGTCCAGGGCCCCTGGGTGGTTCTGTCAGTTGAGCGTCCGATTTGGGTTCAGCTCATGATCTCACGGTTCGTGAGTTGGAGCCCCACGTTAGGCTCTGTGCTAACAGCTCAGAGCCTGGAGCTGCTTTGGATTCTGTGTCTCCCTCTCTCTGTGCCCCTCCCTTGCTCATGCACACATACTCTCTCTCTCTAATATAAGTAAATATTTAAAAAATTAAAAAAAAATTAGAAGCTGTTCCTGCAGACTACCCCTCCAGATAGATTTTGTGTACAATCATTTCTCTGCCCACGTGGTCTTACCTGGACAACTCGAGCAGGTTCTGAGCCAGTCTGTATGCTATCCATTCTTGACTCAACAGGCCAACTGCTCTCAACAGCCACAGGAAATAAGCATGGTGGTTAATTTCATTCTACTGGCAAGGAAACTGAGGCACAGGGTTTTATGTAAATTGCACGTGACCATACAGTCAGGAGTGCTGGAGATAGAATGTGATCCCAGAAGCGTTAGAGACTGTCTTCTTACCTCTAGCTTCAGATCACGCTATAGCATCTTACACACAAGAGAAGTGGACAGCAGCTGAAGGGCCACAGGAAGTCTATAAAATTACTGCCTTATATCCTGCCAGTGTCAAGGTTATGAAAGTCAAGGAAAGACCAGAGCGACTTTCCAGACCAAGGAGGATAGAAGCATAAGAACCAAACGCAGCAGGTGATTCTGAACTTGATCCTTTTACTACAAAAGGCATTGTTAGGACAGTTGGGGACACATGAATGGGGTCTGAGAATTAGGTGGTAGGAATATATCATGTTAGTTTCCTGATTTTGATGGTCGATTGTGGTCCTGTCAGAGAATATCCTTGTAGGGGATATACACTGAAGGGTTTAGGGCAGTAGGTCAGCAATTTCCTCTTAGAGATCAGGGGGAAATGATTCTTTTTTATTACTTGCAACTTCTCTGCACTTTTTTTTTATAATTCTTTTTTTTTAAATTTTTTAATGTTTATTTTTATTTTTAAGACAGAGAGAAACAGAGCATGAGTGGGGGAGGAGCAGAGAGAGAGACACAAAATCTGAAGCAGTCTGCAGGCTCTGAGCTGTCAGCACAGAGCTCGACATGGGGCTCGAACCCACAAACTGTGAGATCATGACCTGAGCCAAAGTTGGACGCTTAACCAACTAAGCCACCCAGGCGCCCCATCTTCTGTGCACTTTTGAGATGGCCTCAAAATAAAAAATATATATATACTCAGACAACACTTATTGAATAATTATCTTAATTACAATTCTTAGCTTTGAATTTCAAAATAGATATTTAGTAAGGCCATAGTCTTAAAAGCCAGGCATTGACAGGAAATCACTGTTACTCTTGATATTTCCCAAACTGGGCTTTTACCTCTCGGGAGCCTAGGCTTGGTGGGCAGACCACAAAGTGCAACTTTGAGTGGCAAAGGTGAGGCTAGGAATTCAGAGGAATTTCTGATCCCATAGGATGGAAAAAGCCCTTGGGGGCCAGAAGGAGGAGCCCGGAAATGTGACAGGAAGAGAGGAAGGCAGGAATTCTGAGAGGAACATCTTGGTTCTGGGTCTGAGGCTGTCTAGAACTTTGGGTCTAGACAACTCTTTAGTTCAAAGTTTGGAGAAATCATAAGCCCTTCAGGGCAGCACTGTATTCGGCACAAGGGTACCTCTGACTTGGCTTATGGCAGGAGAATACCATTGGGCAGCCTGGGAAACCCCAGCATGGGTGGGTGGGGGGGGACAATCAGCTACAGTACCGAAGGGGATGTGGAAGAGTTGTATGGACCATTTGGCCTGGAAGAAGACTGGGTTTGGGAAAAGGAAGTTTAGGTGGGTAGGACTTTATGCCCGGAGGCAGTGGTGAGATCCGTGGACTTTAACGCCGGGTGCCAACACAGAACCCTTTAAAAGAGTACATGGGTTCAGCCCCATCTTGGTAGACCCCAGCCCAGAGGGCCCACTGAGCAGGGGGGCCACACTATGGGACAGCAGTTGCAGTAAGGATGGTGAGTGTGATGCCTGAAGACCATAAACACAAGGAGCCAATGTGGAAGGGGGCCTGGTGGGCCAGACACACCTTCCCAGAGCTATGAGGACATAACCTTTCCATGGTACCCTAATGCGTTTTGGAGAGCGGGCGAGAACCCCGAAACGAGAGAGAACTTTGAAAGGTCAGAAGGTAACTCAAAAGAAAATGGAACAAAAAGAGGCGTGATGCCCTTGAGTGATAAATGAAGGGATTTCTGCTGTCAGTAGTAATGAAATTTAAGAACAGAAGCATTATGTGTTAGGCAAAATGATTTATATACTTGGCTTCACCGCCACTTTTTTACACACTTCAGTCATTGTAGTAAATGTCAACTTTGTAGAAATGATGCAGGTGATAAAAGTAATTAGGAAGATGAGGGTGAGGCCAAGAGCATCCTTTGACAACACGTTCAGAGGAGGCTGTGCCAGGAGAACCGAGTCTTGGTTGAAGAGGAGGAGCCACGATGGAAAAATTGGGAGGTAGGTGGGCCGGGAAGAAGGAACAGCCCAGGCAAAGGCCTTGACGTGTGATTATGCTTGACATGTTTTAGGTCATGCAAGGGGGCCCATGGGGCTGGAGCTTAGAAGGTCAGGGCAGGAGAGGCTGAAGATGAGTGAGGAGGGAGAGGTGGGCAGGGACTAGACCATGTAGGGCCTGGCAGGCCACAGGAAGGAGGTCTGGATTTTCTTGTAAGTGCAGTGGGCACCACTGAGAGAGTTTCAAGGATGAGTCCATGGATTTAGTTTGTGTCTAAAGTGATCACTATGGTGGCACCTGGGTGGCTCAGTCAGTTAAGCAGATGACTCTTGATTTCAGCTCAGATCACGATCTCATGGTTCGTTGGTTCGAGCCCCACATCAGGCTCTGCACTGACAGCACAGAACCTGCTTGGGATTCTCTCTCTCCTCTCTCTCTGCCCCCCCCCCCCCCCCCAACTCATGCTCCCTCTCTTTCAAAATAAATAAAAAAAAAAATAAAGTTATCACTATGGCCTGTTGGATGGAAAATGGAACCTGGGAGAACTGGAAAGAGGCTATGGCCATGAATAAGCAGAGACGGCATGAAGTGAGTGGTTTCTGGATATAATTTGGAGGTACAGTTGCCACATGGATCGGCTGTGGGAAAGAAAGAAATTGGTAATTCCCAAGGCTTTGGATTGAATAAGTCAGTCATTGGGGTAGTGAGGGTGAGGAAGTCATTGACTAAAGTAGGAAATCTGGAGCAGAGGAATTTGGGGTGGGTTCGGGTTACTATATTACTACTAATGCTTGGCCACTTAACTGATAACACTAAAGAACCTGGGTGTGTACAACCACAATCTGCCCCTCTAACATCAAGATAATGACCATAAACATGGCATGTCTCATATAAAACCATTTCCAAGGCCGTGTGTTTCTAGTATAAGGTTTTTATTTAGTTACTAATTTAGTAATGACTCTGTTGACCTTTACACTTGGACACCTTGCTATAATGAAAATAACTCCCAAATTTATCACGTGAGCCCTGAATTAAAGACCCACCAAAGGCTTTACATGATGAAAGGAGTCTCCATATTCTGTTCTCTTCAATATGAACAACCACACGAGTTTTTTTGACACGTGTAATACTTGACATCAGTCGATAAAAAAATACAACAGAAATATTCCATGTTTAAAGCAGAGCTGAAAAAAAAAAGACTAAGAAAATTCCATATTGCATAAAAGAAAGAGATTGCCACCAAAGTGAAAGGAAATCAATGGGACGACTTTGGAGACCCATTTCAATCTGTTGTTGACATTGTTTTCTGGGAGTAATTTTCTCAAAATGTTAACAGTATTGAGTTTGCCTATTGATTCTATTATTTTTGACCTTGCATTAGTGTGGGCTAATCTTACATGCCATAAAATTTCCTTTCACAGCTAAAATTATTGTATGACTCTGGAGGAAACCTCCAATCAGGTCAGGCACCCCCCTCGGGATTTTGATGAGTGTATAAGCGGCAATAATGAGTTATGTTGACTTCAATACACTTTCATGCTGTTTACATTTCCTTAAATGGTTTAAACAGGGTCATCATAGAAATGATCAACATATTGACTGAAATACTCAAGCCTGGATGAATGGAAGGCCACAGCCAGCCAACCAGATTGGCCAGCTTGAATTTGAGTCAATAGCGTAAATATATATTTGGCTACCTAATCGAAGCCAACTTCACATTCGTTCTTCTGAAAACGTGGCTAAATAAAATAGCTACAAAGTATATACCACTGGAAGATGCCCTTTCTAACTCCCCAGTAGCCCTCCTCCCCAGCTGTGCCCATCCGAAAACCAAAGACTCCAAACTGAACGAATCCAGCAGAATTAAGGAGAAAAAGCTCTTCAGTGGTTTTCCTGGGGAAGGACTAGAGGTATCATTGGCTCTGAGCAGGGGAAATTCGGCAGTTGTATTTTCAAAGGGTTTATGAAATACAGTCACAACATGCCATTAACGTCCTGTCCTATCCGTTCCCCACCCTCCCCAACCCACCCATCTCCATGGGAGGTCAAACCACCTGTGGGCCACACTCCCCAGCCCACCCCTTGCCTTTGATGCTGCGCTTACTCAGTCTGCCTGCAAAGAAATTTCAGGATTTACTGGCACAATGCTAATGGGTTTGCCCACAAATACTTAGAAGAGTATCGCTAGAGGAGTTAATTTGCCTCTTAATGATTTAATTACATGCTACAGCTCGGGTGTTACAAGAATAACAATGTTCCTTACTTTCTGCCGCTACTGGGGATGCTGACTTTGGAAACTTTTGGGAAAGAATGATACTTGCTGTCCGTTAGAGAGAGGGGCCTGGAGTCACTGGGGCGGGGGGTGGGGAGAGCAAAGGGGCATTTTCCCATGCCACAAAAGAATCTTTCTTACTCATCTGTGTTGGAGTGAGGGGTCCTTTCGGGATCAGGGACGATCATTATAGGATGTGCTGTGATTTTTATTCACAGTGTCTTGACTGTTTCCGTGAAGTAATGCTCGTCTTTGTTTTTATGTCAGTTCAGTAGGTTTTACCCGGTTTGCCCAACACAGAGCTAGAAAGTGCATGAGCTGGGCTCCAACTGAGTCTTTTGCCCTAAAACCTAATTATTTGAGCCGACCTTTCTGTGGCTTAAAAGGCCTCACTGTGTGTATAGTGCAGGTTGAGTTCTTTGGAAGCTGAATTGGAGGTTTAAGATGTTTATTGGTATTGATGCCTCTAAAAAGAAGGGGAAGAAGCAGGACTGCGCAGAAGCAGGAGTCAAGCTGAAGTGCAGGCTCAGTAGAGCCTTGGCCAGCCCTGTGGGGAGCTCCGGGGCCGGGACTGTCCATCACGGTGTCCCACATTGGGCAGAAATGGCCAGACCTCCGTGCCCCCACGTTACTTTGTCGCTGTACCAGCTGCTCCCAGGGCATGACCTGGGGCCAGCGGGCATTTCCCGGCTGTGGCAGTCCCTGAATTCAAGAATAGACAGACGGCAGCGAGTCTTAACCCTGAAGGGGGGGTGCGGGTGGTGCCTCTCTGTGTCTCCCACACACTGTTTGCGGATAGATCTAGAGAGACACAGAAGAGGCAGGAGAAGCACTGTAGGCTTCTGGACCGGGATGTCCGAATTCATATCCCAAATGCACCTCTTCCCAACTAGGGCACTGTGGTGGATTAGTTGAACCTGGAGATCAGTCCAATCTGGAAACCTGGCATACTGGTAGCACTTTATTGAACTTGTGATGAGGACCAGGAATAGTTTCTGTAAAGGATCTTTGGTCAATGGATATTTTTATGAGCCTCTGGAGGAAAAAAAAAAAAAAAAAATCCATGCTCTGGGCCATCCATCATTCTCTCAAATTCTGACCTGAATATACCTTCTCCTGGTTTTTAGCATTCTCTTTCTGCTCAAGACTCCCCGAAGCACCATGAGGACTCGTCTACCCACAGCTGGATTGTCTTCTCGGATTTTTGTTCTAAGGTCCCATCCCAGGGAGGCTGGGAACCAAAGAGGGGAGTCCTCTGAGCTTAGAGTCCTGTGAATGGTTGTACCGCTCATGTGATAGTCCCTGTCGGGAGCTCCATGCCAGGTCCCAGAACACGGGTTTCTCGTCTTTGTTCTGGGCCGTGAGGGAAGGCCAAGCACCAAGGCATGTGGGTAGTGCTTGAGGCCAGAGGTGACTGTGCGCCAGGCTTTCGTGGAGGCAGAAGGATACTCCTGAATATTTATTGAGTGCTTATTATGTGCCACCATCCAGTCATGCCTTTTGCATGAGTTTCTCATGCAATCTTCACAACAATTTGAGGCGTTATCCCTGGTCATATTTTAGTGAGAAAACAGAGGCTTACGAAAGATTGAGGGAACTTCTCCAGTACCTACAGCTAGTGAGTGTTGTCACTCGAGTCGATCTCGGGCAGTCTGACACCAGGCTCAGAGTGAGAGGCAGATGGGGAATGTGGGGAGGGCTTAGCACGTTCACTTCTGGCAATCTGTGAGGTCTTACAATTCCTGTGTCAGCCTCACTGCAGTGGGGCCCGGGTCTCTTTCGTTACAGAGAGAGAGTCTCATTTTTGTATTTATTCAATTACTCCTGGCTCTAATTTTATCTTCCCACAGATTAGATGCCTCCAAGCTTCTGTTGTGGGTGCCCGCACGTTTGACATCCATATGAGAAATTAAGTTTACAATGGTAGAATCTTACATGGAAAACTTGCTGGCACTCTGTTAACAATTCTTCCCTGTTCAGCGGACTTTTCCCTCTGATGACGATCAGTTTTTATATGTTCTCTGTCTTCGTGCCTGATTTTGAGTGGAATTATTATCAGCTTTACTCAGATGATGTTTATCAGTTCAATTGCACCGCAATTTCACTTAGAGTAATCACTGAGTGTAGAATTCTGCAGTCCGACTCTCCTAGATTAAAAATCCCAGCCCTGCGATCTGTGAGCTGTGGTGACATGACCTTGGTCAATGTTTTGAGCTTTACTTCTCGAACTTTCTATCTGTAGAATGGGCACGATGTTACTTACGGAGCCGTCCGGTGAGACAGTAAGCATCGGAACACAGAAAGCCCTCGACAAATGTTTATTACTGTTACCCCACGCGGTTCTCTATGAAGGATAAGCCAACAGATTTGAGGTTGTCTTTTGGTCACACAGCAGGATGGCTTTTGTTATCATTTGTTGGATTTTTTTTTTTTTTTCTTCTTCTTCAGGTCAGGAGGAAAGGGCACGAGGAACAGCGGTGATTACTAACATACTCTCTGTTTCAACCCCCCAAAGGTTACTTTCAAAAGCCGCTGAGTTAAGGTCTTCAAGGGGGTTGGAGTGGGGATAACTGAAAAACTCCTGAAGAGGTCCAGGTGGACTTGGTTTCTCAGTGGAAACAAAGGGACTTCCTTCCTCAGTGAAAAAGAGTCACCAAGTGATAAACCAAGCACCCTCTTTGAAAATTTCCCCGTATATTTGTCCCTAGGGGAGTGTGCCTCAGGGAGATTTATTGTTGGAAGCTTTTAGCCTCGAGCTTCATTTTAAAAGTCTGTATTTCCCTGGAAACAGAGGAGCTCCATTTACAAGTCACAGGTGCCCCCAAGCTCTGCTCCGGAGATCATCTCGAGTTTCATTCAACACCAGCCTCACACCTGGAGACGAATTCTTTATTTCATCGCGCTGAGAATGGATTATCCTTCCGTTTCCCATTCCCTGCCATCTCGAGGCCGAGGCCGGAGACACAAGCCCTGAGAAATGAGAAGTGAGCGGGAGTAAAACCTGAGCGCCACGGATACGCAAGAATATTGAAGGCAGGGACATCACCTGCCCCACCATTTGGTCCATTGTGCGCCTGTCGCGCCTGTGTTGGTTGGAGCTCCCCCCAGGGCCCACCCTGAGATGGGAAAGTGAGCCAAGGGCGTGGGAAAGTGAGCCAAGGATGGGAAGGCGTGTTGTCCAGGAAGCTCACTCCTGCCAGGGACCCTGGAGACCGAGTAGAAGAAGACAGAGTAACAGTTCTGAGTGATCCGTGCCGTGGGCAAAGGAGCTGGGTGTTTGGCCACGTTTCCGTCAGTCACTGGTTGAGGGCTGAGGCCAGAGGCGTCCATTCTCTGGCACATCGGGCCTGCCAGGTTGTGGCGAGGGTGCACCTGGAAGTCAGAGAAAGCCCTGGCACACAGGGCATCAGGGCAGTGTGCCCGGACGTGGCAAGGGCTGAACAGCTATGGTGGGTACCAACGACAGTGGCTCAGAGTTCTATCAGTGGGTTGAGTCTTTGGCTTCTTTAAAAACAAATTTTTTTTAAATGTTTATTTATTTTTGAGAGCGCGTGAGAGAGAGCGGGAACGGGGAAGGGGTAGAGAGAGAGGGAGACACAGAATCTGAAGCAAGCTCCAAGCTGTCAGCACAGAGCCTGACGCGGGGCTCGAACTCACGAAATGTGAGATCACGACCTGAGCTGCAGTGGACACTTCACCGACTGAGCCACCCGGGCGCCCCTGAGCCTTTGGCTTCTGGTCTGTTTTAAGTCTACATAGGTCATGGGTTGGTGCTGAGATGATGTGGATGATTAAGGTCAAGTTCTGCCCTCATGATATTCACAAGTTAGTGGGGCAGGTAACAAATAGTTTTGAGCCAGTGGTTCTAGCATTATAGTATGATGTATTTAGCAATATGTGTATCATTTGTGCCAGGCTCTACCCCAAGTACTCAGGTTAATCTGTTTGATCCCCACAAATCCCCCACAAGGTGGGTGCTTTCATTGTCGAGTTTGGAGACGAGGAAACACATGTCAAGGTTTGTTAGCCAGGCTGTGGCAGAGCCAGGATTTGAACACAAGCTTTCTGGTTCCAGAGCCCTGTCCTTCTCTGCTACACTGCGTACATCAGGGTTCCTCAACTCTGTCAATATTGATTCTCTGAGCTGGATAATTCTGTGACATGTGCTGTCCTGGGCTTTGTAGGATGGTTAGCAATATCCCTGCTGAAAGCCAATGGCACCTCCCCCTCCTCTATTCCCACCTTCTGAGTTGTGACAACACAAAGGGCCTCCAGACATGGCTAGAGTTCCACGGAGGGGCAAATGGTCCCAGGAGAGAACCCCCACTGTCTATGATAAAGGAGTCGTATTTCCTGGGAGGTGGACGTAGAACGCAGGTGAAAATTCCTTTCTTCTCTATTGCTTAATCTTCCTTCCCCCAAAATAAGAAGAGAAGTAGTATTTTGGAGCCCATCATATCTATAAATCAGTAGCCAAATACCTTTCAGGGCAGAGAAAATGGCAGGAGGAATGGAGTAATTGAAAAGTTAGATTTTTTTTGTGCCTCTGAGTTGTGGGATAGGCATTCTTGCGCCCTGTACTGTGTTTCATGCCCTTTGGGCAGACTGCTTCCAAGGTCATGGTGTTTAAATGTTGCCTCGCAGCTTGATTAGCTGAGCAATTTGGGAAAAGACCATCAGATGGGAATACACAGTGAGTTTGTATGGAGCTGTTTGTTGTCTTAGTTTCTGTTTCCTTGGGCTATTTTAGTCATGGTGTTTTAGAGTTCTGTTTTGAACTCCCCCTCACCCAAGGGAATAAATCCCTCTTCTTTCTGTCACAAGCCTGGAGATTCCAAGCTTTATTTTTCAAGTCCTCCAAAGCCCATTTTATCCATGTGGCTTCTTAGAGTCGGTCAAGTTTGAAAACTGATCCTTGAGATTTTGGGGTGTTTTGTGTGAGGACAATAGCCATCGCTGTGGCATTAACGTGTCCTTATCTGTCTCCTTTCTCTCTTCTGGCAAAAACACTTTTTAATTCAACTTCTTCCAAATTTGGCTTTATAGCTAAGCTATGTGATCAGAGAAGCTTCAGTTTAATGTTGAAAGCCTGTAGAATTCACCTTTTTCAACTGGTCATGAAAGAGTAATCCCATGGTACCGAAGCATTCTTTAAAACAAAGCATTTCCATGTGCCTTTGAATAACTTCTTGAGCGGTACTTTGTTAACCTGCCTACAACTCCCTATGACCAATGCTTTTGTTGGTCCCTGCTTCTGGTCATGAAGTAAACAATCACCCTGATGACTTGAATTCTGTTTGTGTGCTATTTTTGAGAGTTGAAGTGCCACCATAGTCCAGAGTGTAGGCTCTGGGGTCGGATAGAACTGGTTTTGAATCCAGTCTCCAGCACTATTAGCTTTGTGAGATTGAGCAAGTGTGGAGACAGAAAAATGGCTGCCCCAAAGATGCTGGTGCTCTAATCTCTGAACCTTGTAAATACGTCCCTTACCTGGCAAAATGGACTTTGCAGGTATGATTAAGGATCGTGAGGTGGAATATGATCCTGGATTATCTGGGTGGGCCCAATATCATCACAAGAAGGGGGTCATAGAGAGAGACCGGAAGATGCTATGTTGTTGGCCTTGGGGACGGAAGAAGAGGCCACAAGCTAAGGGGTACACACAGGGCCAGAAGGTGGGCGAGGTAAGAAACAGATTCTCTCCCAGAGCCTGAGTGGAGCCCTGCTGACATATTGATTGTGGCCTAGCGTGACCCATTTCAGACTCTTGGCTCCCAGAACTGTAAGATAAATTTGTATTGTTTTAAGCCATTAAGTTTGTATTAATTTGTTACAGCAATAATAATAAACGAATGCGGCAAGCAACCTCATCTGTCTAAAGCATTGTTTGATCATGTGCAAAGTAGAATAATAAAGATATTGATCCCATCGGGCCGTTGTGAGGTATAAATGAGACACGTCCTTGGCACAGGGCCTGGAAGAGAGCACGTGCTTAAAGATACTGAATTAGCCTTGGCCTTTTGAGTTTGCCACAGGGTAGCATCTCCGTCACCCTGCCTACTGTTGAACTTCCAAAATAGCCACCTGTGAAGGTCAATGTTGTGTGCCAACGTCGCTAGGCTATGGTGCCCAGTTGTTGGGTCAAATACTAGTCCGGCTGTTGATGTGAATTCCTAGCACCTGTGTTTGTGGATGTGGTTAACATTTATAATCAGTTGACTTTAAGTAAAGCAGATTACCCTTTATCATGTTGGTGGGCCTCATCCAATCAGTCGAAGGCCTTAAAAGCCAAGACGGAAGTTTCTCAAGGGAGAAGTCATTCTGAATGTAGACTGCCACATAGAACCCTACCTGAGTTTTTCTGCCTGCTGGCATGCCCTTAAGAGTCAGACTTCAGGCTACAACATCAACTCTTACCTGAATTGCCTGCAAGCCTGCTCTACAACTGGAATTGCCAGCCCCCACTGTCATGTGAGCAAATTTCTGAAAATAAAGTTCTCTCTTTGTTTATATCCCACTGGTTCTGTTTCTCTGAAGATCCCTGACGAAATGCACCAGCCAAACCAAATGCAGCACACCAAAACGTTTAAGATTTTGAGAACAGAAGAGATGGGGGGACTGACAACTACAAAATATTAAACCTCCTCTCCAGTTTGCTAAGATCTTTGCATTTCCTCATTGACACTAACAGGGATTACACCCCAGTTGTTTCCTTTCTGTCCTCTTTAAACCAAAAGTGTGTAAGTAGGGTTATGGTAATAATGGAATCTCTTATGACAAAATGTCACAGCCAAAGAATTGGGATGGTTCTGTAACATTCTTTGTAATGGGGTTTGACCTTGAACTTAGAGTTGATAGTCAACAGAGATGATTGCATTGCCAGATCAGTTTGTATCTGGATCCTTCTAGTTCTCTAAGCCCCTTTAAGTGCCCCTACCCTTTCCTGGCCACCTAAGGCTCGACCCTAGGGCTCCCTAGTGGTTAAGCAGCTAAAGGGCTAACGTCTACACGAGGGCATGTCTGTTCTGATTGGTTGGTGTTGGTGCTACGTACGTTGTTGATTATCTTGGTATTGTTTTTGCCTAAAAATCATAGTGAAAGAACAAAATACAGTGAAGAATTGTCCAATTGTTCACGTCGTAAGTGTCTACAAATGTGAAATTTCACTGTATGTTATCAGTTTAAAGAAAAGATAGGTAAAAATCTTCATATTTTGGGGGCACCTGGGTGGCTCAGTCATTTAAATGTCCAACCCTTGATTTGGGCTCAGGCCATGAGCTCACGGTTTGTGAGTTCAAGCCTTGCGTTGGGCTCTGCACTGACAACACAGAGCCTGCTTGGGATTCTCTCTCTCCCCCTCTCTCTCTGCCCCTCCACTCTTGCTCTCTCTCTCTCTTACTCTCAAAATGAATAAACATTAAAAAATCTTTTGAAAAACTTCATATTTTCCTTTTCTTGGAGACTATTTTAAATCTTCTTTTTCAAGCCATCCTTTTTAAGGATTAATGTAGTGTGTCGCTTTTTACCTTTTTCCTTAACAGATAGGAGACAAGTGTGACTATTTTCAATTGGACAAATATTTAGATTTTCTCCTCTGAAGATAAGTCTCACAGTGTTGCTTGCTGATTCACATATAATTCTTCCGTGTAAATTTTTTTGTTATTGGTCTTGGAAGAAAAAAACTAACTCGTTCATACTGTTGGACTATCTTCCCCCAATTTCATAGAGAAAGTAATTTGCCAAACACAAGGATTTGATCAATAAACAACTTGCAATCCCTATGAGGCCTATAAAGGGCTTTGGATTGTCAAACACTGACTCAGGATTTGTTCTGGTAGTTGTTAAAAATTACATAAACATAAGTTGCTTTTTTTTTTTTTTTTAAACTTCAATCAACTGAAGGGTCAGTAGCAGGAGAAGATTTGGCCCTGTTATTGATTAGTTGTTATAGATGCTTCTTCCAAAGAAAGTTAATCAACAAGATGTTGACAATATCAGCAAAGTTTTGCATCTTTCTTGGAAACTGTTGCTTACAGAGTGTGGAGTTATTCTACACCACGCCTTCCTGCCAGGAAACAATAGAGGTGAGATTTTTTTTTTTTCCACACCAAATCTTCTAGGAGCCTGTGGGCCATCCCTGTCCCTAAACTAAGGACTGCAGTGCAGTTAGGCGGGACGGCTAGGCCAGAAAAGGGAAGGTTCCTTAAAACCCATTCCAAACTGAGCTTCCTGATGCTAAAGACCACGGCCATCGTATGAACCCAACTTCCCAGCGCCTAACAGTACTGGTATAGATTGCTCCATAAATATATGAGATTTCCATGCATGCCAAGGTCATGTGATAGAGAGATAAACAGAGAGGGATTTGATCTTTCATGGTAAAGTTGTATTACAAGACAAGGCTATTTATAGTAAAGAAAGAAGTTTTATAATGGGTATTCATTATTTAGTCCCTGATAGATGCTGAGCGTGCGTAAGAAGAAAACACAACTTATTGAGAAAAAAAAAAATTGTAAAATGTAACACAAGAGTTATTTTCAGGTGAATTTAATAGGAAATAAAAGAACATGAGCCACATTCCTAGATCTTGAACATATAACGCATCAACCTCATGAATACTGTCTTATATATGTAAATAATACTTAAATTATATAGTGAAAATTAAAAGATGTTATATACTCATTCTTTATTTACTTTTTAACATTTATTTATTTTTGAGAGACAGAGTGTGAGCAGGGGAGGGGCAGAGAGAGGGGGGCACAGAATTCGAAGCAGGCTCCAGACTCTGAGCTGTCAGCACAGAGCCTGACGTGGGATTCGAACTCATGAACTGTGAGATGACCTGAGCAGAAATCGGACGCTTAACTGATTGAGCCACCCAGGCACCCCCTCATCATCCCTTTTTTAAAAGGTGAACTTTCAGGGTGGGGCGAGTCTCAGGAGCCCTTAAGCTCTAACATCAAAGGCAGAAGCCATGCAAGAGAGGAGGAAATTATGCAAACAGAGGAAGAGTGGAAGAGAAACTCACAGCCTGTTTCTCAAACCCATGTCGCCCAGAGACTAGGACAGAAGGACAGAAGGACAGAAGGCAGCTGCAGTCCACAGGAGGCTTGAATTTTTGTTGCCTCATCAACATACTTCAAGTCAGTAAGGAAGGGACAAAGTATGGACAGTATGCCATGATGAAGCTTGGCTTTCTGCATTTCGAGATGCCATGGCTCCACTCTCTAGTTAGAGATATCACTTACCAAAAGTGTGAAATATGGGGGCGCCTGGGTGGCTCAGTCAGTTAAGCATCTGACTCTTGATTTCAGCTCAGGTCACGATCTCATGGTTCCTGAGTTCGAGTCCTACATAAGGCTCTGTGCTGACAGCTCGGAGCCTGCTTGGGATGCTCTCCCTCTCTCTCTCTGTCTCTCTCTGACCCTCCCCCACTCGCACTCTCTCTCTTTTTCAAAAGAAATTTAAGGGGCGCCTGGGTGGCGCAGTCGGTTAAGCGTCCGACTTCAGCCAGGTCACGATCTCGCGGTCCGTGAGTTCGAGCCCCGCGTCAGGCTCTGGGCTGATGGCTCGGAGCCTGGAGCCTGTTTCCGATTCTGTGTCTCCCTCTCTCTCTGCCCCTCCCCCGTTCATGCTCTGTCTCTCTCTGTCCCAAAAATAAAAAAATAAAAAACGTTGAAAAAAAAAAAAACTTTAAAAAAAAAAAAAAAAGAAATTTAAAAGAAATTTAAGAAAAAGTGAAATATGGCTTAACATGAAAAACATCCTTAAAAGTTAGTTCTAGAAGGTACAGAATGATAAGCAAGCACTATTTAATATGATCTCCAGTATGTATTGCATTCATTGAGAAGGAAATGACAGTGTTCCAATTCATCCTCGTAATTCTCGAAGATCCCTTCTTTTATCTCTGATATGGTTTCTGGAAGTCACTTCCTTGTCTTACTCCCTTCCTTATTTTTCCCAACATTCCATCCTCTAGTCTCTCTGCTGTTCTTTGGGTTTTCAGGGTCACTTTCATATTTTCAAATATGCTAGTTAGTTACTTCACTAGGTGATCCTTCTACCCTTCCAAATGCTGAGAGTGAGGCCTTCTTAAACTCTGTGCTGTATTCTGGGCCCTGGTTTGTGTTTTGTCAGACCCAGGAAGGATGAAGGAGAGCCATTTAATAGAACAAGCAAAGATGACGTGACTTTTTATAGTGAAATGGAAAGATGAGTATTTTAACCCAATGGGTCCCTATTTCTAGAGATAAAATATTAACATTTTCTATTAAAAAATTAAAAACAACTTTAATTTGTTCTCTGTGTGGGCAAAGACAATCTAAACCTTAAAAAAATTATTGACATCACAAAGAATCCATTAACAATTTAAATAATCTGTCTATATTTTATTTTTTAAATATTTTATTTATTTATGTATTCATTCATTCATAGTAGGAGCAGGGGAGGGGCAGAGAGAGAGGAGAGAGAGAGAATCCCAAGCGGGCTCTGTGCTGTCAGCACAGAGGTTCCTGTGGGGCCCGATCCCACGAACCTTGAGATCATGACCTGACCAGAAAGCAAGAGTCAGTCACTTAACTGACTGAGCCACCCAGGCCCCCCTGCAAAATTTCTATGCTTTAGAAAGTAACATAAAGCCTATTAAAAGGCACACTATAAGCATGGGTATATATGTGTCACATATATGGCTCAAAAGGTGTAAATATATTTACTGTTGAAGAATTCATGAAAACCAATTTTTAGGGACTAAGGTCTAGGGAGAAAAGTGAGCAAAAGACCAAATATTCCATTTATATAAGAGGAAATACAAAAGGCTAATAAACATTTCATAGTGTTCAACCATAGTAAGAAAACTTCATATTAAAACAGAAATGGGAACCCTCTCGCACTGTTGATGGGAATGCAAACTGGTGCAGCCACTCCGGAAAACAGTGTGGAGGCTCCTCAAAAAATTAAAAATAGAAGTACCCGATGACCCAGCAATAGCACTACTAGGAATTTATCCAAAGGATACAGGAGGGCTGATGCATAGGGGCACATGCACCCCAATGCTTATAGCAGCGCTATCGACAATAGCCAAATTATGGAAAGAGTTCATCAACTGACGAATGGATAGAGAAGATGTGGTTTAGATATACAATGGAATACTACCTGGTAATGAGAAGGAATGAAATCCACGCCATTTGCAGCAACGTGGATGGAACTGGAAGGTATTCTGCTGAGTGAAATCAGTCAGCCAGAGGAGGACAGATATGATTTGTTCTCACTCCCATGTGGATCTTGAGAAACTTAACAGAAGACCATGGGGGAGGGAAAGGGGGGGGGGAAATAATTACAAACAGAGAGGGAGGGAGGCAAACCATCAGAGACTCTTAAATACAGGGGACAAACTGAGGGTGGATGGGGGAGTGGGGAGTGGGGGAGAGGGGTAAGTGGGTGATGGGCATTGAGGAGGGCACTTGTTGGGATGGGCGCTGGGTGTTGTATGTAAGTAATGAACCACGGGAATCTACCCCAAAAACCAAGAGCACACTTTACACGCTGTACGTTAGCTAATTTGACAATAAATTATATTTAAAAAATAAAGAAAACATGATCTCTTTCCTCCTAATTATAAACAAGTATAAATTGAAAAAAATACTCAGTGTTGGGGAAGGTGTGGTGAATCTGTCCCAGGGAAGTCAGTTACGAGCACTTTCTGTTTCTCACCATTTCCCTGATCTCTCTCCTGGTTCAGCTCCTGTGGGGATGAGTTTTCTGATCTTAATTTGTAGGACCTTCATGTTAAATGTAACTTTTGTGTCTCTTTGCCCCCCCCCCCTGCCTTTTTTTGCCACTGTGCCTTGGTTGAAGCCACTAGGTTCTGCATTGACCGTCCTCTCTAACTCGACTCTCAAAAGGAAGTTCCTGGTTCTTTATGCACTGGTCTACTTCTTCCCTGGGGTTCTGCCCTACTGAGGGAGCTGCAGTAGAAGGTGACCAATTCATTCCAGTGTGCTCAGACTTTCCCAGTTTTAGTATTTAAAGTCCCTGTGAAAGATCCTCCATGCTGGGAAAAAATGGGAGAACTGGTCACCCTCTTGCCGTGTGCCATTAAACAAAACTCCTATCTCACCATTTCCCCCAGGGTGTTAGTTTTCTATGGTTATTGTTACAAAGTAGTATAAGCTGGGTGACCTAAACCAACAGAAATGAATTCTATTACCCCTCTGGAGACTGTGCGTATGAAATGAAGGTGTTAGCCAGGCCAGCTTGGTGCTCCCTGGCTTGGCAGGTACGTCAGTCCAACTTTTGCCTCTGTTACCACGTGGTCCTCTTCTCCCCATGTGTCTTTACATAGTTTTCCCTTTGTATGGTGCCCAAATTTGCCTTTTTTATAAGGATACCAGTTGTACTGGAGTAGTGCCCACTCTTGATGACCTCATTTTAACTTGGTTAAATCTTCAAAGACCTTATTGCCAAGTAGGGTCAAATTCTGAGGTACTGAGGTTTGAGACTTCCACATATCTTTTGGGGGAGACACACTTTAACCCATAACACTCAGTCTTGCACTCATTGGCTCTTGGACAACAAACTCTTTAGCGTAAATCATGGAAGATTGTAAGTGCCAGGGTCGAGTCATTTGTACTTCATCCAGTAGGCATCAGTGAGTCATCGATGGCTTCTGAACAAAGGAGTGACATGCTGTAAGTGTCATTTTAATAACATTAATGTGGAAATAGTGTATATGATGGATTGGCTCGTGATGGGAGCTGATTATTAGGACCATGAGAAATCCCCTGGGCTTGTGCCCAGCTACATCACCACCTCCTGCTGAGATCGGGCTTTTGTTCAAGATACATCGCATACCTCTTCATACTTTCTCAGAAAAGGTATATAAGATCTCTGCAGACATCCTTTCCAGTGCTCAAAGGCAGATCCTTGTTAAATTGTGGCCAAGGTACCCTGTTCTGCCTACTCTCTTGTGAAAGACTCTCCTATCAAATAATAGGGAATAATTTCATCTCTTATCAATTTCTTCATGCTCAACCCACATGCTTGAGTCTTTCTTTCTGTCTTGGGTCTTGGCGTGTCAATATTCCCTTCCCTCCCCACAGCCCATTCCCAGGTGTATACCCAACCACACTGCAGCCTAGACCATGTCTGATTTCAAGTTTGGACATACTTTCGACTTGCTTGCTTGCAATTTGGGAATAATTTACATTCTCCTCCTTAATTAGACTCTTTCGACTTTAGTCTTGGAACCTTTCTTTGATCTCCTGATTAAAACTCCTATTAATGATCCAGGGGTGGGGCGCCTGGGTGGCTCCGTCGGTGGAGCCTCTGACTTCAGCTCAGATCATGATCTCGCAGTTGACGAGTTCGAGCCCCGCGTCGGGCTCTGTGCTGGTGGCTCAGAGCCCGGAGCCTGCTTCCGATTCTGTCTCCCTCTCTCTCTCTGCCTCTCCCCCGCTCATGCCCTGTCTCTCTCTGTCTCAAAAATAAAGATAAACATTTAAAAAAAAAAAAAAAAGGATCCAGAGGTGGTGGTGGTAGTTAGCACCCACTTGCCATGGTCTTTGGCCTGTGTATTACTTTAGCCTTTCTGCCTTTTGCCAACACGACTTGAGTTTTAGGCTGTGTGCAAGACCTTCGTCCTCTGGATCCCCCAGAAAGTCAGGAAGCTCTTGGAGTCATGACATCACTGAAATCTCTAATACCTACAATTACATAATCTTGACCAATTCACACCCCTTTCTTAGATAATCTGTTTATATGTGTGGCTTAGAGGATTTATCCCTAGAAGCCTGATTCCTTACCACACCTGGTTGGACAAGGAGTGAGCACCCAGACAAGATACTCAGATCAGGTAGTTTTTTCTTCCCAAATTCAGAATGACACAGAGACTGGATTAGTTAACTGGTGTAGAACCCAAACTGGAACCCAACTCTTACTAAGTCGGGGTCATACACTCTGGGATATCCTTGAAGATCTACCTGGAAGGGTGTTGAACAAAGGAGTCTGTCTTCAGAGACGGAAGAATCTATCCACTCATTTGACAGATACTGATTGAGAACAAGTATTGATTCAGCAAGTCCAGCCTCTGAGGATTCTAGGCTTTGAGGATGCGGGAGTGACATGGCCTCACCTCCTGGCATTTGCTGTATAGAAGTGGGAGAGAGACAGTACGTAACACTGCTTGAAATCATGTTGTAGAGTTAAGAGCTATGAAGGAAGGGTAACAGAATAAGGACACAGGGAATAATTGGAGGGAGTCTTGCTCTTGTAGATAGATTAGCCAAGGAAGGCCTCTCTGAAAGGTCCCACCTGAGCAGGAACTTGAAAGAAGTGAAGGAACAAGCCACATGGACATCTGGGGGAAAGGACACTGTAGGCAGAGGAACGAGTGCAAGAGCCATGAGGCATGAGGTTTTCAAGGACTCTCTCTTGCTGCTGTGCGGAAGGCAAACGTGTTGGGGGGAGGGATGAAGAACAAGGAGAGGAGGAGGGAAAGAGATCGACCCCCTGTGTATCTTGGAAATCCTCCCTGTGCTTTCTTTGGTCTAGAAATTTTTCTGCATACTTCAGACCTCTACTTTTTTTACTTGGTCAAAGTGGGTTGGATTTCTATTCCTTGCAATCAAATTTTTCTCCCTGATTACGACCGAGCTCCTAAGAGCCTGAAATATGGTGGAAGTAATACAGAAGGAGAAAAAGAAATGGCCATAAAACATACCATGGTAATACATTTACAGGACCTCATCATGTATTATTTTTAACCGTAGGTGATGAAAATATAATTCAGTTTGTGGAAAGATCATTTGACAACCGTAGTTCTCAACTGAGGATGATTCTGCCCTCCAGGGACCATTTGGCAATGTCTGGAGACATTTTTGATTCAGTGGAAGGTAGTTCTACTAGCATCTAATGGGTAGAGGTCATGGACGATGCTGAACGTCTTACAATGAACAGAGACAACCCGCCCCCCCCCCACCCAACACACACAGCAAAGAATTTCCCAGTCCCAAATTTCAACAGTGCTGCAGTTGAGAAATTGCAAACACAATGTGCTCAGTCATAAGCATGATTATTTATGAGGCAGTCTTCCTCAACCTTTTAAGATACCTCCACTAGACTGAAGGAAGGAGAAAGGATAATGCAGATTATGCTTACCAATTTCGTATGGCTTTCTCAGGTGAATCAGCTCATGTGGCCCCTCCTTCAGTTCATGTACCTGTCTTGCAGCAGTGATCTGCTCTGGAAGAGGCTTCTTTTTCCACGTAGAGGAGGAGGACTTGCCCCAAAGCAGACACTGCATTGGGAGAATGGACTTCTTGCAAATGCACCGTTTTCCGGTTCTTAACTCTTGGTCATGCTGTAGTTTTGCAGAAGAGCATCACATATTGTCAAATTACCATCAGTTTTTTTTTTTTTTTTTTTTTTTGAGAGAGAGAGAGAGACAGAGAGAGAGAGAGAGAGGCAGAGACAGAGGATCTGAAGTGGGTTCCGTGCCACAGCAGAGTCCTACACGGGGCTCAAACCCACGAACGATGAGATCATAACCTGAGCCGAAGTCGAACGCTTAACTGATTGAGTCTCCCAGGCGCTCCACCATCAATGGTTTTTATAGAAGATGTGTGCAAATACGACGCAATCAGATTGATGCCTAATATTTATTGTTAATTTTCACAAATGAGTGGAGTAAAAACTCCTTCTAAGACTAAATAATAATTTTCTCTTTCTGCCACACTGAAGCCTGAGCGTCCTTGCAAATTCAATTCAGCAAATAAGTGTTTGTCAAACGGAATTACAAATCAAACCATTTTCGTTCTTGATGAAGGAGGAAGAGAGAGAGAGACTGGTGGTTTTAGGCTAGGATGCACCATACAGATACTCCACAGGAGGAGGGGGAGAGGGTCACCATTCCACGCACAGTTCTTGGAGCTCCTCTTTCCAGAACCTCCAGTTGATCTGTTCCATTGGGAGGAGATTGGTACAGATCCTCTTGGAGGGGGAGGGGGCCGTTTGGGGGATGGTAAATTTACCCAATCCTTTTTGCATGTTATTATCATTGTTTTCCTGTTTATCTCTGAATTGCCATCATGAATTCAGCAAATCTTTGTTGAGCATCTTCTACATCCCAGACACTCTCCTGGTACATGGTCTACAACAGAGAACAAAACAGGCAGACCTTTCCCATCTCCTGGAGTCTGTGGTCTAACTGGGGAGACAGACAGTACACCCGACGCTTGACTCAAATGTCTGTAATTGAGAGGGTCACACGCTAAGAAGACAGGGAAGGGAGTGGTCATGGCTGTCAGATAGACTGGCCGGGAGGAGCTGGATGGGGAGGAGGCCTTTAAAAGACCTCCTGAGGAGCAAGCTCTGGGTTGTCTGAGAGAAGCCAATTGCAGAAGGGCAGAACGGCACCTGTCACGCCTGGCAGGTTTTGAAAACTGCGTCTTGTTGTGCCTGGAGGACGTGAAGGAAAGACAGGGAATGGGGGATCCGGCCATTCAGGTTCCATAGGTCACGTGGGGACCGGGGCTTTTATGAACAAGTGACAGGGATGCCAACAGAAGAGTCCGATTAGAGGCGTAGGTCGCTCGATGTGAATTGCGTTGTAACGGGACGGTTCTGGCTGCTGTGAGGGTCACGTATGGTGGGGAACAGGCCAGCGAGCCGTTCGCTGTCATAATTCAGGGGAGAGATATTGGTGGCTTCGACTAGCGACACAGGGATGGGCATTTGCTGACAATATTTTCTTCCTCTGCATACTCTTGTTTTCCCCATTTCTAGCCAGAGTTACTAATTCATGATTACTGCTGGCGTTTCCTGCACTTTTGTGAGTTTCCTGAGCCCTGTCTGTCCCCCCCGCCCTCCGTTTCATTATTGTCAAACAGCGTGGTTGCGATAGACTGCTGGTGTTCATCTTCGTATTGATTAATTTCTTTCTCACACGCACCACGTGCATCTCCGACATCTACAGCGGAATTTTCGTGTGAGGGGTCATTTGCACACGACAGCTTTTCATTATAGAAGTCATCCTCAGAGTCGCAGGTGCTGGGTTCAACTCAGGTAAAATGTTTGCCCAGTGCTTGCTGCTTAGTGCTCTCTCTTGACATGGCATTTGATGGGTTTTGCTTTGTTTTTTGTTTTTGTTTTTGTTTTTTTTTTTTGAATCAGACCACTGTTGAAATAATTACAAAGCTGTTTTCTCTTATTTATTTGCTGATCAACTGGGAATCGTGTTATTGTTTTACATGGGAAATGTAATTTCAGCAGTCACTCCTTTTAAATGAAATGATAATGCGCTACAGTGTGATTATATGACATGCCCATTATGGACTGAGGACCGTGGTCTCTGGAGCCCCGGGAGTTCCAACTGGGTGGAGAGGAGAAACCTCACTCCTGCAAGCCCCGAATTGGCTACTTGGAAGTCCCTTGTTCATGGCAGAGTCTGCACAATCAAATACGTTCCTGGGTCAGTCAGCTGATGCCAGCCGGTGAATCAGGCAGGTGTTTGCGAGCGGAGACCGGAGGGGACTTTGGCGAGCCACACCCTCCCAGCCTGTGGAGCCAAGTCGGAGTCTACAGAGATGGCCAAAGCCAGCCCGTTGTCCTGCCGGCACGTGGTCCCGGCTTTGACAGATTTCCTTAAGCGAACTAGGGAATCTGGGTTATTCTGGACATTCTGAGTTTTAATTTCTTTTCACTCCTGAGCAATCAAATAGGTCTTTGTACCAGATCAAATTCAAGCTCTCTGGTTTGCAACTCATGGTTTACAAGGACACTTGTGCACTTCCTGTGTTTATTACGCTGCCTTCATGTGCTCTCAGGGGTGATGACCACGCGGGGCGCTGTAGAGTTGAGGCTTGCCGTAACTAATGGTAAGGAAGTTTACTTAGGTTTATTAATGCATTTACCTGGTTTTGGATAGCTGGCCTCAGAGCAGACTGAGCATTGAATGGTGGTGAGGACAGACCCTTAAGCTCTTGGTTCTGTGCTATGCTGCCCACCAGGTTGTCGATGGTGTCAGCAGAATTTGAACTCAGGCCTTGGGTACCAGATGCTGGTGACAATGCCATCCGTGACATCCAATGAGAACCAGAACTTTAATAATTTAGGTAAACTATTTTAGCTCTATGGTCTGTTTTCAACTTCCTATACTTGTATCTTTTGTCCTGAAATTTCCACATAAGTGGATAGGGGAGGGCTTTTATTTTATTATTATTAGTTTTTGTCTTGCTTGGTGTTCAAAGGCGCATTCAGTTTAAAGATTTTTTTTTTCTTTCTTCAGCTCCAGGAGATTGTGTTGTATTGTTATCATTAGTTTTATAATTTCTCTGTCTAGAATTCCTTCTTGAGGAATAATAGAAATTGTGAGTCTATGTTCTCTAGTGTTGGCCTCTGGGGTCACACCGTCTTCTTTTCTGTGTGGGAGAGCTCTCTCTGCCTCCTTCTTATAAGGACACTTTGATGGCATTAGGGCCGGGGGATAATCCCGGATAATCTCTCCATCAGTTTAACCCTGTCTGCATTCTGTGCATTTTTCTTTCCCCCATAAGGCACCAGGGACAGGTTCCAGGGACGAGGGACTAGTATGTTTGGGGCCAGTACTCAGCACATTTCAGGCCTCTCGGCTCTTACTAGTTGCAGACTTTGAGGCTGGAGTTGTCTTTGCTGCTCCCTGCACACCCCCTCCTCCTTCCCTTCCCCATTTCCTCCCACCCGACGTCCCTGATGCTCAGAGCAAATCCAACACGTCCGGAGTTCCGCAGCATTTCCTGTTGACCGACACTACATTTTCTGCTTTCCAGGATTGGGTTTCATTTAACTGCAAATAAAAAAAAGTCACGTTTGGAAATTTCTGAAGTTTTCGCAGAGAGAAAGAATATGTGTTGCCATTATAATCCCTGAAAACACTTCATTGTCTACTATCCTTCTTAGGCTCTGAGCCCTCGGTGGCAAAGACTCTGTCTTATTTGTCTTTATTTACTTAATGCCCAGCACACGGTGTTGCTTCCACGTGTTTATTAAATGAATGTCACTGTGGATTTTGTGAAATGAATTGTGTAAGGTTGTTTTAACTGATTACCCAAATTGATTAGACCGCTCTTTGCCTTGCGCAAAGAGGGTGCTCAGAAAGCCGGCGATTGTTTGGTTCCTAATTTGAAAACAATACTCAAGTTTCTATTAGTCCTGGTGGGTGGAACTTGAGCGTGTCATTAACTCTTTCTCAGAAGAGCAGATTGGAGGTGGGTAGCAGCTTTGTGGCTTTTTGGTATGCAGCTGTTCCCTTGCAAAACTTAATTTAAAACAATAAAAAATGTACCTTGAAATCATTTTGTCTCCCTATTTATTTAATATGATTTATGCTAAATGCATTTCATATCACCATAATGTATCGGAGCTCAGCCACCACCTGTTATTTTGTAGGGGAAATAAACAAGACCTCTCTCATCAGATGAGTTAATTACACTGACATATTCACTCCTCCCCAGAGATACCATAGCTAAAATGCTGCAAAGCTCTAATTCAAACAAGCAGGCTGGAAACAAGAGTGCTGCCGTGGTACATTTTCTCTGGAAGAATCAAAAGCTCAACCCTGTCTTGGCACTGGAGGGTGGCCTCGCCGGAATCTGTCACACGGAGGCCCATCTGGGTCCTATAACAAATCTGTAGGTGAGTTGAGCTCGAACCCACTTCTCAGTAGTTTGGCACTCTTCTCCAACCTTTGTGCTTCTGAGCATCGTGCGGTCGTTTTCTTTCCCTGCTTCATCCAGTAGTTTCTTCCTCCTCCCGGGGGATCTGCGTGGTGGCGGCCGTGCCGGCCGTCGGTGCCGTGAGGAGCACAGCAAAGTGTCCCGTGTGCTACCTCAGCCTCGGTTGGGGGGACGGCAGCCCCTGGCAGCCACGGCCAATGTGGCTTTTATCTCTTGGCAAAGTCAGGCAGCCGAGTGTGGCCGGCGGGGAGGCTGTTTTGGGCGTCTTAGGTCAGATTCCTTAGAAGCAGGAGCTGAGACAAGGATCCATGTGCAAGGGATTTATTGAGAATATGTTCCCAGAAGAATGGGATAAAAGGATCCCAGGGGAGCAGGGGTGGGGAGCAGGACAGGGAAGGGAAAGAAGGCAAGCAATGTGTGACCTCAGGCAAATCCCAGCCTCCTCCTGATCCGCCTGATGGGGGAAGGAGGCTCTGGAGTAGAAACCACACCTCAGAGCCTTTCCCAACTGGTGGCAAAAGGCTTGGGCCTTTGTATTCCTTTCCAGTTGGTCGCTGGCTAAGAGCCAGGTAGAAAGGGCATAAACTCCCAGGACCTAGTTCTCTTGCATGTGGCAAAAACAGCCCCAAAAGCCCAATGGCAGAAACTGGGGGGCCAGGAAGGATGGGGGCAGGGCACACGGACAGAGTATGACTAGGGTTCCGGGGCCGTGAGAAGTGCTGTGTCTGCTGTCTTGTGCCGAGGGCTCTGTGTCGGCAAGGTGGGAGCGGGGGCGGGGGGCATCCTTGTCCCTCACACATTCTGGTCTACGACATGCATTAGGCACTCTATGCCCAGTGCCTACAGCCTATACACCTTTTAGGGGCCTCCAAAATATTTGAAACCTGAAAGCAAAAAAAAAAAAAAAAAAAAAAAAAATCAGTTTAACATATAAAGAAAAAAATTAATTTGAAAATGATTAACTTATTTATTCAACAAATATTTACTAAGCATGTATTAGGTTCCCTTGGGTTCTGGGTGTATTACAGCGACCAAAACACAAACATACCTGCCCTTGTGATGAAAGGAGAAAGACAGTACGTGAGATAAATGTGTCTTATGTTCATAAGTCCCACAGGAGAAATAAGGCAGAGGGGGAGTCGTTGGGTGCATGGTGGCCTGGGGGAGAGGCAGGGTAAGTGTACTTGTAAGTCAGGTGGTCAAGGAAGGCTTCCCTGAGAAGGTGACATTTGAACAAAGGCCTGAAGCAGGTGGGGGGATTTGCCATAAAGTGTTATGGGGTAGGGTATTCATGTGAAAGGGACAGTAAGTGCAAAGATCCTGAGGCAACGGGATGTCTGATGTGATGAGAAACAAGGAGTCCAGAGAGTCTGAGAGTGTGCGTTGGTGTGTGTGTGTGTGTGTGTGTTGGGGGGGCGGGTATTAAGAGGAAATGAGGTCAGAGAGGAGCCAGAGCCAGGTAGTTTAGGGCTGGTAGTTAGTAGAAAGGATGCTGGCTTTAATTTAACAATCATAAAAATCTTCATTAAAAAAATGTATAATTTGATTCTCTCAATTTACTACAACCCCTGCTATCAGCCAGGGTATAAGATAAGCCTACGTAATGGAGAGACCCCCCAATATAAAACAAAACCATGGTAGTTTACTTCTCTCCTGTACAATAGTGTGAATGTGGGTAGGTGGTCCACGGACAGAGGCAAATCTGTTCCAAGATGCCATCCAGGGGCCCAGGTTCCTTCCTTGCTTTACCAGCCTTTGAAGTCTTGTGCTTGTTGACCTTGACTAAGCAGTTCCAAGTTTTACTACAAGAAGGAATGAGGATAAAAGAAATGAACTCATTTCTGTTCTAAGGAATGTGATCTGGAAGTCACCCACGTAATGCCTACTCATACCCAACTGGCCGGACTTAAAGACACGGCCACGTTTAGAGATACAGGAAAGCCTTCAGCTAAATGAAGAAATAGAGAATGGATCCCGGGGGCGATTAGCATTTCCTGCCATACATAACGATTGCCGGGAACTTGTGGCCACAAGTAAATCAAATGAGTGACTTACAGCGAAACCGGCAAGCTTACAAAAATTCTTTCCACTTATTTTTAACAAAACAAATGATATTTAATGTAGAGTAGAAGTGGGGCCACTTATTGTCACAATTCCTGGGAGCTCCATTCACAACTTGGTGTTGTGCAATATGGCAGCCCGGGGAATGTGTGTGCGTTTTAATACAGTTGATCTAACACGGCAGGGTGAACCCCCATGATGAGTGCCCAGGGTTATGAAAGTCTTAAAACAGCCCCGCTCGCTTTGGTCACGCAGCATTGCAAGTCGACAAGTCGAATGTCAGCGCGCCCCAGGAAAAGTGGTATTTGCAAACTGAACTCTTGGGGAGTGGACTGATAAATCCACAAACCAATTTATTCATTTAGAGCAGGCCCATACAGCTGGCACAATAATTCAACCAGTCTCTTTCCCGGTATTGACTTACCTGAGAAACCAAATTAATTATCAGAAGGTTGCTCTGCTAAGTACGGAATTAGAAAGAAAGGAAATTGGATGGTCTTAAGGGATTGCTCTTACAGGCTTGGATAAGTCCTGGTAAATTGCTCTTAAAGAAAAAGGCATGTACTGCTCTCTGAGAACCTGGCTCAGCCCTCAGCCCCTTCTCCTTGAACTCTGATGTTGACCCAAGTGTGCCATCCCAGGCTTTCAGTTGATACTTGTCATTATTCTGTTACTTGATTTTTAAAAAATCTAAATTGTCCTTTACATCGGTGCAGTTTCAAATGTGCTGTGTTCTGGTTTTGTGGGGGAAGATACTTACTTTCGTGGATAAATGGTAATCTTTCATCCAAGCTCATTTCCTCTTTTTGATCTTTCTTTTTTTTCTTTGGTCTGACTTTACATCCCTTTCCCTTTTGCCCTCATTACTGTAGCATATCTGTCTCAAAGAGCTGGAAATAATATGCAGATGAAATCATACCCTCTTTTCACCCTAGTGGTTGGGAGCCCATGCTTCAGCCGAATTTTTGCCCCTTCCTCTCAGTGGCTGATGGTCAGAAGCAAGCCTCACTTTGCTTCAATTTTCTTCGCTGGCAAATGGGGATAATAACATCCATGTCCCAGAGTTCTTGCAATGATTGAGTGTGGTGGGGGGGGGGGGGGGTAGGTGGGTGGGGGGGGGGGTAGGTTAAAGGAGCAGTTCTCCAAGTGTGATTTGATCCCAGAGACTAGGATCCACAAAGGCGAAAGTATTTTTGAAATGATGCCGAAGAGGCTGCCTTTCTCACTGAGTGGACATCTGGGCTGATGGTACAAGAGCAGTGATGGGTAGATCTTCCGGAGACATCTGGACCAGGAGCCGTAGCCTAGTCTTCACCAGAATGTACTTGCAGGGAAAAAACTAGATGCCAGTTTCACTTAAGAGCGCCCTTGAAGGGGCGCCTGGGGGGCTCAGTCGGTTGAGCGTCCGACTTCGGCTCAGGTCGCGATCTCGCGGTTTGTGAGTTCAAGCCCCGCGTCGGGCTCTGTGCTGACAGCTCGGAGCCTGGAATCTGCTTCGGATTCTGTGTCTCCCTCTCTCTGCCCCTCCCCCGCTTGTGCTCTGTCTCTCTCTGTCTCTCAAAAATCAATCAATCAATCAATCAATAGCGCCCTTGAAGTAGTAACATGTCTTAATTGTATTAAATCTTGACATTTTTAATATTCTGTCTGATGAAATGGGAGGTATATATAAAGAACTGCTGCTGTGTAATGAATTAGGACGGTATCTTTAAGAGAAAACCCTTGTTTGATTGAGCTGGGAGATGAAGTCACCATTGTTTCCAGGAAACACCATATTTACCTGGAAGAATGAATGACAATTTATGGTGACTCAGACCTCAGGATCTGGCAGATTTTTTTTTTTTTTAAATGAACAAAAGGAACCGTCCTTGCAAGGACAGCAACTAGTGATATTTGTGGCCAATGATAACATGTTTATTTTTGAGCAAAAATTAGAATTTTGGAAAACTCGAAGCCACCACTCTGAGCTCGGCAGCATTCTCATACTTCAGTACTTAAAAACAAAACAAAACAAAACATTTATTTATTTATTTTTGAGAGAGAGAAAGAGAGAGCAGAGGAGGGGCAGAGAGAGAGAGAGAGAGGGATACAGAGATCCCAAGCAGGCTTTGTGCTGTCAGTGCACAACCCAGCGTCGGGCTCAGACTCACCAACCGTGAGATCATGCCCTTAGCTGAAATCAAAAGGTGGACGCTTAACCAACTTCTGATGAGATGGTTGGTAAGTCTGTGTTTTCCAGGCGACCAGTCTCTGCTATTAGAAAATCAGGCATGTGTAAAAGATCCATTCAAATCGCAAGATAGAGCGAATGGATTTTCCTGTTAATCTGAAACGCTTTTTGATTTCACATTGCAATCGACTTTATTACCTGTTGAGTTTTGGTGTAGTATCAGAGGAGAGCATCCATTCTTATCTGAAAATCTTAAAATAGTCTTCTCTTTTCGAACCACATACTTGTGTCCGACTGGATTTTCCTCGTATACTTATTTCAACCAGAACAACATATCACAACAGACTGAGTACGGGGGTGGGGGGTGGGAAGGACAATGTAGCCAGAGCCTGAAACCACACTTTAAAAATGTGCCTCTCACTACAAAAATGTTTTCGGAACTATAGTTACATTTTTATAAGCATAGGGTGTTTATGTTAACATGGAATGGGTTTGCTATTATTTATTTCTATTATGTATTATTATTAATATATTATGGTTTTAACACGAATTGGTAAATATATATTTGGAAACTTTCCTGGTTTTAACTCCTCTTGTGGTAAATATTGATCGCTCTACGCCATACAGACAAAAGCTCTTTGGGAAGCTAAATAATTTGTGAAAGTGTAAAGGCTGAGACCTAACATTTGAGAATTTCTGGCTTAGAACACTGCTTCTCACCCAGTAAAAGATATCTTATCCCTAACTCTTTAATTATCTAGTTATTCACAAAACTACACTGCTTATTCCTAAATTATGCATAACGATCATCATCGTCGTCATCGAATTTTATTGAAGATTTGTTTTGTGCCAGACACTGTGCTGTCTGCTTTGCATATGTTACCTAATATGATTTTTGACAAAACATGATGAGATGGGTACAATTCTTAGTTTTATTGTACAGATGAGGAAAATGAGATACAGAGAGGTTAGGTAGCTTGGCCAAGGTCACACAGCTAGGCAGTAGCAGAAATGAAACCCGGGCAGTCTGATTCCTAATCTGCCTGTCCCAGGCAGTCTGGCCCTAATGACTTTTTTTTTTTTTTCCTAATGAGGAGTGTTTATTTTGTTCCTTCATTTAGAACATCTCCTACTGACTTGAACATACGATCAGAGTTTGCCCATCCTTCCCCACCCCAGGGGGTCTCTCCCCAGTGCTTCCTAGGGACCCACCAAAAATGCCTTTCTGGAGGTCATGGCCAATTCCATCAGCAGCCGCCCCCCACGGTCTTCCCCTTTCCCCCCCTCATCAGCGTCTGCTCATTATACCACCAGTGGAAAGAATGATTCCACTCTGAGGTATGGGTGCCCTTTGTGTATAAACCCCTCCCTTATTACCTCTGTGATGTCACCAAGTGCTGGGTTCTCTCTGGACCAGCTACCTAATTTGTGGGGCTTTCCCTTCAAACATTAAACATGATTAAAATGTCAAGATTGCAGCAGCAGGGCGTTGATCAAGTGGGGTGGTCCCAGCGGGGCGGGAGCGGGGGTGCACAGGTCACAGCCATACCAGGGACCTGTGATATTCTGTTAGCATTTTATGGGTAAAGAAATTTAATATAGAAAGAAAATTGATCGTTTTATTTTCTAAAAAGCATGACAAGCATGATATATTCATCAGGACTCATTCACTTACAGGTTATAGAAAAATCAAGCTATCTTAAGCAAAAGAGGGACATTTATTGCCTTCTTGAAGCAAACCATGGGCAGGATGGAGCAGCTAGTTTCAGGCATACGTGGATCAAGGGCGTTGACTCAGTCTGAAGTTTCACTATTAGTCTTATCCCCGCTTCTCTGACTGGCCTTGGCCTTAGACTTAACGCCATCCCTGGACCGACCACTGTGGCCAGGGGATATGATGGGATCATTGGCCCAGACTGTGTTCATTCACGTGTTTAGGAAGGGGAAGGGACTTATGTGACCAAGAGCCACCCCCAGAACAAGTTGGAAGAGTAGGGGAGGAGCCATTGGCCCCAAGAAGGGGTAGCTGTCCTGGGTAGAACCCTTATAACAAAGCCATGCCCCCCCCCAGAACTGTCCTTTGCAGAAATGTGAACCTCGATGTTGGCAAAGATTTAGTGTAGTGAGAGCAAGGGTAGTGTAGTTTGAGAAGATCTGTTGTTAAGAAAGGGCATCAGGTAAGTGCTGATGTTAATATCTTACAAGATTTGGAAATCCAGAAAAAAGGTAAAATCCGTAAACCCCCCCCCCCCACGTCCTTTGAAAGACATATAGACTAAACCAGTGGATCATGTTCATGTTTGTTTTAGATTTTGGGGATCCTGCCAGTGGTTATCAGTGCCAGGGGGGGTGATAAGACAGTTTCTATTTCCAAACTCATAATTGCAGAATGCATGTTACCAAGATAAAGACAAAAACAAACCATGACCTGGGAATTTTATCTGTTAGATCACTATATTGCATGATTCATTTATTGCAAAACACATCTCATACAGAAAGCAAATATGCAAAGGACACTCACATGAGCTATGAAAATTGGCCCTCCTCCGTGAACTGGTGGCCTGGAAATGATGAACCCAATGAGGAGTTACCAGGCTTCTATTTATGTACATCCTTTGTTTTGCACCAAAGGTAGTGTCTTTGCAAGCAGTCTATGTTTGTTCTCCCAACCTCCAAGTGGAGGGAGCAGAGGAAATGGAGTCTCCGAGGAAATGGGGAGGGCCACTTGCTTCAGGGTGGGTGGGACCAATGAGAAGTCTGATTTGCTGTGGTTCAACGATTTCTTAAAATTCTTTGCGAGGCTGACCTATTTCGAGTTCCTTGAGCCTATAGTCTGAAAGGTCATGAATCTGGGCCCGGCTCACCATGCCGAGGCTGAAGACTTCGGTTCTTAAATGCCAAAGGTGTGTGGGATTGCCTTTCGAAATGTTGGTATCTCTACTCAGGTGTGCCGTAGATCGTAGACAGCAGTTTCTTTTCTCATGGAAACATTCAGCCAACCAAAGAACCACCTGTGTTGTTTTTCCGGGCCCTTTGGATCTTGGCCATGGATTAAAAAGACAAACCAATCTCCCACGCATGCTTTCCTTTTGTCAAGTACAGGGACAAACAGGTATGTGTTTGCCAAAAGGTTGGCAGCATTAAATGTGCTTCCTGGGAGTAAAGCTGGAGGGAAAAAATGAAAGTGCTGATCTACTCTTGTCCCTCATTTCCACGTCTCCCATTTGCTTTAGCATGAAGCTCCTTGTTGTTACATCCAACGGTCTTTCGGATGCTCTGTTTCCTCCACCAGTCTTACTTCTTGCTTTTCCCTAAACTTAGCTTTGACCTCCAAGAACCTTGGTTCACTCGTGGACCTCTGTCAGTGCCATTCTCTACCTTCTGACCTGGCAAATTCTTACCAGCTCTTCAAGTGTCCATCCAGGGGTTCCTTCCTCAGGAGGCCCTACCTGACTCCCCAAGTCCGAGGTAGGGACTCCTCCTGGTGTTCCCATAGCAACTGGTGTTTACTCAAGGACACACCTCCTCTGAACTTCATTGCCTGTTGACTTACCTTTCTTCACCTGTTCCTGCCTTTTCTTCCTTTTTTCCTCTTTCTCCCTCGCGTCCTTCACCTTCTTCACTTGAATGCATTTTCCTTGCACAAAGTCAAACATCACAGATGCTGGACAACGTGTGGGATCCCTTTCGCTGCCCTGTCTAGGTCCACATCCCCATCAGCCTGCTCCGTGTCCTGGGAGGCTGACCGTGGGGTCTGCAGCGATGGGCTCTCTGCCTTCCAGTTTCCTGTTGGGCTTGGCCAGTAAGGGCACCAAAGAAGATTGGGGGTGGGAGAGAAAGAGTTTGGGGTATTTCCGCCACCTCCCTCCCCTCTGCATGTCCATGGGATGGTTGTCCCTGTAAAACAGGCCACAGGTCCCCTTGGTATTCCTCTCCATGCAGTTAGCTTTCTCGGTTCTGGTGGCACTTTCTCTTCTTGTCCCGTCAGGCCTGGGGGTGTTAATGGTTGCCACTGTCACTGTTCTAGATGTACTTATTGCTTCGCCCAGACACTGCCTCAGTCTGTGTAGACAGTCCCTTTATTAAGTGCTTCTTACAGCACACCGTTGGGAGCGGGCGCCCCTCTCTTGCTGAGACCCTGACTGAGCCTTGCTCCTGGCCCTGGTCCCTGCCACCTTCCCCAGAGGCTACTCCAGTGACCGTGACTACATAACTGTGACTTCCACAGCCCTGAAGCTCTAGGTTCTAGAACAGCGCTGCACGCACATAGGAGGGGTTCGGTAAATGTCAGCTAAGGGCTGCTGTTGAGTCGTAAGCTCCCAGGAGAAGATGGGTTAACAGTTGCTAATTCTGGGCAAACACTCGTTCCCTCTGCACCTCATAAAGATGAGACAGCATCACAGTTATCAGAGTGGAAAATTCCTTCACCGTTGTGGCAGCAGATAGCCATTATGTGTTCCTGTGGAAGACTCAGGAATGGGCATAGAAACAATCCACTGTGTGCCATCAAAAAGTGAAAGCATATTCTTTTCCTTGGAAACAAGATCGGCTTCTGGAAGCTTCCACTCCAACACCCATCCATCTAAACCGTCTCTCCAAGGACATGAGTAAGATGCAATTTGTTTCATAATAAGCCTCAGGAGCTTACTTTAAAGACATGATTACCCAGAAGGCAATGAGAGCTGTCTACAATGTCTTCTGTTTCAAGAACATTTCTTATCCTAAAAAAAAAAAAAAAAAAGGAAAAAAAAAAAGGATAAGCTCCAAAGCTTCACTGGAAATTCTGGCTTGTGAATTATACACAAAATAGAAAGTTTGCACATCTGTGATTCATCCTGACTTGGACCTCATTCCCCCAATTAGAGTGCTCAAATACAGAGCATAAGACCCAAATGGAAGCCCACTTACCTGTCAGACCAGAAGTAATGCTGTAAGCTGACAGTCTTTATTCTACTGTGGTTTCATCACAGGGCCTATTTCAAAACCAAGTTGGGACTTTGCAGAACAAGCCACTGTCATGGCTGCCTTTAACGGTGTCCTTATCACGTACTGCGCATGTCTTATCTCACCCCGCCTGAGGCCAGCATCACAAGGGGACGTGCTTAGCATCCTATAGATACTTAGAGACAGGAGGAACTTCTCCAGCTGAGTGATGGTGGCCAGGACCTCTTCTGCAGCCCAGGTTCTTTGCTGCCGTGCCTGTTGCCTTCCAAGGCCTCTCCATTTATCTGGGTGGAGGGTAACACAGCCAAGCTCCGGGCTGCCTCTCTACCTTGGTACTCACTTCTACTTTGTACTTACCTCGTTGTGTTGAATTGATTCCCCCTCCAAGGTCATTCAGATGAGCACGAGCCGTATTTGGCCCACAGCCGACTTCCCTTGCAAGGTCCTTAAAACTTGTGAAATTTTAGGGGTGCCTGGGTGGCTCAGTCGGTTAAGCATCTGACTCTTGGTTTTGGCTCAGGTTGTGATCTCAAGGTTTGTGGGGTCCAGTCCTACATTCGGCTCCGTTTGGGATTCTCTCTCTCCCTCTCTCTGCCCGTACTCCCTCCCCCAAATAAATAAACTTAAAAAATTGGGCAATTTTACTGAATCACATTTTAGGGTTACTCATTAACATCTCTGGTTATATGGAACCCCCGGCAGTTTGGGTCCCGGTGGGCGTCTTCACAGAAGGGAGGGACTCACTGCCAAACACTCTAATACCTGGATCCTTGTCTTCTGCTCTTTAGACTGGTGGAGGGAACACTCAAGAGAGTAAACACTCCTCCTCCAAGCCCCATGTCTTCACTCTCACCAAGCTTTCCCACATCTGACTCTTCTTTCCCTTTGAAATATCCTTGTTTTACCCATTTGCATCAGCTGGTTTCTTTAGGGCACAGGTGTCCTGACTTAGAAATACAAGGGTTTACTTTACCACCAGGCACTGGTTTGGTGAGGTTCACCTTATTCCAGAACAGGAGCGCCATTGATGTTTTGACCGTGATAATTTCCTGTGGTGGAGGCTGTCCTGTGCATCGTAGGCTGTTCAGCAGTGTCCCTGTCCTCTACCCACATCCCACCCAGCGTGACAAACGAAAATATCTCCAGACATTGTCAAATGTCCTCTGGGGCCAAAATGGTCCCTATTTGAGAACCACTGCTGTAGTGAATGACAAGTGGCACCTGCATCAATACAGGAAGCATGACCATAGCAGCACCTCCCTGCATGACAAGACTGCCAGGAGCATGCTCAGTGGGTTCCATGATTCTTCTCCAAGAGCAAGGCATTTCACAGCCCCTGAGGCAAGAATCCCAGTGGGTCTTTTTCCTTTCACCTTTTATGCCTGAAGAAACGCAGAGCCTTGGCACATTAATTTCTACATGGGTGGTGTTTCAAGCTGCAATAAAATCTTGTAGGGGCGATCATATCTCAGTGTATCGCTTCGTTCAATCTTTCCAGTAACCACAGTATAATTATTATGATGATTCTATTCCATAAAGAAACTTAGAGAGGAAAGCCACATAAGTCACATAGATAGGAGGTCACGGAGCCAAGTCTTGAGGCTAAGTCTTTTTTATCTTATTTTATTATTATTTTTTAATTTTATTTTTTCAATTTACATCCAAATTAGTTAGCATCTAGTGCAACAATGATTTCAGGAGTAGATTCCTTAGTGCCCCTTACATATTTGGTCCATCTGCCCTCCCACAGCCCCTCCAGCAACCCTCTATTTGTTCTCTACATTTAAGAGTCTCTTATGTTTTGTCTTTCTCCCTGTTTTTATATTCTTTTTGCTTTCCTTCCCTTATGTTCACCTGTTCTGTGTCTTAAAGTCCTCATATGAGTGGCGTCATATGATATTTGTCTTTCTCTGACTAATTTCGCTTAGCATAATGCCCTCTAGTTCCATCCACGTAGTTGCAAATGGCAAGATTTCATTCGGTTTGATGGCCGAGTAATACTCCATTGGATATATATACCACGTCTTTATCCATTCATCCATCGGTGCACATTTGGGCTTCTTCCATACTTTGGCTACTGTTGATAGTGCTGCTATAAACATTGGGGTGCATGTATCCCTTCAAAACAGCACACCAGTATCCCTTGGATAAATACCTAGTAGTGCAAATGCTGGGTCATAGGGTAGTTCTGTTTTTAATTTTTTGAGGAACCTCCGTACTGTTTTCCACAGTGGCTGTACCAGTTTGCATTCCCACCAGCAGTGCAAGAGAGATCCTCTCTCTCCACATCCTCGCCAACATCTGTTGTTGCCTGAGTTGCTAGTGTTAGCCCTTCTGACAGGTGTGAGGTGGTATCCATTGTGGTTTTGATTTGTCTTTCCCTGATGATGAGTGATGTGGAGCATTTTTTCATGTGTCGGTTGGCCATCTGGATGTCTTCTTTGGAGAAATGTCTATTCATGTCTTTTGCCCATTTCTTCACTGGATTATTTGTTTTTTGGGTGTTGAGTTTGATAAGTTCTTTATAGATTTTGGACACTAACCCTTTATCTGATATGTCATTTGCAAGTATTTTCTCCCATTCTGTCGGTCGCCTTTTAGTTTTGCCGATTGTTTCCTTCGCTGTGCAGAAGGTTTTTTATTTTGATGAGGTCCCAAAAGTTCATTTTTGCTTTTGTTTCCCTTGCCTGCAGAGATATGTTGAGTAAGAAGTTGCTGTGACCGAGGTCAAAGAGGTTTTTGCCTGCTTTCTCCTCGAGGATTTTGATGGCTTCCTGTCTTACGTTTAGGTCTTTTATCCATTTTGAGTTTATTTTTGTGAATGGTGTAAGAAAGTGGTCCAGGTTCATTCTTGTGCATGTTGCTGTCCCGTTTTCCCAGCACCACTTGCTGAAGAGACTGTCTTTATTCCATTGGATATTCTTGCCTGCTTTGTGAAAGATGAGTTGGCCATATGACTGTGGGTCTATTTCTGGGTTCTCTATTCTGTTCCATTGATCTGAGTGTCTGTTTTCATGCCAGTACCATACTGTCTTGGTGATTACTGCTTTGTAGTACAGCTTGAAGTCCGGAATTGTGATGCCTCCGGCTTTGGTTTTCTTTTTCAAGATTGCTTTGGCTATTTGGGGTCATTTCTGGTTCCATACAAATTTTAGGATTATTTGTTCTAGCTCTGTGAGGAATGCTGGTGTTATTTTGATAGGGATTGCATTGAATATGTAGTTTGCTTTGGGTAGTATTGACATTTTAACAATATTTGTTCTTCCTATCCAGGAGCATGGAATCTTTTTCCATTTTTTTTGTGTCTTCTCCAATTTCTTTCATAAACTTTGTATAGTTTTCAGTGTATAGATTTTCACCTCCTTGGTTAGATTTATTCCTAGGTATTTTATGGTTTTTGGTGCAATTGTAAATGGGATCAATTCCTTGATTTCTCTTTCCGTTGCTTCATTGTTGGTGAATAGGAATGCAACCGATTTCTGTGCATTGATTTTATATTTTGCCACTTTGCTGAATTCATGAATCAGTTCTAGCAGTTTTTTGGTGGAATCTTTTGGGTTTTCCATATAGAGTATCATGTCATCTGCGAAGAGTGAAAGTTTGACCTCCTCCTGGCCGATTTGGATGCCTTTTATTTCTTTGTGTTGTCTGATTGCCGAGGCTAAGACTTCCAATACTATGTTGAATAACAGTGGCGGGAGTGGACATCCCTGTCTTGTTCCTAACCTTAGGGGGAAAGCTCTCAGTTTTTCCCTATTGTGGATGATATTAGTGTTGGGTTTTTCATGTATGGCTTTTATGATGTTGAGGTATGATCCTTCTATCCCAACTTTCTTCAGGGTTTTTATCAAGAAAGATGCTGTATTTTGTTAAGTGCTTTCTCTGCATCTATTGAGAGGATCATATGGTTCTTGTCCTTTCTTTTACTGATGTGATGAATCACATTGATTATTTTGCGAATATTGAACCAGCCCTGCATCCCAGATATACATCCCACTGGGTTGTGGTGAATAATTTTTTTAATGTATTGTTGGATCCAGTTGGCAAATATCTTGTGGAGAATTTTTGCATCCAATTTCATCAGGGAAATTGGTCTCCTTTTTAGTGGGGTCTCTGTCTGGTTTTGGAATCAAGGTAATGCTGGCTTTAAGAAAGATTTTGGAAGTTTTCCTCCCATTTCTATTTTTTGGAACAGCTTCAAGAGAATAGGTATTAATTCTTCCTTAAATGTTTGGTGGCATTCCCCTGGAAAGCCATCTGGCCCTGGACTCTTGTTTTTTTGGGAGATTTTTGAATACTAATTCAATTTCTTTACTGGTTATGGGTCTGTTCAAATTTTCTATTTCTTCCTGTCTCAGTTTTGGTAGTGTATATGTTTCTAGGAATTTGTCCATTTCTTTCATATTGCCCATTTTATTGACATATAATTGCTCATAATATTCTCTTATGATTGTTTTTATTTCTGCTGTATTGGTTGTGATCTCTCCTGTTTCACTCTTGATTGTATTTATTTGGGTCCTTTCCTTTTTCTTTTTGATCAGACTGGCTAGTGGCTTATCAATTTTGTTAATTCTTTCAAAGAACAAGCTTCTGGTTTCATTGATCTGTTCTACTGTTTTGTTTGGTTTGGTTTGGTTTGGTTTTGATAGCATTAATTTCTGCCCTAATCTTTATTATTTCCTGTCTTCTGCTGTTTTGGGGTTTCATTTGCTGTTATTTTTCCAGCTCTTTAAGGTGTTATGTTAGGTTGTATATCTGAGACCTTTCTTCCTTCTTTAGGAAGGCCTGGATTGCTATATACTTTCCTCTTATGACTGCCTTTCCTGCATCCCAGAGATTTTGGGTTGTGGTGTTATCATTTTCATTGGCTTCCATGAACTTTTTAATTTCCTCTTTAACTTCTTGGTTAGACCATTCATTCTTTAGTAGGATGTTCTTTTAATCTCCAGGTATTTGTTACCTTTCCAAATTTTTTCTTGTGGTTGATTTCAAGGTTCATAGCATTGTGGTTGGAAAATATGCATGGTATGATCTTGATCTTTTTGTACTTCTTGAGGGCTGATATGTGTCTCAGAATGTTCCATGTGCACTGGAGAAGAATGTATATTCCGCTGCTTTAGCATGAAATGTTCTGAATATATCTGTTAAGTCCATCTGGTCCAGTGTGTCATTCAAAGCCATTGTTTCCGTGTTCATTTTTTGATTAGATGATCTGTCCATTGCTGCAAGTGGGGTGTTGGAAGTCCCCTACTATTATGGTATTGTCAATGAGTTTCTTTATGTTTGTGATTAATTGATTTATATATCTGGGTGTTGTCACATTTGGAGCATAAATGTTTACAGTTGTTAGGTCTTCTTGGTGGATAGACCCCTTGATTATGATATAATGCCCTTCTGCATCTCTTGATACAGTCTTTATTTTAAAGTCTAGATTGTCTGATATAGGTATGGCTACTCTGGCTTTCTTTTGTTGACCATTAGCATAATAGATGGTTCGCCATCCCCTTACTTTCAATCTGAAGGTGTCTTTAGGTCTAAGGTGGGTCTCTTGTAAACAGCATATAGATGGATCTTGTTTTCTTATTCATTCTGTTACTCTATGTCTTGATTGGAGCATTGAGTCCATTGATGTTTAGAGTGAGTACTGAAAGATATGAATTTATTGCCATTATGTTGCTTGTGGAGTTGGAGTTTCTGGTGGTGTTCTCTGGTCCTTTCTAGTCTTTGTTGCTTTTGGTCTTTATTGATTTGTTTTTTGTTGTTTTGTTTTTGTTTACGTTTTTTCATTTTTTCTCCCCTCAGTCCCCCTTAAAATTTCTTTCAGGGCTGGTTTAACGGTCCCAAACTCCTTTAATTTCTGTTTGTTTGGGAAACTTTTGATCTCTCCTTCTATTTTGAATGACAGCCCTGGTGGATAAAGAATTCTTAGCTGCATATTTTCTGATTCAGTACATTAAATATACCCTGCCACTCCTTTCTGGCCTGCCAAGTTTCTGTGGATAGGTCTGCTGCAAACCTGATCTGTCTTCCCTTGTAGGTTAAGGACTTTTTTTCTCTTGCTGCTTTCATGATTCTCTCCTTGCCTGAGTGTTTTGTGAATTTGACTATGATATGCCTTGTTGGTGGTCGGTTTTTGTTGAATCTAATGGGAGTCCTCTGTGCTTCCTGGATTTTGATGTCTGTGTCTTTCCCCAGGTTAGGAAAGTTTTCCGCTATGATTTGCTCACATAACCCTTCTACCCCTATCTGTCTCTCTTCCTCTTCTGGGACCCCTATGATTCTGATGTTGTTCCTTTTTAATGAGTCACCGATTTCTCTAATTCTTAAATCGTGCTCTTTTGCCTTAATCTCCCTCTGCTCTATATTATTCTCCATAACTTTGTCCTCCATATCATTGATTCTCTGTTCTGCCTCATCCATCCTTGCTGCCATGGCATCCATTCGATATTGCAGCTCAGTTATAGCAGTTTTTATTTCATCCTGACCAGCTTTCACTTCTTTCATCTCCACAGAGAGGGATTCTAATCTATTTTTGACTCCAGCTAGTATTCTTATTATCATGATTCTAAACTCTGGTTCAGACATCTTGCTTGTATCTGTGTTGGTTAAGTCCCTGGCTGTCGTTTCTTCCTGCTCGTTCTTTTGGGGTGAATTTTTCGTTTGTCATTTTGAAGGGAGAAAAGTAATCAATGAGGGAAAAAATTAAAATTAAAAAAATATTAAAATTAAAATTAAAAAAATATTAAAATTAAAAAATTGAAAACAAACACACACACACACAAAATCGAATAAATGATGCTAGATCCTAGGTGTGTTTTGTTCTGGGTGTTGAAAGGGGCTTGATAGATTAGAGACAAAAGGGGAAAGAAAAAGGATAAAAAAAGGAAATTATTTGAAGCTTTGAAAAAATGAATACACTGAAGTAGACTAAAATGAAATGATGGAACGAAAAATAGAATGTGAAAAAATTTATACACAAAAGTAAAAAATAGAGTAGAAAAAATTAAAGAAAAATATTTTTTTTTTTTTTTTTTTTTTTTAATTTATTTTTGCGACAGAGAGAGACAGAGCATGAACGGGGGAGGGGCAGAGAGAGAGGGAGACACAGAATCTGAAACAGGCTCCAGGCTCCGAGCCATCAGCCCAGAGCCCGACGCGGGGCTCGAACTCACGGACCGCGAGATCGTGACCTGGCTGAAGTCGGACGCTTAACCGACTGCGCCACCCAGGCGCCCCAAGAAAAATATTTTTTAAAAAAATTGAAAGTAAAAATGGATTTTTTCCCTTTCTGTATTCAAGAGAAAGAAAAGAAATGAAAAAGAGAAAAAAGAAAAAAAAAAGAAAGAAAAATGAATAGATGGACCAGCGAGCAGACTGAAATATGCCTGAAATTACTTCGTTTTCTGCCAGAAGTCAAACTATGAAGTGTTTTATAGTCCATAAACTAAGCGGGTGGAGAGACTTGTGTTCCTCAAGAGCGAGGTTGGCCCAGTGGGGCGGGGCTTAGTGTAAGGGCTCCGCTCTCCACTAGATGGCGCTGCTTAGCTTCCTGGGGTGGGTTGTTGCTGTGCTTGTAGGTGCCTCTGCGCATGCGCGGGGGACCAGTGACCATGGCGTCACCCGGCTACCCGGTCTCTAGTATCGGAACTCTGTTCTCCCCGACCAGCAGTCGCGCACCCTTCCTTTGTCTTCGGCTTCCGTCCGCTCCCCGCTTTTACGCTGTCTGTGACCAAGCCCCAGGCAGTACCTCCCTCCTGAGTTTTCTCTCTGATGTGGCTGTTTTTCCCGACCCCTTACTTCTGGGGGATCGCGGCTTTGACCCCTCCCGCCCCTCTGCAGCGGCTCTCACGGAGCGATGGCTGAATGCCGGCCGCACTCAGGAACGTTCGCCCGACCGAGCTGCTGCCGGTGCCCAGAGACTGCGGCTGGGTGCCGGGCCGCCCCTGAAAAAGTTCACGGATCGTGTGGCAGCAGCGTTTCAGGGATTGTGGCAAATCCCAACGTGCAGACGTCTAGCCCCGGGCTTCACCACCAGCGACCTCGTTCCAGCGCCAGCCAATGTGGTTGGTCTCCCGGGTCCACTGGGGCCTTTGCCTGTCCGGGGGCCGCACAGCCTCTACCAGATGTCCGCCCAGCGGGGGAACCACCTCTCCCCATGTGGCCCGAAGAACCCGGGACCCCACTCTGCTCCTGGGGATTCGCCCTTCCCACCAGAGCACCACCAGGTATCGAGCTGCGGAGTTTCAGACTCTGCGCGTCCCCTGTTTACAGTCTTAATGGAATTTAAACCCTCTCCTTTCTCCTTTCTCCCTTTTTAGTTCAGTCCCTGCGGCTGTTTCCAATTTGCCACTTTCTCTCCGGCTGCTTTCCAGGGGGGGGGGTGCTTTTCTCATATTCTACCCACCCCCCCATCTCCGTCCTCTCTCCCCACACAAAAGCACCTCCCTGCCCTCCGCAGCTTCCTCCCCCAGTTCATCTCTCTGCGTCGCGTACCTGCTGAATTCTGTGGTTCAGGTTGTGCAGATTGTCGTGTTAACCCTCAGATCCGTTTTCTAGGTGTGCAGGATAGTTTAGTGTTGGTCTGGCTGTATTTCATGGATGTGAGACACATAAAAAAACTTCCATGCTGTTTTGCCATCTTGGCTCCTCCTGAGGCTAGGTCTTTCTGATTCCCAGACACCGACTGGTTGATCACCACCGTTTTCCTGGCGACGCGAGAGGGTTCTGTGACTCTCTATGTTGAGGAAGAAACACAGTGAGTAAATTGAGTAGTGAAATTCAGGTCCTAGACATTTGGGAGGCTGGCTCCTTTCCCACCAATAAACCAAGGACAGTTAACTGACTGTTTTCACTCCCAGTTAAACACTGTTTTAAGGAGTGAAGAGGCCAGATTATGATCCCTCCTGCCCCTCTATCTGCTGGTCTAATTTCTTAGTCCAGTGTTCTACTTAAGGAGCCGGAAGGCTCTGTATAGGATTGTTCCATTGCTGTTAGATAAATGTTGCCATCTAGTCAGGCTACTGTGACACCCTTTTCATGTTTCATAAGCCATGTGAGGGGAGGACAACGTCTGACTTGCGTATCACTTTATTCCCAGCGCTTAGAGCTCTCAGTGAGTACTCACTGAACGAATGAACCAGTGAATTCACGGATAAATCCTTTTTGAAGAAAAATAGATTAATGTTGACTTTTACCACTTTTCTCAGATTTTTAGTCCATAAGCAGGCATTAGCAGTGGGCTTCAAGAGGAGCAAGCTTCACATTGTTTCTAGGTAATTGATGTAGACTCTTAAAAATGTCCATGAGTGTAAGTCTCTGTTTCCAGGATATTTCTCTTGGATGAGAGCAGAGAATAATATGGTATTTCTTTAAACAGAAAATAGGATACTCAGTACGGTTTGGGAGTACATTCACTCATCATTAAATAACACTGACACATTCCTACACAGTGGAAAGGAGTTGCCCATTGAATTTTCTTTGGGTCCTTCTGTCTGGGTTGGGGAGCAAGGCTTACTTGATGCTAGTATAGTGTTTATCATCACTTTCTCATGTGTTAACCTCCCCACCTACCAAAGCAAGAACAAACTCCGGGCTCAGATCCTTCAGCAGCTAAGTCTAGGTAGAATTTAATAGCATTTTTTTATGTTTATATTGTGGTATATTCAAGGTGGTTATCTATTTAAGGTAAATGGTTCTTGGTGTTTTACATTTATGGTTTTCATATAACATTTCCATTGAAATAAATTCAGCTAAGTAAAAATAAAAGGAAAGCTGATTGAAAGAAAAGTATTTCCTATCGTTATAACTGTTGTTACACAGATACGGCAAAAATTGTGTATGAGATACAGAAACGGCTAGAGTTTGGGGAATAGTGTCATGACTGTTAAGAAGAAGGATGCAAGCAGTTTGAATCCTGAATTTACGCCTCGCTGGTAGGGTGGGCTTCGGCACGTTGTTTAGCTTTTCCAAACCTTGGTTATCCCCCAGATAGACGTGGGGATAGGACCTACGTGATAGTTTAGCTTTTCCAAACCTTGGTTCTCCACCAGACAGACGTGGGGATAGGACCTACATGATATTTTAGCTTTTCCAAACCTTGGTTCTCCCCTAGATAAACATGGGGATAGACGTGGGGAAAAGACCTACGTCATAGTTTTGTTTGTTACGCAACTGTAACGAGACAATGTTTAGAACGCATGGCTTATTACCTGGCCGTGTAGGAAGCACTCAAAACATGGCTGCCATTTCTTGTTACCGTTATGTCTTGTTTCTCTGTGCGTTGATACTGTTATTAGATGAGCTGTGGGCCAACCCCGGGGATAACAGGAGACTGAAAAATAAGCCTTTTCTTATTCCCCAAACGGTCTGACTTCATTAGATCCACCCTGGAGCGGCCTGAATAGACAACAGCTCCTGCCAGTTAATTATCGTCAGATGGGTCAGCAGCCGACCCGCTCTTCTCAAACTATTGTTTTTGGCAGATGTTCCTCAGCATTTTCCTGGTTTATAAGTAACGATTTCATACAAGAAGTCACTTCCTTTAGTTTCTCTGGTGTGGATTTCCCAAATGGTTGGTTTGGGCGGGTTCTCCAAGAAGTTGCATGGCTGTAGCTACAGGTTTTATTAGGACTTCATTTTGGTGGAGGAGGGCACCTGGTGATGCCTGCCTAGACATTTTCAGGCCATAAAGATTTGGGGAATGCTAGATGCTGTCGGGTCTTGACTATCTAGTTTGTGTAGGGGGCAGATTCAAGACAGGTTTCTGGGGAAAGTCTGGGAATTCTGGCCATGGAAACCGATTGTCATAGAATTTTCTTGTTGCTGCCGTCTCATTGTTTTCCTCTCAGCCCCTCTGCTATTTGGAGAATGAAGTCCAATCCCAAGCATTGTAGAGAAACCAATGGGGATGGGAGATAATTTTAAAGTACTATCAATAAGGGGGGGGGTGCCTGGGGGGGGCTCAGTCGGTTAAGTGTCCGACTTCAGTTCAGGTCATGATCTCACGGTCTGTGGGTTCGAGCCCCGTTTCGGGCTCCACTGTCAGCATGGAGCCCTCTTCGGATCCTCTGTTTCCCTTTCTCTGTACCCTTTTCCCACTTGTGCTCTCTCTCTCTCAAAAATAGATAAAAATTAAAAAAATAATGAAGTACTCTTAACAAGGAAAGTATCAGAGTGGAGAAGCTTGGAGGAAGGGAAGGAGGTGGTGCTTCGGAGAGGATCCCTGGAACTTGGGGGCCCACTTGTCACCTCTATGGGTGACAAGAGAAGGACAGAGTCAGTCGGTGGTCGGATATGTCTCGTTGGGGGAGAAGAATCCCCTCCCAGGAGCGTCTGACACTGGATCCATCAGCATAGCGCTCTGACTACCATGGTAGGAATCCAGAATGGCTTTGGTTAAACACGAGAACAGTTCATTTTCCCTCTAAGCCTGGGGCTGGTGTGACGGTCCCACGGTATCTGTCCCTGGACACCTTCTTCCTTGTTGCTCCTTCATGCCTGGGACGACTTCCTTGTCTGCCTGGCTCAAAATAGCTTTCCACTGTGTCTACGCTTCCGCTAAGTGGGGAGACATAAATGGAGAGCCGCAGGCAGAGCTTTTTGTGTCAAGGGCATGACCTAGAATTTGAAGACGTCACTTCTACTCACAGCCCTTAACAAATGTTGACCGAGCACCTCGGTTCCAGGCACCATGATTAAGGAATACTGGATTTCTCTGTCCGGTGTAGCGGGCCAGGTAGCGTTTTTCAGGGGTGTGATCACAATTCCTTGCCAGTGAATATTCATCACATTTTGAAAAAAAAAATGACATGTATTCATGGAGAATTGAGTACAGAAGTGACAGCAAGAGTTCGAGCAGACAGGGTCCTCCCCTCACGGAACATAGAGGCTCCTGACAATCAGCAATGAGCAAGAAAATGAGCAGACTGAAAAAGTGATTACAAATTGTGGCAAGCATCTTGAAAGGAACAAAATCTAAATGTCTCTATAGAAAATAACCAGAAAGCAAAACAACGAGTGTCGGCAAGGACGTGGAGGAAAAGGAACCCTCGTGCCATGCCGGTGGGAAGCCAAGCTTGCACAGACCCTGTGGAAAGCAGTATGGAGCTTCCTCAAAAAGTTCAAATACCCCCTGACCCAGCAATCGCACCACTGGGTATTTGCCTAAAAAATACAAGATTGCCGATGCAACGTGTGACACGCCCCCCTATGTTTATGGCAGCATTATTGACAAGAGCCGAATTACGGAAACAGCCCAAGTGTCCGCTGATTGAAGAATGGACACAGAAGATGTGCTCTGTGTGTCCACTGGACTATTCCTCAGCCGTAAATAAGAATGAAGCCTTGCCATTTGCAACAACACGACGGAGGTAGAGAGTAGTACGCTAAGGCAAGTCAGTCAGCCAGAGAAAGACAAGTACCGTGTGATTGCACTCTTTTGGGGAATGGAAGAAACAAAACAGATGAACAAAGGAAGAAGGAGAGAGTGAGAGTGAGAGAAACCAAGAAACAGAGTCGTACCTATAGAGGACACACGGACGGTCACCGGACGGGAGGTGGGCGACATAGGTGATGGGGATGCGGGAGGGCACTTGTGATGAGCTCTGGGCGATGCAAGGAATTGTTGAATCACTATGTTGTACGCCTGAAACGAACTGTAAACTATACTGGAATTAAAGTTAAGGGGAAAAAAAGGACAAGAAAGCATATCCTTTTTTTGTGTCAAGGGCACAAAAAATTTTTGTTAATTGTTTTTAGTTTTATTTATTTTTGACACAGAGAGAGAGAGACAGAGCATGAGCGGGGGAGGGGCAGAGAGAGAGGGAGACACAGAATCCCAAGCAGGCTCCAGGCTCCACGCTGTCAGCACAGAGATGTGGGGCTCGAACTCACGAAACATGAGATCATGACCTGAACTGAAGTCGGATGCTAAACCAGCCGAGCCACCCAAGTGCCCCAAAAGCATATCCTTTTTGATGGATGGCAGCTGAGACCGTCTGAGAAAGTGTCATTCTAAAGCTGATCCCTGGGAAGGAGCGAGTCAGGCGAAATGCAGGGGCCAGGAACCACATGAAGCAAGGAATAAGTAAATCCCAGAGTGGTGGAGGCTTATACGGCAGTGAAGAATGAAAGAGCCACAGCCACGTGCAACAATGTGGATGCGTCTTAGAAGCCAACAGGGGAGGGATAAAAACAAGTTACCTAAGACTACACACCCTAGGGTGCTGTTTTTATAAAGCTCAGACACAAGCAAGACTGAGTCTCGTATCATTTAGAGATGCCTCCGTGCGTGATGCAACGGAATACAAAAAAGATAGGAGAGTGACAAACGCAAAATTCAGAATAACGTGTACCTGAGAGGGGGAGAGAAAATAATGAGCATATTCAAGGTAATGTTCTGTTTTAAATTTAGGTGGCAGATTCACGGATGCTGGTTTTGTTATGCTTCCTAAATTATATATGCGTTGAATGTATTTTAACATATCCAACACCGTCTACTACAGCACATGTTAAAAACAAAGAGGAGGGCTGGGGCCCTTAACTGAGCCTGGGTGGCTCAGTCAGTCAAGCGACCGACTTGGGCTCCGGTCGTGAGCTCACAGTTGTGAGTTGGGTCCCGCTCTGTGCTGACAGCGCGGAGCCTGGAACCTGCTTCGGATTCTGTGGCTCCCTCTCTCTCCGCCCCTCCCCCACTACGTTCTGTCTCTCTCAAAAATACAATAAAAAACGTTAAAAACATTAAAAATGAGTAAATAAAAAGAGGAGGGGCACTTAAATCAGTCGTCTGCGGAATCCCATCAGACAGGTGTGAAATGACGAGTAGCCTGCTGACTTGGGCTCAGGGCATGACCTCGTGCTTTGTGGGTTCGAGCCCCGTGTCAGGCTCTGTGCCTTGACCCTGCTTCAGATCCTGTGTCTCGCTCTGTCTCTCTCTCTCTGCCCTTCTCGGCTAGTGCTCTGTCTCTCTCTCAAAATAAATAAACATTAAAAAACCAAACAAACAAAAAACCTTAAAATGAAGAGTGGGTCCGCCCTTCTGCGGTGAACTGCCACATGCTTTCCCTGCCGACAGGAGGCGCCACCACCCAGCCCCAGCTCATCACGGTTGCCCTGCAGACTTGCCGGCCTAAGGCACCCGGAACTGCCTATTTTTCTTGTGAAGTCTGACACCTGCATTTTTACAAGCAATATCGCAGTTTTTCAATGTGGGCAAGACCCCACATTTTTTAAACGTCTGTGGACAGACACTACCTTTCGGGGGGCGGGGGGGGGGGCGGGTTACTGAGCCTCTGAAATAGGGTGCCCGGAGGTGAGCACCGATTTAGTGTCCCCTTGCGAAGAAAAGTGCCCCCGTTTGTTGCCACCATGCCCCCACCGAAGGCAGGCAGGGAGGAAACGCATCCTCTCTGCCTCCCCTGAGCGTGCTATTTCCAACCTGTCGCTCCACTCGCCGGTCTCACCTGCGAGCTTTCACCTCTAAGTTTGGAACGGGTGACGTTGGCGTGAGCGCAGTGGAGACGTGAGCTCGGGGAGAAGGGCCTCCGCGTCCAGCCGTCTCCACTGCCGCCTTCCGGGCCCAGCTTTGCCGGGAGTGTGCGGAACCCGCAGCTCTCCCAAAAGGCCGGTGGTTGGAAAGGGCTCCGCTGAGCAGAAGGAGGTCTGTTTTATGTCGCACACTGTTGGGACCCAGTGCTTCCTTCCGGGGATGAATATATTCGTGTTTTTCTTTAGGAAAGGAGGGTTTCACCTGTGAGGCGTGAATTCTCCTAACGCCCACGCACGACACTGTTCGTTAATTGTTTTCTCGTTGACATGGGGGGGGGGGTCCCTCAAAGGGTGGGCAGTTTTGCACCCCCCCCCCCCCCCGGGGACATTTGGCAATGTCTGGAGATGTTTTTGGTTGTCACAACTGGAGTCGGGGGCTTCTTTCACCTGCTGGGTGGAGGTCACGGAGGCTGGTGAACATCCTACAATGAACAGGGCAGTCTTCCCATCCCCAGCACCCCAACAAAGAATTATCCAGCCCCAAACGTCACCGTCAGTAGTGCTGAGGCTGAGAAACGTTGCTCCCTTTTATATAGCCCCCTCCAAAAACCAAAGGTGAATAAAGCCACAGGCTGGGCCGTTCCCTGTGAATTATGAAAGGTGTGTGTTTTGGGGGGCGGGGCGTGGTGAGGGGTGTAACCAACATGAATTTACAAGGCATGCCCTTTAGCTAGAGCCGGGATTTGTGGCCACTATTTTGGTTTTTATTAAAGCGTAATGCTCACAAGCAGAAGAGGGGATTTGTTATTCTAAAGACAGCTGCACACCAAAGCATGCTATTGTATAATCTGGCATTTTCCCCACCAGGGAGCTATGGTGCATTACTCACGAGTGACAGAACCAACGAGCTTCATCTCCCAAGGGGCTCGTGCATCCGTTTAAAGGGAGCAAGCGCCGTGCAGATCCGCCCCCGCCCCGCCCCCACACAGACAGCAGGGTGGAGGTGAGCGTCTTTGCCGTCCTGGCAAGGATGATCCGGCCCCTGATTCCATGCCCACCCACAGCCCCAGAATAAAAGATTGGAGTCTACTTATGCTCTAGAAGCAGGACCACAGGATGGGAGGCAGGGGCGTGGACTTAATTCTAGGCTCCATCGTGATAAATTTCATTAAGGATGTCAGCTCTCTCTGTGCCTCTGAGGCTAAGATCTTGGGCTTGGGGGCGGTCAGGCTTTGGGTCAAACACGGGTCCAGCACCGATGGCTTTTCTTCCTGGGTCCTGACTCCTTTCAGTGCCTTGGTTTTCTCATCTACGAAGTGGGGAGAGTCATGCTCCTCTCAGAGGGTCACCCTGAGGGTAAAGGAGAAGGATTATAAAGCATTTAGCACTTGCCAGGCACGTGGCGAGGATACAATAAATGTTCGCTACCCACATACCATTCCAGTGGCCAAATATCACACGAAGTCAACATGCCCTCCACGTACCTCACAAAACAGTGGTGAAGTGAATGGAGATCATGGTTGGAAAAGCACGGGGAAAAGTTTCCGATGCTGTATGGATGAAATTGATATCAGTACAAGGTAATGAAATCAGTGTAAGCATCAATGGCAATAGTTACAGTGTTCATTGCACTGATCCCGAGAAAACAGAGCAATTATGACCACCATGATTCGTAACTGGTGAGATGTGGAAGGAAGTTAGAGTTGCTTTAATTTAAACGTTCCATTTTACGAACAAGGAAGAAGCTGTCGTTAGTGGCACAATTTCCATTCACTGCAGCCTGGTGCTCTTTTCCTGTCAACCCCAAGGTTGACACTGGAATTTGGCGACCCCGTTAGAGCATGTCTGTATCTAATAGAACATCCCCAACATAAGCCTCAGTTTCTTCATCTCTAAAATGGGCGTGATTATAAAACCTAACCTCTGGGCCATAGTGAGGAATGAGATCACGTAGGTAAAGTGTCTGGCACGTGAAAAGTCCTCCAGAAACGGTATTCATCATTGTCCCTTTTAGCGATAATAGTTGAGATGCTGCATGTATGAGCCCTTCTCCCAGGACCTGCCTTAAGTGGGGGGCCGATATATGTTCACTGATATGTTGCTAAAAGGAGTATCTTAGTGACCCGAGAAGCATTGAGAAGGGGACTGTAGATGCTCCCGAAGAATTCACCAGCATTCTGTCTGGTTTCTGCACATCACCGGGAAGCTTCTAGACAGGCTAGTGGCTTTCTTATAGTAGCCTCAGAAACAAGGAAGGGGGTGTGGCTGATCTAGAATTCTGATGGGGGTAGCATTCGACAAACCAAAGGCCTTGATGTTCATTGTGGTTTGTTTTTCAGGTTTTGTAAGCTTTTAGGGTGAGCAGCGGAGCTCAGTCCACATGTTCAGATGGCCCTAAAATAGGGGTTTCCTTCGACTTTGGTCTACATCAGAATCACCTGGAGGGCTCGAGAAAACGCAAGTGGCTGCCACTAACCCACTCACTGGATCTGGGGGTGGAGCCCTATATTTTGCATTTCTAGCAAGATCCCAGGCGATGCTCATACTGATGGTCCAGGGGCCACACTTCAGAATCACTGTCTTAGAGCAACGTTTCCCAGAACTGTTGAGATACGGCGCTGGACGCTTCTCCATCACATTATAGGATGTTCAGCAGCCTTTGTTTGCAACGTGCAGTTGCAACGACCAGATGTTGCCTGATGTCCTCTGGGGCGTGTGTGTGTGTGTGTGTGTGTGTGTGTGTGTGTGTGTGTGTGTGAAATGACCCCTGTTGGGGACTTCTCCTCTAGAGTAGATGGCCTAGAATCCAATCTACTGTACTGGTGCTAGGATCACAGTCCTAGTGCCGTGTTTTCCAAGCCTTAGCTTCTTCGTCTGCATAGTGGGTACAAGAACGCAGACTTCAGAAGCTCCAACGAAGCATTAGAAGAATGCCGTAGGGCTACAGCCTTTAGCACCGTGCCTGGGACACAGCGAACAGTTCATACATGTTAGTTAGCCCTCCAGGGCTTATCGACTAAGTGAAATGTTTTTTGCCCATCAAAAAATTCTCACCTAGGAAGTATCTTCTTGGGGAGAGTTTGAAGACTCCTATCTAGGGCCAAGTGACTTTGAGAAAACTATCTGAAAGAAATGTGCATTCAGACAAAGGACCCCAAGCAACAAGGACCCATTTAGAGTTCTGAACCAATGTCCCGAACGCTTGTCTGGAACTAATGTCCAGAACGGTTACCTGGGTGAGAGCCCCCAGTCCTCAGCTCAGAAGTGACTGGCTTCCAAAGCCTATGCCAGCTTTAGAAGCCCACTTCCAATTTGTTTAGCTAAGATTGGTACAAGAAGGGTCTCTCTCCTTTTTTTTTTTTTTACCGTTTAAAACAATGATCTCATCACTCACATTTTTTTTTCCAACTTTGTTCTGGAAGTGAACTTTGGAATCAGGAAGACTGCTGCATTATGAGTTCCCAAACAGCTGCTGTTAAAGAGTGATATATGCTGGTACACACAGGGGATCATGGATTTTTCTTTGGCTGTCAGCTCTTGAAATTACCCAGCAATCCCAAAATGAATTTCCACTAATCTGACAGTTTTGCCTCTCTTGAACATGATGTACTATATATTCAGTGGTCAGCAGGGACTATTTAATTGCAGTTAGGCCTGTACGGTTCATTGTGGCATTTAAAATAGAGCAGTATGTGATGTGGTTCAACTTTCTGACTCTCCAGGCCCAGATGGGTGGGTGGGGCTCAATGGTTTTTGGAAACTTTCTACCTGGGAGCATTTATACTGAATTGAGTTTTACTGGCTAGCAGCTTTAATTCATTCACTTTCAAGATTTAGAAGTATTTGAATTAAAATTGGAATGAAATTCTCGTAGAAGGTAGAAGGGACTGGAATATCCAATAAAAGTGACATTGTGTTAAAGATGGGAAAAAAGGGAAAATACAATGCTATAATACATCTCACTTTTTGGATACTTACGGTATGCCTGGTGGTTTTCAGGTACTATCTCATTTTACTCTTTTTTTTAAAGTTTATTTATTTATTTTGAGAGAGAGAGAGAGAGTGAGGGATTGGGGAAGGGGCAGAGAGAGAGGGAGAGGGAGAATCCCAAGCAGGCTCTTAACGCTAACAGCATGGATCCTGATATGGGGCTAGATCTCAGGAACTGTGAGTCAAACTCAAGAGTCGGAAGCTTAACCAACTGAGTCACCCAGGAGCCCCTCTCATTTTATTCTTTTTTTTTTTTTTTTATTTAAAAATGTTTTTTTTCAGCGTTTTTTATTTTTTTTATTTTTGGGACAGAGAGAGACAGAGCATGAACGGGGGAGGGGCAGAGAGAGAGGGAGACACAGAATCGGAAACAGGCTCCAGGCTCCGAGCCATCAGCCCAGAGCCCGACGCGGGGCTCGAACTCACGGACCGCGGGATCGTGACCTGGCTGAAGTTGGACGCTTAACCAACTGAGTCACCCAGGAGCCCCTCTCATTTTATTCTTAATGGTTTCCAAAGAGGCAGGGACATGTTTTTTTGCCCCCATTTTACAGATGTAGACAGTGAGGCTGAGAGAAATTAAGTGACTTCCCAAGATCTGTGGGGGGTTTGGGGCATGGCCAAGACTTGAGCCCAGGTCTGTCTGGTAACCATCTATATTCTCTGGCACTAAGCTGAACTGCCCTAAAGAATCTAGACATTGTTGAGTTTAAACCGCTATTTTACAGGTGGGTTAAGTGAGATCCAGACACGTAGAAGTGACTTGCTCAGAATTAAGTCACCCCAGACTCAGAAAAGTCACATAAGTCTTGTTATTAACAATGATGTAGTGTAGTTCTGGGGCACCTGGCTGGCTCCGTCAGTGGTGTGTGTGGCTCTTGATCTCGAGGTCATGAGTTTTAGGCCCACGCTGGACATAGAGATTACTTAAAAAAATAATGTAGTGATTTGCGGCTTATAAAATGCTGTTGCGTCTATTCTCACATACGTACTCTGGGGTTTCGAATGTTGTGTGAGCTGGTAACTCAAAAAGAATTTTGGTCGGTGACTTTTTCTCATAGTGGAGTCTCAGAATACATACCTGCCGGGGAGGTGCCAAAATGCCACTGTAAGGTGCCCGTGAGCCCCTGAAAGTTAAAGACCTAACTGGATCAATATTCGGCAAATACTACTGAGCTTCTAATACCTGCTAGGTATCATTCCAGGCACTGGAAATAGAGCCCTGAATAAAAACAGTCAACAGTTCCCGGCTCCCAGAGAGCTTACATTCTGAGGGCAGAGGCAGGTGTTTAAGTAGATAAAGACACAAAATAGATAGTATGCCAGATACTAAGTGGAGGGCAGGAAGATACAGCTGGGGATAGGAAAAGGGAGCTCTGGGGGAAGGGATGAAGTAAGCTCATATGTCGAGTATGTGACATTTGAGCAAAGACAGAAAAGGTATTGAGAAACAAGCTTTTTGAATCTCCGGGGAAAAGCATTACAGGCAGAGGGAACAGTGAATGTGAAATCTCTGGGCAGTAGACACGTGGTATGTTGCGTTTAAAGAAACAGCCATGGGGCGCCTGGGTGGCTCAGTCGGTTAAGCGTCCAACTGGCTTGGGTCATGATCTCGCGGTTCACAAGTTTGAGCCCCATATTGGGCTCTGTGCTGACAGCTCAGAGCCTGGAGCCTGCTTCAGATTCTGTGTCTCCCTCTCTCTGGCCCTCCCCTGCTCATGCTCATGCTCTGTCTGTCTGTCTGTCTCTCTCAAAAATAAGTAAGCATTAAAAAATTAAAAAAAAAAGGAAAAGAATATTTGTTGTTATTGTTCTCTTAGTATATATATTTTTTAAAAATTGAGGTATAATTGATATTCAGTTATTTTGTATTCCCACCGGCCGTGTAGTGTGAGTCCATCAACAACACTTAGTTTGGCCAGCTTGATAATTTTAGATGTTTAAACAGTTATGTACTTCTTTGAAATTTTAATTTCTGGTCCCTAATGACCAGCACAACTTTTCACATGTTGATTTGCAATCCTTCCATATGTCTTCTTGGTGAAGCAGTTCTTGAAATCGTTTGCCCACTTTTTGTGTTAGTCTGCCTTCTGATGATTGCATTTTGGGTATTCTTCATGGACTCTGGATATAAGCCTTTCATCGGATACATGATTTCCAAGTATTTCTTTTCTGTCAAAAGCTTGTCTTTTTATTCTCCTCATAGCGTCTTGCTTAATTTTGATCAAGGCCAATTTATCGTTCCCCACCCCCGACCCCCTGTATGGATTTGGTGTGGAACCTAGGAAATCTTTGCCTTTGATTATTTTAAAAAGTGACTTTCTCATCAAGTAAAAGAAAATACCCTCTCGAGTTCCTTTAAGGATATCCGTGTTACTTAGGCCACCAGGTTATTGATCAACAAGCAACCATTTGTAATGATCTGTTGGTTAAGGAATAAACATGGTACTTTCACAATCCTTAACCTACTTCCAGGACCTTGTCACTTTTCTACAAGCGGATCCAGAAGCTGTGGCCAGCGGGGGAGAGGGGCCGCTGGGCGTGGTAGGAAGTGGCCCTAATGACAGGACCCCTGGGTTTTCTCCTCTGCCATTGATCAGACGCTCAACTTGGGGCCATTTGCATCCCCGAGGTATTAGGTTTTTTCAGCATTAGGTTTTCCAATTACAAAAATATGGAGTTGTGCTAGATGTTTCCGTGTCGCCTTCTGTTCCTAGCGCTATGGAAATAGGCCATTGACAGTTAAGTGAAAGGCCCTCTACGGGGCCAGGACTGGAGTCAGGCAAGAGATGTGTCTAAGGCACACAACTGAAGGCGATGTGCACTCTCAGGGTATGTGAGCTAATGTTGCGTTTGGACACCGTGAGGTGGGGCATTGGCCTGAGCCTGAGAACGAGGCCTTCTTACATTTCATGCCCTCCATCCCTCCTCTTGCCCCACCACTCTCTTGGTCATGACCGTCAATGAGGGAAGTGGGTGAGGCCCAAATGTGGACAGTACAGTGCTTCCCACACTCAAATGTGCCTTCAACTACCCAGGAGATGTTGTTCGTGCTGATCCAGAATGGGGGCCCGAGATTGTGCCTTTCTAACAAGTTCCCGTGGGTCACGCTTTGAGCAGCAAGACATTAGAATATACCAACTTTGTCCAAAGGAGCAACTCAACTCCATCCATGTCCGTGTGGGAATTCAGTCCCAAAGTGCACAAGTGTCTAAATTTGTCAAGGGAAGAACCAGAAATTTGTGATTAATTTGAAGTCTCTTTATCCTTTTGTAAAAATTTATTTTGAGAGAGAGAGGGAGAGAGGTGGGGGAGGGAGGGAGACAAAGAGAGAAAGACAAAGAGAAGAGAGAGAGAGAGAATTCCAAGCAGGGTCCACACTGACGGCATGGGGCTCAATCTCATGAACTGTGAGATCATGACCTGAGCCAAAGTAAGAGTCAAACACACGCTTGACCAACTGAGCCACCCAGGTGCCCCAGAAGTCTCTTTATTCTTAAACACTGGACAACTTACTTTCACTTTGACAAAATTTGTGGGGTGAAATGAGGCCATCTGAGAGTCAATTTTGTCCCACGTAAAAACCAGTTTGTCACATTAGCTATAAAATCAAGTTTCAGGAATTGCCCCCAAAAGTTTGGACAGAGAAAATGGGCAAAATAATAGCCAGCTCTCCGAAAGAAACGTAACCACAAAGTCAACACCCTAGCACCTCCCGCCAAAATGTTACCCCCAAAACAACGACGTCAGAGGAAACGTTAGTTAAACTTGGTTTTGTTTCCCAGGGCATCTCCATCCTTGTACTGACATGAAGTGTATTTTCACTGGTAACTTCTGGCATGTCACCGCCCCCCCCCCCCCCCCCATGTCTCAGTCCCCTATGTGTCCAACGTCCTCTGGAATGAATAGCTCTTTTGCCTGTCAGCCTAGCATCCCCCTGTTCTTCGGGGGAATCCATTTCCCCTCATTTGCAATTTGTGGGATTCTACAGGACTCATTCATCTTCCTACATCCATGGCTGCAGTGTGGACCATGACCGGGGCCTGGCCAGTGGGAGTGTCCTACCACCTCACCTCCAGTGGCTCAGGAACAAGCACACGACCCCGGACGGGAAGAATTCCCTTTCCTGCCTAGTATGAGTTCCTGAGAAAGGAGAAGCTCTTCCCACTGGAACTGGTAAACTGTCAACAGTAATAGATGCCTGAGTACTTACCGTCTGCCAGGCACTGCTTGAAGAACACACTATTATGTGAATAGTTTCACATACAACAACCTTCAGTCTTTACGGCAACCCTGTCTTATATGTACCCATATTTGTCCCCATTTCACAGATGGAAACACTGAGGCCCCGGGAGGTAAAGGAATATGCGTGAGGTCACACGGCTTGCAAATGATAGAGCTGGGATCTGAAATTTGTCAGCTGCCGAGCTGAACTCTTGGAGACCATGTTACATTGCCTGGTGGTCAGGAACTGCCAGGGGTCATTTTTGTAAACTTCGAGGGTGAGCTTCAGTGAGAGTGAAACCACCAGAGAAGGAAATAGAACTGAGAGATGTGTGGAGAGTCAGGGTCCCAACAATATACTCTGAAGCCCTGGAGTTTACGTGAAACCCAGATTTACCCATTGGACATGCCAGCTGTAGGAGCCAAATTACTCTCCTTTTGGTGTAAATGAGTTCAATTGGAGTATTTCCATCTGTTTTGGTTTTTTGTGTCAGAAAGATTTCTGGTTCCTACGCAGTAACCGTGGGCAAAGCACTTTTGTCTTGGGCTCAGTTTTCTTATTTATAAGATGAGGGGTTCATCAGCATTTTTTGGCTTGATGTTGTCTGTAACATTCTCCCAGCCTTCATCAACCTCAGCTAAGCTTTTGTTTCCATATCATTCAAGGGAGGAAGCCAGAATATAATGGGCTCTTTCCATCCAAGTTCAAAACCTAGGTGGTTATACTTATCTTGTGCATTTTCTGTCTCTCACTACCATGTAAGCTCCACGAGGGGAGGCAATTTTGTCTGGTTTTCTTACCGCTCTACGCTCAGTATCTTGAACTCTGTCTGATTCAGAGTGTGAGCTCAACCCACACACGCACATATTCCAATGTATAGACAACTGCATACATGTATGTAGTTAAATGAATAAGTAAATTCTTGTTCATTGGTTTGGGCACAATTTTCAGTCCCTAGTCCTTACTCTAGTGGGCAAGTGGTTGGGGAGAGATAGCATCTGTTTCTATCTGCATCATGATTTTCTCCTCGGTTTTTGGCTTCGTGAACAGAAGGAATGGATGAAGTATGTTGAATATTCTTTGAATAAAGCACAAGCTTTTAATGCTTCCTAAAGCCTGTGACATTTTATTACTTCTAAACTCACAGTAAACAGTTAAGTTCTTATGCTGGATGGATTTCCAGTTTGAAATGATACAAGATATGAGAGGGCTATTAACTGCCTTCCTATTTTACTTATGTTTCAATATCTTAGTAGAGCTATTATATGAAATTGATCCCCTGGCTTTAGAAAATGGGGGTGCTGCTGACAGTGTCACATGCTATTATAGAATATGTTCTAGAGTGACATCTAGCCCAAGCGTCTCTCTTGTTAATAAACCCAGGTTTCATTTGAGTGGCAACGTGCTCAGACCCAGGGAATAATAATGTTTACAACAGCTGTCACTGAGGTAGCTCTTACTGTGTCCCAGGCATGTTCTAAGCCAGTAACATGGATTTACTCATTTACTATATGAAGGCAATGCATTGGGATTAGAATCAGCCAGATGTGCTATTCCTGTCCCCTGCCTTCATGCAGCTACGAGTGACTGCAGGGTTCCCCTCTAACCAGCAACAGGCAGTAGAGTAGAGAGTGAATTCTGTGACCTTGGGTAATTTCCTTAAAGTTGCAGTGGCAAAGTTGGTTTTGTTTTGTTTTGTTTTACTCTCTGAAATGGGGATGATGATGATACCTACCTCATGGGGTTGTTAGGAGTCGATGAGCTAATACATGTGATATACTCGGAAAAATGCCAAAGCTGGTGGTTCCCGACTGAGGCAAGTCTGCCCTCCAGGAGACATGTGGCAAATACCTGCAGACATTCTTGATTGTCACCTGGGGTGGGGGTGAAGGGCAGGTGCTACGGGCATCTAGTGGGTAGAGACCAGAGATGCTGCTAAGCGTTATACGATGTACAGGACAGATTCCCCCCATCCCCCAACAAAGTATGATAGGGCCCAAATAGAACAAAACTGAGGAGTATAGGAAAAGCATTTCTTACTGATAACCAGGAAAGACAGCATCCTCTCTTAAGATCATGGCATGGTTTTGGTGTTTCAACCCCATTAAGGGAAACCAACCCATTGGTTAATTCACTTTAAAGGGCTCTGCTTATCATCAAAATATTCCAAAATCAAAGTTTTGTATGTAGCAAGTGTGTTCCAATATTTAAGTGCTTATGCTCAATGATCTAACTAAAGTAGAAATCTCATACTGTTTTTTTGGAAATGCTTGGCAACTATCGAACTTATCCTGGTGTGAACTTTAGGAGGTTATGCTAATGAAAAATGACTCATTTGTTTCACACATGTTTGTTGAATGCCTATACTGGACCCGAATAAGGCTAGGGTAAAACAGAGGGGGGAAAAAGGAGCTGAGTCTAATTCCCTGTCTTCCTGGAACCTACAGCCTGGAAGGAAATAGGGCCGTGAAATGTTAATTACCAGGATGTCCTGTAGAAGCACAGAGGTGTACGTGACATTTAACAGGAGTCTAAGCTGTTGGGGGAACAGGAAGAGACTTTCCCTGAGGAAGGGAGGTCAGCATGGAGCTATGAAGAGGCAGTGGTGTACCATGACCACATGCAGCCTCGAGAGTCCAACGGCTACGTTTCAAGCCCTTCTATTACGTGCTCCCAGCTGCACGATCTTGAGTAATTAATTGCCAGAGGGTTCAGACGTGAACTCATAATAAGCTTCAAATATCCTAAGGCTTGAATAAGTATCAGCTCTTGCAATGATTAAACATTAGCGAAGGGGCAGAGGGAAAACAGGGGGTGTGCAGAAAATTATTTATGATTTGGCAAAACTTGTTCCTAATTTATCTCTGGCATGTCGCACGACTCTGGAAACTGGGAAGCGTCACTATGGCCAACGTTAGAAACAACCCAGATGTCTAGCAACTGGTGAATGGAGACAATGTGGTATATCCACACAGTGGAATATTATTTGGCAGTAAAAAGGAAGTAAGTCCTGATGCATGCTAGGACTTGGTCGAATCTCAAAAACATCATGCAAAGCGAAAGAAGTCAGCCACGAGGGGCTCCGTGTTGTATGCTTTCATTTATATGCAATCTCCAAAAAAGCAAATTAAAAAAAGGCAGAAAGTAGGTTAGCAATTGCCTAGGATAGGGGGAGGGAGTAGAGGTGAACTGTACGTGCGCATTTTGAGGTGACAAACATTCTGTCACTAGATTATGGCGATAGTTGCACACTTTGGTAAATTTACTAAAAATCATTGAAGTGGGTAAATTTTGTGTAATAAACCTTGTCAGTAAACTTATTTTTAAAAAGATGCTTCGTGTCTGAGTTAAATGATCTTTCAAGCTCCTAAATTCTTCCTGCAGGAAGTTTAATCATGCCTTTGAAATATTTGCTTCCTAAAGACACTGAGTCTCTGGCAAAGTCAACTGGAATGTTAGCGCTTTCGCTAAACTGGGAAGTAGCCTTGATGAATTTACCAGGTACCCCTGGTATTTGAAGGGAGGATTCAACATTTTGTAAGATCCACTCCAAGATCAGTGACATCTCCCCATTACATAAACTTTGGATAGCATTACCTCACCTACCTACAGAAGTCCCCTCTTTCTGTGAGATATTCTTTCAAGGATTGTCCACACAGAAATCCGTATTGCTGTATTTTGTCTTTCGTGCAGCCGAATTTGAAGACATTGGCTGTTACGTTGCTTGAGGTCCCCAAAATATAGATCCATGTGAAAATTTCCTTTGGGCGTGAAAACATTTTACTTGTGATGCATTGGTACGGTTTTTCCTATGATGAAGTATGAGACATAGAGTAAAGTATGTTTTCTTTTTGTCTTTGCCATGAGGATAGACAAAGTTAAAATTGATGGTCAGTGGAGCAGTAGCTCTGATGTATGGTGATGTCTGTCTTAATGCTATTTTACCTGTTTTTCTCCCCTCATGATTCTGTATATAATCGTCCCATTTATATTAAGCCTAGTTTAGTAAGACTGCTTACATGTCAGGCAGAGAATGGATTACAGATGAAAATAATGAATACATAATTATGTACATTAAACATTATTCTTTTGTGCTTTCGAAACTAACCAACGCGGGCAGTACCATTTATCGTTGCTGTGTGCACGCACACACGTGCATGCGTGTATGTGCTTGATGTATAAATACACTGATATAGATGAGACCGTGAATTCTCAGCTGAAAAATATGAGCATATAGTGAAAACTTGTGGCTAGATTTAAATCTTCAGAAACCGGTCTTTGGAAAGGAAACGTTAATGCTAGGTAAATTTTGCCAGGAAGACCCAGGCGGGTATTTCTTCTGTTATAAACCTTAAGCATTATAAGAGACTCAAATTTAGATTACTTCAAGATACTTGTAGTTGGGGTTATAGGATTCAGAAACAATTGTTTCATTTAGAATTATTTCTCATGACCTCGATATAACTTCAAGGGCATCTAATACCTAAGGAATCAGATCAAAGATGCCACTCGAAATTTCAAAATACAATCCTAAGATATTCCTCTGTAGCCTTCTGGCAGCAGATGAACAAGTTGCGGTTCTGTCTTTGAAAATCAGTCTTGCCACCCCACAAAGAACAGTGTGAAATTGAACTTGCAATTAAAAAATAAGCTTCCGTTGCTCCCCCCCTCCCCATAAACCACCCTCCGCAACCAAACCGAGGGTCATCAAGAAACAGAAGGAAGAGAATGCCGTAAGATTTCAAAGATGCCTGGTAGGAATATTTCTTAATTGAGCCGTGCTTTCGAGCCGCATGGAAGTGTTCTTATTAAAAATTAAATAAGAACAGCAGAGAAGAACACGGATGGGCTCCGCGAGATTAGAGCTCTGTGAGATTTACTTAAAAGGCTTTCATTAGGCGCTGGGGGCTCTGTGGCACATTCAAACTGCACCTATACGGTGTATGCGTGCTCTGGCTTTTTGCCCCCTTTCCTGAGAAATACGAAACATCCCTGCTCAAAATGAGAAGAGGAAAAGGATATTTCCACAGTGTTTTCTAAAGTACGGTCTATATTTTCCAGATTGCTAGGTGATTAGTCCTTTCATTCTTTTCTTCCCTCCCTCTGTTCCTTCCCTCCCTCCTTCTTCCCGCCCTTGTCCGTGGAGGTTCGTACCAGTCCCGTCTGCGATTTTATTCTTGATTTTGTTATTTTTTTTTTTTAAGTCAATTTCCTGTCTTGGATGAATGGAGGAAAGGTTTCAGCAGTGCTTCTCGGACTTTAACGTGCACATGGACCACCTGGGAGCTCTGTGAAATGCGGATTTTGATTCAGCAGGTCTGGCGTGGGGCCTGAGATACCGCATTTCTAATAAGCTCCCAGGTGATACCACTGTTGCTGGTCTGTGGCCCACGGGAGAGTAGCAAAGGGCTGCAGTGGTCCATCAAGTAGATGAATCACGTTCCTTTACATCCTTTACTGTAAGACAGACTGGGTAATTAGAGAACTGACTTTTGGATTCAAGTTGGCGTGGCTGAGTGATTTGGGGCAAGTTACTAAATGACTCTGGTCATATATGTCCTCAAATGTACAATGTACCGCTTCATGGTTTTATCATTTAGGGAGATTGAAGGAAGTGTGCAAAGCACTTTGCTCTCCATAAAGCACCAAGAACGTTCTAGATCCTTTTGGTCGCCCTAAGCATCACTGTATGATTGCACTCAGTGCTCACCAGGGCTCACCTGCCCACTGCTCCTCTTTGCCCTTTAACCCCTTCCCAGACACCTTTCAGGTCTCCAGTGGCATCCCCTAAAAACACCAGGAAGCCTGGCGTCGCCCAGTTTTATCCTTTCCTCTAAGCGTCATGTGCTCTTTCTCCCAGGGGCATTCGCTCTTGCATCTTACCTTGCAATATCTGCCAAAGGATCTTGTGACTTTGTCCCCAAATGAAGGGCATCTCGGCACCAGCAGACACACCAGGAGAAATTCCAGCAGGATTCTCTCTGGGGTCCCCCGAGTTACATAAGACAGCGTTTCCTGCTCGTGAGTCCCTGAAAGTCAGGTGGCCCATCCACGTGCCCCCCGTGTTATCTTTTACTTCACCTTTGTCTCTAACCCTGTCTTGAATCACGGAAATCTATTGTAAAAGGAAATAGAAATGGCAACAGGTATAAAAGGTACGCACCGATACGAAATATATCTAGCTGATGAAATTTTTAAAATGTGCATCTGCGTCTCATCTAAAATAATGCTGTGTACAAGAGGGGACCATACTAGCATTTGGACAACAAAGGCAAAACATACCTCCCTCCAAGAAGTTCCTCTTAGCATTTTTCAGTGAACGGGAGGCCAAAACACGTGAAACACTTCAGGGGCTGTGGAAGTGACCAGCCTGGAAGATTGGGGTGGGGTCGTCTCTTCTCAGAAGGGTAGCCAGCATACCCCACACCGTCCCATGTCCCCAGTGCTTAGTGCTTGGCGCAAAATAGCTGCTCAGTTAACACAGGATAAAGGAATGGAAACATAGAAGAAATACATGAATAATGCCATCTTCCCCATTCAACGAGGTGGTTTTGAAAACAGATTTCCTTCGAGCTTCTTTTTAGAACAAAAACAGTTTTCAGTTGTCATATATCAAATTCTTTTGTCCATTTTGAAACACCACATTTTTGAAAGAGCTGCATCTAATCTCCCCGTGATCACAGAGCTTGAGTCTGCACAAAGGACAAGAGAATTGAGGCTCTGCTTAGGCTGTTAGTGGAATTTATACAGGCGGAGACAATTAAGCGTACATCCTATATATATTTGCCGTAATGTCAGTACTAGGTGCCTTTTGTTCTTATTTAATTGTTGTAGAGCCTGCTTGACTAAAGTACTGCGCGGAAGGTGTCAGTTACATAAAATCAAAGGACTTGAATCCTGGCATCCTAAGAGCTGTCTAATTTAAGACCATTGAAACTCACATGATATTGTTAATTCCTATCATATCTCAAAAATGGATTTTTCTAGATCCAACTGGATCACAGGCGAAGGCCATATGCACACATGTACATAAATGTGCACACACAAACACACGCACACATATACACATTGCTGTTTATCATACCAGAATATTCCGGTTTGCAACAAATATGCAGAATACCAAGCTGTGAGTTACTGAGTATTCCAAATTCTAAGTATTGTAATCCTTTTCTTGGTATAACTGACATAATTATTGTTTTCAATGAAATCAGAGATTTTCTTTATGCAATCTATTTTTAAGAAAGATAGATATGAGCAAGCTTACAGCACACACACCTATCATATAATTATATTCATTCTGAATCTTTATACTCTGTGCTATGATTTCCTTTCTGTCTTATTGGGGGTTTCATCCAGCAATTGAATGACTGGAGGAAAAGAAATAGAAAATTTTTGTCATAAACATCAGTGTGGTTGGATCATATCTACCTTAGATACAAGTAGGATTTTTTTTTTTTTTTTTTTATGCTTTACATCCTGCTTTTTCAGGCCCTCCCTCTCTCCCCAGATCTATAGGTTATAGATATTCAGCTTGTGGTTCCTATAAGTTGTTTTGTTTAGAAACATGAGATGTTTACAGAGGACATCTATGAGTGTGTGTGTGTGTGTGTGTGTGTGTGTGTGCACGCACGTTTTCTGCCCTGTCACCTGCTTTCAGTAAGACAGCCCCAGAATCTCATTGAATGAATCACAGCTCCCAGTTCAAGTATTTAGATGTGATGGGCCTCAATTAGGGACATCCGAAAATACGGGATACCCGGTGAAATCTGCATTTCAGGTAAACAGCACATAATTTTTTAGTACAGCTGTCTCCCAAATACTGTGTGGGACATATTATATTAAAAACAATTCATTGTGTATGTGAAATTCACATTTCACTGGGCAGCCTGTGTTTTTATTTGCTAAATCAGGCAACCCTAACCCCAACCATCAGCATCAGGCCTGGGCGTGAACTGGTCTAAGCTAGAGCAGCATTTCCTATGACGATTGAGGACCCAGACTGAGACTTTTGTTGGCTGCCTGTGGGAGAGACGTGCTTTCGTTCCTCTAGAGTTGAGGCTGAGATGATTATCTGGAGGAATGGCTGCAGCGTCATTGAGCCCTGAGAGGATGTCCAACATGGAGGGACGGCCCAGAATGGTAATGATGACTAGGCATTTGCTCTAAATACAACATGCTAGCTCGTTATTCTGTCTGTTGTTTCCTGCTTGACTACAAAGGTAAAGGGTAGGGTTGGCTGTGTTAAGTTGAACCATTGTGGTTTTCTGGCTCAGCCTAGCGGTGTGATGGGTAAGTGGTGACATCAGAGTCCCGGGCTCCTTTGCTTTCGCTTGTCTGCAATGCCTCAGCCTGTGGCTTTCATCCTCATGGTCGAGGTGGCTGCTACCCCTCCCGGCATCCCTTTATTATGTCAGGACGGGGGGAAAATATCAATTGGCTTCCTCCCACGTGGGGCAAGAAACTACCTTTTACAGTTTGGTATCTGTTGCAGTTATTGTCCCACTTTAGCAATGAAGCACCCAGAGCACAGAGGAGGTGGGTAACTCATTCAGGGTTACACGGTTAGGTGTGTTAGTCATGGCTTTCCAGAGAAACAGAACCAACAGGAAGTGTATTTTTAAGGAATTAGCCCAAGAGATTGTGGGGCTGAGTCTGAAACAGGTAGAGCAGGCTGGCAGGCTGCAGGCCCAGGGAAGAGGTGATGCTGTAGCTGGAGTCCGATGGCCACCTGAAGGAAGAATCCCCTCTGCCTCGGGTGACTTCAGTCTTCTTTCTTAAGGTCTTCAACTGATTGGGTGAGGCCCATCCACAAATGGAGAGTAATCACCTTTACTCAGTTTACTGCTTTAAATGTTAAGCATACCCAAAAGATACCTTCACAGGGACATTAAAAAAAAAATTTTTTTTAATGTTTATTATTTTAGAGAGAGAGAGAGAGAGAGAGTGAGAGCATGAATGGGGGAAAGGTAGAGAGAGAGGGAGACACAGAATCCGCAGCAGGCTCCAGGCTCTGAGCCGCCAGCACAGAGCCCGACGTGGGGCTCGAACTCACGAACCGCGACACCATAACCCGAGCTGAAGTTGGATGCTTAAACGACTGAGCCACCCGGGAGCCCCACAGTGACATTTATTTAAACTGGCATTTGACCAGATACCTGGGTCTTGTGGCCCTGGTCAAGGTGACACCTACGTAACCATCACAGTCAGTCCTAGTGAAACTGGGATCGAATCCTAGCGGTGTCGCTGCAGCCCAGACACTTTACCTCGGCTACCGTTAGCTCACTCGGCCTCTTTGAAGAGAAAATATCACGCGGAGGGCAAGTAATTGTCATCTTTCATTGGAAACCTGAATAGCAGATTTTTAGTCACTGTCTGCATGAGTCACTTGATTTTACTTTTTATTTTAAAATAAAACACATACTCAAAACCACACGTAAGAATTATATAGCATAATGCAATAATGTAAGCTAAACACATTTATAATAAACAACCACTCAGCTCATGAAATAAAACTGTGCTGGTCACCCCAGAAGCCCATACATGTATTGTATCCCAGTTCAAATTCCCTCTCTCTGACCCACAGTAACTATGATCTTGAACAGGGATCGGCCTGCACCTGTTTTGTAAATAAAGTTTTATTAGAACAGAGTCATGCCCATTCATTTACTTTCTATCTTTGGCTGCTTTTGCGTCATAAAGGCACGGTTGAGGGGTGGCAACAGAGGCTGTCCGGCCCTCAATGCCTAAAGAATATTTACTGCAGGAAAACTTGCTGATTCCTAATCTTGGCTTTCACAGTGGTAATCTCCTTGAGTTTTTATATTATTTTTATCACTCAAGTGTTTATCCCTAGGCCTTGCCTCTTTTTGTGTTGGTGCCATTATGTCTTTTAAGTTTCTTTGAATCTACGGGTTCCGTCTCTATTTCTTTATTTTCGCTGCAGTTTACCTGTGGAGGACCCAGGCCATTTAACCTGTAGTTTCCCACAGTCTGGATTTTGTGATTGCATCTTCTTGGTGCAGCTGAGAATGTTCCTGTGTCCACTGTATTTCCTGCAAATTGACATTTAAATCTAGAGACTTGGTCAGATTTGGGTCCAGGGTCTCTGGCAAGGCTTTTGGTGGGTGGTGTGTCCATTCATCAGGAGGCATGAAATGTGTGATCATCATCTTTCCTTTAGTGTCACAGCTGTTGACACAGCCTAAAGAATGATGCTTACATCGGATTTTTCACTGTGGCTTATAAAATGCTGATTTGTTTACATACATACATATATATATAATGTATATATACATATATATAACTTTTGGCATAATAAATAGGTTCTCCATCATCCTCCCTTTAGTTAGGAGACCATTTAGTTTTATTAGTAGTATTATTATTATATTATTACTAATGTCATTATGTCACAATGAGGAATATGATGGGTTTCAATCCTTTGCAATTATCTTAATGAAGCTCAAATTACTCCTTTTTTGCCAGTGGGAGACTTTTCCAGTCGGGTCCTGAGTCCTTCTGACGTGACCCTGATAGGTCCTTCACTTCCCGGCGTAAGAGGTTCTCAACTCGCCTACATTTTCTGCTCCAAATCTGGAAGAAGCCTTCCTTCTTTCCTCCATACCCCCTACTCCCCGCCCCAGCTCTCTAAAAGTGGTACTTCAAGACCACAACCTGTGTGCTGGGAATGCTCCTTCTACTTGGCTGGTCATTGGTCTTAGGTGTTCACAGAATAAAGAACCAAGAAGAAGATAAAATACCATAAGAGTTTCTACTGATACTTCCAATTCAGATTCAGCACTACAGGATTTTGCTGAACCTCTTCTATGTTATATCTGCGTTTCCTCTTCCTTGTGGAGAATTTTGGTGCTCAAAGATGTAGGGGATGATGAAATGATAATATCTCATAATTACTCATTTCCTTATGTCCGATTACACAACAATCTTGGAATAATGGTACTGAACCACCATAACCAATATGATTCCTTGAAACTGTTAAAATTATTTTTCACATGTTTTCCCCATTTAATATCTCCACCCATTTTGTATTATTATTATATTATATCCATAGGGTCTGAGCACATGTTCTCTGCGTACTACATTCCACCCCTTAACCCTCCTTTGTCTTCAAGCCTACAGGGAATTGTATGTTTCATATCCCCATCCAGTCCTCTTGTAGATGCCTCTAGTCATTTTGATTGTCTGAAGCTCATTTTCTGCTCGATTTTTCAAGTAGCACTAAGGGTTTCTTCTATTCTCACATCCATCAGACACCCCATTTCTCTCCTCTGCTTCTTCCCTACAGAGTCCGATCCACTCAGGACTGTGGCTCTTGTCCCCACACAGGGAAGCACTGGAACTCTGTGGTTTGTAGAGGTTCTGATTTTTGCCCCGAGTTCCTGCATGATGATAGTTTGTGCCCTTCCTATGTGGAAGTCAGTTTTGCTAGATATAAAATCCTTAGCTTACATTTTCTTTCCTTAAAGTATCTTAAACATGGTACTTCATTTTCTTCTGGCATTAAGTGTTACTGTCAAAAAATCTGATGGCAGTGATTTTCTGTCCTTTGTAAATAACTTTCCTTTTTTGCTTAAAATGTTCTAACGATGTTCCTTTTGCTTGAAAGCCCGACAGATTTTATTTGAATATGTCTTGGAGATTTTCAGTTCGCTATTTCTCAGGTACATGGTGCACCTCTTCAATAATTAGTTTCAAATATCTATGGTGTTTAAATTTAGGAAGCTTTTCTTAAATTATATATTTTGGAATTTGTTTTGTTTATTACATTGGTTTTCTCCTTCAGGGATCCCCTTTCCCATTCCTTTTTTTTAAATCTTCTCTGCTTGTCTTTAATATTTGTCCTCTCTTTTAAACGTTTTATCTCCTTTTGTTTCTTTTTAATTTTTAAAAATTTCTTTTTCAGCCTTTTCTTTGTCTTAAGGCATTGTATATTGTGCTAAATTGTGTGCTCATTGTTCTAATCTTACATATTTTTATATCTTGGTTTTCATTTTCTAAAATGATATTTTTTATTTATAAGTATTGTTTGTGTTCTTTTACCTCATTTCTGAGTTATCTAATTCGGATTTGTGCTGTGTATGGGTTTTTCCCCCCCAGATACTGTATGATTTTATTGTATAGTGTAGCAGGCTGCGGTTTGACCTGTTTTGTGGGCATTTCTTTCTGGTATTCTCACATCTCTGTAAGAACTGGCTTCTTGGTTCTTGGTTCTGGTTCTTGGTTCTCTTTTTTTCCCTCTTGTAATGTTGCAAGGGATCTGACCTCCATACTTTTCTGTTGTCACTTTTATATGAAATTAATTGTCCTGAACTTTGAGAAGGAAATGTGGTTTGGGATACTTTTTCCAATCCCACAGAGCCTCCCCATCTGTGTTTTTAGGTACATTGTAAGTAGGGTGGCCTCCTTTCTGAGATTTTTCTGGCTCTTCTTCCAGCCTCCCTCCTTCCCCCACACTCACTTTTATCTGAACCTTCAGTTTTGAACCTCTTCCCGGTAGACTCTCCTTGAGGTGGGGCCCAATCCTGGAAGGGGATTTTGGCTGGTTGCCATTGAGGCTTCATGTGGCCTGGGTAACCTCCCTCTCTGAGCTCACACTGGCCTCTGGCACTCACTGGCTCTCAGAGGGATCATGGCATTCCCGGTTTTGCCTGCTGCCCCACACTGGCCCACTGTGCTTTCCAGTGAGTTCCTGTTGGCTCTCTAGAGTTTCTCCTGTTTTGAGGTCTGCAGACACCACATTTCTTTCCTCTGCTTCTTCTCTGCAGAGTCTGACCCGCCAAAGACTCAGGGCTCTTGTCCCCACCCTCCTACTTGAAATTTGGGGTTTCTAAAATGCCTCGTTACCTGCTTTTGTTGTATATGTTGTTCATGGTTTTGCTATTTGGGTAATTTCTTTTTTCTTTTCTTTTTCTTTTATTTCCTTTTGTTTGTTTGTTTGTTTCTTTCTTTATTTCAATCTTTCTTTCTTTCCCAGTTGACCAACTCTGATATGTGATTTCTATAGTCTGATTCATTTTTATTTTTAATTAAAATTTTTTTAAAGTTTATTTATTTTTTTTTTTTTAAATTTTTTTTTTTCAACGTTTTTTATTTATTTTTGGGACAGAGAGAGACAGAGCATGAACGGGGGAGGGGCAGAGAGAGAGGGAGACACAGAATCGGAAACAGGCTCCAGGCTCCGAGCCATCAGCCCAGAGCCTGACGCGGGGCTCGAACTCACGGACCGCGAGATCGTGACCTGGCTGAAGTCGGACGCTCAACCGACTGCGCCACCCAGGCGCCCCAAGTTTATTTATTTTTGAGAGAGAGAGAGAGAGAGAGAGAGAGAGAGAGAGAGAGAGAGAGAGTGAGTATGAGTTGGGGAGGGGCAGAGAGAGAGGGAGAAACAGAATCTGAAACAGGCTCCAGTCTCTGAGATGTCAGCACAGAGCCCGACACAGGGCTGGAACCCATGAACTGCGAGGTCATGACCTGAGCCAAAGTCAGACACTTAACTGACTGAGCCGCCCAGGTGCCCCTCTATTTATTTTTATGTAAAGCTTTCAAGAGATCAAAATACTATGTTGTTATACTACCATTATTTTCCCCCAATTTCTCCAGTAGTAGAGATCTGTGGTGTGTAACAAGTTACCACAAATGTGGCTTAAAAGAACACCTGTGCATTATCTCACAGGTCTGTAAGTCAAAAGTCTGGATGGGCTCAACTGGGTTCTTCGATTAGGATTTTACAAGATTGGAATCAAGGTGCGCCCTGGGCTGGGGTCTTATTCTGGAGCCCTGGGGGGGGGGGGGGGAATCCTCTTAAGAGCTGATTCAGGTAGGTGACAGAGTTCAGTTTCTTGGGGTTTTAGGACTGGTTGTAGTGCCTTCTTGCTGGCTGTCAGCCAGAGGTCACCCTGAGTCCCAGGTTCTCTCTCTGGTCCTCTCTTTGCTTCCTCCATCAGTGTACAGATATAGTAGAATATTATTCAGCCATGAAAAGAAGGAGATCTTGTCATTTGCAGCATGGATGAATGTGGTGGATATTACGCTAAATGAAAGAAGCCAGTCCCCGGACAGACACAGCATTATTGCACTTACATGAGGTATCTAAAGTAGTCAAAGTCACGACAAAGTGGAGGTTACAATAGTGATTACCAGAAGCTGGGGGCTGGGGGGAGTGAGGAGTTGTTATTTCATGGACATAAACTTCCAGTTCTGCTGGATGAGGAAGTTCTGGAGATCTGCTGTACAAGGCTGTGCCTGGAGATAACAGCACACTATTGTTAAAAGGGTAGATCTCCCATTAAGTGTTTTTTACAAATAGAAAAAAAAAAACAAAAACAGAAGGGACACAGGGAATTCTAGGAGGTATTGGATATGTCTATCATTGATGATTGATTGTGGTGATGGAATTGTGGGTGTTTGCTTATGTTCAAACATATCAAATTGTACACATGAATTTGTGCAGTTCTTTGTATATTGATTATAACTCAGGATAGTTGTTGTTTTTTTTTTTTTTTTAAAACTCAGTAAGTGTGCTTTGAAATACTGACTTCCCATTCCATTCTCAGCCATAGAAAACTCTCATGTAATTAGATTAAGTCTGCTTCTTAAGATTGACTGAGGATTAGCCTTAATGACACCTGCAAAATTCTTTTGCCACGTAAGTGGACATTACCACAGGAGTAACACCAGGGCGTGGGGACTTAGAATTCTGCCAACCACCTCCTCACTCACTTATTTGCAAGCCTAACAGTCTCTTGAGCTCCTACTGTGTTCTAGCCCCTGGGACACAGAAGTGAACAAGACAGGCATGATCCTGGCCCCAAGAGTAGAAAATTAATACCTAATATGTAATGAAGGGATGGGTGGGTAGATAGATGTATAAGGTCTAAATGCACATTCAGAGAAAAGCAATGGAATACTGAGACTCAATATTATTGAGTACATTTTAAAGGTCCATGTATCATCTTGAACGGAAATGTTGCTCAACTTCTGATGAGGAGCCTAATACATCAATATCTCTGTTATCATTGACTGATGACCTCGCATAATAAAAGATCTTGACTTGCGTGTATGTTAACAATTAATGGAATGTGTAATGCTTCTCACGAAGTATATGGAAGGTAATAAAGAGGTGTAAATGAGAATTACACGGGTTAGTTGGTGGCATTAATGGTTCTTTTGTTCTGCTAGAGCAGCAGTATCTTATTCAGGAGACAGGGTTGCAGTCCTCGTTGCCAAAATGACTTAAACATGCCAATTCAACTGTGATTGGTTCTTTAAGGGCATTCACCACTCCAGAGACCCCCCCACTCAAGTGTCCTGAGCACACGTTCTACTTCCGACCCCCTCCTTTTTTGACCCTTTCAGGGCTTTCACGCTGGGGACACCCATGTCCATTGTCAGAGTGTGGTTCCACTCCTACAATTATTTGTATGCTTTTGTGATGGCTCTTTATTTCCCAGAAGGTTTCTAATCCTGTATCCAGCCCCTAATGAAATAGAATCAAAGTGATCAGTTTTACAATAGACGCCGCTACACATGGGACCCTATTTATTTATTCAGAAATATCTGTCATAATGATTGAATGAGAAGCTAATATTCAGAGCTGGGAAAAGCAATACTGTATATTAGGAAGAATCAGCATTTGTTAGCATAAGTAAGACTCTGAGTCTTGATTGTAAGTGTCAGTGTGTTAAAAAACATTGACTAAGCCCAGTGTGAAATTACAAGTTGTAATGCAAATATATTTGGGGAAATGCAAACACAGTTATCTATGCATTGATTCATTCACTCAACAGCAATTTATTGAGTGCCTAGCGCATGTCAAGTGCCTTCCTAAGTTCAGGGGAGGTAGTAGGGAAACATGCGGAAAATCACATTGCCCTTTGAGAGCTTATATTCTAGCAGAGGGAATTAGAAAATGCACAAGATAAATAAAGACATCATTCCATGATCATTTATTGATGGACAGGAATGACTTTAATGTTAACAAGGAAGTCTGGTTGAAACAAACTTAGAGGGTGGTAACAGAGATATGAAGAGATTTGCACTGTTTGCACATGTATTCGTTCTTCTGTGGAGGTTGATAAGAATTGTTTCATGTTGGTTGCAGCCATCGGGTGGCTGAATGTATTCACACTGGTGCACGGTGAATGCTTACTGAACGCGTAAATATTACTGAGCTGAATTTTAATTCAGAATAATATCATTGAGGTTTACAAACTCAGAATAATATCATTGAGGTTTACAAATATTTTTGAATTAGGTACCTATGATTTTACCCTTGGCTTAGTGAACAATGGCGTCAGCAGTACTAATCATAGCTGCTACAATTTGAATCTTCAGATCTTGGCTTCATTTCACCTGTTTAGAGGAGTTTCCTTGACCATTCGAACTCAAGCATATCGACCGTTACCTAATCCTGCATCCTTTTGGTCGCCTTAATATTTACTTTTTTCAATGCATACACACCCTGTTATTCTGATGTATAATTGCTGATTATCTCTTTTTCCTTGCTAGACTGTAAACCCCAGGGAGGGAGGGATTGAGTCTATGTTATCGATGTATAGCTTTCATGACGACGAGCACACTGTAGTCCTTCAAGAATGTTTATTGAATGAATAAAACCTATTCACTTTCTTTCCTCTTCCCTGTTCTCCCTTCCTTGCACCCTCCCTCCCTTCCTTGTATTTTCTTCTATCTATTTACTAATTGTTTTCTCTAAATGCAAACATTTATAGAACGAACAGTAACTAACGGAACACCTGGTTCATTGATTGAGAGTTTATAGCATACAAGACACCATGGAAGTAGAATAAGGGTGATACTAAGACATGAAGAAAACTAATTTTTATCGACTACCTTATCAGGATCTCTGCCACACCCCTGCTCATGCAGGGACCTTATCAGGCCCCTTGCCAGGCTCTTTGCACACATTATTCTAAATCCTTATAGTATCCATGCACAATAGACATTCTTCTGTCCACTCGACAGGGAAGGCTCTGAGATTTTGATAGAGTGCCCAAGATCCTATAGGTAAAGCCCAGTAAAGGTAGAATTAAGATGTAGAAAAGTCTCTCTGAATCATAGCCTGTGTTTCTCAACTATTCTTTGTGGGTTTTTTAATGTTTATTTATGTTTGAGAGAGAGAGGTAGAGAGGGAGACAGAGAATCCCAGGCATGGGATTACCGATGTGGGGCTTGAATTCACAAACCTTGCGATCATGACCTGAGCCGAAATCAAGAGTCAGACGCTTAACCGACTGAGCCACCCAAGTACCCCCTTCAACTACTTGTTCCTAGCAGTTTTAAAGAACTGAGGATGTGAGTATCAGCTGGCATGCTTGGATAAACAGGAGTGTTGAGATATACAATATCATTGCTCCTGTGAGTCATGCAGTGCACGATTTTTAATTTTTAATTTTTTGATTTTTAAATTTTTAAATTTTTAAATTTTTAAATTTTTAAATTTAAATTTTAAATTTTTTAATTTTTAAATTTTTAATTAAAAAAAGTGTTAAATTTATTCTTTTGAAAGAGAGAGAAAGCATGAGCAGGGGTGGGGCAGAGAGAGGGAGAGAGAGAATCCCAAGCAGGCTCCACATTGTAAGTGCCTGATGAGGGGCTCGACCTCATGAACCATGAGATCAGGACCTGAGCCGAAATCAAGAGTTGGACACTTAACCAGCTGAGCCACCCAGGCATCCGATACTGCGGGACATTTTTAATATAACCTTAAAAATAACATCATCTAGCCACTGGAATCCCCCAATCTTCAAATTTAGAGAGCTAAATGTTCTCACGGGGGTTAGAGAATGGCACTTTTGGGCTCCCGCTGAATACAAAAGTCGTGACAACTACCTCCCTCTTCAGGTCACTGGAGACTGCATTTTTACTCTCCGTATCTCCTTCCCTTTTCTCCTGGCAACAGGGGTGTTACATTTGGGGAAACTCTCCCCTCCTGGTACAGGCTATTCCCTCATTCCAGGGGCAGAGCATATGCACCAGGCCTAAGCTGACTGTGACATTGCATTCTCATAGCCACAAGGATGAGTTCAAGTCCAGGGTGAGCTGAGCTGGCCCAATCACAGTAAATCCTGAGGTCATTGTGGGTATCACAAGAAAAGAGACTCTTTACTCTTCTAGATTTTTCCATGGGGAGATTGGATCTGAAGGTGCCAGGGAGAGCCAAAGGCTTCTGACACCAAAAGGTGAGCTGAGAGTTGGGGAGAATGTGATTCTTATTTACATTGTTTAAGCTCTGGGTCAGGTGTGCCTGAATTCTTTTTTGACTCAAGCCATTCTGAGTTGGGCTTTCTGTCATCTACATCTGGGATCCAATCGATTAGTCAAAGTGGGATGACATCAGGGCCATGCCTGCCAATGCTAAGGTGGCAAGTAACCTTGAAAATTCAGTGGCTTAATAACAAAAAAGGTGCCTTTCTCATGACACAGTGTGTTGGGGGTTGAGTGAATCGCCTACATGGCTGTTCCCCAAATATCGATTCAAGGTCTGGGCTGCTTCCATGTTTCAGCTATGCATCTGGAACACACATCCTCTGAGGGCACCATTGCAAGGAAAGAGAGAGCAGTAGAGGGCAGATGGTTCATTTTATTTTATTTTATTTTATTTTATTTATTTATTTATTTTTTTTATTTATTTTTGGGACAGAGAGAGACAGAGCATGAACGGGGGAGGGGCAGAGAGAGAGGGAGACACAGAATCGGAAACAGGCTCCAGGCTCCGAGCCATCAGCCCAGAGCCTGACGCGGGGCTCCAACTCACGGACCGCGAGATCGTGACCTGGCTGAAGTCGGACGCTTAACCGACTGCGCCACCCAGGCGCCCCACAGATGGTTCATTTTAAAGTGCCAGACCTCAGCGCAGGTTCCATCCTTTTCAGGAGAATCCACTGGCCTTAGTGCAGTCCCATGGCCCCAAGCTAACTGCAGAAGAGGCTGGGATGTGGATCACGCCGGTACCCGGTGAACAATCTCACCTTCCACCACAGACACTTTCTTGAGAACTTCAGTGGTTTCTGGGTTTCACAGTTTCGAGTCAGGATAAAGGCTATGTTAAAAACTCACTTAAAAAAAAAAAGGCGGGGGGCGCCTGGGTGGCTCAGTCGGTTAAGCGTCCGACTTCAGCTCAGGTCGTGATCTCGCAGATCGCGGGGTCGAGCCCCGCGTCGGGCTCTGTGCTGACAGCTCAGAGCCTGGAGCCTGCTTCGGATTCTGCGTCTCCGTCTGTCTCTGCCACTCCCCAATTCACACTCTGTCTCTCTCTCTCTCTCAAAAATAAATAAACATTAAAAAAAATAAAAGAAAAAAAAGACAAACTCACAGATCCACCTAGAGATGCTCCTGAGAGAAAATCTGGGAATCTCCTATCTTCTCTGACGGTCAGGAGGCTCCGTGATGTCACCTAGAGGGTTTCCCTTCTGATGTAGCAGGTGTGTGACCTGCTCATCACTCATTGTCCCATTTCTGCCACACACAGAGCTGCTGCCTGGGTCTCCTACTGGGGGGTGAATTTAGCCCTGCACCCAACTACTTCCTTTTATGGACAGGGGCCCGGAGACTTCCGGTATTCTTCCATATTAATTAGGTTCACTTTTTCTCCGTTTATGTTCTGATTTCATGGGCTGCTCATCTGCTGGTCTCTGTTTTCTTTCCTCCCTCCTTCCCTCTTTCCTGTCTTTCTCTGCCTTCCTTCCTTCCTTCTTTCCTTCCTTCCCTCTTTCCTGTCTTTCTCTGCCTTCCTTCTTTCTTTCCTCCTTTCCTTCCTTCCTTCCTTCCTTCCTACCTTCCTTCCTTCCTTCCTTCCTTCCCATACACTGTTTGAAATTGTCAACTATTTCCACATATATAGCTAATTCCAAGATGATGGCATTTTCCCCCTTTCTTGCCCTCCTACTCTCTTGACCTGTACCAGTAACCTACCTACACTGGGGCTATGAACTGTATTCTAGGCCTGTATCCTGGGGGAAATTGCAAATTCCCTCCTGTGCCCCCAGCTCTTTGTCCACAACACTCTCTTGAAGTCCTTCCCTCTGACTTTCTGTTTGAGCTGGATGCCTGCAACCCTGTAACCCTGTAACCCTTATCTCCTCCCTGCATTCTATTTAGAGGTATCTAACAGCAATTGACTGGGGTTTTATTAGTTCTTTGGGTACATTTTCCATTTCTCAAGGATCTCTCATCAGGGGTTCTTTGCCAGTAATTACCTTAGCTCTGAAGACTTGAAGAAGCTTCCTCTCAGTGTTGAGTGATGGGATTTCTTAATATGACTGCTTTTTATTTTTGGAGGGGAAAAATTAAATTAAATGTGCTGTTCCATACTAGGCTTATTTAGTCTGCAAAGACATTGGAATAATTCTGTTAAAACGAGCAGCCTTCTCGATCATTCTGTCCAGTCACACAAAAATGAAAAGGCTGCCGTGTATTTATCATTTCCCTGAGGGTATTTGCACAAAAAGGGTCATAAATGCACTGAAAGGACAGATAGAATAACAAAGGCCAGTGGTATTGGGGTTGGCCATTCTCTGGAGTTTTACCTTCAGCAGGGGTCAGCAAACAAGGGCCTGTGGGCCAAATGCAGCCTGCTGCCTGTTTCTGTAAATAAAGTTTTATTGGAACACAACCTCACTTTACATATTTTATATACATTTTTATATACAATGGTTTACATATTTTTTTATAGCTGCTTTTGTGCTGTAATAGCAGAATTTGGTAGTTGCAACAGAGACTGTATATGCCCCCAACATCTAAAGTATTTCTTGTCTGGTCCTTTACAGAAGTCTCCCAATCTAATGAACAACGTTGATGAACTGATACATTATTTTTGGTAAGCATTATAGAATTTCCATACATCTAGTTGTTTTCCATGGAAACACAGCTTACCTGCATCATTTTACCATTTGTTCTCTCGCTTAACTGTGAAGGTCACATACAAGAGAAAGCTTTGTTTACAAAGTTAGAGACCCTTTCCTACTCATATCTCTTCTCAGTTTAAAAACAAAACAAAACAAAACACAATCAATCACGGGAGAACGAAAGAATAAATGATTCTTCTCTGTACCACATCTCGTCCCCCATTTATGGTCCTCCACGAGACCACAAATTCTCACACCCAAGTGGGACGTTACTAGGGCCGACATAGAGGACGTAGCTTATTTTAATTTACTTAAAGTGATTTTCCCTCAACCGAAAGATGCTAGAGTAATTTTTCAGGCTAAAACCTCTTTAGCCTCTGATATCTGGCACTCAGCAATCAGCCTAACAATCATGCTGAAAACTTACCACTTCACGACTATTTATGTCAAAAACAGGGATGCAGTTTCACAATTAGGTAATTGGTGTGCGTGACTTTCGTCTACTGTTTCATTTTGGAAATTGACTTGAATGCGAAAAAAAAAATGAACCCTTTCTTTCTTTCCTCGATGGCAAATACTGGAAGATTCCTTGATGCCCAAGTTATTTGGAGTGTGAGATTAAGAGAATTCAGGGGCCTTGAGCTCATCTGTGAGAAATTACATGGCGAGATATATATGATTCTTCATTAGCAGGCATGAGAAGTAATATCACATGAAAAACAATTCCCTTTTCTTTCCATCGCTTAAAGGAGCCAAAACTAATGTTAAGAGTGTGGAATTCTCTTCCTGGGCCATGATCAATAAATAATAGTAACAAGAATAGCGATGGCTGATATTTGTCGAGCACTTAGTACGTGCCTGACTGTGCTCATGGTTTACATACCTCATCCATTAACTATTCCCCACAGCTTTTTAAGGCGGCTGATATTTATTCCCATCCTACAGATGCGGAAATGGCAAATTTGAAACTGAAACCCAAGTCTGTCTGACGGTAGCTCAGGGATTTTTAACTGGAGGTGATTTTGCACCTCCCTCCCCTCCAGGGCGCACTTTGCAATGTCTGGAGAGATTTTTGGTCACAGCTGGTTGGGGATGGGCTCCAAGCATCTAGTGAGTGGAGACCAGCGATGCCTATATCCTATGTTGCACAAGATAGCCCCCCCGATGTAGGATAATCCAGCCCCCAATGTTGATAGTGTCAAGATCAAGTGAATTGTTCTGGAGTTTGCACAATTAATAGAGTCTTCTAAGTCTCTAGATTTAGAGGATGTCACCAGGGTTTCTAGCTTTCTTAATCCCAGGGGAGCGGTTTGTGACTACCTCCTTCCATCCATGTTTCCTGAATTACCTTCTTCTTTCTCTTAGAAAAAGTCTTGGGGGGCACCTGGGTGGCTCAGTCGGTTAAGCATCTCACTTCAGCTCAGGTCATGATCTCACAGTTTGTGGGTTTGAGCCCCGCATCGGGCTCTGTGCTGCCAGCTCAGAGCCTGGAGCCTGCTTTGGATGCTGTGTCCCCCACTCTCTCTGCCTCTCCCCACTCACGCTCTGTCTCTCTCAAAAATAAACGTTAAAAAATTAAAAAAAAAAAAAAAAAGAAAAAAGTCTTGGAAAATAAGTGAGATTTTCCCAGCAGCCACCAGTTCCACGTTCTACATACAGTTGATTAGATCTCTCTCATCCTTCCTCCCCATGAGTTTCCAGGGTCCCCTTTACAGACTTTCAGCATGGCAAACGCAGGAAACTACCTTTAGAGAACAGAAATACCACTGCTGTGATTCAGTCAGCCATGCTCCTTTGTCCTTCTGTTATTTCGTGTTAAATGTCTTAACCTGTCAGTGAAATGCCTGCTTGAGTAGGTGAAGACACATGGCAAGAAATGAGAAGCCAGAGGCCAGTTCTCCCCAAACCTAATTCACGGTTCTGACGTGCAGCACAGCTGGGCTGTGTTGATGGCTGTCTTTTCAGCAGGGTTTACCTTCCTCTGGCCTCAGTTCTGTTCTCCACAATCCACCCTCAAATCTCACATCGTGTGAGCACCGAATTTATCCAGGGCCATGGCAACCTTTCCTTAGTGGGCTTCTCTGAGCTGCTCCTTCCGTGGGGCTTAGTTCCAAATCTCTGACCTCAAGCCAGATTAGAATTTCAGAGCTAATGATCAACAGCGCATCAAGCTTCTTTCATATTCCATATCCGATTTTCTACTCAAAGCTGGCGGTTTTTATAGGAAAGAGGCTTCCAGGAAAGAAGCCGTTAAAAAGCAGAGTTGTTGTTGTTGTTGTTGAAGTGTATCTCTGCAACTTCCAACTCCTTTACTTACCTAGTCATGAGGCAACTTGGTGTTTCCCTCAGTTCTTACAAGTGCATTTAGCGCTGCCTCCACAGCAGGTCAGCAGAGAGCGCCATGTTGTGGGTATGGCGCCATGGCAGCCATTGTGGGGAGGTTTCTGCGGAAACATAAGGAAAGTCTTTGCCCTTGGGGGTTTTGCACTGTGCTTGAGGAAATGGGATATAGGCACCCACAGGGAAGGTGAGATAACTAAACAAGAGGTAAACAATACTGGAAAGCAATAATCCAAGAAGTGGCAAGCAGTATATACACATTTTTTTTTTTTTTTTTAAAGATGTGGCCCATTGTTCAGGAAGAAGAAAATTTGCTCTGGTCTTCAAGAGTGTTTTGATGTCTCCAGGTAGAAGATGAGGTTTGAGGGAGAAAACAAATGCTATGGGGAAATTAGAAAAAGAAAAGTCGGTGTATGTCAAATGCTAAAGGGAAAATGTGAAGGGGGTTCAGGGTGCCGTGTGCTGACCAGCTATAGTGCAGGGGCCACCAAGGAGTGGGTAGAGGTAAGCCTACAGGGGTAGCAGGGGCCAGGCCTCAGGGAACCTAAAATATCATTCCATCGTGATGGAATTGGAGCTTTATCCCATAGGCAATGGGAAGTCTTAAAGCTTGCATCCAAATTAAAACCACTTCTTGAATACCTTCGCTTTCACTCATGGCCCCCATCTAATCCCCATTCCAAAAAGCAGAAACAGACTTATTCTTCTGAAACAAAAATCCAACCCTGTCATTCCTTCCTTCTGCCAGATGGTTTCCTGTGGCACTTAAATAAAATCCACATTCCACACCGCAGCTTCCATGGTCTTGTGTGATCTGGCCCCACCTCATTTTAGGCATCTGTGCCCCCAGATTCCAATGTCCCAGCCACACTGTCCTGCTTGATCCCATAAATCTTATTTCTACCAAGGAACCCTCTACCTGCTAAGCCTCTGGCTTGGACCTTCCCTCCTCTGGATTTGTCCAATTCCTTCTCCACATTTCCCCTCCTTGAAGTGTTGTGGTTTGATTCTGGTATATTTTTCACAGCTCTCAATACCATCTAAAATTATCATATATATTATATATACATGTCTATATATTGTTTATGTAATATGTATACTATGTAATTTAATTAGTCAATTAATTAATTTGCTTCTCCACTAGGAACTCTGTCTTGATTATCCTAGTATATTATGCGCTCATCCTAATGCTTAGTATGGTGCATGGCATAAGTAAGTTACAATAAATATTTGTTGAGGGGATGAATGTGTGGGGTAGAGATCGACATAGAAAGTTGAATTATGGAATAACATTAATTCATCCATCCAATATTTATCCAGGTATTCTTTGCTAGTGGCTGAGGATACAGAGCTAAAGAAAAGAGATATTCTCTGCCACCATGGTGCCTCCAGGTAAGGGGGCCATCATTTAGCAAATGACGTCAAATGCGGTGAATGCTATAGGAGAAAAAATGCAGGTGGCTAAGACAATGTACAACAAGGGAAGCTCTTCTAGACCATGGAGTGTGGAAGACTTCTCTGAGGACCACATTCTGAGCAGTTTGGTGAGGAAGGAGGTGGGCTAAGAGAAGGCTACTCCAGGTAAAAGGAATAGCATGTGTGGGGCAGCAAGATAAGACACCATGGATGTACCCCAAGAACCAAAAAGTGGCCAGGATTCCAGCTTCTGGCGGGGTTCCAGGGTGGGGAAAGCAATGTCATGAAGTCATAGAGGCCATTAGTCACCAAGTTCTGAAGGAAACCACGAAAAGAACTTTAGATTTTACCCAGAGTATTAAAAAGCCATTGAAGAGGCTTGTGATCAGATCTGAGTTTTCCGCAGACCTCTTTGGCCTTTGTGTGGCTGGTGGACACCAAAGGGAGTGACGTGCAGGGTGACGAGTTGGCGGGTAGCTGCAGTTGCCCAGGTGAGAAATTAGTCAGGTAGTGGTGGGAGAAGAAAATACTCATATTTGGGAGATATTTGGAGGTAGACATTTTCTCCATAATTATCTGGATGCACGAGGTGAGAGAAGACCAGAGGTCTTGTCTTTCGGCCTCAGTTTATGGTTCCTAGGAAACAGATGGACAGGTAGTGTCATTGGCTAAGATTGGCACTTTCCTGGAAAGAAGGTTAGTTCAAATTGGGATATGTTGAATCAAGATACCTCGAGAGGGGCACCTGGGTGGCCGGTTAAGTGTCTGACTTTGGCTCAGGTCAGGATCTCGCGGTTCGTGGGTTCGAGCCCCGCGTCGGGCTCTCTGCGGACAGCTCGGAGCCTGGAGCCTGCTTCGGATTCTGCGTCTCCCTGCCTCTCTGCTCCTCCCCCGCTCACACTCTGTCTCTCTCTCTCTCTCTCTCTCTCAAAAATAAATAAACATAAAAAAAAATTAAAAAAAAAAGATACCTCGAGACGCTTGATTTCCCATTTACGGAGATGTTGAATTGGAAATAATAATCAAGGAATGGCATAATGGTGGTCAGCTCCAAGGGGCAGCAACAAGAATGGCAAACAAGAGATGTAAGGTTTTTTTTCTTCCCCATGTGCTTGTAAATAACCCTCTCTCTCCATCCCCACCCCCCTCAAAGGCCTAGCTGCAATCCTAGATATTAAACATGTGAATAAAATCCCAATCTTGAGTAGGCAACGGGAGGAAAGAAGGAATTTCTGAAAAAAGCCTGATTCACTGTTCATGTTTGCGCCAAATTACTGTATTTAAGGGGAGAAAATATGATTTTCCAAATTATGAAAAACACCTTAAGTGTCCTTTTAAAACCGTAATAGATTCTCTCCTGCAAAGAACATTTTTGCACTGCAGAAATTAGTATAAATGTTGCTCTATTTTATGGCATAGGGAGACGAGGAAATGTGGCTACCAGCTTTTTATTAAACTCTGGACAAATTGGGGAGGATGTTTCCTGCTATTTGAAAGAAATGACTGATCTTGTTTTGATTTGGAAACGTTGAGGAGGTCGCGGAAGGAAAGCTGCAGAAACGGCTTAACACAGCTCTGGGGTGCATTTGGCAGGAAGTTTAGTGTGGGTTTTTTTCATGGGGAAATTAGGGGAAAAGGTGACTTTTATTGCTGAAATTAATTTTATTGCCGCACTAACTAACCCTCTTCCTCCTTCCTCCTTGCTATCACACAGAGATAAAAAGGTGACGAGAAATGCCTTTTCAGACACCATGGCTTCTCGTAGTGGTTGGAGATTCTGGCAGCCAAATGTTAGGTTTGTAAATATAGCCCAGAAAACTGCAAAGCTCCAAACAGATACATAAAGAATGAGGAATCTGATTAAGAAACGAGCATTTATATTTTTACTGGGTTTTACTTTTAACATAAAACATCTTGAAAAAAGTTTTATGATTTAGCATTTATGAATGACTAGATTTTAAGAGAATTGTAATATTTTTTTAGGGTATTTCAGCTCTATGAGTTATTTCTTGTAGATTCAGATAATGACATTATAAATCTTTCTGTGGAGGCAATTACTAAGGCAGAAATAGCCTATTCCCCATTGGCTCTTAGGTTCAGCTTACTGACATATTACAAGCAGGCTTACCGTGGTCATTAAAAACTGATCTGGGATTTATTGTACCTCTTTAAACTCTCAGTACTTTGAAAAGTATTGAACAGAAAGGAATACAAAGTGAAGTTACAAAGAAGGCCAGCAAGGCAATCAGGAGAAAAGCAGATTTAATTTATCCACCCCAAACCACCACAAGTATCATGAAAATGGAGCATGAGGTTTTTCACAGAGGCAAGGACACGCTTGCTAAGTATGGATTTTCATCTGAAATAGTTTCCAATATAATGTGAGAATTGAGACTTAAAGAGACGTTGGTGTAAGATACCACACAAAAGGTAAAGTGGGTTTTTTAACCTTACGGAGAAGGGCCCCACCTGGAGACGTGGAGCATCACGGAAGGAGAACAATCATCTCTGTCCAGCAAGGCATCCGATGCTCCCACGACAAGGGCCACTTACGTGTGGGTGGAAATAAACAAGAGCTTTCGCGTAGACATCTGGATTCCCTCATTATCTTACTCACTCCGAGTCACTGGTCTCGACTCTCTGCTTCTCCCCAGATGATATCGGAATACCTTTTCTGGGAAAAGCTATGCCCAGCAATGTTCTAAGCAGATGTGTTCTATCAGCACAAAGACGCGGAGGTGAGGGAAATCACAGTTGGAGACAAGGCCGAGCAAGGAGAAAGACTTTGTGAAGAAATGCGTTTAGGCTCTACCCTTCATCCACAGAAATCAAGGCGAGGCAGTTATGGAGAGGGCACCGATGAGTCCCTTCTTCCCAGAGGTGCTTGTTGAACTCTGTGGACCCCTTCCCTCTTTTGAATGCAAATCCAGAGACAACTTGAAAATGCTTTTATCACCTTGCACAAGGCACAAGTGGAAAGTGTTGGGTCTGTTTATTTTACCATTTGAGATTTTCTTGATGTTACCGTCCAGTAACATGTTCATCACCTTTAAGGCCAAATACTTCACTAAAAATAAAACAAGAACACCCACCACACCTCCATACCGTTCTGTTTGTCTAAAACCCTGTTTTCTTCCCATTCCTCAGCTCTCAACTCAGATGCCACTGCCTCGGTGAGTCCTTTCCAGACCTTATACTCGCGTTCCATCCCGGTCACCTTACAGGGCACCCTTTCTGTTTCTTTACGGAGCTGGCCAACTTTTTCTGTAACAGGTCACACAGCAAGTATTTTAGGCTTTGTGGAGCACATAGTGTATGTCTTAACTAGTCAGCACTCCACGGTGGCACAAAAGCAGCACAGATGATGCATAAACCGTGTTCTAATAAAACTTTATTTACCGGGAACAGTCTGCGGGCCATTGTTTGCCAACCCCTGCTTTCAGAGAAACTAAAGTTTGAAGTTTGTGTGTGCGTTTATTTATTTTCCAGATTTTTATGTTTCCCTCCATTAGAATTTGGGGATTCCTGAGGCCAGTGGTGTAATCTACGGAGGTCGTCACTATCTCCTGAGCACAGAAAGGCTAGTACATATTAGGTGTTCAATAAATACCTGCTGAATAAATCAACCAAATGTCTCTGTTAAGTGGTGGTTGTGCTACTGTAGTCTCTTGTGGTGAGTTACAAAGCAAATCCATACTGTCTTTGAAAATAACTTAATTTTTAAAAATTAAGACCTTTGGCTTATGTGTAAAACAAAATGTTGGCATTAACATACCCTGAATTAATTTGGGGTTTGCCTTACGGTTTGGTTCAAACCTTTAATTCAGATTTCCCTCAGATCAGATTGAATCAGATTTGAAAGCTTCAATCCATAACACGTTGTTTCATGGATTTCATGCAAATATTATAGCCCATGGAAATTTAAAGCTCCATAGCTCATGGAACTTTATTCATATAAAGGGTGTGAGTTCTGGTTGGCTCCCTTGCTAAAGAGTTCCATTTCTTTTTTTTTTTTTTAATGTTTGTTTATTTTTGAGAGAGAGAGAGAGACAGAGAGAAAGAGCGGGCACGAGCAGGGGAAGGGCAGAGAGAGAAGGGGAGAGAATCTGAAGCAGACTTTGCACTGACAGCCCGATGCGGGGCTCAAACTCACAAACCCTGGGATCACGACCTGAGCCAAAGTCAGACGCTTAACCAACCGAGCCACTGCCCCTAAAGAGTTCCATTTCATTGTTGTCTGCATACCAGGTCAGCCTTCTGTCCTTCTGTCCTTATGTTCAACCGTAGGTCCTAACATAGCCTATCAGATGAAATGGTTCTGTTTTCTGACAGTTTGAGATATTAAAATTCTTCCCACAGTTTCAGACATATTCTTTTTTATTTTTTTAAATGTAATTCTGAGAGAGAGAAAAACAGAGACAGGGACAGAGTGTGAGCCGGGAAGGGGGAGAGAGGGAGAGACCAGAATCTGAAGCAGGCTTCAGGCTCTGAGCGGTCAGCACAGAGCCCGATGCAAGGCTCGAACTCACAAACTGTGAGATCACGACCTGAGCCGAAGTCAGACACTTAACCGACCGGGCCACCCAGGTGCCCCTCAGACGTATTCTTTATTCCTAATCCTGGTACATCCGGAACTCTTATTGTGTGGTTTTCCAGTTAGACTTCCCGTGTATGTGTAGTGATTATGGAAGACAGGCGGAGTTGTTTGAAAGGGTATCATTCCAGTGGAATTAATTTGCGAAGCTCCTTGACTGGAAATCTTCATGGAAATGTAGCTATTTGTACTAATTATGCTATTTCCATGTGTGAGCTGGTTTAGAAACCAGAATTTGACATTTTTTTCAGAGTGGGTTTACTGGACTCTTCTTCTAGGTGTCACTGAAGAGTTTTGGATTTGGCAGAAATCACATGAGATATAGCGAGATGCCTCCCTTTTCTTTGATTCGGTTCACCATTAAGAAAAGTAGCTTCACTAGAATGGAAGGAGAGAATTTTGCTGCCCTCTAAGACTCACTTCCTTTTTTAAAAATGTTTTTTCCTGGGGCGCCTGGGTGGCTCAGTCAGTTAAGCGTCCAACTTCAGCTCAAGTCATGATCTCGCGGTTCGTGAGTTCAAGCCCCGCGTCGGGCTCTGTGCTGACAGCTCGGAGCCTGGAGCCTGTTTCAGATTCTGCGTCTCCCTCTCTCTCTCTGACCCTCCCCTGTTCATGCTCTGTCTCAAAAATAAATAAACGTTAAAAAAATAAAAATATTTTTTCTAATGTTTATTTACTTATTTTGATAGAGTGTGCATGAGTAGGGGAGGCAGAGCGAGAGAGAGAGAGAGAGAGACAGGGAGGGAGAGAGAGAATCCCAAGCAGGTTCTGGACTGTCAGCACAGAGCCTGATGGGGGCTCGAACTCATGAACTGAGGTCATGACCTGAGCCAAAATCAAGAGTTAGACGTTTAATTGACTGAGCCACCCAGATGCTCCAAGACTCGCTTCCTTTTTTTTTTTTTTTAATTTTTTTTTAATGTTTATTTATTTTTGAGACAGAGAGAGACAGAGCATGAACGGGGGAGGGACAGAGAGAGAGAGGGAGACAGAGAATCAGAAGCAGGCTCCAGGCTCTGAGCCATCAGCCCAGAGCCCGACGCGGGGCTCGAACTCACGGACCGCGAGATCGTGACCTGAGTTGAAGTCGGACGCTTAACCGACTGAGCCACCTAGGCGCCCCTCCAAGACTCGCTTCTAATTGAGGAAGGGTTCTTGTGGATCTGAGCTCTCCTAGACAGCCCTCTAAGCCAGTAGCATGCTCGTTGATTTGCACTTGAACAATAGTAAGATTTTGTTATTGTTGCTAAGTATTGTATTCATTTATTTTTTTATTGACTTCAGACATTTGGAAAGTCATTGGTAGGTCATAATGAAGAATGAAGGGATGTCAACAATGTGAGCTCAGTCTAGGTATGAGTGTAGCAGTCATGTGTTGACTTTTATTTTCCTACCCATCCCATTGCATGGTTAGGCTGGGAGTAACGTTGGCCTCTCTTTCCTCATGCTAGGTATTCCTCTAAGCCTTTAATTATGATTGTCCACTTTGTGACATGTGACCCAGATTGGTCCTCTCATAATAGGGGACTCATTATCTGCATCACTCTGCTTGTCCAGGCATGATGTTAACTAGTTGAGCCGCTGAGGGTCTTTTCTGGAAATGGCAAGTAGACATTGAAGAGAAGAAGTCTGCTTTCCATGGGGGTCTCTGAGCTTCAAGCCAGGGATCCTGGGGAGGAAGGGGTGTGGGGTCATCTCCTCTACCATCCAAGCCAAACTAAGTAGGGCTAAAATGGAGAAAAAGAGGGAGCCCAGATACCACCATTTGAACTTCTGGACCAGCTGTACCCGAAATTAACTCTGCCCCTGGACTTCCCAACTATATGAGCCAATCAGTCCTCCCCTTTTTAACTCAGTCCTTTGATTTGGGTTTTCTGCCGTTTACAACCAAAAGAATCCTGGCTAATATGGCTGTTTCCTACATTCTTTTTTTTTTTTTTTTTTTAATGTTTTTATTTATTACTGAGAGACAGAGCGTGAACAGGGGAGGGGCAGAGAGAGAGGGAGACACAGAATCGGAAGCAGGCTCCAGGCTGTGAGCTGTCAGCACAGAGCTTGACATGGGACCCGAACTCAAACTGCGAGCTCATGACCTGAGCCTAAGTCAGACACTAAGCCACCCAGGCGCCCCAATAGTGTATTCTAAATAACACTTATTCTTGTACAAACCCCTTTGGATATTACACACTTGAGTTTTAGTAGACAGCTGTTTTGTTTTACCTGCTCAATATTCTTTCCCTTTTGACAATAGAATCCCTCTGTCTAGTGGAGAACCCATCCCGTCTGGTTTGGGTAGAGTTTATACCATTCATCCAACCTTTACCGCTGCACCAAAACCTCCAGAAGTGAATATCCTGCACAAACTGGTCAGAATATCCATTCTCTGGCCACTGTGATTGTTTTAGAGATGGACACATGATCCAGGTTTGCCCAGTAAGAGTTCTCACAAGGAGTTTTGTCAGAGCTCAAGGAAAATATGTTCTCTCTCTCTTTTTTTCAATATTCATTTTTGAGAGAGAGGTAGACAGACAGAGTGTGAGCTGGGGAGGGGCAGAGAGAGAGGGAGACAGAATCCGAAGCAGGCTCCAGGCTCTGAGCTGTCAGCACAGAGCCCGACGTGGGGCTTGAACTCACAAACCATGAGATCATGACCTGAGCCGAAGTCGGACGTTTAACCCACTGAGCCACCCAGGCGCCCCCGTTTTTCCTACATTCTTAACTTTAACCTGCTCCTCTAACCAACAGCTCTGTGATATAAAGTTTTACTCTAGCAAATATCTTTTAAGCATTTTAAGCTTAAATGAATATTCTGACATTTTATTCTACATATTCATTGTTGAGGATCTGTATAAAATGTAAAAACTGTTTAATTGCTCATAAGAACCTAGTATTTCTATAAAACAGGTTCTTAATTAGACAGATACATCAGACTCTTCTTGAGTTACTGATTCATTTGATTTGTTTGGAGTAGACCAGGTGTGTGCTTAAAACAACAAAAACCACCCAGATATGCCTGGTTGAAAACCACAGCTCTATAGGTTTGATGACTTATTTATTAATAGCATTTTTATTAATTCCTGGATTTGGACCCTACAGATTATTTTGATTGAAGTCTCTTTTGCTAGCCAAAAGTCTCAAGGAGAACTCAGCTTGGGTCTTGTGCCTATTGAAAAATATTCTTTGTGGCCAGAGGGGAAGAAAATTCTATTTACTGTGACCTGGGCCACCCATCTTTGAAACAAAGAGAACCGTACTCCCCACCTCCCGCCCCGCTGCCACCATATGAATTGAGTACGATCTATTTGTAGGGTGAAGACAGCTGTCCCCAAAGAACAGGATTTTGGTGAAATAAAGTAATATAACACAGGAATAGCCAAATGGAAGCCATGCATTGGGCAGGTGTGGGGGAAGGAAGACGGAGATTCCATGCCTTCTCCGGGCACTCGACCTTCCCAGCATCTCCATGTTTCCCAACCTTCGGTTAGGGTTTTTGTGGAGGCTTCATTATGTATGTGAGATTGATTAAATCATTGGATTAAATCATTGAGATTGAACTCAATCTCCAGCCCCTCTCCCCTCCCCTGAAAGTTGGAGGATGGGACAAAAAGTTTCAACCCTCTAAACTAGGGCTGGTTCCCCTGGCAACTGGTGCCCCGCCCCCCCCCCCCCTTAAGGGTTTTCCAAAAGTCACCTCATCAACATAAACTCAGGTGTGGTTGAAAGGGGCTTGTTATGAATAACAAAAGATTCTCTTTCACCCTTATAACTACTCTTATCACTTATGAAATTCCAAGGATTTAACAGCTGTGGGCCAAGAGCAAGGACAAAGACCTAGTAATGTTGGCTCAAAACCTAGACTTGGCCAATCACACTCGTCTCAGACCTTTGAGCCCAAACTGTTGCAAAGAGGAACAGTGTAGACCCTTGGCTGCATTAGCCAGTGAGGTAGAGAATCTTACTTGAGATCATTTTTGGGTTCTCAGGTAAGGCAGACCTGTCTTCCACTCGTTGAAATAATTTTGGTTTTGTCATTAGTATAATCACTGACAAATTAGCAGGAATCCAATGGCTCATGGCCTCTACCTTTCAGGAATTATTCTTTAGACATAGGGAGGTAGGATACTCTGCTTCTCTATGAAGTTCATCCCTTCACTTTGCGTCACTGCTGTGGAACTGACAGATACTTTCATCTAGCTTTTTGTTTGTTTAACAAATCTAGTTGTTTGTTTAATTTGGTTTCTGTTTGTTTGGTGCTACTGATTTTGCATACGTATGAACTATCATACATTCTTCCCGAGTCGTTTTATTTCACGGAATGCTTCACTATTTTGGAAAGAGTAAGTTTCATCAAAGTTGACTAAAATATACTTTTTTTTTTTGGTAAAACTCATCCAATTTCTCATTCATGTGCATTATAAATTTGGAACGATATAGCATTATGGAGTGGAGGAATGCCACGCCCCCACTCATCCCGCAACCAATAGATTTCATCATCAACTTTTTATACAGGGAGACGGCAAAGGCCAATGGTCCCATGGGGGTTCTAAGAGCGAGTGCATCCGGGAAGGATGCGGTGCATTTGCAGAACTTGTTTTGTTCTCTGTCTCACCTATGCCCCCCTTCTCTCTTCTCTCTCTCCCTACAGTGGAGATTTCTTCCCTGGACTCACCCTTTGAGCATTCTGAATGCTTCTGTCCCGAGATGCTGCCTTTCTTGTGGCCACAAGCCAGTGGAGAAAGACCTGATAGGCATTCTGCCCCCATCCCTTGAATTTACATTCTCTCATCCCCTACACTATTCCATTGTACATATATAACCAGGCTGCCTCAAGACATGGGGAAATTCTGCAGTGAAGGCAGACACAGCAGTGAGAGTAAATAGATTCGCAACTCAGGTCATGGTCTTTGGTCTTAATATGATTCTTGTTGATTGTTCATTGAAGAGAAAAACAAATGGAGAGCCTCCAAGTCACTACTGCAGCTCTTAGTATGTCAGCATCCGAAATCACATTTTCAGAGTTAGCGGATTCTTCCTTTATTTCACAAATATTCATTCACGGCCACTTGCCCGGCGCATTTCATCTGATGGCACTTTGTGTAAGAATGGCGGCCTCCTTGCCCTCGCGGAGCTTGTAATCTAGCCGAGGAGACAGAGCAAAAACTGATGAGCACAGAGCATCAGTGAAAGGCTTGTGAACCGTGCTCACTGCTCGGGGTGCCGAGAGAGAACATTGGCAGAGGGTGGGGCGTGCTCAGGGAAAGCCTGTTAGGGGATGTGACCTTGACACTGACACCCCTCCGTGGGGTAAGGAAGAGCAAAGTATTGTGGGCAACAGAAGAACGCGTCCAAGGCAACCGTCCAAATGACAGCCAGAATAAAGCGAAAATTCCCCGAGCATATTATTCAGCAGCAATTGCAATCATATGCTGCTGATTGGCTCAAAAGAAAGTGGCAAGAGGTCTGGAAACTCGTCCTGACAATGCCTTCCCGGTGCCAGGATGTGTGCATGTGCGTTTGCTTAAGCAGTGCTGTTTTTCCACTTCCTCATTTTCCTAATGCCATCACGCAGCTGCCTCACCTGATGCCAGTCTCTAAATGAGGCAGCAGCTCTGGATCCAGGGAAACAAAGGGGAAGGTTGCCATAGTAACAGAGGCCAAGGAGAACCGCTCCTCCTCCTGCTCACCAGAGTCCCTCTCTCCAGGGAAGGCTGTGGAGACGCCCCTCGGCCACCACGGTCCTCCCAGCGGTGGGGCCGGCAGGGTCTTGCCCCAGCACTCAGCTCGTTTGCCAACCACATGCCTTACAGCAGCTCAGGAAGGTTGCCCAGTCCCCAGTTTTCAAGCAGTTGCCAGTTCGATGTTTCTAGAGTGGATCTATTCCTTTGGAATCATTTCCTCATTGCTGCTGCCCCTTTCTCTCCCCGTCGGTCTCCGTGCACAGAAAAGACGCAGCACCCTGTATCTGAGACACAGTACCCCGCCTCCATGTACCAGGCAACATCAGTGTCCCCTTGCCGTACGGTGGTATGAGTCGTTGACCAAAGTTCTATGATATATCGCTGTTCCCACCGCGGGGAAGAGTGATTTCTTGAAATATTCATCATGTTCTGATCAATTTGAACAGATCATGGTATCTGTAAAAAGATAATACTTGACAGCAAATGAATTGAAGCTGTTTTAATTGGACTGAAGTTCCCTTGTGAGAGTTTAATGTTTTTTTAATTGACATTTCCAGGAGTCTATCCCAGGGAAGTGGGGGTCTCCTGATGAAACGCCAGCCTCACCCACTTTTGCCTGCTCAGGAATGACTCCTATTTCCAAGTGAAACCAAAGTCTGACTTCACACGGTTTTTCCATTCTAGTGCTTGGTCCTCTTGGATGCTTCTCTGAACTTTTAGAGACTACTTCCTGGTCCATCATTGCTTATGTTTTCAGTTGTCTTTGGAGATGCAGGAAAAGAGACATGCGTTAAGAGCATAGAGTTTGGAGTCTTGGAACTGGGTTCTGAGGCAAGTTCTATCACTGTCTGGGGTCAGAGGTTGGCCAAGTTACTTACCTTCTTTTTATTTTTAATTTTTTTAATGTTAATTTGTTTTTGACAGAGAGAGAGAGAGAGAGAGGGAGAGGGCATGCGCAAGCAGGAGAGGGGCAGAGAGAGAGGGAGACACAGAATCCAAAGCAGGCTCCAGGCTCTGAGCTGTCAGCATAGAGCCTGACGTGGGGCTCAAACTCACGAACTGTGAGATCATGACCTGGGCTGAAGTCGGCCGCTTAACCGACAGGGCCACCCAGGTGCCCCAAGCTATTTATTTTCTGAGCAGCCTCAGTTGTGCATCTGTAGAATGGGTGTAATAATGGGATCTATTTCCCAGGGTTATTTTTGGAGAGGGTTAAATGGGTCAGGGTGTCTCAAGGGTTAGTGCAAGGCCAAGCATAAATAAATAGTATTTCATGTAATAATAAATCAATAATATTTATCACCAAGACGGTGACAGATGGGACGATGATGGTGAGAGTGCCCACCTCATCTGTGCACGGCACTGTGGGCTCCCCGAGGACAGCAGTCAGCCCCTCTTTCTTCAAATCGCACGTGGCGATGTTAAATGATTAGTATTAAAAAAAAAATAAAAAAGTAAAAGATGATTAGTATTAAAAAAATTAAAAAAAAGATGATTAGTATTTATCATAACAAATGCTTAAACATTATTTAATTAAACTAACTCCATTAATGAAGGAGTTTATTTCTTCTTCATCCCAATTGTTAACAGTAGCCCACCCCCCTCCCCCCACCAAGTTCAACTTTGGTTCTGATAGGAATTTTAAGAAAAAGTGCAATAATTTATTTTGTGGGGCCACGCTCCAGTGTCCTCTTAGCTTCATCTGGCAAAGTGCTTTTTTATTTCTCGCTGCCACCAATACCAGAACTTCTGCTGCTGGAAACAGATGAGGACTCTCCACTCCACGTGGAACTTGCTTTGTGACAGTAGCTAATCCTGCTTGGCTCAGCAGTTTGGAATGGCGGATCCCATAGAGAGCGTTCTTCAGCAATGAGCGAAAAGCGACGTGTGAATGTATAGAAAATACTCTCAAGGTAGTGTCTTAGCCTTTGGAAATGCTTCAAATTGTTACCTGGGAGATCTTAACTACAAGGAATTCTTCAGAAGCGTTCTGTCCTCAGCCGTGACACTGGTAAGGACTCTAACTGGGTAGGAAGCTGTCCTGTGGAAGGAGAGGTGGTTCTCAAGTAGGCATCAGGTGGGACAGACAGTTTGGTCCATGACAGATGCCCGTTTCCCTGACAAGGGTTCAAAGACCCCTAGAGATGCGAGACCATATCCTCTGCGTTGGAGTGTTCCTAGGCTTAAGGTACTGCCCTTATAAATGAAATTCTCTTTGTAGGAAGGGGACGGATCCGTGTGTCTAGGCAGTTGAGGGAATCACAACGGATGCCTTAAATATATTGCTCGAATTTATTTTACAGAGTGGAAGAACGATGTTTTCTTGTTCTAATTAAAAACAAATAAGTATTAACGTGAAGCTAAAATAATATTAGCCAATGTGTGAATATTAGCTCAACTTCTGGACACTGCTCTCTGTTTTACTGAATACATATAGGAAAATGCATAGGTCTTAACCGTACTGCTCAGTGAGTCTGACAGATGTGTACAGCCGTGTAACAAACACCCCGAATAGACCAGAATTTAGCAAACTGCAATCCCGCGGCCAAATCTAGCCGGTGGAGTGTTTTTGTGTGGCCTCTCAGTTAAGAATGGATTTTTACATTTTTAAAGGATTATTTTAAAAAGAAGAAGAATACGCAATAAAGACTGTGTGTAGACCTCAAAGGCTAAAACATTTACTCTCTGGCCCTTTACAGAACATTTCCTACCTCCTACCACATACTACCATCACCCTAGAAAATTCCCTCATGTTCTGCCGTGCAGTGGCAAAGACTACTCTGGTTTCTATCCCCATAGACTAGTTTGGCTGTCTCTTTTTGCTTTTATTTATTTCTGAGAGAGAGAGAGAGAGAGGGAGAGAGAGAATCCCAAGCAGGCTCCTATTAGCACAGAGCCCGATGCGGGGCTTAAACTCACGAACTGTGAGATTATGACCTAAGCTGAAATCGAGAGTCAGATGCTTAACTGACTGAGACACCCGGGTGCCCCATGACTGTTTTTTGAAGTTCACAAAAATGGAATCATATAGCATATGTCCTCTTCAGGGACTGGATTCTTTCATTGAACATAACGGTTTGGAAATACGCTGTGTTCCTTGGTGTATCACTAGTTCATTCCTTTTTAGTGCTAAGTATTATTCCATTATACGACCACAGACCCCGTGTATCCAATCTTCTGCTGACGGACACTTGAGTTGTCTCTGTGTTGTTTTTCTTTTTTCAGTATGAATAAGCTGCAGTGAACATTCTCGTACAAATCTTTTTATAAACATGGGTTTTCATTTCTTTTGGGAGAAGACCTAGGAGGGGAATTGCTGAATCATAGAGTAGGTGGGTTGAGTTCATACGAAAGCGCTAAATGGTTCGCCACAGCGGTGACAGAGTGCGTGTGACACCGCCGTCAGGAAGTGTGAAAATCCTGGTTGTGTAACCTCACCGGGATTTAGTAGCGCCAGTTGGTAATTTTAGCCGTTCTGGTGAGTGCCGGGCACTGTTTGGAACGCTTTAAACTGATTCAGCTCCCCCACCCCCACCCTTACCAGCTCTGGGAGGTCGATGTTCTTATTTCCCCCGTTTTACAAATAAGAAAACTGAGGTCACGGGGGTTCAGGAATTGCCTGAGGTCACACAGCTGATGAGGGACCCGATGAGTCCGGCTCTCAAAGCACGCGTATTGAGTTACTATGTTATGCTGTTTTCTAAGCCCCTTGAGATTTATCCTGTCCCCACGATTACTTGAGATTCATTACAGTCCCAGGACCATACAGCACGTGGCCTGTCACAGGCAAAAGGTGCTGTGTATGACAGTGACGAAAGGGACTGCAGGTAGGTGTCCTGCCCGGGTGGTGAGCAGGGCTCAGCTCAGTAAGCAGGCCCAGAATGGAGCACCTGTTTTGTTTTAAGTGTATTTATTTATTTTGAGAGAGAGAGAGAGAGTACAAGGCTCAGAGAGAGAGGGAGAGAGAGAATCCGAAGCAGGCTCTGCACCACCAGCACAAAGCCCGACGCAGGGCTCGAACTCACGAACCGCGAGATGATGCACAGAGCTGAAATCAAGAGTTGGGCGTCTGACTGAGTCACCCAGGTGCTCCTACCAGTAACCCTTTTATGAGGGGCTCAATTCATATTAGTTTAGTTAATACCTTGTGTGGAAATGTCTTCCATTTAATACGTTTTATGGAAAATGAGAAGGTTTTTGTTTTTTGTTTTGTAGCTGGTAAGAAGTTCAAAATGCGTGACCTTTGATGTCTGGCTTAACACCTAGCATAGTGTTTTCAGTGCTCAGCCAACGTTATAACACGTATCAGCACTTCATTCCTTTTAATGGTTGAATGCTATTCAGTTGTAAGTAAAGACCACAATTTGGTTATCCATTCATCAGCTGATGACCCCTTTGGTCGTTTCTACCTTTTGGTTGTGACGAATAGTGCTGCTGGGGACAGGAAGGTACCTATATTGTTTGACTGTATCATATACACGTACAGCTCTCTGTTTGTACAGATATCTGAATACTTGCGTTCCGTTCTTGTGGCTATATACAAGGTCAGTGCTTTTGAGACTGTGGTCTATGGAGATAAATGAAGATACCCAGTGGTGTTGGTGGGAAGGTCCCAGGGACTCCCAGGTGTGCGAACCACTATGTATTTCCTTTATACAACATGCAACAGTGGAAAAGTCTCTTTGAGGTTAATAGGAAGGCAACATCATTTAAAGCTTGTTTATCCATGTGGGAAAAAAGTGACCAAGAGTTTATTTCAAAGCTCAGTGAAGCCTATAGTGATCTGCTAAATAAAAATGCTCCACTGAGAACCACAGACGCCAGAAGACTGCTCCATACGTTCAGTTTTCCCAAGCTCTGTAGGGCATTCTCTCCTGACGTTCCCGCAATGCCCTCGCTGGGGCAAATACACCTCCTTTCGGTTCAGACTCCCAGCTAACACGCGGGAGGCGCCGTTCAAGTTGAATTGCAGAGAGGCAGCAAGCGACTTTTCATAGAAGTGCGTCCAAAATATCGCCTTATTTGTTGTTTACCAAACAGTCAAATTGAACTGGGCCTCCTGTATGTCTCTTTGCTAAATCCGGGGAGCCCTATTTTGGTCGCACGGAGACAGGGCGTCCTCGCGGCCGTGAATCCTAGAAGATACTCTATCAGCAGAGATGCTTTGCCCACTCATTCTCCTCTGAGAGAACCATTTCCCTTTCTGTATAAATAATGTAAAAATTTGGAGATAAAGTATGTGGAGCGTCAGGAAGGTGAAATGGAGCCTTTGCCACGTAAAGTGCTTTCTCTCTCTGGCCCGAGTTCATTAGCAAAATCTAGTGATCCAAATTACTCAGCTAACCTCTTCCGCCGCTGTAGGATTATAAATCAAGTAGGTGGCTACTACCTGAAGGAGTTGTAGGGTCTTTGCGGGAGGTCCTCCTCAAGCTAAGAGGGGCCGGAAATTTCCTCTTACTGTGTCACGCGTAAACGGTGATGCGTGCCTTCTCACCTACAGCATATTATGTCTATGCGATCCACTCTTGGAATGAAAAGGAACAAAATAGGAATATAGTCACTGCTTTGCCTCCCAGAGGAATAAATAAGATGGCGGGGATCTCTGTGCAAACGGCTGATGCTCTGTGGTCCTCCTAACACTGCCAGATAGAGGCAGACTCCTTTGGAAACAGAAAAAAAATATATATTAAAGGTATTTATCTGTCTGTCTTTCTTCCTTTATTTCTGTCTGTCTCTGTGCCTTTATTTTGTGTGAAATTTTGAGAGATGAATTCTATTTTCTATTAATTTAATGGCTGTCATATTGCATTACATCATGCAGCTTGGATCACAACAATGAGATGTTAAGGTTTAAATTAATGATATTGCAACACATCACTTGATAAAGCAGTGTGCTTAATCCCATCTAGGCGGCTCAGGTAGCCTGACTTTTGCCCAGCGCCTTGAATCTGCAGATTGCAGTGCAGTTGCCCAAGTTCAATTGCAAACAACCTATAATTGTGAGCTGAGTACTTGAGCTTCATGGTAGCAAACATTAATTTAATGTGCTGGTGAGATTTAACAAGGTTTTATATATATAAAATAGTCGGGGAGGGCAAGGAAAAGGGACGCTGAGGTTTCTGAGTGGCATTTTCAGTTCTGGAAGTACATCCAACAGATACCTGTTCTGTGTAGAGTCGCCTTGCAGGCAGAGTTAGCTAAAGCCACCGGGAAAATGGGAGCGGGGGGTGGGTGGGAGGGGGTGCAGTTAAGAGAAGATCCTTTGAGGACACTATAGATCTGGTGAGCTATTGAGAAAGCATACCCTTGGACATCGCCTCAAGAACCCCTCCCGCCCCCGTTCCCCCCCCAAAAAAACCCCAACTGCAGCATGATGATACAACCCACACTGGTCCACGTTTGGAAGAGAATCAAACTGGATGCCCAAAGAAGAAGCCGAGTCTAAAGCACATCAAAAAATTATTCCTTACCCAAAGCAGATTGTTCTCACAGGGCTTTTTCTCGCGTGCAGATGCTTTCACTGTGAAAACAAAACACAACAAAAAATAACCATTCATTCTAGGAACTAAGAGAGGCATCTTGGAAATCCAAATAATGAGGCAATGGCGCTAATAGGGAGGCGCCGCAAAGAACAGGTTCTCTGTCCCCTTCCTTTCCTCTGGCCGGGCCCCCAGGGCTCCCTGGAGCCGCTGCCACCTTCCTCAGGCCGGATGCATTTCCAGCCACTGCCCGCCCACACCCCGAAAACAAACAGGCAGAGGGTTCGTATGTGGCCTTCATTAGGGTGGGTTACCAATCGTCATATTAGTTTCTGCCGACCTGCCGAGCGCGAATGCAAATCCGCCACCCCCATGGGTGCAGCTTCATTTACAACTATTGATTCATGTTTGACTGTGAGTTCAAAAAAAGTTGTCTTTGAAGCTTCCCCCCTCGATGCGTGGCTTCCCGGGTCCAGGTGGCTCCAGGATCCCTGGCAGTCATTTTGATCTTTGTATTCCCGCCGCCGAGGAGGGTCATTCCAGGTAACTTAAAAGCAAGATACAATCAGAAAGGATTTGGGAATGAAGTCTTTGCCTTGTCACATTAATGCGGTCCTATCAAGTGGTAGTTTATCAAGAGCCACCTCACAAGGTTTTAATGAGCATGCTGCCTGTTCTTATACAATACTAATTAATCCCATTTTTTCACACTGCCGTGATTGCTTCATGAAACCCACATTGTTTTATACTCAGTAGCAAAGCGGCTCTCACTGATTAAATCTCCTTGCCTGCGATGGAGCCTGACAACTGAATTATACCTTGCTCAAAATAATAATGGGTATCAGCTAATAAATACGGTTTAACACACACAAAACTATGCAGCCAAAATCACACCACAAAATAGGAGTTTGACTTATAGGCTCAGCAGTGTTTCATTAAACATCTGTATTATAATTCACTGGTTTTCCAACTGATGTAATAACTTAATTGATGAGAACAAAGACAAGCTTATTTATTCACCCAATTGCTTGCTTCTTGACTAACGTTTTTCCTGGGTGTTATTGTGGAAATAAATATGCAATATTCTTTTTATAGAAGTCTAATTTAGGTCCTTTTTTTCCCCTATTGAGAAGTCAGCATCACCATCTAAATCTGACAATTTCTTGCTGCTTCGCGACGGAAGCAGTTTGATAAGATGGGTTCTGGGTGTTTGCCCTGATGTCCAGACTGGCTAGCAGAGGTGAGAGGGGAGAGGCTTTCCTGCCCTCGGGGAGGACAAAGTAGCTAGACACTGCTCTCCATCAGAAGGGTGAGAATGGGCTCCTGCTGAACACACACACACACACACACACACACACACACACACGCCACACATTTCATCCTGGGCCTTAAATTAACTCCACCAAGGCTGAGATGATTCAGTACAGCTCATCAGTGACATGAACACTCATCTCCAGTTTGTGTCCCCACACCCCGATTTAAGTGGCATCAGGGACAAGTAAATAGAATGACAGAATCATGGGTGGCAGTTTTTTTTAAAGGAAATTTTCAACTTAAAAAAAATTTTTTTTTCATGTTTGTTTATTTTTGAGCAAGAGAGTGTGTGAGCAGGGGAGGGGCAGAAGGAGAGGGAGACACAGAATCGGACGCAGGCTCCAGGCTCTGAGCTGTCAGCACAGAGCCTGACGCGGGGCTCGAACTCACGAACCGTGAGATCATGACCTGAGCCGAAGTCAGACGCTTCACCGACTGAGCCACCCAGGCACCCCAAGTTTTTTTTTTTTGTATAAGGCGTGTGTTAGCTGGAGATAGAAGTAAAAAAAAAAAAGTGGACACAACTTCATCATTCATTGTTTTAGCTTTGGATTGTGTGTCTTTTGAGTACGATCTCTAATAAACATGCAAAGAGAATAACTCTCTTGTTTCTCTTACAGTGAGGTAGAGATCTTACAGTAGCTTTTTCTTTCAGTTGACGTATCAGGACTCCACCTCCGTGCTCTGCCGAGCCCCCTGATCTTCTCACACTGGTTGCACCATCTTGCAAACTTGCTCAATTTTCTGTCCAACTCAGGCTCTGTGAAAATGGACACTCTCAAATGCTACTTATTGAGAAGCTACTGTGTCTCAAGAGCTATCCTAAGCTTGGAGGAGAGCCTGAGAAACAAGAGATGAAGTCCTTGCTTTCATGGAGCTTGTATTTTTCAGGGGAAATAGGCAAGAATCAAGCCAGGAGGCACATAGGCGGTACAGAAGGTGATATCCAGCATCCCCAAGTATCGTGAGGAAGAATAAGGCAGATGGAGAGATACGTCGTGTGTGTATTTTACTTAGCGGGCAACAAATATTCTCAACAGATGTTGGTTCAGTCAGTGCAAACTTTATTACATGGATCCCACATCCTTGTGCTCTATATCTAGTCTTTCTTTGTGATAAGGTTCAAGAAGAAGGGCAACTTCCAAGACATTTTCCCCAAACACACAATCATTCCTTTGTTTGGGCTTCATCACATGTACGCTGTCATGAACATCTAACTACTGGCTAGTTTTTCTCTTTCCTCTGACCTCACTGTAAGAACTCTTCAGTGGAAGACCTTCTCTTGGTCTGTGTCTTTTGAAGTAGTCAGTACAGGACTGAACAATTTCCCAATGTCTGCATCTCCTGCCTCTTACTCAAATCCTGTTTCCATATTTCTAAGATCTACAAGATGTCAGTGCGGATACTGCATTGTTTAGTTTCCATGCTGATCTCTTGTGTCACCATCTGACAGATGCTAACACAAAATGTAATGATCCCGATGTGGCAGAATTCCCTCCTACGACCTCATTCGTTCCAGTCACGGGGATGGGATACACTGGCACCCGTTATGACTTGGTATAAGTCACATACCTCTGCCTCTTAGGGCATTCTGTCTTCAAGTCCTGTCACCACTTCCCTTCATGGATTTCCACCCCCTGCCTTGTTTCAATTCCCTCTACCTCTAAGTTGGCCAGGATCTCATTATTTCTGACCAGACCTAAAAATAATTTCTGATTCTAGCATCTTCTCCCTAAAATGTCGTCTCTATGCTACTCCCTGACACGTTATTTTGAGCAACTCTCTCCCCTGCTTCAGGACTTGTAATGACTATGGGGAAACATGGGCCCAGCAAACTTGATTTTTCTTTTTTTTTTTTTTTTTAAGCCCAGAAGTGTAGATTTACATGTGAAATCTTTGAAAGTTGGAAAGTCAGTCGAAAAAACTTTAAACCTTGTGCAGACCACACAAAAAGCTTGGCTGGACCACTGCTTGGGAATCTTTGATCTAGGCTTTTGGATGTCTTGTTTTCCTATCTTAGACACGTTATTCTTGTCCTTGTCTGCACTTAGCCATCTTCTCTAGTGCTCATCTCAAATCATCTAGGAAAATGTTCCCTTCTGTCTGTTTCTCTGCAGCCACTTGACTTGAGATCAGCTGTCTATAATGCCTCTTATGAAAAGGGATCATAATTTATTCCTATTTTTGAGTCACCTGTCCCACTAGACGCAGAAGGAAAGATGTCAGATAGGAGAGGTCAAGGACTTAGGTGTTGAGGTATGGGAGGTCTGGTGTGGGCTTGGCTCTGACATTTACCGTGCAATTATAGCTTCGGGTAGCTTTACCCCCACAAAGCTTCAGCTTCTGTGTTGGTAATTACATCACCATGGTGTCCTATGACATGTGCCACACCTCATAAAGTTCTCCAAGAAGTCAGTGAGATAACTCCATGTAAAGTGACATCCAGAGTGACGAAGAGTAAGCATTCATTCACTATTAGCTGTTGTTCTCGTAATTATTGGTGTTACATTTACTACTGAATTTATAACAATAACTCTTTGTGGTTCGGGTGATCTAGCCATGGCTGAAAATATATGTTATGACCAGAGGATTCACAAACAAGAAAATCCAATCTAATAAATAATGGTTGGACACTTCTGCTATGAAAAGAAGTGCATCTAGTCTCCTGGGTAGCAAAAACACTGTCAGAGTTTGCAACGTAGGTGAAATAGAAGAAACGTAAAAGCTGCTTTTATCATACAGGGAATTATTACTCTTTAAGTTTATTTTTATGAGTAAGAAGTGTAAACACAGAGTAGAATGGGACCATAAATTTCCACGCATCTATCACCTGATTTCAACAAACTTCGCTTCTTACTCTGTCTTCTTTTATCTGAATTTCCACCCATCTGATTATTTTGGAGAAAATCCCAGGCACATTTCTATTTCATCTGTAAATATTTCAGCATAAATTAATAAAAACAAAGGGGTCTCTTAAAATAGCCATATTACACTTAAAGTAATTAATAATTCCTTTATATTATCATGCATCCAGTCAGTGTTCAATTTGCTTTTAGAATTTACTTGAGTCTGGATTCCAAAATTCATATCGCAATTTCCTGACTTGTCTCTCAACTCTCTTTAAATCTGCAGCTTTCTCCTTTTCTTTTTTTCCCCCCCGAACATGCATATGGTCGTTTATCTTGTGGAGTTTTCCCCGTAGAATTCCTCACAGTCTGGATTTCACTATTTTCACCAACATAGTATCATACGACACTCTCCTCTGTCCACTGCATTTTCCATAAGTTGATTGATAGATAGAGGCTTGATGGAATCTGGGCTTGCTTTCTTTGTAAAGTGCAGGACGATTCTAGAGGTAAGATCCATTACATCTATCAGGAGACACATGACGTACAGTTGGGTCTATTTTTTTTTTTTCTAATAGAGCAGTCATTGATGACCATTGAAGGGATTCATTTTCTCATTCTTGTAAAATGGAATGTTTTAATCTAAATGAACCTTGAAAAATGTTAAGCCGAAGAAAACTTCCCTATTATTTTTGTATTTATATCTAGAACCCATAGATTTTCCAAGAGCAAATTCATCCCTTCTTTCAAATGTGCAAGGACTTCTGCTAGAACCTTGGCTGGGTGCGCAGAAGACCCTATTTCTGCACTGGAAGGAAACCAACCGAAGGGGGAGACAGGGGCCAGTGGGGAAGATGGATGTGAGAGCAAATAATTATGGTCAAAATTACCTGAGGATTCAGAGAAGGATGGAAGTAGAGAAGAAGAAATGAGTGCCTTTGCCCATGGGAGTCAAGGGCTTACACAGCTGGATCAGGAAGGATAAATCAAGGTTTGGATAAATCAGGAAGGATAAAAAGGTTTGCTAAACAAAGAGATAATAATAGCAGCCCCAACAGCACTAATGTTTAATACTTACCAAGTATTTCCCTAAGCGTTTTACTACAAGTGTTCCTTACTACAGCTCCATAATTTACCAGGTAAGTTAATTGAGGCCCAGAGTGGTTAAGGTTCATGCTCAAGGCCACCTAGCTGACCGGAGACAAAGATTCAGGGAAAGATTTTCTATTTCACAGTTTGGCCTAAGGGTTACTGTGAATTTTTCCCTGATAACCACAAGCCATATGACAGGGCATCAGTGATAACCATGAAAGAAAAAGTGAGATTGGCAAAGGGATCTGGTCCATTATCGACGAGTTAGACGTTGCTGCCCCAAATCACACACTAAACAAGGATTTGGACTTAGATGCACAGCAAAGTTTCAATCATCATGTGAACTATAATTCCTTGATCTTCCGATATCATAACTTGAGTTGGTGAAACGAAAGGTGAGCTTTATTTATGTTCGTCCACGTGCTTACTTCCTAATTTGGGGTTTCCCCATCGTTAGGGGGAAATTCAGATGCACCATGATTGAGGATTTGGATTCTGAGAGTGGAGACTTCAAGTTACTACATGCCACAAACACACCTAAGAAGGAGTGGGAAGTGAGTGCTTAGCCGGTTAGCAAAAACTAAGTCATGAAATAATAGACATGCAAGGTCATTCTGTCCAGTCCTCTGCCTCAAGAAAGCGCAATTTGCCTGAGATCCCTCACACTGTAGAGCTGCACTCATTAATGAGAAAAATACATATTATATTCCTGTTGCCATGAACCCTGGGAAAAAGAGTGTGTTCACCTAAATTTGCACTTAACCAAGTCAAAAATGTTAGAGAAATATGTGACAACATTTGATGAACTTCAGGGAGGCAGCAATAAGCTCATTTTTCCCTACGGATAGTCTTCTCATTTTTCAATTTAGGTATTCAAGTTATCTGTGCACTTAAAAAATCAGACTTCGAAGTCTTAAAGGCAAAAAGAGCTCCCCCCCCCACCTCCTTAGGTAGTCGGACCTATTAAGAATATCTGCACGATGTAAAAGAGCTACATAGAAATCATCCAAAGCACCCATTTATATTATGATAGTCTTTAATCACAGGAAGTTGCACTCATGTTAGGGAAAAAAATATCATTTCACTGTTCAGATCTTTTTTCCTTGAGTTTTGTGCATTGATGATAATTAGGATGTGTGAAGTAATGAGCCCAGACATGATGGACAAGACAGAAAGATGATTTATCGTTTGGGGGGCTTTATGCAGGAAAAATATACAGGCAACAGGGAATTAAGTCTCAGGAAGTAATTTATTAGACAAGAAGGGGATCCAGGCCTTTTGCCTTGACAAGGTGCAATTGCCTCCCAAATGATATGGGTTGATTTAGGTATTTTGAGGCTAAAAGATATATATAAAAGGATAGATGTTCACTCCACTCACATAAGCGCCAAGGACAACTTTAGACTTTGTGAATTAGAAAAGGCTGAATCGAGGTTTGGGGAGCTATAGGGATCGGGGGTAGATTAGGGGAAGGCTAACATGTCTCCATTTTATTCAGAAGCAGTACAGTGGCCATGATTATTGTGCTGTGTTTGGAAGGATCACGCGGTAAGTGTCCGTATAAACAGTAGAATGAATTTTGTGTGATGTTCCTCTCTTGTTTTCTCATCATTAGATCTGACTACCTTTCCGTTTACAGGTGAATGCCTATGCTCCAGTCAGAGAACATAGTTAGGAATAATGGATGGAAAGTGTTCTCAGCAACCAAAGTGTGCATTTCCAACCCCCTTTTCCTCCCTTTGCACGTCACCAAAGCACTTTGTCCTTTTTACTGACCATGTCCGTATGAACTTGAAAATAATCAAAAGGACTCCCATTCATGCTTTCTGAGGACAAGAGGAAAGAAAGACATTCAGTTTCATAATTAAGTAGACTCCCCCTTGCTTCAGTACCTGTGGCCCCAGTGCATGACATTTGCCCACATCTTCAACTCTATTTTACTTATCTTTACTTATTTTACTCTATCTTTACTTACCACCGTCCCGTAAGATATTCATCATGAGGTCTTATAAACCCTCATACCAAAGCATATTCTAGAGCTTCCTCTTCTTTCCCTGTTCATTGCCCCCGTCCGCATGTAACCTTCTGACTGAGCTCTGCTTCCCCCCTTGCTGCTCTGCAACCTACACACTGTATAGCAGCCACAACTGTGGCATCTTATCAAGTGTTGCCTAGATCAGGTGTAAACCAGATCACATCAACCCTCTGCCCCTGATGCTCCAACTGCTTCCTGTTCCAATTCAATAAAATCCAAACTCCTTTCGGTGGCCTCCAAGAGGTCAGAAGCTCTACTCTCCTTCCACCTGTCGAAACTCCTCCCCACTGTCCCCCTCTCGCTCTGTCTGTTCTAGCCACTTTGTTTCAGTTCTGTCCTTCCAACACCAAGCTTCTTTCTGCCTTGAGAACATCACCTTCCTGAGCACTCTTTCCATGGCTGTTTTCATGTCTCCATTCTTGTTCTAGCCCTGCTATGAGAGGCCTATCCTGACTCATCAATCTAAAATTTCCCTTCATCCCATTAATCTGATGTTGTCACATGATCTTAGCTTTTTGAAGGCAGGTTTTTGGATATCTGTGCCACCCCAGAGTTGGGAATAATGCCCGTTACATGGCAGGGAATGTAATATGTGTAAGGAAAGTATAAATCTCAGTTATCCTGGAAAATCATCATTCTCAGCCTATTCCAAGACATTGCGGTATGTTAGAAGGAGTATGGGGATATTCAGACCTGAATTTGATTCTAAACTCTGCCACTTGGTTCCACATACTATTTTGTTTGAACCCTATGACAGATTCCAAATGGCCTCAGATTATTGGCCACACCTCACATTAAGAGACAGAATAAAAATCCCTGTCCAGATTAAGTCTGGCCTTGGCCATGTGATGTTCTCTGGTTAGTGGAACATCACTGTTCATTGTGATGGGTTGGGCAAGCTGAGGCTTGATAAGCACCAGCCCATTGGGACTTGCCCTGTTGGAGTTCTGCCCTGAGACCACCATACTACAAGAAAGCCATCTGGCTTATACAAGCAAACACAAGGAGGTGAACCAAGATTCTCTAGCTGATAGTCAGAAGCACCTGCTGGACATTTGAGTAGAACCATTTTGAACAGTACAATAGACCTTCCCATCTAGTTGATTGCAGTTGCATGAATGCCAGATAAAACCACCAGAGAAACTACAGCAACGTACCAAATTGTAAAAACATCACAGTGTTGTTTTAGCCACTCCTTTTTGGGGTGGTTGGTTTTCCAGGATTCTTGGGAGACCAAATGAAATAATGAAATTAATGTCCAGTGCATTTTAAGTTCATAACAGGAATTCAGTCCTTTGTAGTTCCCTGGCATTTTCCTTGCTCTGAACTTGACTGCTGTAATTTTTTTTTTTAGTTAAGAATCTGAATGTGCCTTCTGTGCTAATATGACCACGTAGACTACAAAATACATCTGAGTATTGATCCTATCATACATAAGAGAAGTAGGAATTTTGATCAAATAGACTCATTTCATGACTATTTCTTAGAACGATTAGGGTAGGCTATTGAAGCATTGAAGCAGGTTAGGAATACATGTAATAAAAAATAACAGTTTTTAAGCACCCACTGTGTGTCTAGAATCATTCTACAGTAGTGTGTATATATTGCCTTGTGTATGTTTGACATCAACTGTATTTTGCGGAAAAGAAAACTGAGGTTCTTTTAAGTGAAATAATTTCTCCACGATCTCACAGCTAGTAAAGGGTAAAGCTGGGGCTTCAACTCTGGTCTGCCTGACTCCAGATATACTGTGAGTCAGTAGGAAGTGAAAATCCCAGTGTGAGAATGGGGGCAGCCTCTGGCACAGGGGTTAAGATGTTGAGAAGACATAACCAGTGTAGATGGTATTTGTCTCAGAACCAATAACCAGTGTGGCAATTGTGAATATTATGAGAGTTCAAATAGGGTCACTTTAGGCCAGATTGTTCAGAAATATAAGACTTTCTAGAGGAAGGAGGACTAAGCAGGGGGAGGGAGGGGGCTCCATGACCTAACATCTCTAGTAACCAGCATATATTGTGAGTTTAGACTCCACGCTAAGAGTGTTATATGCACCCCTTGTCTAATCCTTACAGCAACTCTGTGAGGTAGGAATGATTGTGATTCCATTTTCAGATGAGGATATCAGGGCTTACAAAGGATAAGTTACTTAGCTGAGAGTATACGACCAATTTTTGGCAGACCTGGTATGTAGATGCCGGGGATGTTGACGGTAGCGTTATGGTGCAGGATCACCAAGGAGAGTGCTGCTGTCTCCAGAAGACAAAAGATGTTTAGGGGAATTGGAACAGCACTGGGCAGAAGAAAGAGTGGAGTGTGTGTGTGTGTGTGTGTGTGTGTGTGTGTGTGTGTGTGCTGTTTGTGTATACCTACTTCTGAGTATGGGCGTAAGACTAGAAATCAGTAATGGATACCATGGAGAAGTAACAGTAGACGGATGCTGGGAGGGGATAATAAACCTAAGTTTAGATTCCTATAATGGGACAGCTTTGAGTATGTAAAAGACTTGCAGTGAGTTTTGTTTTTGCTTATCCAGTATCCATTTCCTGTTCTTTTGGGATAGCACTCTTTTTGGCCTCTCGAGAACCATGTTTTGTCTGCTCTCTGTGTCTGCAGCCTGGTTGGGATTTAGGCAGAGATCCACGCCCCAGCCAATCAGAGCCCTGGTTGATCGGGTGATAGACATAGCTGTTGGTGGATAAATAGGCCCATCAAACCAATCAAACCGAGTCGTGTGGGGCTCTTTCTGTTGTAATTAAACAGGATGAGACATAGGATGTGACAGCATATGGGACCTGGGAGTGAAGCCAGCTTGGAGAAAAGCTGTGTTGAGGGATGGCAAGAATCATGATTTGAGGACTGCACTCCAGCCTCAGATCCAGCCAGAGCTACACGAGTGCTGGGGGTGGGCTTCCCAGTTAGGTAAGCCAGTAAGGCCCACGAATAATTAAGCCAGTTCAAGTTAAGGGTTCGTGTTACTGGCCACAGGAAATAAGTAAAACTTGATGTGAGATTCTTAAATTTTAAGTTAATTAATTTACCTTCACAAAATCACCGAAACTCCCTCATAAATCCAGTTCAAAGAAGCCTCGTACAACACATAGTCGAGGAGCAAAGCGAACCTAAAATCACCAGCTTTGACGTCAGCATAGCTGAGTTCTAGCCTCGGTTCTACTCCTTTATTTAAGGAGGCACTCATTGATTTAGTCATTTAATAAACCTTGTGTATGCTTTTTGTATGCGAGGACCTCGTTCCACTTGAGCACGTGATGTGTAAACACTGAGATTGATTTGGAGGAAGCCCTTTCAATTCTCTGTGCCACCGTTTCTTCCTTTGTAAAATGAAAATAATGGTTGTGATCACCTCATCATGGATGAATGAGTGAATTAATGATATTTTGAGTCATACTTTGCCTTTCAGAGAGATAAGATCATCTGGGGAAAGGTTACTTTGAAGGGGATGATTAGGACACAAAGGTACGTGTGCCCAGGAGTGCAAACCCTTTCCTGCCTGCAAGGGCCTAGCTCTGAATGCCGAAGGTCATTTCCAAGTGCGCAGTCTTGGTTAGGATACAGAAAAGTCTGCTCCTAGCACAGATTCAAAATTACAATGGCTTAATCAAAGCAGTAACTGGCCTCTGTCTCTCATGGAACATTCCAGAAGACCATGCAGGCTCTCTGTGTTGATTCCAAGGTATCAGGGATGTGGCTCTTTTTATCTCATTGCTCTGGCACATCAAGTGTAGCTTTCTTTTATGCGGCATCGATTTCACCCTTGTGGTCAAAGATGGCTTATGATCGTTCCTATGCTCCTGCCGTCAAGAAGGGAGCAGAAAGAGGGAACCCGCCTTTCCTATTATGGGCACCACATAGAGTTTGGAAACTTTCATTCTGCTCTTGTCTCATTGACTCAAACCTAGTTATATGATTACCCTCGGGTGCAAGGGATCCTGGGCAATGTAGTCTTTACCTGGGTGGCCTTGTCAAACAAAAACTACTCTCACTATTGAAGAAGGGTACAGTAAGTACTGGGGACACCCGGCTTCCTCTGCCACATCTATTATTTTGTACCAGAAGGAAGTAACCACACATGCATTAGCTCCAACTCTGTTCTTGGTTCTGGGTTCCAGCCATTCCTTGGGTAGCCAAGTGGGCGCCCTTCCATCTGGCCTGTGCTGTAAATCGACTTCCTTTGCAAAGAGCATTTCATGCATGTGAAGCACAGGAAACCAGGACCACTGGCCTCTCCTGACTGTGCGCGCGCGTGCCCAAAGTCATTCTTTGGCGGAAGGCTACCTTTTTGTGAATAACAGACCCACTTCTACTTTATATTAGCTTCTGCCTATTTCATAATTTTTTAGAGGAAACTCTCCTCTCATGCAGGAAAATCTAATTATGCAGTGACAGCAGTTGGCTGACTCGGGCACAACACAACATGTCAATTTTCAGTTGCTTACACGGTCTCACAGAAACTGTTAGAAATTGTTTTGAAATCTGGCATACATTTCAGTCATGTTAATTCCTACAACTGTGCCAAATTTGATGAAATTTGGCTCCTCCATACTGCAGGGAAGGTGGGGGATTGGGAAAGGCGAGTTTTCTTTCTTTCTTTCTTTTTTTTTTCTTTCCTGGCAGTGACATCATCTCCTCATCCTCCCCTTATGATGAACAGTGTCCTCAAACAAGCCACGAAGTAATATAACTTTATATTTACAAGACTGTGTGACAATATTACTGCAAGAGACTGGAGCTGTATGAAACGATTAAAGAAATACAGATGGCATAATGTTTTTTTTCCCCCTTCCAACAGATTTGTGCCAGATGTGTGAATATCGATAATTTCTCTGGGGCTCAACTCAAGGCACAATGTAGGTTTCTGTTTGATGGGGGGATGAGAGAGTGAAAATCCATCCCAGCGATGGTATTTACAGGAAATGTTTTGCCTCTTCTTCCAAATCTGTCAAGGCAGAACCAGAAATCCCAAATTTCCAAATGAGCCTCTGAGTCACCCTTTGTTCTGGACCCAATTTTTTATCTCCCCAGTAATTGACAGACTGGAAAATTCATTTGTGAAAAACATGTGGTAGAATTCTAAAAGCAGAGCCTCTCAACTAGCTAAGCCTGTCTTTGTGCATCAATTTAGAGCATGAGTGATACCAAAATTTCAGAAAGCATCTTAGAAATGTATCTAGTTTATTATATCTTCTCTTTATTAACTTAGTAATAAAAATGCTTTAACGCAATAATGATTTTCAGCATTTGCAAAGGGAAAACTTGAAAAAAAATATTTCCAAAGCTCTTCTATTGTTCTATGATTTTATAATGACTGAACCCGTTTTAAAATATGATTCTGGGAGCTAGAAAGCTTCAGTAAAGTTCAGTCTCTTACTCCAACTTTGACTTTTTAATATCAGAGAGAATTCTCGAAAAGATTTAAAAAGAAAAGAACATTTATCATTCCTAGAAAGATTCAGTTTGGATCAAATAATTAAGCAAGTTGATTTCAAAATCAGTGTAACATTTTTTTAAATTTATACCTTGGATCTTCTGTGAAGTATTTCCAATAACTTGAAATGGAGAAAGACATCCTAGATGGGGGGGCGGGGGGAAGGACAGAGTAGGTCAAGAATCAGAAAATGAGAATGGAGATTGCTCAGGACTTGGGGAATACCTATTTGCTATGGTTGAAGCTTAAATTTGACTTTGAACTTCTTGGAAGCCACAGCATAGATGGAGGCACGATCACTTAACTAATTTTCTTTATCAGAAAAGAGGGACTGGGTCACTGTCTTTGGGGATAAAAATTTATTTCTCACACTAGCTTATGCTGCTGGGTCTCAAGTGTGGGGGATACTGTTTCCCAGGGACATTTGGCAACGTATGGTTGTCACACGAAGAGGATGCTACTGGCTTCTAGTGGACAGAGGCCAGGAATGCTGTCAACCATCCTTTAATGCACAAGCTGGCCCCCTATGGCAAAGCATTATCTGGCCCCAGAGTTCAACAAGCGAAGGTTGAGAAACCCTGGGTTATAAAATCAATTTTGTATATGGATGTTCATAATGTTCTCTATGAGATTCCCACAACACAGGGATTTGGAACAAGGCAGATCTGGGTTGAAATCCACGTTCCGCCACTTACCAGCTGTGTAATTTTTGGCAAGTTAGTTAACCTCTCTAAGTCTCAGCGTCCTGGAGATAATTATATAAATCCTACAGGGTTGTTAGAAGGATTAGCAGGAATAATGTTTACAGAACATGTAACACGGTGCTTGGCACATTGTAAAAGCTCAGTGAATGTTAGACTTTAAAACGGGTAAAGAGGGTAGCAATAAAGTGTTATTATCTAAAGTGGCGATGGCTGGGAGGGGCTTGGGATGGAGTTCTGTTGTGAGCTGTTTAATCTAGCGATAGACTTAAGAACGCCTAGAAATGTCCATGAAATGCACATAATGACCTGCCATAAACCCCACCAGTGTGACAGTGTAAGGTTCAACTCCTTAAAGGGCTATTATTGGGAACTATTGATTGAGAGTTGTGCTGAATTTTCTAGAAATCAAACAAGCTGGTGGTAGAACGACGTATTAAATACCTATCCGCTTGGTGCCTTTGCCAGGCGCCATGATGTTCACACAGATAGTCTTGGTAGACTCATGATCGACTACAAACAACACAGAGCCAAGCTGGGTTCCACCTTTTGGAAACATGAGCAGGGGTTACTACTTCACAATTTAGGAGATCTCTTTTGCACACAACAACAGCAAAGAAATCTAGAACTCCGAAGCACACACAAAAAATCAATAGTTTTGCTATTTTAACTTCTAGTAGATCACTTTATTAGTTGGGATATCACTAGCTGTTAAAACCAACTTCAAAATTTCTGTGGCTTAGGGCAGAAGCACATTACAATTTTTTTTAATGTTTATTTTTAAGAGACAGAGTGCAAGCCGGGGAGGGACAGAGAGAGAGAAGGAGACACAGAATCCTAAGTAGGCTCCAGGCTCCGAGCTGTCAGCACAGAGCCCGATGCAGGGCTTGAACTCAGGAAGTGCAGGATCATGACCTGAGCCGAAGTCGGATGCTTAACCCGCTGAGTCACCCAGGCACCCCCAGCAGTGGATTTTTATGCTTGCAGCAGACTAATGTTAGCATTCCTGGTCAGCATGCGGATTACTGTATTCCAGGAAGTAGTTTGGGATCCAGGGTTCCTTCTGGCTTACGGCTCTATCATTCACTGCCTCAGGGGCCTCAGTTTCTAGTGAGAAAAAAAAAAAAAAGACAACAGAGAAGACATATGGGCCACAAAAAACCCCTCTCTGGATGTGACTCACGTCACATCTGCTCACATTTCCTTGGCTAGAGCGTGTCATCTAGCCGTTCCTGGATGCCAGTGGAGGAAACAGAGCCCTGGTGGGCCAGACAGCACCGCACAGCAAGAAAGAGCGACTTTTAGTAGACGGTATGCCCTCTGCCTCCACCACCAGATACTAGCGTGGTTTTGTTAATCAGCTTCTGCTTGGCAAAGCGTTTCTATTTTGAAAGCAGGGATAAAATGCCCACGTCTAGAAACCCATCTAGAAGATACGGTTCAGCCCTTTTCTTCTCGGCAGTAGGAAAAATGTAAAAAGCGGACATGTGACAAGTTTGATAGACTGGTAAAACTCTGAGAAGGCCATTATTCAAATATTTATGGCTCCTCTTAGCTAATGGATTCAAATTTATAATGCTGCACTTGTCAACAAGATAATTTTGCAAAAACATTAAAGGCTGAGCAGTTTGGTCCCTTCTAACCCTGAGGCCTCTCCTCGCCACAGCAAATGAGCAGCTGTTCTCAATGAAAATGGAACACCGTGCTCATTGTGTGCTCCTGCATGCAGTGTAGACCCACAGCACATCTGTGGGGGCAGCGCTTCAGGGAGGAAGCTGGCATGTCGGGAGATGTCTGGGAGTAGGCTAAGTATCATTTTATCCAAAGAAGAAAGAAAGGCGACCCGGTGTTGCCACAAACACCTTGGACCAGAACTAGATTATTAAAATCTACGTTGAACGGTAAACCACAATTCATGACACATGGCATTGTCATCTTATCCACCAGGGCATCCAGGTCAGTAGTAAAGAGTGTAGACACAATGTTTGGTTATTAACATGTTAACAAAATATACCATATTCTAGGTAGCGATCATCGCAAAGTGACAAAGAAGAAAGTTAAATAGTGTTGGGTGGGGGGGGAGTAGACCTCGGAGAGCGGGCACGTGTGTTTGGGAATGCTTTATATTTGGCTTAAATATAATGGATTGAGTCAATAGAATTAAATAAAGTTGTGTCAGTGCGTGTCATATTTTGAAATGCAGGACTTTAAAGGGGAAGAGGCTATCGCTGTGGTGCTCTGATAGGAGAAGCTAAGGTGGGTTCACTAAGAAGAACCACTGAGGTGGTGTTCAGAGAACACAGAATAGAATTGTTATGTGTTTGTGTGTCTGGAGGGGCAGTGACCTCAAGGACGTTCTAGGAAAGACGCTGATGCTTGGATTTGCATGTCCGTGTGGGAATGGAAAGCGAGTCTTCATGATCTTGTGGTGGGCAGGAGACTGAAATGAGCCTCCTGCATTAAGTTGGAAGCCACCCATCAGTGACAAGTCAACTTAAGAAACTACCCTACCTTCCAAGGTCACTTTAAGGAAACTTTTTATTTACCCAGTGTCATAGGTAGATTGAGTCATCCGTGAGAAATCTGAATCCCAAGGCTGCATTGTGCATGGATATGGAGTCCCTGGTCACACAGTCTGTTGAATACGCGACACAGAAACTAGAAATTAACATCTGAATTGATCGAAGCTGTTAGGTCCCAACAGAGCCCCATGGAGATCCACTCACAGGGAGACATCCAGGAATGAAAGAGCCTTGCGCATTCACTTCCAAGTGGGTTCAGAGTCAGAAATTCCAAAGAACACAAAGATGTGAACCACCATGAGGTCAACACACAAAAACCGACGGAATTTGTTCCCGATAACTACAGATAATAGAACAATCTAAGTGATTTTTTTTTTTTAAACATTTATTTATTTTTGAGACAGAGAGAGACAGAGCATGAACGGGGGAGGGTCAGAGAGAGAGGGAGACACAGAATCTGAAACAGGCTCCAGGCTCTGAGCTGTCAGCACAGAGCCTGATGCGGGGCTCGAACTCACGGACTGCGAGATCGTGACCTGGCTGAAGTCGGACGCTTAACCGACTGAGCCACCCAGGCGCCCCTAAGTGATTTTTAAATAATACGTTAAAATATTCAAAATGATAAAGCCACATATAGAATTTATAATGAGAGGTTATGAAAGAAGAATGAAGCTGGTTGGAAAGAAAAGAACTAACAGAAAGTCTAGACATTATACACGGCCATATATAGTCATTACATAAGCGATCTAATGCTGTGTTATAAGTTGCTCCAAAATGTAGTGGCTTAAAAAAATAAACATTTATTATTACCCCATGGTCTTGTGGGTCAGGAGCTTGTAGACAGCTCAGCTGAGAGGTTTCAGCCCAGAGCCTCTCGTGAACTTACAGTCAGGGAGTAGGTGGGGGTCAATCGTGGAAGGAAGGTCACTCCCACGGCTGGCAGGTTGGTTCTGGTTGCTCGTCGGAGACCTCAGCTCCTCCTCCATGGGCCTCTCCATAAGCTGCACGAGCGTCCTCACCATACAGGGACCTATTTCCCCCAGGGTGACAATCCAAACGAGCCAATGCTGTAGGAGCCATGCCTTTTACGACTCAGCCGGCTTCCGAGGTCACCCGCCGTCACTTCCTCCACTTTGTGCTCACTGGAAACGAATCTCTACGAATCTCTTTCTGGCCCTCATTCCAGCTGAGGAGGTCAGGCTCCATCTTTTGAAGCGATGAATTTCATTTTATGTGTATAGAAATAAAAAGGGCTTAGCAGTGGTTATCCCTTAGTGAAGGGTTAAATGTGATTTTTTTTTTTCTCTTCTCTGTTTTTTCCAAAATTTCTATAATAAAAATATTTTCACTTTTAAAATTTTTTTTTTTTTTTTCAACGTTTATTTTTTTATTTTTGGGACAGAGAGAGACAGAGCATGAACGGGGGAGGGACAGAGAGAGAGGGAGACACAGAATCGGAAACAGGCTCCAGGCTCCGAGCCATCAGCCCAGAGCCCGACGCGGGGCTCGAACTCACGGACCATGAGACCGTGACCTGGCTGAAGTCGGACGCTTAACCGACTGCGCCACCCAGGCGCCCCTATTTTCACTTTTATAACGAGAGATAAAATATGTATACAAAGAAGGACACTGTCTGTTAGGAGCTTGATATTTTGGGGCACTTACTCTGTACCAGGCAGTGTTCTTAGTGCTTTAAGATATTAGTTCATTTACCTGCCACCACAGTAATTCTATGAGTAGGTACTATTCTTATCCCTATTTTTAGAGGGGAAAGTAAAGCACCGTTGGTAAACATGTCTTGGAAAGACCCACGTTTCTTTCCACATCTGGAGTCCTGTGCATAAAATCTTTGTCGTGCACAAAGATTTATTAAGCGCCTCACAGAATTCAAGGGAGTGTCTAGCATTTCATGATGTCACCTAATTCTGCTTTCTGTTTTTATAAGGCTTCTTCCTGTCTTCTTTGTGGAATAAAGGTGTATGATTGGGATGATATTAATTACCGTTGACCCAACGTGAAGATGTCTTAGAATTGTCCAAAAGACAACTGAGAAAGCTTTCCATGTTTATAAGGGCTCCGTGAGTAGAGCCAATCTTTCAGAGATTAAATATATTGCCATTCACAAAAGGATTGGAATTTATTTCTCTAAACAGACAGAATAATTAAAAAACAACAGTACTGCATTAGATAGGAGCTCCTTTTTTCTCTTGCTATGTTGACTACAAAATGGAACATCCTTGTTCTCCTGTTCTCCCAGTTTAGCACAAATGCCACTTAATTGGCATCTAATTCTCAAAATATTGATAGAGATTGTTAATCGGAGATACTACATGTGAATGAATAATCAGGACAATCCTCAGCTATACAGGCAATCCAGAACATACCAGATATTTGTATCTGAGAGTAGGAAGAATGTTATCTGACCTGTGATTAAGCTGGAGTACACAAGATGAAGCTTTGGGAGGAGAATTCCACCGTCTTCTGTTATTTTGTTTGTATTTTAATAAGTACATCTTCATTGTGCCCTTTCTTTCACGAAGAGTAGGAAACATTTTTACTCGTATGTGGAAATCTTCTACTTTACCGCTAAGAGGGGGTATTCAAATATTACCTATTGTATAATCTAAACTGTGCAAAAGACTGCATAGACAAAGACCATCAAGGAACACGCCAAAATATTTAAAATTATCATTTTGGGGTGAGAGCGTTTGTCATGATTTCAGAATGTCCTTCCTCGCAGTTTCCGTGTTTCAAAAAAATTATTTTAAACAATTATTTGATTCACGGATGCCAGATCATATACTTGTGGTTCTATTTGGATAAAAGCCTGTCAGTCTGAGAATGTGTGCGTGTTCCACGGATGGGTTGCTGTGTCCATCCGTGATTCCAGGGCAGATGAGAGCAGAATTAATGGCAATTGAACACGGCACCGCTCATAATATGACATAGAAGGTGGGCGAACCGAAAGGTGATGGCTAAGGGGCGAGAGAGGGTGGGGAGACCGGAGGAGCATGGTTCAGTGTTTGACATATTGAAAGACCATTATGTGAGTTCAGACAGTGGTCATGATATGGAGAGAAGTTTGGATCGGAAGCTTGATAAATAAGTAATGGCCACCGAGGGTTTAGACAGTTTCATATTTAAAGAGATATTTATGAACTATTGCAGGACTCAGAGCTGATCTCTGCTTCTCTCTTCCCTTCTCATTACAGCCAAAGGGAAGAAATGAGGTCTAAAGAAAAATGCAGACACCCTTAGAACCACGTACGACCTGTTCATTAAAAGTGAATGTAAGAGTTAGCACAAGTTGATCCAGAAAAGTTCATTTTTATCTCTGCCTCCAATAACTGCTTCAGATGAGTGTCCTGAACGGGTGCAGCTAAATGTAATGCATCCTGTCGCAGAGTGCTTTTGATACAGAATTGTGTTAAGCATTTTGATGAGGATCGCACACACCCAAGCGCCAAACCCGGCTCTGTTTCGAGATTCCAAATTTCTGAAGGAGACGGGGGGGGTAAATGCAGAATTCTGCCATTACCGTATTTGCGTGTTTTGTTTTGCTTTGTTTATTTTTAAATCAAGGCTTGTTGGCAGCCACCCTGAGGATTATCACAGTGTTCAACTATTCAGTCCCAGCCTTTCTGCCTTATCTGGGACCTCCCAGGGTGCGATCTGCAAACCTACATGAGGATCTGGGAGCGTGAATACAGGCATACGTGTGTAGGCACCTTCGTGTGGATGCAAAATGAGATTATATCGCATAAATGTAAGCACATAAACCTACTGCGAGTATAAAGCCAGAGAGAACGGGTCTCAGTTTCCCTACCCACAAAATGCAAATCGTCATTCCTTCCACGTTGGATTATTGGCAGGACTATGTAAGACAGGATGTGTAAATAATTTAGAATGTTGTAACCATTCGATATGTAAAATGCTTTTTCGGTTGACTTTGTAGAGATATGCATCAAGCTGAATAATCATTAATGGTTATGAAACTAGTAGGAAAATCCACGTTTTAAGTTTCTTCCATTCTACCTGCATTCAAAAACCAGCGTATTGCCTACGATATTCATAGTGATTTCTCCAAACCCAGTAGATTGCCCATGACTATTTATATTGATTTCCCTCCCCACATTTTCTTAAACCCATTCTATAGAATGAGAATTCTCTTTCCCATTTACCTGACGTAAGATTCAGATTCCGTGTTGGGGAAGGTAAGGAGAGTCCAGAGTCCAGAAGGAAGATGACTCTCTTTTTTTGATCTGACAACCTTTCTTTATTCCTTGAGGAGGGGAGAATTTGCCTAACACAGGTGTGCGAACATCCATCTCTGCCCCAGCCTATCACAGTGCGTGCCTGTAATCCCTCTTCCCAGGGCGTTCGAGACACTTGTATGTCATGATCAGTTATCTGCAGACAGGTGTCTTAGGAAAGTGCCTTGGCCTGAAATTGTCTGTTCCATCATCCTGTCCATAGAATAGTACACAAAAAGATTGTTGAAGGGGCACACACACTTTTCTTTAAGTAAATTAGGTTTTCTTTGAAAGGTGTTCTCAGTCTTCGCCATGACAGGTGTGAGTCCCAGAAAACACAAAGTCCTCCGAGATGAGTGAGTTCTTTCAATGATAAATATGGGTCAGGTCACCCTCTGCGCATCTTCTGGGCCACCTGTGCATGCGATTTCCCTGGGTTCGAGTATGACAGAAGGAGAAGAGCAGTAACCTCACGCCAGCTCAGCCATGTTGGTACCGTGGGGCCACTAAGGATTGGGTGGTCCCGCAGTGGGAAAACCGGGATGTCTTTCTCTCAATGACACTTTAAAGGCAGATAATTTTATCTGCAGAATCGAATAATGGTAAGATATGACCTGAGTCCCTGGAACGATTTCCAGGCCAAATCAACTTCCAGTGGTAGTTAACTACAAGCTTTCAATCTACTTCCAATACCGGTTCAGTATATGCAGTTGTGTAGGAGGCCTCACTTCTGACATGAGAAGGTCTTATCGGGGGCTCAGATGCTATTCTGGGTCCCAGATATCCACTTTAGACAGGAACTCCAACATTTATGTTAGCATCGCATGAAAAAATATACTTGCTGTGTGCATGTGAGTGGGTAGGAGAACATGAGCTCAAGCTTATTTTCTAAAAGGAAGGAAAAAGAAGTTCTTTTTGGAGGAAGGCTGTGACCTAAGACAGAAGCATGCAGAGTCAGGCCAGGGTAAAATAGTGAACGAAGAAGTTTTCACTGTAAGTTAAGTGAAAGGGGTAAGAAGGGATTAATGAGTAGGCGTAGGATATGTGTATGAAGAATAAGAGGTATCGGGGCGCCTGGGTGGCTCAGTCGGTTGGGTGTCCGACTTCAACTCAGGTCATGATCTCGTGGTTCATGAGTTCGAGCCCCGCGTCGGGCTCTCTGCTGATAGCTTGGAGCCTGGAGCCTGCTTCGGATTCTGTGTCTCCCTTTCTCTCTGTGCTACAGATTTGGCTAAGGACTTACACACCTGATCTTGTTTGATGATCCCCAAACCCCATGACAGAAGCTGTGCAGGGCAGTAGTGGGAACACAAGATCTAAGGAAGCTTGAGTTCACATCCTGATGTCACAGCCTACTAGCTGCATCATCCTGAACAATTTGGTAACGCCCTCACTTTTTGATCATGAGAATGATGGCCGCACCTCAAAGATAGCATGAGAGTATACGAAATGAGGCTTGTAGAGCACATCTCTTGTCACCGGGGACCTTCTCAGGGAAGGCTAACTGGGATGAAGTCACTATCGCAGTTGTACAGGTGAGCTCGGGTGGTCGCGTACTTGTTCAAGACCACGTAGCTAGGAAGTGGCAGAGCTGGGACTTGAACTCACATCTGGGCTGTGTCAAATCCTGTATGTGCGGCCGCGCGTCGCTAGGGTCTGATGGTAGACAAGAGAGGTGTGGTCAGTTCTTTGCTTCTGTAACTTAGGACTGGCCGGTCTGAATGTGAATATGCTCATCCATGGAGAAGCGACCTCCCTTCCCCGTGCCCTCCACGTTCACGTGCCCTGCATGTCCACAGGGCAGTGGACAAGGCTGATTCTGAACTTTAAAGCCTAAGTTATCCTTATTGGTGGTCATATAACAAATCCCTTTGTCTTTGACATCAGAGCCGGATTAATTGGCAGACTCTGCCAGGCACAACTGGACTCAGGAGATTCTACAATGTGAGGAATGAAAACAGCCACACCTGTTGTATTAGTTCTGGTCAATTACTCCAGGCCTCATAAACACTTGTAAGTAGAAACTTTACTGTATCCCTCATGCAGTCTTTGCTGCCCTCCTGCTCCGTCTCCCATGCCCATGTGGCTTCTCCCGGAGTCCCAGGAGCTGTATTCATTCAAGAGTCAGTTGGAGAGGGAAATGGTGGGTTGGGAAGTCTGGAAACCCACCTCAGGTCCCAGCTGCTGCTGTTTCTGGTGCATCCACATGGTGTTACCGTTGAACACTGGTCGCATGCAGCCTACGTGGTTTTGCCGACTGCAGGAAGGCCTTTTGGCTGCTTGAGATCTTAGCTTTGATCAGAATGATATCCTAACCTTAGAATCCAATGGTTTAGGCCTCTTGGGTTTCAAGTGTTTGTTCCACGATTTCTGTGAAGTATCCCCACTGTGTCAGAATGATAGGATCCAAGGCCTCTCCAGCCTTAATCCCATGGTATGCCCTGGATGTTTCTCCATCGGACTTTTAGGGACTCATGTTGACTCTGGGTCACCAGCCAGGATGACCTTCTCTCTCAGTGAGCCCCCACTTTGGGGCCAATCAAGAGATCACAAGCAAGAATGTCTCAGTGAGAGTATTTACTCAAAGAAAACTAACTTGAAAAGATATATACACCCTTATGTTTATTGAAGAATTATTTACAATAGTCCAGAGATGGAAGTAACCTAAATGCCCATTGATAGACAAATAGATAAGGAAGATGTGACTGATATATATAATGGAATATTATGCAACCATAAAAAGGATGAGATCTTGCCTTTTGCCACAACCTGGGTGGACCTAGAGTGTATTATGGTACATGAAACAAGTAGGTGGCTCAGTCGGTTAAGTGTCTGACTTTGGCTCAGGTAATGATCTCATGGCTCGCGGGTTCGAGCTTTGTTTTGGGCTCTGTGCTGACAGCTCGGAGCCTGGAGCCTGCTTCGGATTCTGTGTCTCCCTCTCTCTCTGCCCCTTCCCTGCTAGCGCTCTGTCTTTCTCTCTCTCTCTCTCTCTCTCTCTCTCTCAAAAGTAAGTAAACATTAAAAAAAAAAAAAAAAAAAGAAACAAGTCATACTGAGAAAGACAAATACTCTATGATCTCCCTCAGACATGGAATGTCAAAAAACAAAACAAATGAATAAACAAACAAAAATCAGAATCAGACCTGGAAATGCAGAGAGCAAACTGATGGCTGCCAGAGGGAAGGGGGCTTGGGGGACAGGCAAAAAGGGGAGAGGGAGATACAGGCTTCCAGTTGTGGCATAAATGAGTCACGGGAATGAAAGGTGTGGTATAGGGAACATAGTCAATGTTATCGCAACAGCGTTGTATGGCAACAGATGGAGGCTACGCTTACAGGGAGCACAGCTTAAGTAGAGAGAAGTTGAATCACTAGATGGTACACCTGAAACGAATGTAACGTGTGTTGACTATACTCAAATAAAAAAAAAATAATAAATTCTAATAAAAAGAAGATCTCAGTGAATCAGAGGGTCTAAACACAGCGAGTCACCAAAGGAAAGGGGTCCGGAAATTTCTTTGCATCAGATACCTTGTTCCTTGTGTAAATTTCCCACACGTTCTTGAGAAACCAGCGCTGACGGCAAAGGGCACTGGGAGCGGCCGCCCCACACAGTCCCATCGCGTCTTTTCCCCTGGGCCAGGGACTGTCCGCTGGGCTGTAGCCTCCAGTAACTCTTCCCAGAGTAAAGAAGCTCTGTAAGTTTCCTTCTGCGTCTTCTTAGAGACCCATACCGGTAGCCTCCGGGGCGGGGGAAAAAATCAAGGCATCACGACACTGTCATCCCTCGACATGATTGTTCACCATTTCCAAACTGGAAGTTCAAGGTCCAGGATGTACCAAGTGGGACTTAATTGTTCCGAGAGCGGGACGGCACAGCCCTAAGCAAGGACGCCTGCTTGTCATGCAGGTGTGACCTGCGCACTGAGAGCTTCTCCGGGAAGGAATAGTGACGTTGTGCCTTTTCTCCCAAAGCCGTCCAGGAGGCTGTACTAACAACTCATTGCTGATGAGGCATAACTAACCTGACAGTGGATTGTGACATGTTGAACTAGTTATTCCAATAACATTTATAGTAGTCTTTTTTTTTTTTAAACGTTTATTTATTTTTGAGACAGAGAGAGACAGAGCATGAATGGGGGAGGGTCAGAGAGAGAGGGAGACACAGAATCTGAAACAGGCTCCAGGCTCCGAGCTGTCAGCACAGAACCTGACGCGGGGCTCGAACTCACGGACCGCGAGATCATGACCTGAGCCGAAGTCGGCTGCTTAACCGACTGAGCCACCCAGGCGCCCCAGTAGTCTTCTTTTTTTTTTTTTTTTTTTAACAAAGAACAATGTTTGTTTATTTTTGAGAGAGAGAGAGAGAGAGCACAAGCAAGACAGGGCAGAAAGAGAGGGGGACAGAGGATCCAAAGTGAGCTCTGTGCTGACAGCAGCGAGCCCAATGTGGGACTCGAACCCACGAACTGTGAGATCATGACCTGAGCTGAAGCTGGACTCAACCGACTGAGCCACCCAGGCGCCGCATAGTAGTCTTTCTTCTCATGCTGCTTTTAGTCTAGACACTGAACAACAACAAAGGGAAAATACAACATGCCGTGTGTGAAAGGCGGAGGTATAGCTCTAGCAGAGAACGAGGGGAGTGTGGGTTAGAGGATGGGGCCTTGAAGCTGAAGATACAGAAGGGACCAGGTAGGCCAGTGATTCTCCGCTGAGGGTGACTTTGTCCCCTTGGGGACCCTGGACAGCGTCTGGAGCCATTTTGGGTTGGCACGTTGAGGAGATGGGGAGGTTACTACTAGCATTTCATGGATGGAGCCCAGGGACACTGCTGACCATCCTCCAACGAACAGCACAGACCCTGCAGATAGTGCTGTGACTGAGTCATAGGCTCACAGCTGGGAGGTGTACTCCAGCCACGTCACGAGAGGACAGTATCGGCCAAGAAATAACCGGACGAAAACACCCTCAGAAGCAGCACCGTTTGTTCAAATGGACGATCCTGGGGTTGAGCGGAGGTGGTGACGTCTGGGAAGATGGAGGTTGTGTTTGGAGAGCAGCCGAAGCCACACTGGATAAAGGGAGAGAGTCCACTGCTTGTGCCCTGAGGGGTCAGGTGGTAAGGACAGGGAAGAATGAGACAGGTGTCGGCCTGAGGAGGCGGTGGTGGGAGCGCTGGAGAGGGCCACCATAGTCACGGCCAACAGGGTCGCTAACCATCCTAAGTTTTGCAGAAAAGCCAGCGTCCTGAGATGTTACATCTTGGGCAATGATTTATTTTAATGACGTCTAACACTGTGCGATGCAAGAAAAAACGCAGGAGAGAGTTTGGTGTGTAGAGCTTCTGTTTGCGACATCTAGGTCAAAGATACGCGGGACGGAGGTGTCTGGACAATATGCTTTTGCTACATTCTGTGACGGCAAAGGGCAGATCGCCCAACTCATCCTCGACTGTAGGTCTTGAATGTGCCACATTTTTAAGTCAGGAAGGTTCTCACTTTCCACCTGCACCCCCTTTGCTCTGTCTTTCTCTGCACCTTCCAAACCCAACAGTCAAGATCCAATGCCCCATTGCCAAGACTCACTTAAACAAGATGGAAAGAAAAGACAAAAATTCTCCTTAATCCTGGTTGATATGTGACTTTGCTTAGCACTTTGAATACTATTAAGTGTTTGAATTTCTTCCTGTGTCTTTTTCACCGAGATGACTGTCTTTCTGTTTCGCTGACAGCCTCTGCAGGACCAAATTGACAGCTCTTTAAAGGCGGCTGACGAAAAGCAGCATTAATTAAGTCATTGCCGGACTGTAATTGTGTTAAGAAGTAAAAATCTAATATGAGAAAAGGTTAGTGAGTCCTCTCTTGTGTCAGATTTTCTACTCCCTATGAATATTAATGTCCTTAATGAAGACAATCTTTGCCTCATCAAGTCGTTGTTCTGCATTCAGGTGCCAAATCCCGGTGCCATTGATTTGTTTTTAAAGAACAAATATGTCAGGAGAGAGTGACTGTCCTGTTTCTTATCAACATCATAGAGGATGCTTTTGTATTCCTGGAAAGAGTTTATAGATTTTGTGTGCATGTACAAGCTCTTGCCAAGGGGAAGGGGAGATCATGATGCGCGGGCAAGGTAAATGAGTTACAGTAATTTAATATTAGTGTTGCGTTTGATTGCATTAGCTCCTTTTCTGTGTGTGTGAGCAATATTCATATATTAGCAGGGTTACAATCAGCAGTTTTAATGATAAAATAGGAATTCTCTCCAGCAAAGGAGAGGCCTGCGATGTAAGCATTGAAATGAGCTCCGCGAGAGAGTCTGATCCTCCTTTGCTGACGCCCCCCTTCCTGATGGAGTAGATAATGATGATACTGATGAAGGGGTTCTTAAGTAGGTTGGGGGCCCTGAGGAATGCAGCTGTACAGAGGAGTGCTGTGTGCCTTGCTCCTCTCCCCTTCTTTCTCTCCTATTTTTTACTCCCACCTCCTCTAATTAAAGACGAAATCTCTTTTCTCTTGGCCAATAAGTGGAATAAGCTTCCCCCCTCCATCCCTGTCCTTTGGTATCACTTGGGTTTCTCTGCTCTAGAAAGTCCAGGGTATCCTGCTCCTGCCAATAAAGTCAGCACTGTCTATTTTTTTCTGGTGAGAGTCTGATTGAGACCGTACATTGAGTCACGTACCTCAGTGATTAGAACCTGTTAACAACATTGGGTTGGGCTGGCAGTAATCGGGAAACTCCAAAAGAGTAAACTGCCTTGTGAGAGGTGGTGCTTTCTACATGTAAGTCCAGGTCAACACGGTTGTTCTGTGAGGGGCAATGACTCCGGGGTCCCTTCGACTTCTGCTCGTCATCTCCAATATGGTTCTTGTCCTCATGGGCCAAGATGGTTGTTGGAACTCTGGCTGTCATGCTCACTTTCAGGATAGTAAACAGGCAGCTTCACATTGCCCAAGAGGGAAGGGGGCCCAAATTTACTGTGATCACATATGTGCCAGGCAGTTCTCCTATATTATTTAATTTTCATGTCATTATATGATGTATCACTGCCTATATTAGTTTTCTATTGCTACATAAAAAATTAACACAAACTCTGTAGTTTAAAACAACACACATTTATTATCTCACAGTTCCGTGGGTCAGGAGTCAGGGTTTGGACTGGCTGGGTCTTGTGCTCAGGGTCTCAGCAGGCTGAAATCACGTGTTGGTGGAGGCTGTGACTCTCATCCAAGTCCCCGGGTCATCCAAGCCCACTGGTTGTTGGCATAGTTGATTTCCTTGTGGTTGTATGACTGATGCTCCCCTTTTCTTGCTAGCTGTCATCCAGAGACTACTGTCTCTGTCATCTAGAAGTCACCTGGAGTTCCTTTCCACATGGGTCCCAGAGGCAGTTCACAACATGGTAGTTTGCTTACTTCTGGGCCAGTAGGAACTCATCCCTCTGAAGCTTCATCCTCTTGCGAAGGCTCCTCTGGTTAGGTCAGGACCCCCCAGGATAATCTCCATCTGATTAACTCCAAGTCAGCTGATTAGTGACCTAATTATAGGAGTGAAATCCCATCATGTTTACAGGTTCATTCATAGTCCAGGAAACGGAATGATACAGGGTAGGAAACACCAGCAGGTAGGAATCTTGGGGGTCATCTTAGGGTCCTGCTGACCATACTTCACCTCTTCTACAAATATGGACATTGAGGCTTGTAACGACTAAGAAACTTGTCAAAGTTTGTGAAGTGGGCTAGGATTGTATCTACGTCTCCAAATCCCATGATGATTTTTTTCCAGATAATGTAATACCAACTTATCGTCAATATACATAGAGCGGTTGGCCATGCCCTTGGTTTTGCACAATGTCCTTGAACCAAGTGTCTGTCAGGTGTAACGTAGTCATTAATTCATTGAAGAAGTGTTCATTGAGAATCTTCTGTTGGCCAACCACTAACATGGAGAGACTTTGACATGAGGCAGTATAGAAATGTGGTGAAAAGGGGCTGAGTCTCTCTTAAGCTAGAAGGCCAAAGGCCAGGGTTTGAATTGTAACTCAGTCACATAGTAAGTTTATAACCCTCTGCAATTCACTTAACCTCAGTTTACTAATCTGTAAAGTGAGGATGATAATAATAGGACTTAGTTCATAGAATTGTTGAGAAACAAAACGCTCAATCAATGTTTGTCATGAAATATTTGTGTCCGTGTTGTCTGGTTTTGATGGCAAACTTTTGGAAGTAAGGAGTGAAGACAGGAATCTATTTTGCCGTACGATTATACCTCCCATCAAATACCAAGACTTATCAAACATTAATTCTTCCTACAGATCTGATAGCACATTTCTGCCATGAGGCAGATTTTCCCCCTCTTACCAAACACACTTGGGCGTTCAGAATAGAGGGGGAAAAAATGCGCGTTTCACTAGTTCTCGCCAAACACAGTGCAGACTGCTAAGCTGTTTCTTCAGAGGGGGAGAATCGAATTGGCTCCAGATTCCTTCTCGGCTGCCAGACCGTGGGAAGTGAGAGAGAATGTCAAAGCTGGCAGTTGACAAACAATAAGATTGTTCCAAAATGAGGAGGACTGGCCTAAGCAATATCCTTCACAAATGTTTTTCTCAGCTTTTAATGAAGAAAGAGAAGAGGGGAAAAAAAATCCACAAACCCTACCAAGATATTCTGGAGCACGGGGGTCACAATTTGCAAACGTTTTAAGCACAGCAAGGTACCAACTTTGAGTGTATAGGAGGCAAAAACGTTTACATATGCAAGGAATACGTGTAATTAAAGAACTGTCCTTCTAAACAGAAATGAACAATGTGAATATTATCAGTCCCCTTTGATCCCATCCCCATCCTCCTTCCCTCCAAAGAAACCACCATTAACGAGTTTGAAATATGGCCTTTGACCATTTTTTGTTTTTAAATCAATTATGTCTATGTTATATTCCCTGAGAAAATACATAGAATTGGTTATTTTTACACAAAACACACAGAATCGCCTGAAGTTCCTTTTACTTTTATAAAAAGCATCACAATGCACAAACCAGTCTGCAACTTGCTTGTTTCGTTCAACTGTCTTTCACAGATCTCCCCCCACGTCGATACATATCGATCTTGCTCATTCCTTTTAAACTGCTAAATATCCTACATTTAATTTGTCTATTCCCCTGGTGATGGTTCAGTTTGTTTCTAACTTTCCAGAATCTATTGGGAAACACATGGCAACTGTGGCTGGCCTGTCATTCTTCACTTTGGTCATATGATTTCAGGGTATTGCCTCTTAAAGGTTTTCTGTTTCTGTTTTTTTTTTTTTTATTGTTTGTTTGTTTGTTTGTTTTTCTAAATGATACCAGTTGCTAGAAGGTTCCTTTGTTTCTTGCAATATTATATACTAACAATAGGTCAGGCAGTGTGTTAGGTTTTGTAGATATCACATCAAGTGTGAGAGTCTCCCCCTGCCCAAAAGCAACTCAAGTAATAAATTCTATGAGACCTGTGTGTACAAGGGAATCTGTGGCACATAGTAGGACAGTGGAGATGACAAGTTAGAGAGGGTTCCTTGGAACAGGATTGTCAGTTTGATTTCAACTCTTAGGAACCATCCTTCAAAATATAACAGGTCCTTCCTGGGAACCTTGGTAAAGACAGTCTGTAGCAGGGAATGTGATCTTGGATGATGATTTTGACTTTCCTGTAGATATCACTAAGGGTATCCGTTGGACTATTATTTAAGATGGTGAATGGAGAGACAAGAAGAACAGGGAGAAGAGTGAGCTATGAATTATGTTGACCTAGGATGTGTCTTAGAAGTTAAAAAAAATAATATGAATGATGTATATATGTGTGCGTGTGTTATAGGGGAAAATATGCTGTTTCTGGTTACTCTGATGACACTAAAAGCTAGGTTTCTAGTATTTGGGGAGTTAACCTGCAATTTTTATGATTATGATTAATTGGGGATTTTCAGCCCCCAATTTCCTGTCTTAACCCTCGGGCCTCACTTTTTGTCTGCCACATTCTGAGGCTGCTATGTAAGTTTCTCGGCGTTGATGACCTTCTAGGTCTCATATTGTGAGCTCTGTATTTTTCTCTGACAGTCAGTAGACCCTGCCCTTTCAACAGCCAGAGGAATGGTCAAGTCCAGGTCCTGGCTAGAGAGCAGGGGCGATCAAAACACCTTCAGTGTAGGGGTTCCTTCACCATCATTGTTTCTCCCCTGTGTGCTCAAATAAAATTATTTCCTGCATGAGAGAGCATCACTATGGATCTGTTTGGAAAATCCCTTCCTGATTTTGAAAGGGCTTCAGTGATTTCTTACATTTGTGAACTTTCTTTTAAAGAGAAAAGAAAATGAAAAGAAAAAAAAAGAAAAGAAAAAGAGAAAGCATGTTTTCACAGGAGAAATTAGAGAAAATGTATTCCATGGGGATTTTGTTTTGTTAACTGTGGCTAAACAGAATGGAAGTCAAATCCAGACAGGTCTCTCTAACTATAGGTTTTTGACCTTTCCTTTTTTATGTTCTGGAAAGTTAGTTCAAAGTAAATTATTTGTCTCTAAGAAGGGGTAGTAGGTATTGGAAAAGTAATACATCAAAATGTAAATATGTACATCTTATGCACACAAGTGAGAAAGTCAGGATGGGTAGGAATTTGTTTTTGAAATAGAAGTTATATTATGTATTAAATTGACTATGGGGTTCCCCTGACTCACAGTTAGATTTTGATTGGAACTGCTTGTAGATGGATGAGTAGCAAAATAATATTTGAATAAGTGCCCATTTACATAAAACATACACACAGTCTTTAAGAATAACAGTGAAATGTATGATAAGTCAAGGAATTTTTTTTTAATTTCCCTTTTTAAATGTAAAGTGAAGGCTTTCACTTCCAGAAGGATAGAGTATATGTAATTTTCCCTATGCCAAGTAAAGATCCTGGGTATTGTATATATAACCAAATTAAGAAGACACTAAGAGTTGAAGAGAAGAAAGCAAAGAGAAGGAGGCAGAATGGCACGAGTCTCTGGGCTCAAGGACGATGTGGTGGCGATTTCCCTGGGGTTTCTTTTTACATCCTACAGCCCACACTGGGAGCCAAAGAAGCCGGAAACCCAGCAACACCAACAGGTGCACAGAAAAGTGCCCCAACCAAAACCTGTTCTCTCTAGCCCACGGATCAAAAAAAAAAAAAAAAAAAAAAAGGCAGCCTAAGAAGAAAGAAAACGACGCTTAAATAGCCAGAGAAAGAAATATGTCTCCAACCTCAGTCCCACCGGGAAAGGCTAATGGGAAGCTGATCCTTCCCTTTCAGGAGGCTGTAACGAGGTACCCCAGGACTCCTACCTGATTGGTATCAGAGGACACACCAGGGAGAGACGGGACAACTACCACCGCCCCCCAGTATCAGTCCCTCCCCTCGCCCTGCGGTGTCATCATCAGAGGCCAGTGGGGAGCTAGAAATCCCCTCATCCAGAAGGAATGAAGGATCTTAGCCCTCCTGTGCTGGTGTCATCAGAGGCTGAATGGGGAATCTGGACCTCTCCCTGGAGGCAGAAAAGAAGTGGCCACGTGAGGAATCCTTGGAACGTTGAGAACATGGGAACATTCTCTAGTCGAGGGCATCAATGCCAGTGGCAATGTCAGTTGTGATACTGTGCCACAGTTTGGCAAGATGTGCCCATTAGGGGAGACTGGGTTAAGGGTGCGCGGGAGCTCTCTGAATTACTTCTTACAACTGCATGGGAGTCCGCAGTTATCTCAAAATAAAAGTGCCAAATGAAAATAAAATGGAATACGCAGTCTTCTGGTCGTCATCGGACACCTAGTTTCACATTCATCTGTTTTTCACAAAGACATTTAGTGAGGACTGAGTAGGCATCAGGCGGTGAGGATCCTAAAATGTGTGTTTCCATTCCTGCCCTCAAGGATTTATTAATCTCTTGAGGAGAAACCAATCTGTAAAACAATAAAAAGGGAAAAAAAGTCCTTAAAAATAGAAATGGATTATTTGGAGGCTCCATGTTTTATCATCCTAATCAACTGGCTAAGGGTCCCATGGCACCAAAAAAAAAAAAGACCTTCTAAAATACATTAGGACTTTCCTAAAGTTCCTACTTTGAACAATTCAAGAAATGTGCTCCAGCAAGAAGTAACAACCCACCAGTCGTAGGGCAAAACTTGTGCACGCGATGGATAACTGGGACGTATTGCTGTCTTACACAGCTACTCCTTAAAATCACCATAAGCATCATCAACTTCCGGCATCTTGAAATGGTTTAAATACCCTGTTTGCAAGGTTGTAGACTGCACTGGCTCATCACGTGAAGTACCACTTCTGTTTCTCTTTGTTCTGACCCCAACTGTTAAGGTCATTCACTTGACATCCTGAGCATTGCCCCATTCCCACCAACGCCAGGCCACAAAGGGCAGCCCCTGCAGTGGAGGCGAGATTGTGAAACCTCCCCGGTGCGATTCCGACGTGAGCTCAGGTCAGCAAAAGGAATCCGCAGAAGCCACTCCAAGGCCAAGTCCACCCTGCTCTCCGGCTTGTTTTCTCTGCCTACTGCTTCAGTGTTTCCACATCCGCACAGCAAACCCTGCCTTGGAAGCTGACTCTCTCTCCTCTCATGTGTGAACTATTTTCACTGTGGCTTTCGAGATGGTGCTGTTGCCAGATTTAATGTAATGTAGACCAATGTTTCCCAAATTCAGTTTTGCACATTGGTGACAGTCGGTGACAAAGTTTTTACAGATCTTCAATGAAATAAAGGAAATAAGAAAAACATCGCACACATTTTGTGAGCCAAATGTATTCAGTTTAAAAAGGGTGGTCCTTTATGGAGATACCGTTTTTCCTATTTTGGGGGTGATTAAAATGATGTCTCTTCTGTGCAAAGGTGTTTGTGTTGATGATGGTTACATTTTACTTCTTCGTGATCTTAGCATGCAAGAGAAAAAGTTGCCCCCCCCCCACCATGATGGTCCAGACCTCCCTTCTCTGCAATTTATCTGTGGTTGAAAACAATTAGCAAAAAATATTGGACGGCATGGATATGCAGTTTTTTAAAGACAAGCAAATATGCCCATAGAGCACAGCTTTCCAGAGTTCCGTGGCAACCTAGGACTTGCTCACATACCTGCCCCCCCTTGGAAACTCATAGAGCACATTTGCATTTTATAGGCTCTGAAAAGTACAGCTGCAGAGATTCTTAACATTGTACACTCCTGCATTTGCTTAATTCATTCAACCATAGTATTCTTCTGTTTTCTCTACACAATACAGATTGTTTCACGGTGTACATTTTGGGAAATGCTGCCGTAAGTGACATATGATACATTCGAGTGGAGAAAATGGCTGGCCTAAGAAATTTGGGTAAGATTAGTTGGGCAAATGTTTCTGAGAGCGGTGCATTTGGAGAAAACGTATTTGAAAGTAAAAAGAGACTTGGCCTGGCTGCAGGAAGAGGCCAAAGAAAAAGATAAAATGAATCTATACTTGCAGCTGCAAAGCAAAACTGCCCACAGGTTCCAGGTAGCCAACCTGAGTGTGTGAAATGGGCAAGGGTCCATACTGGGGGGTGGTGGGGAGTGTGGCAAACTGCTGAGCACACGCCAGGCTGTTGACCTCCCGTGGATTGTCAGCATTCAAGGAGGTGGGTGTGGTATCTTTTATATTTTGAAGAGAAGCCAGCGATCTAAATCTTTTTTCATGAGAAGTTTCCATTTATTTATTTATTTATTTATTTATATATTTATTTATTTAGAGCAAGAGTGAGGGAGAGGGGCAAAGGGAGGGAGAGAGAGAATCCCAAGCAGGTTCCACACTTAGCAGGAAGCCTGATGCTGGGCTCAATCCCACGACCCTGGGATCATGGCCTGAGCCTAACTCAAGAGTTGGATGCTTAACCGACTGAGCTACCCAGGTGCCCTGAGAAGCTTCTCTTTTTTTAAAAAGTTGATGATTCACAGCTAAAACCAAGATATGAGTGAAATATATGTCTATGTATATGTGTTTTTGTATATGTATATGCTGTATACATATATACAATATATATTTATAGGTTGCTGGTTACAAGCTATGATTGATTCTTCATTAGGAGATCATTGCAGAAATTATTTGATATGTAATAATGAAGTGTACCATATCAAAAATTCTACTGATTTTGGGAATATACAACATCCTAAACAACCAGGAATGCTTAGGCTTATCGTCCCATTAGACCAAGATGGCCCTGGTCTGAATTTTCCTCCCCCAGGAGGTCATATTAATGCTGTTTGCTTTTTTTGTTGGAAAAACAAAACAAAACAAAAGCGGAATCCACCTAGATACCACCCTCTCTACTTCCCTGTTCCTCTCTTCCCTTCGGGGCTCACCTCCTGGGTTGTCCCTGTGTGCATCTTCTGGGCTCACCTCCTAGGTCGCCCCTGCGTGCATCTTCTGGGCTCACCTCCTGGGTCGTCCCTGCGTGCAGCTGTCCTTGGTGTTGGAGCTTGTGGAGCACTAGCCGCAGGCCGGCAGGTAGATTTAGTTCAGGTTTTATGAGAAGCAGAGAGAGAATTTAAGGATTTCTTATGCCTGATCTAGGAGCCGCGAAGGGAATCACGGCACTCCAATTGCATTTGTCCACAAGAGTTTTTAAAACAACCGCCACAACACCGCCTCATCTCCAAAGAGGACACGCGACTCTCCGTCTCAGATTAAATTTAACAATTAAAAAACATCTATGCCCCTAGTAGAGAAAATTATTCTCCATAAAGTTTTTGTGAATTACCAACATTGTCATTTAAAAAGCATTTTTTTAAAGTGTATTTATTCTGAGAGAGAGAGAGAGTGTGTGAGTGTGTGTGTGAGCAGGGGAGGGACAGAGAGAGAGAGGGAGAGGGAGAATCCCAAGCAGGTTTCGCACCGATAGAGCCTGATGCAGGGCTTGAACTCATGAACCTGCGAGATCATGACCTGAGTTGAGATCAAGATTCAGACGCTTAACTGATTGAGCCACCCAGGCACGCCCCAACATTGTCATTTTTAACTAGCACCCACGCCCCACCTAGGTGAATGTGAAAGTTCCCAGGTGGCTTGGATTGAAAAGCTGAACATCGAACATCGAATATTACGGCTCTCTGCGCGTGCATTTTTGAGAAGATTTGCTATCAAAGTCTAAAAGTTCCCATGGAAAGAGGAGGACACTTTCAGTGGCTGCCAGTACTTCTCAGCTGAGGCTGATTTTACTCACTCCATCCCCCCGTAACCCTCTGGGGCCATTTGGTATTGTCTGGAGACGTCATTGTCAAATCCGGAGGACGGGAGCTACCGTCATCCAGTGGGAACAGACCGGGGGGGTGGGGGGGGGGATGCTGGTTTGAATTTACATCGTGCACAGGGTGCGTTAGCTGCAAAGTTGGTGGAGAGGGCGACTTCCTTGCACCGCATCCTCGCCAGCTCGGCTGACATTCTACGGAACTGCTGCTGCGTCAGCCTGGAACCAGTCTCGGTGGGAGCACCTTGCAGGAAATTCATCGGGGGAAATAAAACGCGTGGCTCTTGTCTGAGCCACTGGCTCGTTACTGTTTCTCTGGACACGTGGGAGCCAGAGATGTTCTCCCGAAGGAAAACCGTGTGCTCTGAAGCTATCATTTCAAGAGATTTCATTTAAAATAGAGTTCTGAAAAAATTCATGCGGGTACAAAAATGTCCTGCGTTTATTACCTGTCCAGCTATTTTCTGGGATCTGCTGGTGAGATACAACTAGGGGGGAAGAAGGCGGCAGGGCAGGCAGAGTGTGGTCCTTACCCTCATGGGTCTTATGATCTAGACCAGGGATCGGTACACTTTGCTGTGAAGTGCCTGATTGTGAATACTTTAGATTGGGGGCCATCTGGGTTCTGTCACAACTACTCGACCGTGCAGCTGGAGCATGTGTGTGGTGTAGATGACACATAAAAACACGGATGCGTCTGTGTCCCAATAACCCTTATTTACCGAAACAGACCACCGTCCCACTCTCTGGTCTACATTAGTGGGATAGACATTATTCTGATAAGTACTTGATGACTCATATTTTTTCCATCTGTCTTCTATTCCCGTGTTTTTTGTTTTGTTTTGTTTTGCACGAGAATTCCTTTGTTCTATTCAGATCTCAGTGTAAAAGTCACCTTCTCAAAGAACCCTCCTTCATGATCAAAAATTGTCCATCTATTGGTTTTCCGTCACTTCATCCTGCATTTTGAGCTTCATGGTTAACTATAAATCAAATCATCTTGTTTATATATTTGTTTTCTGTTTTTTCTTGCCTTGCAGAAAAACAGGCATCTGATCTGTCTTTACATCTCTCTCCCAACCTGGTAGAACAGTGCCTGGCACCTAGCAGGTCACACACACACACACACACACACACACACACATGCATGCACGCGAGCCCGCGGGCGCGCAAAGCCAATAAAGGAAACTTACAAGAACGTACTTAGTGGTGAGATTTAAACAAGTTGGCGGGTGGGGGGTGGGGGGGGGCTGGGGATCTAGTTTTAGACCTGGTTACTCTGTCACTGAAGTAACAAATACTAGCAGCTCACACTCATTGATGAATGTCACGGGCCAGGCAGTATTGTAACCATTTATGCGTATTAACAATTTTATGAAGAATTAATATTATCACCCAATTTATAGATGAGAAAAGAACTTGGGAGATTAGTAATCTGAGTGAGGTTACTAATAAAATCTGGGATGGACACCCAGGGAGTGTAATTCTTGCTCCTTAACATTGTAAGAGGATGTTTCCAGTGTATTTTCCCCACCAAAAAAATACTAAAAGTTAAAACAATTTAAGGAGCACCTGAGTGGCTCAGTCAGTTAAGCATCGGACTTCAGCTCTGGTCATGATCTCGTAGTTTGTGAGTTCGAGTCCCGTGTCAGGCTCTGCGCTGACAGCTCAGAGCCTAGATGGAGCCCGCTTCAGGTTCTGTGTCTCCCTGTCTCTCTGCCCCTCCCTTGCCCATGCTCTGTCTCTTTCAAAAATAAAATATAAAAACATTTAAAAATTTTTTAAGTTTTTAAAAAAATTTTAAGAATAAAACAAAAAGCAAGAACCTGACTTGACTAAAAAAATTGATTTGTTTGGTTTCATGACTCCAGTACATCTGAGAAAAGAACCTAGTAAAACTCGCAAAATCTCAATATGTGAATTCCACCCCACCCCCACCCCCACCCCCACCCCCAGCTCTTAGATTGATTTGGGGAAGTTAGGACCCTGAGTCTGTACATGCCCAGGGGAAATTGGGTACCGTGGGCTTCACGCTGCGGGGGAGGGAGTGCTGACACCCTTCTGCGTGGGGCTGGTTTGCAGCAGAGGCGACGGCTCCCCACCTGGCAGGGCAGTGGGGACTCCTTCACGTGAGGATTGGACCCGGTGCGAACGCGGCTTTACCTGGCAGCACGACAAAGGCATCGTATATTTGTTGCCAAGAAATCGTCATTGCCAATTACATGTACGCAAAACAAGACCTCGTCTCTGACTTAAAGAGCTCTCAAGCCTGGAAAGGGGTGAAAACAGGCTGCCTCAAGGTACAGCAAGGGGTTTGCAAGACTGGGGAGGAGATTCAGAGCTAACGGGGCTGATGCACCTATTAGGGACTGTAGCAGAGAGGGGCTAGACCATGGCTTTGCAAGAGGCACATGGCATTAGGAGATGATCCTGCAGGACCGGAATGCCCCTGCTGAGGTGCTATCTGGATGAGCCTTGGGGGACCTAAAGTAGTCTTGGTGTTCATAATAACCACTGGGCACTCACTTGGACACCATCCTAAGGATTTTACATGTATGGTGCCACTATGTCCTCACAACCGACCTACTATTATTATCCCCATTTTCTAGATGAGGAAACTGAGGTATATAGGGGTTCAACAATTTTTTTCCCAAAATCACACGGGAGAGTCGTGAATGGAACTCAGGCAGATCTGCCTCCACGTCCCAGGCTCATAACTGCCTTTGCTAGTACAGCCCCAACCTGGCTTCCTGCTCATTTTGTAGATGGAGAAAACAAGGCTTGGAGAAGGACAGTTGCTTCTCTGAGATTTTAACCTGAATCTGAGCCCTTATCTTTCTGGTAGAGAAGCCCCATGGTCCTATCATTACCCTAGGACAGTAGCTGTGGACCCACTTTACAAGGTATCTCTCTCTGTGACCTCCAAATTACCTCTCTGGGGAGACGCGATGGAAACTGGTCTGGGTTGGTTGGCCTTGGGAAGGAGAGGCGTGCAGGTAGACGTTGTGGGATAAGTCCAACAAGGCTTCGAGTCTGCACTCAGATATGGACAAGGAGGCATGTAGGAAAGGCAAGGTTTTGCCCGTGGGTGGGTGCCTTGTATCTTGGAAATGATGTTTTGCAGAGATGAAGGAGACGAGTGGAATGGCTTGGAGAATGAAGGCAATTTTATCAGTGTTGTTATCCATCGTAAATAATTTCAAGCAGGCATTTGCCTCCCCAGAACCAGCTAGTAACTTCTGGGAGGCTGTCCTTCTTCCGGTCACAGGTCATACACAGTATTTCAAGTCTGAGGGCATAATATTTGATCACAAACCCTGACCTCTAGTCTTGAAGACATATGCTCTGAATTTTAAAAGGCTTCTTCCGGAAATATTTAAAGCTAACCATTTCATTAAATGAGTCCCAGATATCCAGACAGTGTGACTGGATGTAAATAATATGGAATTATTTATGAGGATGACTTGTTCTGAGAAGATTATTGTACTAAAGAGATGGAAATCCCACCTTTTCTCCCCATTCACTCACTGGGATTAGAGCCGATATATTTCAGAGGTAACCAAGAGAGATAAAAGGTAAAGTAGATTGGGGGACACAGCTACCCCGTGGTCCACACGGACTGGGTGATGGAACTTGTAGTTGCTTTTCCATGGGATCCAGCCTTTGCTTAGGCAGCAGAACATTCTCCTCTCATGACGAATTTTTGGATTTGAACTGACCGGGCTCATCTTGCATAGCTCAGATCTCTTTTATTTGGGGCTGCTTAATTCTTGTTTTTTCTTTTCTTTTCTTTTCTTTTCTTTTCTTTTCTTTTCTTTTCTTTTCTTTTCTTTTCTTTTCTTTTCCTCTTTTCCTCTTTTCTTTTCCTCTTCTCTTTTCTTTTCTCTTTTATTCTTCTTTCTTTCTTTTTTTCTTTCTTTCTTTCTTTCTTTCTTTCTTTCTTTCTTTCTTTCTTTCTTTCTTTCTTTCATCTCTACACCCAACTTGGGACTTGAACTCACAACCCCAAGATCAAGAGTTTCATGCTCCACTGACTGAGCCAGCCAGGCACCCCTGGGCTGCTTAATTCTTACCATTTATTTGGGTGGAATTTTTAAGCATGTAAGCTTAAATAGTACTTATAGGGATTAGGATAGAATCCATTTTGTTTTCCAAACCAAGAACCCCCTTTTCTCTTACCTTGAAACTGAAAGGTTTGATCAATAGTGCTTCACACTGATGTTGGAATTGACATTCTCATATGTATTTACTGGCTTTCCAGGCCTTAGAAGATCTGGCCCCAAAAGCTACCTCTCTAGCTTCATCTCATCTTTCTCTCTTGTTCTCTCTGGGTTCCAGTCACATGACCTTCTTCCATTTCTTTGAAATTGAAATTTCTTTCTGCAGATTCTAGTTTTGGGGGCTGGAATATCCTGATCTGATCCCCAATCATCTTTCTGGCAATCGCTTAATGTTACTTCTTCCAGGAAGACCTCCCTGACATCTTCCTCTTCCCCCCAAACTGGGTCATGTTCTCCTGTTATATATTATCACTGCAATAGTTTTTTCTCTTCTATAGTAGAACTTACATCAATTAAAACTAAGTATGGGTAGTGTGTTATTATTTACGATCATGTAGTTTCCTAATGGGCTACAAACGCCCTATGAGCAAGTTATCTATGGTCTCTCAGGGTCTACGACAGTGCTTAGCATGTTGTAGTTGCTCAATTAAATAAAAGAATGAACGAGTGAACAATGAATGAGTAAATGACTATTTGGCTAATTGCCCACGAATTATGATTTGGGAATGTTACAGAAAGGCAACTCAAGGTCTTCAGAACCCAAACTCTGAATTCTGATACTTCATTCTGAAGCTGACGTAAAATTTCCACATTATTTTATGCAAGCATATCTTCTATCATTTTTCTCAATCTTAAAAAAATGAGTTGAACCAAATGATCTGAAACCTATTGAGATTCTCCTCTATTGAATAAAATCTATTCATTAAAGGCATAATATGCCATTAAAAATCGGAAAAAAAATTAATTACGGCAACATTACCCAAAGTGTGATTTGTGGAGGGCTAGTTTTGTTGGAGAGTCACATGATTAAGGGCAACTGGGAAATTAACAACAAAAAAATTAAATTTTGCTTGTTTTAGTGAAGGACTTCTGGAACCTTCAATATGCTAATGTGCATCAATGAAAGCCAATGAGGGTTTAAAATGAACTGTTTTCCAAACATGTTTGACCACAGAGAATCACCTGGTCATAGACCATCTTTCATAAATGGTGATGGGCATACAGAGAGGCAAGCCGCTGTTTCGCGTTACATGAACTGCCCTCCTCCCCTACTTCCCCCCTACTTTGGGAGAAGGAATTGCATTGATTTTTTTTTTTTTTGAGAAATTACTTCTCCCCCAGACCAAATTTTAGGAACGCTGCTCTCTTCCTTGCATTGACAAGCAGCTCCCAGTTAAGCACCAGCTCTGTTTTACAGCTTGAACATCAATGACTCATTAGAATGGAAACCTCGAGTTCCCATTGTCCTATCCCACAGTGAACTCTCATTGGGAGTGGGGAAGGGCAGTGAGCTTAGGGATATTTAAGAAGTGAAATTAGTGCTTTAAACCACACTGTGGATGGGGAAATAGAAACAAGGAGAAGCAATATTCCTATCTGGGAAAGTAATCAGACTTGGAAATATAGCCTCAAAAATGGGCAATGGAGAAAAACTTACAGGAGTTAGCTTCCAGCAGGAGACAAATAATTCAGAAGATCAAATTGAGAGATTTTGTTAGCATGGGTTCTGATTAAAAAAAACAAATAACTTCAACATCATTCATGCCTGAAACCCAAAAGAATATGGGCTCCACCCATATGTGCTTGTCAATCCCCTTGTCAATAATATTTTTGTTCCGTTTAATGACCGTAGGGCGTGACTCATGAATTTGATGGTAAACAGGGTAGTTTTGTAGCCTCGGGTGGTTTTCACCATCTAAGCAGAAAGGGGGGATATTTAGGGTATAAAAAGGACATGAATTTTATAATAAAAATAGCATGAGAGTTTGGTGGATGGGGCTTAAATATCTCTGTGGAATACAAAGTTAAACAGATTACCATATGTTCCCTTCAGGAGCATTTGTGAAATGAAGACCAAATGTGTTTTATAGAATGATGTTCTTCATAATGCAGATAGCCACTGATTTGAAGCTGAAGCTAGAATAAATATGATACCTTTTGAGTGCTATTCACAGACACTAGTGACCTATCAATTTCCCTATCTTGGGAAAAGGGAACCAGAGGATGACAGCTCCCTCCCAGAAGAGTGGTTGATATACGTTAAGTGGCTACGTCTCTGCTTCTGATTATTAATTGTGGCTAATATAGAGCAAGCAGATGTCCCCAGACTAGGCAGACGCTTCTTGGAACAGGGAGGTCTTTAGGCATGGCGGAAAGACGCTCCCGGTCTGGGGTTTTGGCTGTACCTTGAGGCCAAACAAGCGTGAGCTTCAGAGACTCTCACATTTCAGGCCCTGGGAGGGGTCCTTCTAATGGGTTGTCATGGCGATATGTATCTATAACATCTGTGCAAGTAAAATGTTTGGGGCAGAATCGGTTAAGATGCTGCCTTTTTCCTCTCCAACTTTGCCTCAGCCATACTTAACCTTTGAGTTGAGTGGCATCAGAATGACCATTGGTATTTTAAGGTCTAGTAATAGGAAATGTGCTTGGAGGACAGATTTCCTTGGGGGTTGGTATAATATATTTTTGTGCTCCTCCAATCAGTCAAGATCCTGCTGGTATCCTGGTGTGGAGTGGCTTCTAGAAACACCCCTACACCTACTGAGTCAATGAACCCAATGCTGTGGTGGGAAGGCACAAAGCCAATGGCAGCCCTCTGATGTGAAGATAGCCTAAGGTGTCCGTACCGCCAATGGTCAGTAGAAGACAAACATGGTTAGGAAAGTAAGGAGTTGAACGCTAGTCTGTGGAAAATTCTTCTGAGCATCAGATATGTATGTGGAGAATATGATACGCGTCAATGGTCTACTTGGAAGTTCTGTTCTCTCAGGAGAACGGTCACTCTTGCAGCAGACACAATTATAAACGTACCATCCTGGGCGGAGTTCCATTGTTGGCTCTTGGTTTTGGCTCAGGTCATGATCTCAGTTTGTGGGTTCAAGCCCGTGTCGGTGCGGAGGCCGTTTGGGATTCTTTCTCTCCTTCTCTCTCTGCCCCTCCCCAGCTCATGCTCTCTCTTTCCCAAAATAAATTTTAAAAAATAAAGAAAAAACTAATTGCACCATACATTATTTTTTTTGTCTTTTAAGGGAAACTAAAAGAAACTATCATAATGCCACTGCTTAAATTCCTTACTAATATGACACAGAATACCAGCATAAACGAGAGACAGTAAAATATGGAATACACCATAAAATAAGGACATCGGTGACAAACTGGTAACTGAGGGTTGTTCATTCAAAGAGTGTTTAGAGTTAGTCATTCCGTGGAAAACTTGGAATATCCCCGACATCCTACAGCTTACATAGGAAAGAAACTTGACGGAGGCTTTCCCCAAGCTGAGAACTATTCTAAAAATGTATGTGACATTGCCTCTGAGATATAAAACTCCCATAAACATTTATAAACTACCAATAATAGAAGAGGTTTTGATCAACCCTGCTGGGGAAGGATGACGTTATTTTTCTATTTCCTCTATAGAAAGATATTTTATAAAATCTCTGTCAGAACAAGACAAAGAACATGACACACACAAAAAATGTAGGAAAAAATCTTTTAGAGATGTCAGGCAGTTACTAAAATATTGAGTTATTTTTCCAGATTTTGGCTCTTTAACATTTATAATTCGGCAGCCTGTATTTCCTCATTCCAAATAAAGTTACTTTCCCGTCTAATCTTGTATCAGTAATTTGGAATTCTTTTTTTAAAGGACGATCCAAATGGAAGAAGTTTTAACATCAACAAAACCACACGATGCTGAATCCTTCATCCACATTGGCCTCAGTTTCCTCACCTGTAAAATGGGGGCTAATGACACCAGGTGAGCGGCTGTAAAGGGAACATGGAGAGGCGAAGGCACTGGAAAGGGCTCACATAACAAAATTCACGGACCTAGAGTCTGCGAAAACTGGAAACAAGACCGAAGGTGCCAGGTCGCCCCCTGTCCTCATGCAGCTGCTCAACACCAGTGAAGAACTTGCTGTGACATCCGTATGGTTCTTCTGGCATTAGCTCACCAGAGGGTCCCATCCCCAGGGTCTTAGTGGCCCGTCCTCGAAGAGGCGGGGGGACAATTCTTTGCTAGTTGTCTGCAGGTTCACCTTTCCTCATCCTTGCACCACCTTGCATTTTTCTGGTAAACAGAAGGTGGGAAAGAGGCGGGGGCTACCTTCCTCCCGCTTCTGCGGTTTCTTCTGGAAAGCACGGTCAGGGAAGGTTGCGTTTGCGGGCGCGTCTTAAAAGCAGTCCCCTCATCCAGAGGCTGATTTCGCGGATGTCAGAGGCGGACGGCAGAGCATCTCCGCTGTCGCCACCGCAGATGCGGCAGGGGTGGCTCCCGAGCTGGCTGTGGTGAAGCAGCTTCTTAATCCCGAGTCAACAAGTGGGTTTGAAGCCGGTAGTTCTGGTGGCAGCTTCGTGATTCTCCATACTCCTGACGTTCGCAGGCCAGTGCCGCGGTACATTTTCAGGAGTCATTCCGAGAAGGTGACCCTCCGCTCCTCCCTCGACTGTGAAGCGCCTCAGTGCGTTAATATTTTGTGCTTCCAAATCTGGACTGATGCGGGATGATGTGCAGACAGTTCCTTATTATTATTTTTTTAATGTTTATTTTTGAGAGAGACGGAGACAGAGCATGAGCAGGGGAGGAGGGGCAGAGAGAAAGGGAGACACAGAATCCAAAGCGGGCTCCAGGCTCTGAGCTGTCGGCACAGAGCCGGATGCGGGGCTCGACCCCAAGAACTGCTCAACCGACTGAGCCACCCAGGGGCCCCGACGTGCAGATAGTTCTAATGCAGCCTACAGAGCTCTCCCCTACTGTAGGGCAAAGTGGAAGGAATCAGAAAGGTACATCCATCCGAATGTGGCCTGGCAGTGACGGGGGACTGCTGACGGGGCCTTGCGTTGTGCTGAGGAGAGGCAATGTTAACTCTCCTGTTCAAGACTGAATAGGGACACATTGTTGTATATCCATATAGACAGGTAACAGTGACCGGGGACCAGAAACCCGGTCTCTGGAATTTAAGTTTCAACCTCAAGGAAAGGGAGGAGGTGAGAGCCTGAATCAATTAAGTTTCTTTCACCTGGTGGAAAAAGCCTGGACAACGAAATAAAGTGTAGAGCTGGAAAAGTAAATGTTGCTCTTGCGAGCATAGGCATTGCCATCAACCCCACTATAGGGTTCAAGTCACCGTATGTTGAGTGTTAACACGCGCCAGTTACCGTGCTTTCCGTGACTTAAATTCGATCATTCCACCTCTCAGAGACCCGATAAGGGGGGGGGCTGATATCGTTCCATTTAACACCTGGGGAAGGGAGCCATAACCCAGGTACCCGGTGATGCACAGCTACTAAGGGGCCTAGATAGAATTCAGACTTAGGATTTGCATAAAGAGCTATAGGGGGAACATATGAGGTGCAGGAGAAGTATGAGAAGAAGGTTTGGAAAGGGAAGGGGAGTTGGTTGATTCTTGAAAAGTCATGGGCAATATGATCCTGGTGCATGGGGAAGGATGCTGAACTCTCTAAGAGAATCATTAAGTGAGAAGAGACACGTGTTTTTCTGAGTGGGCATGGGTGGCCCTCGGGTCCTATCCCCTGGGCCATGACGGCTGCCATGAGGATCCCTCTGTTCCCATCCCCTCCCACGCGGGTGCAAGCAGGATCGTCCAGGAGCAAATGGGTCGGCCTCACATCCGCCTGTTTAGTTGGACGTCAGAGCTCAGAGGGAGGGCCCTCAGACACTAGTGGAGACACATGGGGCATTTTCCCCTTTCATGAGCCACAGGTAGATGTGGTTGGAGAACTTGGCCTCCACGTGGAGGTCTGGGGTGACTATTGCACTACTGTGGCTGCGGAAAGGCCAGAAACAGAACAAAGGTGACTTGGGGTCCCTTGCGGCATCTTGCCCGGTTCAGAGTCATGCTCAGGAAAGGCACTTGGCTCGGCGGTTAGTTATTCCCTTTCTTGTGACCCCTTAGCCCATGCTTCACTCACTGACCCTCATGTTTGCTCATTTGCTCCTTTCTGCCTTCTCTGCCAGAGTCTGAGCAGCACTGCGTGTAAGACCTCAGGCTCCACCTGGATTTGAACCCTGGTTCAAACACTTACCGGTGATACGACCCTGGGTAAAGATTGCCCCTCTCTATAGCTCAGTTTCCTTATCCTCACCTGTAAAATGGGACAGTTTTTACTCAGAGGGCTATTATGAAGAGTCCCTGAGTTTAATACAGGTCAAATGCTGAAACCACCACCTGGAACAGTGGCTCCCAGCCAGTTAAGCATCTGACTTCAGCTCAGGTCATGATCTTGCAGTTTGTGGGTTCAAGCCCTGCATCGGGCTCGCTGTTGTCAGTGCGGAGCCTGCTTTAGACCCTCTGTCTCCCTCTCTCTCTGCCTACCCCCTACTCACACGTGCACACTCTCTCTCTCTCTCTCTCTTTCAAAAATAAGTAAACACTTCAACAACAACAACAATAAAACACTACCTGGAGCATAGTAAAAGCTCATGAAATCTTAGGGTTTTTTTTTCCCCATTCACTTTCAAACCATATGCTTCTGACCTCACACATTTATGTACCATTTTCATGATTTTTGCCATATCCTACACTTGTAATACCACTGTATTTGCTTAATATTTTTATTTAACTTAAATCGTCCTACGTAATAGCATCAATGATATAAGGGATTTAATGTGCAGGTTAATTTTTTTTTTGGTCACATCTCTTTCTTTGTCCCTTAGCAACTACAATCGAAACGTTCGCTTACGTATCCCTAAACATTATCTTGTGTACCGCCAGCGGGGAAGGCACTAACTCCATTTTAGGAAATACTTGTGTGAATAACTGTGTTTTCGTGTCGAGTTATTTTATTAACTCACCAATTTACTAATCCCTCTAGTTGTTCATTCAAGGACTCCCTGCGTCATTAATGCCGGGAATTGTTTTTTTAACAGCCATGTACCTAGTACCTCCTGTGCTGGGCCCTGGAGGGACTCAGATACGCCCCAGGTAAGTCCTTGAGTGTGGGGAGCTTGCAGTCTGGTGAGGGAGGGAGGCAGCCATGCACATAAGCAATTGCAGCACACAGCGTTACAAGCCTCCGAGAGAGGTGTGCGGAGAAGGGATGGGGGCCCCAGGGGAGTCAAGGCTCCTGCAGTCAGATGATTCTCCGAGGACACAAGCTCAGCCTCCCCACTCCTGATAAAACAACAGTGGTCGTGATGCAATAGTTGCTGGTTGTTGTTAAGTGCTGTGAACATCAACAAGGAAGGACGTCCAGTGCGGGCTTAGACAACACAGAAAATGGAGGCAGGAAGGATTCTGGTTAAAACGAAGATGCTTCAGCCAGTCCTCCCTCCCTCCCCCCTCTCTTGCTCCCTCCCTCTCTCCCTCCCATACATATTTATTGAGCACCTACTATGTGCATAAGCCAGAGAACATAGTCTCTGCCATCATGGAATTTAAAAATCTCCCATGGGGACCAGATATTATGGCACAAACAATCATACAGAGGACAATCCTAATCGTGACAATGGTCAGGGAGAACACAGAGTTATGAGAACATCTAGAAAACTCCAAGTAGACGAGGGAGTTAAAAGTGTCAACTCTGAGAGCTCTGTGAAATGTGAGGGAAGGAAGATCGACAGAACAAGGAGGAATTAGCCGAGGGGTTCTGGGTAGAGGCAGCTCAGCATGTAGGATGCCTGGAGACGGAATGAGACCCATGGTTTTTTCTTTGCTGGATGTTAGTGAAAGACCTTGAAGGAGGAAAGCAGGATATGAGGCTGGGGGCACAGGGCACAGGATGTTTAAGATCACCTGGGACATCGTAGGCACTGTATTACCCACCACTGTCCTCAGTGTAAGGAAAAAAGTACCAAGATTCTAGACAAGGGAGCTCCCGGCTCGATTTTCACTGGGAAATTCTCAGTCTCAACTGTGGGGTGGAGAATGCATTGGCCAGGGCGTGCACTTGAGCTGCGTTCTCAAGTCGAGGGTAGGAAAAGTGAAAAAGAAGGTCCTCAAAGTGATGAAGCAGAGTAGAAAAAATTCCAAACAGATTCCCTAAATGAATTAATTGCCAGGGCGATCCCCCGGAGACCCAGTGGGGCCCGGGACATGATGGAAACCAATGTCATGGCTATATTGAAAGTTGCCTTCGAACTCCATGCTGTGGGAAGAGCACGGGCTTTGGAGCAAAGCAGATGGAGGTTCCTACCCTGTCTCTATGTCTTTGGCTGTTTGACCTCAACCTGCCAAGCCCCCATTTCATCACGTACAGGATGGACACAATAACGGCACTGCCCTCATAGAGCCATTGTAAGGCTTAGACAAAGAACACACCGAATTTCTGGCACATAGTAGGTGATCAGTAAAGCAGAATATATCGGTAGTGCCGTGTCACATTCCGTTTTCTGTAGATGCTGAAGGGAACCAAGGTTTCATTTTGGGTTTACCAGGAATTCTGGAGAAGCAGCCACACTGTAAAAATATTCTTTCTGATATGCTGCACATTATAGTAAATGGCATTATTCATGGATGTGTCAAAGCCATAAAATAGGAGATTTTGAGGCGATCACAGCTGTGAATGATTAATATTTTCATCCCAAGATGCCAGGGAGGTAGCAAGGCTATGTTAATTATTACATGCCTGAGCCTCGTACTGTGGGCTTCCTCCCCAAGTGCCTGTTAATTTGCTCATGTGCTGTGCAGTGAATAGGAGTAGGGAACTGTCCCCTCAGAAAACACAGCGGATCTCTGGCAGTCCTCATGTCCCCCGTAACTGCCTTATACTTCTGCAGGAGGGAAAAAAAATCCCCAAATCTGATAACAATGATGGGTTTTAAGCAGAAATGCTAAAGAAATGCTTTATCAAAGATGGCTTTGAGCTTTCCTTTTTGTTTCCTTTTTATTTACCTTTTCCTTAATTTTCTCTTGAAAATTTTAGGTGCACTGAAATCAAAAATACCTCCTATGCAAATACCGTCATCTCTTAAATTGTTTGCCGTAGGTGTTAAATTTTAAATTTCTTGAGTCATCTCCCTGTCACTATTTAAGATGTATTTGTATGTATAGACACTGTGTCCTTTTGTATTTTTGACTCAAGAAGGGCAGCTCTATCGCCCTGTAAATATTTGTTTAGCCTTCGGTGTTGTGTCTCTTTATTTGGAGGATGTTGGTTTCTTTACCTCTAAAACCCCTCTTAAAACTACAGGTAGATTTTTAAAAATTAAAAAAAAAAGAAAAGAAAAAGCAAAGACCAAGAGCAATGCATTCATCACCAACGGGAATGCGTGAATTTCTCTAAACCCCAGTGTGTTCTTCTACACTGAACCAATCCCTCCTGCAATTTCCGTAAATCTCTCTATTCATATGATTTCACTAGGATCCGTCTCTGTTGAAAAATCTAGTTGAGGCTGCCTGGCAGTCTGAAAGGGGAAGATCTATTAATTTCATCATTTGTATGAATCATGTCTAAATGATCTCAGCAGAGAAAATGTGTTAGCCATTTAAATCTCATCATTACATATTATATAATAATTACTGCTAATTCTAGTTTGGATGGGCCACAGTTTTGGCTTTCTGTCCCCTTTTTCAAAGTGGAGGATAGGGTGACCTCACCGAATGTAGCCCCTCCAGACTTAACGCCTTCCCTTGCCTTCCTCATTATGGACTTAATAGCCACATTCAACATCAAGCGTCTGGCCAACTTAAAGTCTGTTTTGTGCTCGTAATTAGTATTCATTTTGTGAACGTGGAGTTCACCCTCAGCACAGAACGGAGCCTCATGTTAATCACTGCTGTGTCTTCCTCGCTTTGCTTCTGATCCGTCCGCATCGTGAGCCTCGTCCCATACCTCATGTGTTGCCCTTACCAGCCACACAGGCACCTCCACACCGCACGGTGTCAGAATTAGAAACTTTGGGCAGATCTGTAATCACGCCGTTCTCATCAACTCTGTGCGTGTTATTCATTTCATTTCCACATTCGAACCGTTAATATGCCTTAATTTCTCTCACTTTGTGAATATTTAATTCCTCCCTTTTCAACATCATTTTTAGGTTGTGTGAATCATTTTCAAAGCCTTTGCTCTTCTCCCCGCACTATCATCTGCATATTTTATGAAATGGCACGGTTGAGTCTCGGAGGGCTCTTGATAAAAATGGAACTGGCAGCCTGCTCATTAGCTGTTTACCTGGAGCTGTGTGAATCCCCGATAATGGCACGCTCCCATTTGGATTCGAATTAGGATGCTCTGACAAATAACAACCAGAAGCCTTCTCGGGGACGTCGCCTGCCTTCCAGTGCCCTCCTCTCCTCATTTGCGGAGAGTTTCTGGGAAACTTGCTCTGGGGGCCTGTCCTAGGGAATGTTCCACCCTGACTTCAGAGGCAGCTTCATTTTTGAAGTGGAAACACAAAAGCTTTAGCAAATTAGCACCTCCAAGGAGAGTGAGATTCCCCAGAAAGGACACATTCTAAAGGTCAGGTAATTTGACCTTCTGGAGTTTTGCAGATGCCAGAAGTCGGTTCTCTGCTTTGACCGGGTGGCCAAGGGCCCCACGTTGTCTGGGGCTGGGGTTTCCTGGGGCGAGGGTCCTGTGGCTTTGAAAGCAGGAAAGTTCCAGGCAAGTGAGGATGGCTTGGTCACCCTCATGACCAACTCCATGACCTGTGTGATGCTCCCGGCCTCGAAAGAAGCTAAGATGGTCAAAGTACTGTAGAGCTGAGCTTCCTGGCTTTGCACACCAAGAAGTCGAGGGAAAGGCACAGCACACACACCTGTGGACCGTGAGCTTAGCTTGCACACTTAAACTATTTTTATGAGCTGATAACCTGCATTTAAAAATCAGGAGATTCAGGGGCACCTGGGGGGCTCAGTCAGCTAAGCATCCGACTCTTGATCTGGGCTCTGGTCATCATCTCACAGTTCATGAGATTGAACCCCGCATCTGGCTCTGGGCTGGCAGCGCAGAGGCTGCTTGGGATTCTCTCTCCCTCTCTCTCTGCGCCTCCCCTGCTCATGCTCACACTCTCTTTCAAAATAAACAAATAAAAAAAAATAAAAATCAGGAGATTCACATAAAGACATTCAGGATTTTCACTTCCCTTGAAAAGCCAAAGACATGGCTATCCTGTGTCCGCATTCTTTATGGGAATGATCGCTCAGCTGGAGCTGGACATTGACTGTCCCTTTAGGTGGGGCACCTGCTTTCCAGTTTTGTCATCCTCCCCGGCTGGCTCCATTAAGTCTGTGCAGCAATCCCGTCTCAGTTTGCATTTGTCCGTGTAACCCCGCGTAAAACTGAGTGTTTTGGCAGGAGATTCAGGCCTGCGTTCTGTTGTCTCTGAGCTGACTTTGGGCAAGATAAGTAAACACACTGGGCCTCAGTTTCCCCACCTGTAACCCGAGGATAATAAAGTGTACTGGTATAGTATGTTGTAAATATTAAGTTGCATAAAATGTGCCCGCTGAGAAAATGCAAAGACACAGTTTAGCGGTGGCCCAGTCCAAGTAAGTGTTTATGAAAAGCATTTGTTCTTTTACTTTGTACTGTATTATCATTCGTTTTACGGAAAAATAAACCGGAACCCAGAATTGCCTGGTGAGTTACTTAGAATATAAATAGAAACCGTGTGGCTGAAAACAATAAGAGGGGGATATTACTGGCATTGAGAGAAGTTGTTGTATAATGTCGGTAGGAACCAAACATTGAGGTGCACCCAAGCAGCCCCAGGTGACTACCTATGCAATTAATGATACCGCCGACTGTGACAGGGGAAACAGAACATTCCGTTCTCCACGTACAGGTAATCTTGCGTTCCTCCTCGCATTAGCAAATCCTCTAACACCTTTATGAGTTCAGCAAACCTATACTTTTTAAGCAAACTGAATGTCTTTGTAGTAGAATCTGTTTCCTGAAGATTTTCTCCTGTTGAAATGGTTTTATCCTGTAGTAGCCTTGTGACGCTGGGGCTTTTATCACTAGGCAAAAATGATACGCTATTAATACCTTGGATTTACATAGCGTTTTTCTTCCGAACAGTTCAAAGGTACTAGATGGTTCTCAAAGAAATGGTATTTGACATTAGTGAAGAAGATGTTACATGACAGGAAATAATTGTCTATCTTATTAAGTGTTTCCTTCCCCCCTCCCCCTTTAAAAACAGACTTGTAATACCACAGGCTCAGAGCTTTCCTAAGGAGATAATTTGGGAAGCTCTGTGTGGTTTGCTGGAAAGTATTTTTGATTCTGAGTTATTAGGACCTGGGCTTGAAACTCTGGTTGGTTCTTGGAGCTGTCTGGGCTTGGCACCCACAAAAATAAGGAGATTTTTGAAGAGAGTTAAATAAAGGGACTATTTACAAAACTGTGGGCAGGTATAGAGAAGCCGCCAGGATAGAGGGAGACCCAAGGAATACTCACAGAGAGGCCCTTTTGTGACCCTTGTGCCTCAGAGGCAAGAGGAAGGAGAGGTGGGTAGACTCAAGAGACCAAGGGCCATGTGGAGATGACCACCTTATCTCAAGAGGGTTCTGCTCCACACAGGGAGGGAGCTAAAGGGAAATACACTGAGATCACCCTCTCTTTTTTCCCCTCTAATTTATCGGTGGTGTTCCCTATTGGCCAAATCCAACCAGAAGCTTTGGGAAGAAGAACCCTTGATAGTAGTGTATACTGCTTAGCCTCCCAAGACACTGCAAATGAGGGGCTGGTATAGAAGGAACCAGAAAGGGACAGCATAATCAGCTATGATTCTGAGTCAGTCTTTTTATCATGTCCAAATTTCCTTCTTAGCAAGCTGAAGCTACGTGTGTAATACCTACCTCAAAGTGTTATTTGAGGACAAAGTGACGTAGCACGCACACTCTCCTGGCAAGTAATGGGTCCTCACTTGAAGGATGAAATAGACCGGTGCTTTGCATATGGCCATTTCATCTATGAAGCAACACAAGCTGAGGGCTGGGGGGCTAAAAGTTTTCTGATACTCTATGAAAATATTTGAGCCCTGAAAATACAAATCATTGCTTTAAAATATAAAATGTAACTCAATAACAATAGATAAATCCTTTATCAATTTTAGATGAAGCATAATAATATTATGCATTATTCAGCTTTGTCAATGAATCAAGCTGTAACCAACTCTTATTTAGTTCTATATAAGCTTATTTAAAGTGGGATGTGTTCGATACGTCTATCTAGGACTCACTGAGTTCTCGATTAATCTGTTTCACCTACTGGTTTTCCTGGGGAAGGTTATATTTTAAGAGGTTTACGTTTATGATCATCTCAGTGTTTTGACTGAGTAGTTGAATAACAGAGCAAGAAGGGACACTGGAGAACATGGAGACTAGGCAGAAGTCAAACAACAACGACGACAATAGCAACAGCTGGTGACCCAAAGGTCATACTCAGCCCCATGATCCTTTTACATCGAAATTATGTCTTACAAAATTTTAAATTAAATTTCAAAATTCTAAGTAAAATTAATTTTAAGAGAAAATGATTAAAAACTCCTAGGAAACATTTTTTTTTACCTCTTAATTCCTCAGAAATTACGATGCATTTTGAACGATGTCATCTGAGACTTGATGAATACAGGGTAACCCACATTTAAACATGACGTTTTGCACAGAAGCTGGGATTTCCAGTTTCTATCTAAAGTTTGGAAGGTCTCTCAATCTGGTTCTAGGTATCCCACACCAATGGCCATTGTAGTGAAACAGAATAGCTCTGAGCTGTTGAGAGGACCAAGGCTCTCAGATCAGCCCTGTCCTTTCTCACCTCTTCTTTGTTCATTGGAGTTGGAGGAACCTAGTCTGGTGGCTCCCGACTTGGGGTTCCTGAACCTGTAGAAGACCTATAGGGAGGAATGGAGAGGCATGGACCCATTTTAATATTCTACAGTATTAATGTACATCTTACTCAGAATAAAGCAACAGATCAAGTTGTTGGTTCACTTGAGTATAATAATAACGGTTGCCTTCTAATCAGGTTCTTATTGGCAGGTGATGAGCAAATAGCAATAATAATAATAATAATAAATAAGGGGTTGGGATGGTTGGTCTGATACATAGCAAATGCAGTGCAATTGATAAGTGTGCATTTCTTGGGATGGAAGAGAAAGGGGAGAGAGGAAGGGAGTCCTTGGCAGTGGAAACTTTAAGGAAATGTCACTCCAGAGACGTTTAGTGACCTGTCCAAAAAATCACATGCCTAGTCAGGAAGTGGCAGGCCTCTTGGCTCTCAGTCCCATATCCTTTGCTTTCAAACTGCATTCTAACTTGGCAGTCAAACTTATGGAAAAACCATATTCAAACTGCATAAGCAAATCCTCTCTAACAAACTGACTTTCAGAGAGAAGATTCTCCTGCTTTTGTCCAGCTACATGCCAGCAAGGCTTTGAACAAAAATAGCTACGCTATATGGTGTATGTGCAATATTCCTCATATATAAGAGGGAACATTAGGGTTTTGTACCAGGACTATTATTTCTCATTTAAGATATTTCGTATATTATATTTTACTTTACGTATGATAATATATATGGTTTTTTTAGAGATAATAGATCACTCTTGGCTTAATTTCCACATCTGCAAATTTGGGATTATAATAAATTATTTTGTGGTGGCGACTAGAGATATACACATAATATATGTGAATATTCTTTAACTCCTTAAGTGAGAGGCACATCATAAATGTGAGCCATTCTTCAATATTACTCTTGAAAAGAAATAGCCCATGGAATCTTGCAAATAAAAGATAATTCTGCAGAAAATGTCTCTGTGTCACCTTTCTAGTGTTATGCACTTCAAGTGAAGAAGCTTCTGGGCCTCTGCTTGTATGACTGTTCACAATCTAATTGATCTCACTGTCTGAATTGTCCTTTCTTAATTTCACTGCATTACTCATTTACTGCGCTCGCTGTTGAGATATCTGCGAGAGGTAGCAGGGCTCCCCCCAATCTTAGTCAATTAGACAAGCTATTGTTTCTGATTAAGACATCACATCCCAGAGAATAATAGCAATTCGAGTTGGAACAGAGACCCTGTGGGTCATGCTGTCCACTCCCCTGCCAGCTCAGGAGGATGTTTTACATTTCAGTGTAGTTTTGCGTGGTTTTCCTGATGTTGGTTTTAAAAAAAATCCAAGCACTCATCAGTGTTAATTACACCCCTGTCCTGCATCCCTGCCATGACTTAATCTTACTACAGTACATTGCTGATTCTCATGAATTGGCACTGAATGATGGCTTCTTGATATCATCTCATCAAAGGACAGGGACATGGGACATTTTCTTTTGAGCAGAGAAAGCAACTGTTGTCGTTTTATTTGCTTTCGTTTTTGTAAGGAGTTGGAAGTGAATTTTATCCAAATATATTCACCTGCCAGAGTTTCTGAGCTTCAAAATTCTTAGAACGTGGTAGGTCAATTTTTCATTAACTATTCTTTTTTAAATCAGGTATCTCCATTATCAGAAGGGTTAAGCTCTCCATGTAGAGAATGGTGTCCATAAGAAAGAAGCTCAAATTTCTTAGAGACTTCTTTGAATCAGTTCTTCCTTTGCATGGGGTTCAGTAGAATGGCCTCAGTGGGGGAAAATGACCTTGAGTATGGTTAATATAAGAAGAGGTGTCGGGCGCCTGGGTGGTTCAGTCAGTTAAGTGTCCGACTTTGGCTCAGGTCATGATCTCATGATTTGTGAGTTCAAGCCCCGCATCAGGCTCTGTGCTGACAGCTCAGAGCCTGGAGCCTGCTTCGGATTCTGTGTCTCCCTCTCTCTCTGTTTGTGCTCTGTCTCTCTCTCTTTCTCAAAAAGAAATAAACATTAAAAAAATTTAAAAAATATATAAGAAGAGGTGATTTATTATTATTAGTATCATTATATATATATATTATATATATAATAATCATACTAATAATAATTATTATTATGCATTTTGAGCCCTTACTCTATGCTAAACACTTTGCAAAGTGCTTTACATGCATTATCTCATTTAATCCTCACTGCTACCTGGGGCCAAGGACCATTATTATACTCAAAGGAAAAAGAAGCCAGAGAAGTTATAAAACCTGCCAAGGTCACTATGCTAGTACATTATGAAGCTAAGATAATAATGATAATGATAATTATATTGACATAATATTTAATAATTATAGTTCATATTTGATAGTAATGATAATAATAATTGGAAGCCTTTTCTTTCCACCTCCAAGGTGGCACTTTGAATGGAACACAGGGCTGTGGTCATTTTGTTTTGAGCTGGAGAATTTCCAAACCTGTTATAGCATCCTAACGACCGGGACATTTATTGTATGCCACCGTTTTCCATTAAATATTGTATTTGTTGAAATTATCTCATGTAAATCTACCTCAAGTGATTTAGTAAATACATATTTTGAACATCATCCCTAATTTGGTTGGTTTTTTTTTTTTTTTGGTCATTTTACAAGTAATGCAAGCATATTATTTGTTTAAAACATTTTTTAACTCTTTTTAATGTTTATTTGTTTTTGAGAGAGGGAGAGAGAACAGGGGAGGAACAGAGAGAGGGAGACACTGAATCCAAAGCAGGCTCCAGGCTCCGAGCTGTCAGCACAGAGCCCGACGCGGGGCTCGAACCCACCAGATGTGAGATCATGACCTAAGACAAAGCCGGATGCTTAACCAGCTGAGCCACCTAGGTGCTCCCATATTATGTGTTTTAAATGAAAAACAGTACAGGAGGGAATAAAATGATAAAATGGCCCCCTTCCCCTGCCAGTCTTGAGCATCTGTTCCAACTCCTAGATATATCACCTGCCAACAGTTCCATTGGCCTTCTTTCAGAAAGGTATTATAGGGGCATCTGGGTGGCTTAGTCAGTTAAGCATCCGACTCTTGATCTCAGCTCAGGTCTTGATCTCAGAGTTGTGAATTCAGGCTCCACCTTGGGCTCTGTGTTAGGTGTGAAACCTACTTAAAAAAAAAAAAAAGGTATTAGAAATACTTCAGTCACTTAAGTTTCCTATGTTTTTTTAAATGTTTATTTATTTTGAGAGGGAGACACAGTGCATGTAGGGTGGGCAGAGAGAGTAGGGGGCGGGCAGAGGATCTGAAGCGGGCTCTGTGCTGATAGCAGAGAGCCTCATATGGGGTTCTAATTCACTACCTGTGAAATCATGACCTGAGCTGAAGTCGGTTGCTTAACCAACTGAGCCACCCAGGTGCCCCCACCCAGGTGCCCTCCTATGTCTTTTTAACCCAAACGAGATGACACTATGCATATTGTGCTATGCTATTTTTCTATCTTAATACATAATAACAATAATGCATAGTGTGTCTAATATTCATTAGATATTTTTCTAAGCCCTTTATACGTATTAACTCATTTAATCTTCGTGATGACTCTATGAGATATGCATATTCCTATCCCTGTTCTGCACAGGAGAAAACAGGCACATAGAGGTTAAAGTAATTGCTCAAGAACATACGTTATTGGGGCGCCTGGGTGGCGCAGTCGGTTAAGCGTCCGACTTCAGCCAGGTCACGATCTCACGGTCCGTGAGTTCGAGCCCCGCGTCGGGCTCTGGGCTGATGGCTCGGAGCCTGGAGCCTGTTTCCGATTCTGTGTCTCCCTCTCTCTCTGTCCCTCCCCCGTTCATGCTCTGTCTCTCTCTGTCCCAAAAATAAAAAAAATAAACGTTGAAAAAAAAAAATTTAAAAAAAAAATAAAAAAAAAAATAAAAAAAAAAAAGAACATACGTTATTAAAGGGATGAAGCTGGAATTTGATTATACCTTGGATATCTTTCAATTTCAGGAATAATGAATCTTACGCCTTTTAACTTTTGTATAATATTTCACCATTCACTATATCAGAGTCCCCTACAATGAACATTGGGGCTACCTGCTTTTTTTTTTCTATTTTAAACACTGTTGCAGTAATCATCTTTAGGCACACACAGCTTTGTGGACATGGGCAAGCTAACATTTCTGATTCAGATTCCTAGAACAGAATTCCTTGGTCAAAGTCATGTGCATTTAAGGCAGAGAAAAAGCCAAATTATCCTTTAGAGAAGTGATTCCCATTTCCCTCCCATTGTGGAAAACTCTGACAACTTCGTTCTCTTCTTAAAAACTTCCATTTTGCCCTCCCCTGTTTGCACGTGTGCATGCACACGCTCTCTTTCTCTCTCTCTCTCTCTCTCAAAATAAAAAAAAAAACAAACTTAAAAAAGTTAATAAAATCAAGTCAAAACAACAAATCTTTGTCAAGTACAATGGTCCACGCCACTTGACTGCTTGGAAGGTATTTTAGAAAGTGCTTATTATGCCACATACACACTATGGAAAAACAGGTGTAAAAATTCATTTAATCGGGCATTTAGCAATAGGCTTTGTTGCCAAAATCTTGTTTTTTTGAAGTTAAATAACCATTACCTGCTTTTCAAACTCCAAATTAGGTAGCAAAACACATAAGAAAAAATTTATTATTTATACTAAGTATTGGCACACATTACACATTGTTCATAGAGCTTAAAATTAAAAATGATAGAAAATTTACCTCTCATAAAAAAAAAAAAAAAAAAAAAAAACTTCCATTTTCAGAGGCTGCAGGATTGAGCATATTTTCCTTAACTTAGCTTCACCCCAACTTCCCAGACTCATTCTTTTAGAAACGCTGATGTTTTCTAGCTACTCTGACCTTCTTTCTGCTCCCTGACTGGGCCGTGTTCTTCTGTGCCCCTTTCCCTGAGTACCCGCTACTCCCTCTGCCTGGAATTCACTTCCGACCACCTTCAGTGGATACATTCTTACTTAGGTTTCATGACCCAACTCAAATACCTTCCCTCTATTCACTGACAGACAGACCTGGTCATTCCTTTCATTAGCTCTTGGCAACCTGCATTGTAGCAGGTTCAACATGTTGACAGTCACATAATCTGTGCTGCAGAAACGTAGACTTATCTTCCTACAACTAAAATAAAATTTTAACTCAAGTGCCTTGATTTCCACCAATGGCTGAAAACTCTTAATCTCATCACCTCTGTCACCACCAAAATAATTTCCAGTAATGTCTAAGATTCTCTACCTATCCTCCTCCCTCCTGGGTTTTATAATTTTTGAAGCATTGCTGTTGACGAGACAGTCATCCTGGCATCGAAGAAGAAACTGTCCAGGGCTCATACCATCCTCTGGCTCTGCTGGTCTCCACTACTAATAGGTTATTTCATCTGGTGTTTGGGGATCGTGTTCTGGAATCTCCTTCTCATAGTTAGCATTTCTGCATTCTTTGTCTATTCTCTACATCTAAGCGTATACCCTGTGCTCCTTGGGAGCCCAGGAACTCTTGACTGGTTTCCTCATACCATACTGGCACAGTCGGTGCTCTGTGACACTGTCCTTGGAACTCTGCATCTGGACACATCTCTCAGCCCTTGCTAATAGACTGCGTGGGCGCCATATTGGTTTTGCTGGTCCCATGTTTTTGTAGTAGTGTGTTGAATGGGAGAGAACCTTTTCTAAGTGGCTTACAGGCTGACTGGGCTATGCCAGAGGAAGTGACTTACAAGTACTCATGACCCAGGATTTTCCAAACCTATCTGAGAATTTGTCCGACACCCAACTTCTCCCACTAAACGTTGTTCTTTATGAGGGGAGAAAGGCTGGGCTGCTTCTTAGATACTGTTCTCCAAAACTCGTCTCTCACCCAGTGTAATTTTTTAAAGAAAATTTCTTTACCAGGTGATAATAAGACTACAACATCATCATATATCTGCTCCTCTTGTTTTGCTTTCCTTATGAAACAGCATTTCCACAGTCTTTTAAGCTCTTCCATTGATATTTGGAATTCTGATAAAACCACTTCTTTTCCTCTGAACCAAGCCTGGTTCTTGAAAATCAAGAGCACTTAGGCTTTCACAGTATTATTTGTTTGACAAGTTCAATGAATTGAAAATTGGCTTTAAAAAAAAAATCTGTATCTGTATCTACCTTCCCCTCAAAGGTGTTAGTGAGGGTTATAGCAATGTGGTAAAGGGTATTGGAAATCTACGTATTTTAATACCAACCTTTTACCCATTGCAGGACCTGCAATGTATTATAGTGTTTTCTACACCGATTGCCATCCTTTGTTTGTTTTCCCTTCATGCCTTACCTGTGAGCTCCTCCAGGAACACTTCTCCCAACACTTCAGCAGCAGCCCTCCTGGAGACACATGTAAGTGCTCAGTGTATCAATAAACAAATATTTATTGAGCATCACTTCGGGCAAGACACTGGGCTAGGCATCGAGGATCAGCATCAATCAAAACAGAGTCACGACTTTCACGAAGCTTACGTGCTGGCGAGGGAGGTTAATATTTAATAAGTCATCAGCACAGTTTATTAATTACAACTGTGATCATTGTTTTTATTCTTTGCTTCTACTTCTTGTTGTGAAGGCAGACCATGGGATTTCCCTTTTACTTTCTGAGGAAGGGACCCTTGAGTTGAGATGTGAAAACGAATCAAAGGTAAGCAGGCAAGCTACGGTCAAATAGAATGGAGAAGGGAAACATTGAATGAAGAAACAGGGCAGAAGTCTCCCTGGGGAGGAAGGACCTCAGCTTGTCCAAAGCTCAAAGGGATGGCCCACTGGACTGCAGGATGAAGAGGAAGAGCGGCATGATGACAGGATGGAGCCAGAGCAAGCATTTTAATGCTTACTGAATAAATGAACAGATGAATGAGCTCAGCGCAGTCAGAGGCTTTGACTTCTGCTCTAGACTGAAAAGCTGCACAGAGTCTGTAGTTATATGATATCGACTAGCACAGCTATTCATGATGTAACCACAAAACAAACCGGAGACTGGACCAAAGGCAGAAGTGTTGGAAGTCTCCAGCACCTTCGGTACAAACGTCAACTGGTCGCCCCTCATCTACAGCAACGTCTTTAGAGCTAAACGGACTCAGAGCATTTCCCCTCAAGCCTTCTGCTTGGTGGTTTCAGTTGAGTGAAGAAGCACTTGAGAAGTAAATCATTCAACACCCCGTGTCCAGCGTCAAATGGTGGCAAGGTGTCTGTTGAGAGAATTGGAATATTTACCGGAGCCCCAGACGGGCAGAGGTTGACAAGCACTCTGATCTGTCCTCATCAGCGAGAGTCAGAACAGAAGAAAGGTCCAGGCCAATCAGGCATCCTCCACGGATGGAGAACCGGGATAAACGTGGGCAGAATTGACTCAGGGTGGGTAGGTGCCAGGATGAAAGGCAAAACTCCAGGAGGATCGATCCAGTGGCCACCGCTTTGAGTTAGTAACCTGGAGATGTCAAGGGAAATGTGGCAGATACCCTGTGGGGGTCTGGTTTGTGGCAACTAGCCAGTTGGAGCAAGGAGTTTGCCCTCACTGTATTATCCGATAGCTCTAATAAAAGTCAGATGGGAGAGCTAATCAGATCGTTCCTTGGCCTGGACCCTTTTAAATCAAAGAGAGGTCTGTTTTGGCTCTCCATGTTAAGTAGACCCAGAGACCTGACATTTTGTGTTTATTTGAAATGATAAACTTAATCATGAGCGAAATGTTAAGAGATGACAGAACTGGCCACAGTAAGGTCACATCGTGTCCCGGCCAAACATAATACAAGCTCTCGCCTTCACCGGGTTGCCAATCTCTGCCACAGGGGGACCAAGCTGCTTGCAAATGGGGACTGGAGTCTGTCTATGTGATAATTAATCCATGGCACTCAGGAAAGACTGCCAAATCTGCCATATGGTAGTTTTATGACCTGGACTGCTGTTATCTCTGGAGAAAGCTAACATCATAATCTCATTTACTTCTTATCTGTGATTTGAACTTGTACTTTACGGGGTAAAATGGAAGCACAGTGATGAGGCCCAGGATTCCAGAGCCCTGAGATGTACCCTCTGAGCTTCTATTGCAAAAGTGTGCAGGAAAAGCCACGAAACTCTGACCTGGGCACCTGCAGGTGTCCTGAACTCACACTGCTTGAGTCCCGTGAAGGTATCCGATAGATGTTTTATAAGGATTCTATCATACATGTGATAGAAACGCCTGACTTGAAAAAGGAAGAGGGACTGCCTTCCAGAAACATCATGAGGGTAGAATCACATTTCCCCCCTCTTGTGTTTCTTTGGAATGTGCAGACCAGGTGTTCAGGATCAATTTTTTTACCATGGTAACATCTGGTTTGGGCGATGGAGTCACCTGTAGGATTTCCAGAGGGGGCATCTGGACTTTGGTGAAGTCTAAAAAGAGTTTTACTGAGAGGTAACTCTGAAAGTAATTCATAACTGTTAAAACTGCACATTGTGATAGTTACTGGGGCTCCACCATGGAAAAGAAAGTCTGTGTGCTTTTCCCAAATCCATAAGCTCTGTCTGTGGCCACATCCTTGTCTCTCCCACTCAAGGAGTTACGTTATAAAAGATGAAGCTAGGGGCCTGGGTGGCTCAGTCGGTTAAGCATCTGGCTCTTAGTTTCAGCTCAGGTCATGATCTCACGGTTCTTGGGTTCAAGCCCCCTGCGTCAGGCTCTGGGCTGACAGCTCAGAGCCTGGAACCCGCTTCGGATTCTGTGTCTCCCTCTCTCTCTGCCCCTCCCCTGCTCGTGCTCTGTCTCACTCTCAGAATAAATAAATACACATGAAAAAAAATTAAAAAAAAAAGATGAAGCTGGTGCAGATCTCAGGCCATATATTCCAATTTGCAAGAAGAAACATAGTATCTCTGATGCTCTTGAAGTCAACTTAGTTTCTACTCTGAACCTTGGTGTGGAGACGGCTCCTCCTCTGCTCATCGCATGGCATCGCTTTCCTAACATCTAATCTTCCCTTACTTCCTTTGATACAAGTATCCAATATCATTCAGGTTGTGAGCCAGGGGAAGAGGCAGCATCTCCCAACCATACTGGATCCCAGCAGGGGCCATGTAACACCTGGTGGCCAATGAGCCGAAAGCGCAGGTCTGTATGTGGAAGATGAAAATGGAACATCTAACTCTTCTTTGCTTTTCTCCTGCTTCCTGGCCTTTCCCCCCCCTTTGGAATGTTGATGCAATGGCTGCAGCTCCAGCATGTTTATTATATGCTGTGTATTTTGAGAACCATTTTGAGAACAAGAAGCAGGAGAATGTGGAGGGTCATAGACTGTGGGTATATGTATACGCACGCACATGCGTACAAATATATATACCTTTATATACACACGTACATATATTTACATATACATATATCTCATGCTGATGATGATAATGATGTTAGAGACATAGATACATAGCTGTTTTAATTCTCTTCTTATTTCCTCTAAGCTCTTTTTTTCCAACATGTAAACTGAGGTCAAATTGATATACAGTGAAATGCACAGATCTTAAGGGCACGAGCCCGTGCTTTTGTCTAACATATGCCCTGAGGTAACCCCACAGTCAAGACAGAGAGTATCTCCATGGCTGTAGGTGATTTTCTCATGGTATTTTATTTTATTTTATTTTTATGTTTTTTTAAAATTTATTTTAATTTTTTTTTTTTTTTTTTTTGGCACGATACTTTAAAGGAGTGGTTCAGAAGCCTTAAAACCGCATGTGTGCCTGCAGCCTTTGGGATGGGCTATGTCCCATTATTGACAGGGACTCCGACTGGGCGTGTCTGGGAAAGGAGGTCCGGGAATCACAGCTCACAGGAGGTTCTCAGACCCCTGGCCTTTCTCCCGTTGATCTTCTGTGTGGTCACTCTTATCAAGAAAGCATGTCAGGATGTTTTCTGCAGAAATATTCTGATTATGTGAACTAGATCACGTGGCCTGCGATAAATCACCCTCTCTGTCCCCTGGTATTTTGAAAGCTGATGAAGCTGCTGGCTCTTGGCTCCTTACTTTGTATGCAAATGATGAATTATAGATGGGAAATAGGAAAAAGAAGGTTTTCCCTGGTTTGTGGGTTTGAAGCAAAGTGGCTTAGAGAAAGAACACTGTTCCTCTCGACTATTTATTGTGACATTGCTTAGAAACATTCAAACTCCAAAGCCTCCAAGTCTCCGGGGACATTGTTAGCCTTCTGCAGGAATTATTAAAATGTACAGAAATGTAGGCACCACACTTTATAATAATTAATCAGGGTCTGTTGATTAATAAAGCTCATTTTTTAGTCTCGATGATTCCAAGTATCATACAAAGGACAGTGTCCTTGTCATTTTGATTAAGAAACCAGACTTTGCAGTGGAAAGAAGTACAGGAATAGTTGTGCTTCTGCCGTCTCCCCATAAAATAAATATTGAATGAGAATATTAACTCGTTAACCTTGACAACAATTTGTAATTTTCATAAGGGGGGAAAACTCGCATATTCAGCAAATAAATCGCTGCGGGGATTTCAGGAAAACAAATTGGAGAGAATGAAGAATGCTACCATATGAATTCTGTCATTTTTATGGGCCAGGGTGATTAATTTGTTTGCTTAGGTCCCTCAATTAAGGCCACAAATAGTGTAAGGTGTCGAGAGCAAGTTAACCGTTAGGTCTGGTATGGAACCGTCAACTCCGCGTAAGAAAAGAAAGGTCATTTGGGAGAAGTGAGCAACTTGGCCCCCAACCCGGAGTCTTAATACCCTACCACAACCATGTTACCTGGGGTTAGCTGCTGAAGCTGTAATTTTACTCTATTAATAGTTTAAAGCTTGTTTTCACAGATAACCCCTTTCACTGGGCAACTACACGGGAAAATCATTAGGTGGAATTAGCAGTACCAGTCGCGGCTTTTCCAGGGTTATCTAATTATTTTGAACTCAATTTAACTAGGAATAGAGATAAAATAAATAACCCGTGAGCTATTTACCTTGCTGGTTAGAAGGCTTCTTTCGTCCATTAAAAAAAAAAAAAAAAAAAAAAAAAAGAAAGAAAGAAAGAAAGAAAAAAAAAGAAAGGTAAGAAAAGAAATCAAAAGCATTTGAGGCTAACATCAAAGCCCTGTTTTCTTAACTTTGCATTCATCCTGGGGACCCAAGATACATATCTTCCCTCCTCTGACCTTTCACACTCTTACCCCTGACGATGTCATTTGTTGAGATACTTGTCATTATGCATGTGTTAAGCATACCGTTTTCTCCCACCTAGCCTGGCTTAAAACTTACCGCCTAGTGACTTTGGATAATCCACATTTTTGTTTGCAAGGTTTATTTGTTGTTCTTGCTGCCTCCTCTGCCGTCCCCTCTGGAGAGGATTGAGGATTTAATATGGTTGTTTTTAAATTTACTTGAACATTGACTCTTTGATGGAAAGGTACGAATTAGTATGTTTGTGGTATGGTGGAGGGGAAAATTGTGCGAAGTGTATTTTATATTTTGCTCAGAACAAAGTCAGTGAGAGGCAGAGAAAACAATCCTTTGAGTCAATGGGAAGATCAGAGCATTTCTGCAGAACCTTGCTGTAAGGTCCTCCTTGGCTTTGCCACTTTCCAGTGACAAGATATTGGTCAAATCCCTTTATCTCATAGAGCCTATTTCCTGTTTTGTAAAACGAGGCTAATGATATTGCTTACATTATGGGGTTGACGTTAGGATTAAATGGAACACTTATAAAGTGCTCATCATAATATCTGGCACATAGTTAAGAACTGAAAAAAATGTTAGCATTGATAACAATGATGAAAGTGGATGTGTTTGCAGGTTGAGAATGACAGAAGATTAAAAGAGCAGGAATTGGATATTTAATGGAGTTAGTCTCCAGGGAAATAGGCGAGGAACAAGAACAGAGGTGAGGAAACTGGCTTTGGATTATGGGAGGCATAATGAAAGAGAGTGGTGGGGGAAGTCGGTATGTGTAAGTTTGGAAATGAAAGAGAAGAAAGATGAACGAGTCCATGCGTTAGAATCTTCTTTCCAATTACACGTTATTCAGAAGAACAATGTCAATGCTGAATGGGGAGACATTTAAGGAGCCGGTGAAAGATAAGAAATCTGCATGGTGAAGAATGAGAGAGGCTGCTGACCTAGAGTACTGGATGGGAGACTAGGGAAAGCTTTTGATCCCACTAACACACCAGTGAATGAATGTGTGTTAGAGACATTTCCACAAGGAAGCCTTTAAAGGAAGGGCCACGGAAGCCGGTCGTTGGACAGATTGGCTCCATGCTGAGATTAAAGACCTGATCTTGGACAAAGGATAATAATAATAACAATAAAAAGGTTGATGGTCAACTGCATTATTATCTGCTGCAGAAAGCCATGTGATTTTGGTGCACGGTAGGTGCTCAATAAATATTTGTTGGATATTGGCTCTTAACTGCCTTTAGGTATCTCAGGGTTTGGGTTGGACAATGGTTTTATCCAGTGTTGTTACTGATATTTAAGAGCAAACAATATGAGCAAAAAAAAAAAAAAAAAAAAAAAAAAAAAGTAGTTTTGGCCCAAAGTGTAATACGAATATTCATGAGTCTTGCTGATATAAATGATTGAATAAACAAATGAATGGGAAAGAATAGACAAATATCCCATGTGAGAGAACTCCAGATAATTTATGTAGATCCTATGCTTTCAAGGAGAGGGGCCATAACTCCCCTCTTCTCAGATGTAGGGCTGCATAGTGACTTCCTTCCAAAGAGCACAGTATGGAAAATGGAGGGTCCCCTTGTATTGGAAACACCTCACCAACACTACCTGAGCCAGGTGATCTAGGTTAATATTAATGGTGATAAGTTGTGTTGATAGTATGTACAATCACGTGATGAAAATGGCACTTTTTGGTCTTCCTCCCCAAAATCTCTGACGCTAGTCTAATCATGAGAAAAACATCAGACAAATCCTCGTTGGGGAACATTCTACAAAATCCTTGACCGGTGTTCCTCGAAACTGGTTGTCAAAAATATGGTAAGTGACTAATTATCCCAGCCAGGAGGAGCCCAAGGAGACATGATGGCTAAGTGTTATGTGACATCTTGGGTTAGCTCCTGGAACAGAAAAACGACATTAGGTAAAAACTAAGGAAAACTGAAAAATAGTATTGACGTTAGTTAATAATAGTGTATTGGTATTGGTTTATTCATTGTGAAAAATGTCTAATGTCAGGTGTTCTAATGTCTGTTCTAACGTCAGGTGTTCAACTGGGTGTGGGGTAGACAGGAACTCTATACTGTTGTTGCAATTGTTCTGTAAATATAAAACCATTTTAAAATAAAATAGATTTTTTTTTTAAGGCAAACAACAGTTCATCTTTATAGAGAGTGATGAATGAGGAGTGAGGCTGGGGATTAAAAGAAACATTATCTGGTTGGCATATGGGAAGGAAAGAGTCCAGCTCCAAAAGGGAGATCAGAGATGTTAGTGTTTAGAGGGCACCTGGGTGGTTCAGTCAGTTGTGTCTGATTTTGTCTCAGGTCATGATCCCATGGTTTGCGTTCGGGTCCTGCAGCAGATTCTGTGCTGACAGTGCGGAGCCTGCCTGGGATTCTCTCTCCCTTTCCCCACTCGTTCTCTCTCTCTCTCTCTGTCCCTGTCTCTCTGTCTCTCTCAATAAACAACTAAATAAATAAGCTGAAAAATAAAAAAAGAAATGTCACTGCTTCACTGCCGTGGACCCTGACAATCTGCTTCCTATTGCTGAAACAAAGGTACACGTTGGGGAGATTCTCAAACAAAGAGAAGTGTACCCACCACCTTGAACAACTCTGCGGCTGTTCAACAGGTACTTCTACAAGCCCTGTTCCTTTCCTCTCTCCTCTTCCCTTGAGGCGATTTACTTCAATTCCCTTTGAAAATAGCACTTAACTTCTGTGCCTCAGAAAATAGCACTTAACACGTGCCAGTTTGGTGACAATGTGCCATTGGGTTGGACAATGGGGAGCTCTTAAAACAGCATCCAGCACAAAATTGCATTGGAAATGTGAGCTTTCCCGGTTCCTACTTTTCCCCTTAGTTTAAATAATATTTAAAATGATAGACCTAACATTGTTGGATCATCCTCTAATTGTTAAAAAATTTAGGGATTGTCAACTTGTTTGGATCAAGATATGAAGCTCTCAAGGGAACGTCCTTGTACATAAGTATTTGCTTCTCTGATAACTTCTTTTGGATAAATGACCAGAAGTGGGATTATTAGAAAGTCAAAGGATCTGAACGATTTTAAGCCTCTTGAAGCATATTGCAAAATTGCTTTCAGATAAAGAATAAACCACGCTATACTCTCATGGGTAATATAAAATGCTGTCCTTCAATGGTGCAAATATATTTTCCCCTTTATACTATAGACTCTTTTTTATGTTGAAAGAATCCCCTCGGTTTTGCGGTGGAGGCTGCCTTCCCCTATAGCTGCTGAAATGGTCGTGTTTATGTCTCCATGTTGCTTTGAAGCCAAGGTGTTGTGTCAGCTCTTGCACTGAGATGCCCAGACCTGCCCAATATTAGAATGGGAGCTGGTGAGGCAAAGAAGCAAAATGCTGCAGGGACATCCTCCCAGTAGCTGTTGGGTTCTGAGCCTCAGAGCAGGTTCTTAGAGGAACACTGGCAGGGAGCTGAGACAGCACTCAATGTCATGGAGTATTGACAGGCCACATGGCAGCACCTAGTGCTGGGGGCTACTTGTGTATGTCGCCTGAGGCCATGTGGCTGGCCACTAGTCCTGGACTTCATTCCCAGCTTTCCCAGAAATGCTGTGAGTGACCCAATAACATTATGACAAATTACCGTCTTGCTAAAATCAGTTGAAATAGGCCACTGCTACATGCAAGGAAGGCCCCTATGGTTATAAATATATCATCTCAGCACCCCTCCACAGCAACGCGTATTGACATAGTTTTCATCTCTGTTCACCTGCCGGGTACAAATCTGATACTCCTTGGTTTTAAAGATCACTGTTGGGGTGCCTGGGTGGCTCAGTAGGTCAAGTGTCCAACTTTGGCTCAGGTCGTGGTCTTGTGGTTTGTGAGTTCGAGCCCCGCGTCGGGCTCTGTGCCGACAGCTCGGAGCCTGGACCCTGCTTCAGATTCTGTGTGTCTCTCTCTCTTTCTGCCCCAACCCCATTCACGCTCTGTCTGCCTCTCTCGAGAACAAGTAAACATTGACAAAAATTTTAAAGATCACTATTGAGTTTAAGAACCTTTTTACATGTTTCCTTGTCAACTGGCTTTTACACTCTGCTTCCCCCACCCCCACCCCCCCCCCCCCATAGAACACGCTCCACCTTCCTCATAGAAAATGAACTTGAATGAACTTGGAGGATCTTAAAGGAAGAGCACACAACGGGAGCGTTACGTTTCTTTCTTCCACTTCTCTGAATTTTCTTTTTCTTTTCTTAATCGCTAGAATAGGTACTATTTCTTGTCTATTTTCTATGAGCTAACAAATTTCCCAAGGGCTTTCCATGCAGTATTTCATTGAATCCTTCAAAAATCCCCTGAGATAGGTAACATCGCTGTCCCCATTTCATGGATGAGAAAACGAAACCAGAGAGGGGTTATTAACTCATCTATGGTCACCAACTGGCAAGAAGACTATAACCCACAAAGCCTAATTTACAGAGATGGAAACCTTTTCCACTTCACTAGGCTCTATGTTATTTCTCTGTTGATTAAAAATCACCAACTATCATAAAACCCTAAGAAGAACGGACATACGAGGAGATCATCAAAATTACTAACAAGTCATTACTACAACCTGTCTGTTGTGGGGGGTTCCTGTTTTAACATATCTATTGGCAGAGGATTTCAGGTTCTGCATTTTAGTTGAAATTCCAGGTTTTCTGAAGATCGATGGGATCTGCAACTTTCTATATGAATCCTTGCAATAGCTTATTAAAATGAGGCAGTGGGGAAAATGCTGGGGGAGGTAGTCATTCATTTACGGCAGGTTTCATTGACTAATACCAGCGAAGGTTTCTGTTCTGCTTTTGTTTCTCAAAGTGCTAATAGCAAGATTCTGTCCCTGCAATCCTATTACTGGTGGCAATGGAATATAATCAGGCAGTACCTGCAGGATAAGTCAAAAGATTAAATTAAGTTGGGATTTGAATCCCCACTAAACACAGAATCAAACAAAGATTAGATTTCTGGACCTCAGTCTCAGAATGGCTTTCAAGGGCTTCTCTTAAACAACAACAAAAACATCATTATTCACTTTGACCACTGGCATGTTAAAAGGAAATGCAGACAAAGAGAGACGAGGGAGAGAAGGGACTGCCATAGGATGGAGTCCTGTTCTTTATTCCCTAAGTGCCTTCCAACTTCACAGAGCTTGTTCATTTCCTGACCGACCGCAGAAGTCCCGTGTTGAATTCACATTTGACGCCACGAAGGAATTCAAGTGGAAGAAGGTGTATTTCCAAAACTAGAATTCTGAAAATCTCACCTTAATCCATCGTCCTGCTTCCGGATACGAAGCCAGATTAGCACAAGACTCATCTGGGTTTGGAAAAGCTACTCGGAAGAAATTCTGGAAAAGCTGTAATGTAGGTAAGTATGGGCACTAAAGATGTGAAAACGCAAAAAAACCACCAAAAACCAAAACCAAACAAACCAAAAACTGGAGGGGAGTGCAGGGGATGGTTTTTCCTTCCTTGACTTCTCCATCGTCCATTTTCTGTTTTTGCTGAAGGTAGACTTCCTGTTCCTAACTGTGCTACATGATCACCTTTTTTAAGCAGATCAAATTATACGAAATCAAGTTTTAACAGTGATTCTTGACAATGGAATTTTTTCCGGGCTCCTGCATTTCTCTTTGATGCACTTCCATCAAGAGCCACTTCCTGAAGACAACCTGACTCCAAATTACCTTTTACAGTTCTTCGAGAGATTTCACTCTTCTTATGGTCTTTTTCATAAAGAAACAAAGGTTTAACCGCTTTCTGGGATGAGAGAGCAAGGAAACCATACCACAGTGAAGGTGCCAGTTTGTGCCTCAGAATATACACAAATCTCTGCACGTCAATAATCTTCAGAACCACATTTTAATCCGACAATGCCAAAATTCTACCTATTGCATTAAATATAGAACTCAATAATATCAATTATTGTAAGAATAACTAAAATTTATTGATTTCTTATCACGTGTTGGGCATCTCCTCAGAACTTTGTATACATGAGCTCATTTAATTCTTTTTTTTTTTAACGTTTTATTTATTTTTGAGAGAGAGAGAGACAGAGTATGATTAGGGGAGGGGCAGAGAGAGAGGGAGACAGAATCAGCACACAGCCCGACGTGGGGCCTGAACCCGTGAACCATGAGATCATGACCTGAGCCGAAGTTGAACACTTAACCTACTGAGGCACCGAGGTGCCCCAAAGAGCTCATTTAATTCTAATAACAATGTTATAAAGCAAGTACGATGATTAGATGAGGCCTTGGGAACTGATATGGAGAGGTCACTTACCCAAATTCACAGAGCTGGCAAGCAGAGGAGTTTGGGTTCAAACCCCAATGGTTGGAAACCAGATCTCATGCCGCTCATGATAATACAGGACTTCCTCTGCAAAGGATACTAAAAACCAATTTAGAGTATATTTTTTTTCATTTTCTGCCCTTGTCCATTATTTACAATTTAAAACGGTTTCCTTCCTTGGCCATCGATGTTTGCATCTGCCCATTGTAGTGGCCATTAATGCTTTCTGCCTGCCCAGAATCATAACTACTGCTGTTCTGTATTTGGGATGCCATACCTTTGCCTTTGATTACAGAGCTAGAGGGATAGCCAACCAAACTTCTCTAGCATGCCTCGGCCAGCAGATAGGCATGTGACCCAAGCTAAACCAAATGGTTTCATTCCCTTGTGATTTGAATCTGGAAAAAAATGACTCCAATATTGGTTTAACTGGCGCTGCCCTTCAGGGCATCAGTCTCTTCTCTGCAGGTGTGTGGAGAAGTCCCCTTTCCTATACTTTCTGAGACCTGGTTCTCCAGCTTTCCTTTTGATTTTGTGGCCCATTATCTAAACTCTTCCATTAAATTTGCTCTCTTTCTCTCTCTCTGGCTTAACATAGCCAAGTGGATTTCTGTTGTTATCAGCCAAAGAATCTTAACAAGAATCTTAACGGATATACCTATCGAGACAGACAAATGTTAAAGAGAAAAGAACATTTCCCCACAGGAATCCTTTTCATGTATTCCCCAAATTAAATACAATGGCAAAGAATTATTTATGGAGTGCTTGTTGTATGCAGGCACCATGCAAAGTGCTTTATGTGCATTCTTTACCCATGAGGAAACTGGCTTACAGAAGTCAAATGCAACAAAAGGAAATGGTGTTTGAAGACCTCAAAACAAGCCAAGCCTTATTTCCGGAGCCTCAGCCCTATGTAGAGTTTTAGGAATGGGGGAAGGGGGGGGTCACTGATGTTTGACTCAAAATGAAGATCAAAAATGAGCAATGGTATGGGGACCCTGGGTGGTTCCGTCCGTTAGGCATCTGACTCTTGATTTTGGCTCACCTCATGATCTCAAGGTTTGTGATCGAGCCTCGCATGGGACTCTGCACTGGCAGTGCTGAGCCTGCTTGGGATTCTCTCTCTCCATCTCTCTCTGCCCCTCCCCACCCCGTGCACTCTCTTTCTCTCTCTTTTGAACATAAATAAACGTTAAAAAAAGTGAGCAACTGTATAACATTTGTAATTTACCAAGGGCTTTCCTGTAAAGGCTTTCTTTTGCCCCATGAGACTGCTCTGTGGGTAGGTAGCATGCCCCCCTGCCAGGAGCACTCCACAACCCCTCCCCTCCGTCCTTGCTTCAGTCCTCCCCGCCCTCCACAGCACTCAGGTCTCCATACACACATCACCTTCTAAGAGAGGCTATCCTGACAAACTCCTGGAAGTGGTCGCCCCTCTACAGACACTCACAATCCCCTTCATTTTCCTCCTGGCTCTTATAACGGCCAGAAATTATATTCCCGTGGCTTCTTGTGCATTATGTCCCCCCATTAGAATGCAAATCCCCGCGACTATCTTGTTCACCTCAGTATTTTCAGCACATTATAACTGTTTCTGACACAGAGCAGACACTTACTAACATTTGTTTAATATATAAATAAAAGAACACATTTTTATTATTTTATGCTTCCTCTCCCTTTATAGTTCTGGGACTGCTGGCTATGTAGTGGTGATTCAGTTACTTCACCTTAGTGAGCTTCTGGTTTTCATCTGTTAAATGGGGACAATAAGAATACCTCCTGCTGGGGCTGTTGTTTGACTTCTACACGAAGTGATACATAGAAAGCCTGTGACGTTGTGTCTCGTTGCAGTAAGAGTTCAGTGGGAAGGGGATGGGGGCAGATACTACTCTTTACCATCCCCTGTTGAACATGCTACATTTGGCTCCTAAGTATAAAATGCAAAACTGTATTATCATGGGTAGAAAAGATTTTTTTAATATTAGAAATTTAAAGCAGATTCAGAAACTAGGAAGTGAAATATATAAAATCTGATTTTTAATATCTTGTACTGATGTGAATTTGCTGTGTTGGGACTCCTTGGTCCCAAGTTTGGTTTCACATCAGATGAACTGAAACACAAGAGTCTATGTTTATTACTAAGATCTCCAGGGCTAATCTGCCAGGGCTTGGTCCAATGGCTCAAGGATATTGGCAGGATGTGTGTCTCTCCATCTCTCAGATTTGCTTCTCTCTGGGTTGGTTTCACACTCAAGGAGACCATTCCCTGACATGGCTGTCCCCTATGACATCAGACCTCTAGCCTATCAGCTGAAAGCCCTGATGAAGCAAGAACACATCTCCCTCTGAATTTCTAGCAAAGCTCTGAGAATTGTCTCCTTGACCTAACTTGGGTCACATGATCATCTACAAACTAATTAATCGTGGCAGCCAAGGGGATAGATGGCTCCAATTGGCCATTGGGTTATGTGTCCAAGCTTAGAGTCAAGGGTGGAGGCAACCATTCAGACTAAGCTTGGAGAAGGAATGGCCCCCTAAAGGAGATCTGGGTGCTGTTACCAGAAGGGAAAAATGGAAGACTGGACAGACACAGTCAATAGACGGCTACTCCATTTGTTTGGGCGGCACTAAATGATAGCTCTGAAGATGATGGTTCTGATGATAAAAGTGAAGAAAGTGTTATTTGGAGTGATCTGACAGCTTATGCAAGATTCCTCATCGAGAAGTAGAGTGACTAATAATCCCAGTTTGCCTAGGATTCTCACTGCTAAAACAGGAATTCCCTGGCAAACTGAGATGAGTTAGTCACCCTATCCAGAAAATACTAGTAGGAATCATGCCTCAAACTCTGCTTGACATTCTCTTTCCTTCTTCCTCTGATGCTCATTCCACAGTCACCCACCAAGCTTTTCCTGAGCACTGGCTGGGCAGTGGGGATTCACAGAGTCTCTTCTGCCAAAGACAATAGCAAAACAGTAAAAGCTTGAATGCAATAGGTCCATCACAACATGCAATTGAATTGTAAAGTGACCTAACCCTGATGAAGGTTATATGTGAGATTGGGCGTGAGAACATTTCCAGGGAAAGTCACCTCTGATGTCAGTCTTGAAGGAGAAATAGGATCGAGTTCATGGTTCATGATTTCAAATAAATGGTCTTTCCATTAACCTGGACTATGAAGTGTGGGTTCCATCAACAGAAGTAAAGAAAGATACTTGGTTCTCCCCAGGATTGACCTTATACTGACGGACAGCTTAACATATGGAATAGGAATGGGCTTGCACACAGATGTGAACATAACCTCATAAGGATGTTGTGTGTTCAGCTGAATTTTAGAATACTGGTGTCTGGTTATGTCTGATTTTCCACAAGAAAGATAACAAATGTCTGAAAATTTGAGTCTTATTTGCCTCTTGTTCCACCTTCCATATAGCTCTGTAGCACCCACACCATAAGGGCTCAGAAGCTCTCCTGCTGCCAAGAACCCCCCCCCCCCCACCACCACCATGGTCTTGGCTTCTATCCTAGAACAGATAAAAAATGGCACTCAAGACAAGCCCCAAATATCAACTTAGCCCTGAAACAAACACATAAACACACACACACACACACACACACACACACACACACAAACACACGTCCGCACACACACACACATTGTGTGTGTGAAGATTATTCTAAACACCTTGCTGTTTCAAAGAGACTGTATGATTTGAGTAGAAAAAAAAACAAAGCATTTCGTTTCATAAATAGAATTGGTGTGGGAGTTGATTGTTTTCTCTCCGGAGGGATAAACATTTTAATTTAATAACAGTCAGAAAGTACCTAAATGTTCTTGAAGAAAAAATATGGTGTTCCTAAGAGGGCAGAATCTATTCACTTGCCGAATACTCAGAATGAGACATTTCATTGCAGTGTTACTCAAAAGCACCAACCACAATTTTTCAAAGTATTGCATTTTACTAAACAAAACACGGCGAAACAGAACTGGAGTTCTCACCTATTGAGAACTGTTTACATGTGGACAAGTGTAGCGCATACGTTATCTGACTGACTTCCCGTGTTGTGCTATGAAGCAGGGATCATTCTACTCCCCATTTTGCAGGTGGTTAAACAGGGGCTGAGAAAAGTTAGCCTGCAGGTAAGGGGCAGAACAGGAATTCAAACTCAGGTCTTTCTGTCTGACTTCAGCACTGTGCTTGTGTTCATCTCTTACACAGCAGATCTGTTTACGCCACCTTCCAAAAGAGCCACGTTAAGGTAGGACACAGATTTGTAAGATGCGAGAGGACTGAAAACAGGAATCAAGAGAAGAAAAATGAGTGTGCACAGGATTTATTAAGAGAATGCCACCACAGCTGAGGCAACAGACAGGGAGGTAGCCAGGCCAACGAAATAAAATTCTATGTGTGAAAAAAAAAATAAATAAAAGGGTATCTTCACATACATGGAATCAGATCATGTTTGGGGTAGACTGCTTATCTGTTGCCAGACCTTTGTGAAGGGTCTAGTTGACTTTCCATGCATATATATATATATATATATATATATATATATATATATATATATATATGAAATAATACTCAGAAGGGCACAATCAGAGCTGTTTAGGTTACTAAGTCCTTCACTTTGTCTATTAGTCAGTCTGTCCTACCTTCATCTTCTTGGCTCAGAATATCTAGAGATACCCTATTCTAGCCAGTTTTAAGTCAGTCAATAAAGACCTATTCTTTACTACTAATAATACTGTCTAATATTTATAGAGTGCTTATTTTATGCCAGGCTCTCATCTAAGGACTTTGGCTGTGTTAACTAATTAGAAACCTCACAACACCACCACAAGGAAGGTATCTTTATTATTCCTAGTTTTTAGAAAAAGAAATTGTGACACAAAGAGGTTAAGTCACTTACCCAGGGTCCCACAGTTAGTAAGTGTCAAAGCTGGGATTCAAACTCAAGAAGTCTAGCTCCAGAGCCCATGCCCGTAAGCATCATGTCATACTGCCTCTAGAGCAGGCTTCAACATATTTTTTTCTATAAAGGACCAGATAGTAAATATTTCAGGCTTTGCAAGCCATATGGTCTCTGTCACAACTTCTCATCTCTGTTGTACGACAACTGCCATTGTCGTGCCAAAGCCGTTATAGGCAATACATAAATGAATGGGCAAGGCTGTGTGCCAATAAAACTTTATTTACAAAAAGAGGCAGTGGTTCAGATTTCGGCCATTGGCTTAGACTACATCACACTGTATATAATGGCTGGGATTCTTGGTCTCTCATGTAGGTCATTACAGCCATAGTTACAGTAAATTTTATCACATGCCTTTGGCTTTTCTACATTTTGTTTCTTCTGCTTGTAACATTCCCCTTTTCTTTGTTAGGTTAATGATAACGTTGATGATGGTGATACTTGCTAATGTTGGCTGAGTGTTTCTATATAGGTCAGGGAGCTGAGGTAAAAGAGGGAATGAAATTTTACCATACATCCATAGTATGCAAGCAGAGATGAGACTCAAAACCAAAAGTGTTTAATGTCAAAGAACTTCATCCTACTCATTAAGAATAGATCCTTAAAGTGTGATGTATAGACCACTTGCATTAAGATCTTGGGGAGGGGTTACAAATCTGCATCTTAATAAGCTGACTAGGTGATTCTTCAGTGCATTAATGTGGTGAGCACAGCACTAACACTATGGGGTGAACCACTTCTTCTGGGGTGCTCTCTTAGACCCTCAAGTCTGGATGAGGCCTTCTGGGGCTCTCCAATCCCTGTGATTACCCATGCTACTACTGTTCATCCCAGATCATAATTACCTGAACACTTGTCTGTCCCCTTCATTAGTCAGTCATCCTCCAAGGTCATACATAGCATCAATAGGTCACTATCCTCCAGATAAAGCCCATCATGTAGTTTGACATCTCTGTATATTTTCCGAATGAGTAAATAAAGTAATTAACAATCCTGACTTCATGGGTTGGTTTACAATGGTCTTCAGAATTGCATTTTCTACGTTTGGTGGATGATTTGTTTGGTTTCCCCCGGATTCCTTTGTTTTCTTCTCTTTTGCTACAAATCCCCCTGTTAAATTTTCAATGTATTTGAATATATATCAGCTCTCCCATAAACACAGTTTTATTTTTATTTTCAGTGTGCCTCTTGTTGAGTATAACTGAAGAGAGCTAGGAAATATAACTGTCTTTTGGGAAGAATATCTTAAAAGGTGGTATTATTTCTATCTCATTTTATTAATGAGGATTTATTAGTACTTAAATGATCCTAATGAGGAATTATCTGAGTCCTTACCTTCAAAGAGCTTTTAATTTGGTTGAGGAAGACCCGACACTCTTTTAACTGGCAAAGAATATATGTAATTCTGTAGTAAATTGCACATGTACACCCATTTGTTTAGCAAATAAGTATTTGTTAAGCACTTAAGCCTTCTAGTTGCCGGTTCACATGTCAGAGATACAGAAGTGAGCAAGACAGTGTCCGTGGAACTTCCATTTTAGCTCCAAGAGACAAGACTGTAAACCAGAAAGACAATACATGAACAGGACAATTGCAGATAGTGGTAAGTGATGGAAGAAATCAAAACAGGGTAACATGATAGTGACTAGGGATGGGGTACTCTGGATAGGGTAGTCAGGAATCTCTGAGGTAAAGCTTGAGGTACAAGGAGGAGCAGGATATATAAAGACTGCTTACAGAACATTCCAGGCTAAGAAAAAAAAAAAAGGAAACAAATTCAGGAGCCCTTACGAGCAACAATCTGGGCAGGCTCTAGAACATCTCTAGGACATCTCTAGAACCTTGTGGGGGAAGGGAAATAATAGGAAGTGGAAATGGAGGGGTAAGCATGGCCCAGTCCTGCAAGGTGACATGGTAAGGAATTGAGGTTTTGTCCTATGTGTGTTGTGAAGCCATTGATAGGGCTTGATGGGAAATTAACATGGTCTGCTATTTTTTTTTTTCTGTCATTCCTCACTGTCCTCCCTGGAAGCAGTTACGTTGCCTTTTTCTAAGCATTCACCAGTCAGAATCTTCCTTTCTATTGTTTCTTTTTCTAAATTTGTATTTCAGTTCTAGTTAGTTAACATATAGTGTAATATTGGTTTCGGGAGTAGAAGCCAGTGATGCATCACTTACCCACAATACCCAGTGCTCATCACAAGCGCTCTCCTTACTATCCATCACTCACCTAGCCCCTCCCTCACCCACGTCCCTCCATCAACCGTCGGTTTGTTCTCTATTGTTGAGAGCCTCTAATGGTTTGCTTCCCTCTTTTTTTCCCTTCCCCTATGTTCATCTGGTTTATTTCTTAAGTTCCACATATAAGTGAAATCATATGGTATTTGTCTTTCTTTGGCTGACTTGTTTTGCTTAGCATAATACACTCTAGTTCCATCTACTTTGTTGCAAATGTCAAAATTTAATTCTTCATGACGGCTACTATTCCATTGTATACCTATGCACCACATCTTCTGTATCCATCTATCAGTCAACGGACCTTTGGGCTCTTTCCATAATTTGACTATTGTTGATAACACTGCTATAAACATCAGGGTGCATGTGCCCCTTCAAGCCAGCATTTTTGTATCCTTTGGGAAAATACCTGATAGTGCAGTTGCTGGGTCATATGGTAGTTCTATTGTTAACTTTTTGAGGAACTTCTATATTGTTTTCCAGAGTGGCTGCACCATTTTGCATTCCCACCAACAGTGTAAGAGGGTTCCCCTTTCTCCACATCCTTACCACTACCTATTGTTTCCTGAGTTAATTTTAGTTATTCTGACAGGTGTGAGGTGGTATCTCATGGTGGTTTTGATTTGTATTTCCCTGATGATGAGTGATATTGAGCATCTTTCCATGTGTCTGTGGGCCATCTGTGTGTCTTCTTCGGACAAGTGTCTATTCACGTCTTCTGCCCATTTCTTCACTGGATTTTTTTGTTTTTTCTGGGTGTTGAGTTTGGTAAGTTCTTTATAGATTTTGGATACTAACCCTTTATCAGAGATGTCATTTACAAATATCTTCTCCCATTCCATAGGCTGCCTTTTAGTTTTGTTGATTGTTTCCTTCACTGTGCAGAAGCTTTTTGTCTTGATAAAGTCCCAACAGTTCATTTTTGCTTTTGTTTCCCTTGCCTCTGAAGATGTGTCTACTAAGAAGTTGCTCTGGCCGAGGACAAAGAGCTTGCTGTCTGCGTTCTCCTTTAGGGTTTTGATGGCTTCCTTTCTCACATTTTGAATTTTTTTTTTGAACATAACTTTTGATGCTATGAAGAGTGAGTTGTGGAGGGACAAGAGTAAAAGGACAGAAATAAGTTAGGAAGCCAGTGGCAAAAGTCCACGGTGAAATTTTGGCTGGTGGTAGCAGACATGGAGAGGAGTAAACAGATGAGGGATATTTTGTCGGCAGAAGATTTGCAGATGGGTGGCTTGTGGGGAACGAGGCCAAGAGACGATTCAGGGATGGCCCACAGTCCTTCAGCTTGAGAAACTGGTTAGATGATGCTGCCATTTACCAAGACATGGGAGCCTGTAGGAGAAACATTTTTGCTGAACACTTAGAAAGTCTTTATGAAGACATGTTAAGATTGAGATGCATATCATCCAGATAGAAAAATCAAATATGTAGCTGGACATATGAATGGAACTCAGTGAAAAAAAAAAATGAAAACCTGGGATACAATTTGGAAGTCATAGACCACAGATGATATTTAAAACCATAACACAAGATGAAGCTGCCTAAGGAAACAGTACAGCTAAGGAAGAGTAGACAAGTTGAGAACCACACCATGGAACAAGTCAGCATAGTAAAGTCAGTAGATAATAGAACACTGGCAAAAAAAAAAAAAAAAAAAAAAAAAAAAAAAAAAAAAAGACTGAAAAAGTAAGACAGGAGACAATGGAGATGCCCAGAGGCTGCCACACGGACCATAGGAAGAGAGATTTAGGAGGGTGGATGGGATGAGCATCAACATATGCAATGCTACTGATGTGTTAAGTAACATGAGATTTGAGTAATAGATCTGAAACATGGTGGGAATTAGCAAAGAAAACCAGCTTTAATCGGGTGATAGGAATGGGAGCCTCTGTGGAAAGTTGAGTTGAGAACACAGAAGGGTAGGTGGGGAGAGGGCTTACAAGAGCCTAACAGCCTGCACAGGAGGTAAGGAAGGAGGGAGCCCTCATAGAACGCTACTGAGAAGTTTTGCTGTGAAGGAGAGCAGAGGAGGGAGGGGCCCATTTTGGAGGGTCCCATGGGGAAAAAGCATTTTTGGTTGCCTCTCATCCACAGGAAGTGGTTAAATCTTTGCAAAATATCTTTCGTTTGAGTGCCAAATGTCACACTCTAAAGAGAAATGTTACAGCCCTCAGAAGCCATGATGCTGAAAAGTACTTGATGCAGTATTTCTAAGGAGTTTGAACTTTCAATTGCCATCAGCTACATAATGTCCTAACTACTGTTAAACTTTCCTGAATTTATATTTTTATGAGAAATGATGCAGCACAGTTTCTACTCTCAGCTAAGTAGACGAGAAGATATTGCCAATGCCCACCATGTATACTTATTCATACACATTCCTGATAGCCATGGACAGATAGCCCTTAAAACACCCGTGAATTAATTCAGATCTTTTAAAAGAAAATAGAAACAAAGGGCCACCCAATTTTGTACATAAATCAGCCCAAAGAATACTCACTTGATGTGCTAAGAGACCCTAATGAGGACAGCAGCCATCTGGCAAACAACCCATTACGTTGAAACAAAAATGTCAACACAAGCAAAATATGTGAAGTTGTTGACCATTGACAGCCTGTTGATGGGCATCTATTTAGCTTTCAAAGCAGTCTGGCAGATAGATTAAAAAAATCCATCAGACCTGAAAAGCCTTAACAGGCCAAATTTCCCCGGGGGGCCTTTCTATATGGTACTTATCATTTTCAGAGCAGTGATAGCTCTGATTATCTCAGGCGTCATTAGCCTAAATAGAGTAATGATGCCAATGTGGGGAGTCTTCTTAAACACATAATCTGGGGCAGACGTGTGTGTGCGCGGCTGCGTGGGCATATCACATGGCTTGGGCCCTGCAACTTGTAAGGTTGTGCTAATTTCCTTGGCTTCATTAGAGCCTTGCACTTGATAATTACCTTTCTGCCATCACCGAGCCCCTTCGTGTGATCACGCAGAGGGAATGAGGGACCTCGGTGTCCATTTGCAAGGCATGCGCTCATCCTCCAGAATCTTACCCCAGCCTCCATCAGTGGCCACCCTCTGCTAAGAAAGTGATCTTTGTGCACTCTTTGCCTGATGAAACAGTTTCCATATTCACTTGGCTTCCTAATTGGGCCTCGTACCTCTCGGAGGAAAAAAAAATCTGAGTTGCCTCCAGCTTGGCAGAAGCTCAAGTGAGTAAGCCATACAGATGTGGTTTCTGAAGGAGCAATTGATTTGTTTCACACACCACCTACCTTCCTTGAAAATTAAAAAAGCTCACCGACAAAGTGGCAATTGGTCAGGACCTCAGGAGGGCGAAAATACAGAAAAAAAATTAATTTCAAACTGTGAAACTCAGCCAGCGAGAGCTAATAGCCCCATTTCCGACACACAGCATTCACCTTCTGGTAAATGCAACAGAGTCTGGGTGTGTGTCTGTGTACGTTTGCTGATTTTTTTTTTTAATGGGGGAAATCTGTGAAGGCATATGTCTCTTACCCTGATTTCAGCACTCTTGCTGCATGTACTGAATGTCACCGCCATCTTCCTAAAGGAAGGTTTGCAAAGCCCATGCCTCATTATTCCTGTAGGTCTACCATGGGGCAAGCAATGGTCGCTCCCACAGTTTTCTCTAATGGCGGAAACATAGCAATTAACCACATCCCCCTAAATGCTGGCTGAATGGCTGGCCCCTAATTTGTATACTTTCGGCAGAGGGTTCCGTGTCTCGTGAAATTTATTGCCGTACTAAAGTCACCTTTTAAATTATGGATCATGATATTGGTATGCTGCTAAAAATGTTCACAGCATTGTAATTTTATGCACTGGCAATAAACATGAAAAATGCATTTTGGGGTTGTTTAACATTAAAAATAATGTTTTGGAAAATAAATTTTAGGAGAAATTTAGTGCTGGGGAAAAGGACCATATTCACAGTCCTGGAGACACAGATCCATAATCCGAGGAGTGCATTGGACAGGGACCAAATTTGCAGCCCAGATGGGTCAACATCCAGGCACCACAAGGACGATTAACTTCACATAGGTTGGATTTAGACGGTGGTGGATCCACGTTTTCCTGTCAACTCTCAGCCATCAAGGGCTCCCCTTTTACTGCTCTCCAAACAACAGCAGGGTTTATTTCCAGAGCTGGCGGTTGATTGCTAGGCAATTGGCAGCATTACAACAAATCACCTTGTTCAGGAACAAAAATGATACAGCACAAGCCGCCTTTCTGAAGAGCGCTTCAGCCTGGTCAACGAGGGGCAGCTGTTCATGGAATTAACTTCACCCGAAGAGTTCGTTCAGGGACTGGTGTCACAACCGTGGCCCTGCCAATAGATGTGTGTCTCGTTAATGGGGCCAGTGATTCAGGAAGAACAAGTCATTTTGAGAGACATCATGAGTCCACATATATATAGGTCTGAATCCCATCATATGTCTTATGGGCTGTGTGACCTTGGGCAAGTTACCTACCCTTCTGTTCCACTCTTTCCCCATCTGTAAAATAGGGGTGATGATAGAACATAATCCAAGGGTGGTTTTGGGGATCAAACTAGAAAATACATATAGGAGGATGTGTGCAAGGTACATAGTAAGAAACTAACAATATTGTTGAGGGAGATGTTAATGATGACGGCAATAGAATGAGCCCACCCATACTGCGTGATACGAAAACTATGTAAAACAGATATGAGAAGCGGCAGGAGTCGAGGCTAGAAATAATGAATTTCCTTTCTGTTTCATCCCTCCTTTCTTTACCAGTGAAATTCCATTCATCCTTCAAGCTTAGCCTAGCAAGTGCCAGGTGGCCTTCCTTCCCCCACCCCAACCTTGCCGAGGAAGAAGGAGTTCGTCTCTCATTGACTATTCCCATAGGTTTTTGCCTTAAATTCATTTTATTTTCATTTTACACATTGTAATATATTTAAGTGGTTATGTGACTTTCATACCGCACTTCAACGCACCTTACTTATCTGTGTGCGTCCAGTGCATAGTGGGAGCACATGAAGAGTTGGCTTACGGTATGCATGCTCGTTAAATTTGGTGGGAAATAGGTACACCTGGGTGGCTCAGTGGGTAAGCGTCCAACTTCAGCTCGGGGCATGATCTCATGGTCCGTGAGTGCGAGCCTCGTGTCGGGCTGTATGCCGACAGCTTGGAGTCTGGATCCTGCTTCAGATTCTGTGTCTCCCTCTCTCTGCCCCTACCCCCCCCCCCCCCCCCCCGCCTCAAAATGAATAAAGATTTCAAAAAATTTAAATTTTGTGGGAAACAAATGAGAAAATCAGGAGTGTGTCGAGGGGTATGTGACTTTGGCTAAAATTATTTCTTGGGCCTCCCTGCAAATAAGGGATGGGGTTAGAGTTAACTTCAAATTTAAGGCACCTGTAGAATCCACACGTGGTCCCTCACTACAGTGGAGAAGAATGTTAAGAAATGATACCTGTGTGGAAAAACCTCCTGACCACTGTTGGTTTCTGAGTTCCTATCGGTCTTGGCTATCATCTCTGTCAGTCTTGGAGGATGGAAGGAAAGTTCACAAGCGCTGATATCAACTAATTCTAGAGAAAGAAGGTATGTAGAGATATTCTTGTGGGTTTTTGTTGTTGTTGTTGTTGATGACATATATCTAAAGAGCCTAAAACATATTCTGAGATCATAGCAGCAGTATTTTTTATTAAATGGCTTAATGACACAATATAAAGATATACAAATGATATAAGTGTCATAAAAAGATAATTAAAATCTTGGTGGTGGGGTGTCAGGTGAAGTAAAAAACAATGGATGGGGTAATTAAGTTTGGGGAGCAAATAAACATCATCTAACATCACACTCCAACGGAGGTCTAACGTGATGGTTCTCAAATTTTAGTACAAAGTAGAATTGTCAGTGAAAATTGCTTGGAATGCGATTTTGTTTCAAACTTTATTTTTTGTTTTTGTTTTTAAAGTGTTTTTTTTTTTAATTTGAGAGTGAGCACGAGTGGGGGAGGGGCAGAGAGTAAGAGGCAGAGAGAACCCCAAGAAGCCTCTTCACTCCCCAATGTGGGGCTCAAACTGAACTCACGAACCATGAGATCACGACCTGAGCCGAAGTCGGATGCTTAACCAACTGAACCCCCAGGGGCCCCTGGAATGTGATTTTTGATGCCCACCCCACAGAGATAGTTTCAGTGAGTCCAGCTGGAGCCCAGGGATCTAAATGGTTGATTTGCACCCTTCAGACGATCCTCATGAAGGAAGGTAGTCTGCAGACCACGCTCCAGGGAAGACTAGTACAAGGTAAGCATTTTGATTATAATAGCAAATTTTGAGCATGTGGAGCCAATATGTGTTATTTATGAGGCTAATTCATGTTCTACTCTACAATATTACACACATTACTAAAATTCACAAAATAGAGGTTATACTAGTTTACAAAGATAAATACATTCTTACATTGTTTATATTCCCCAGTGAATCTTCTTGGACATCTCTTGGGGTAAATGCTCCAAACTAGTGCTTTTCAAGTTGTGACGTGCTTATGGTAACATGGAGATCTTGTTCAAACGTAGATTCTGATTCCGTATGTCTGGGATGAGGTTTGAGACTGTGTTGTTCTAACAAGCTTTCAGGTGATTCCAATGCTGCTGGTCTGGGTACCCCCCATTAAGTATTGAGCGTCCATACAGCAGCAGCTGCTCTATGGCTGGCCTTCAGGCTGAAGTTTGAACTGGTCAGGGCTACGTGTAGATGCTGTGGAGAGGTTGAAGATGATCAGCCAGCTCCCCCTGAAACTTCAGTCTAGAACAGTTTCTATAATTCTGCCTTGAAGTTTCACTGATGTGGAACTAGTGAAAAGCAGCCTAAAGAAGCAGTCCCCAGCCCTTCGAGTACTTTTCTAGAAGGGTTCTCTTTCAGCTTATCTCTTGAATTAACCACAGAGTAGTCCCTGAAGTCACATGGAATGACTTTCCCGGATGCAACAGGGAGCAAGATTATTCTCCCTGATTAAGCCCTTGACAGGAAGCATCTTTGCAGCAAGCATCATGCCAAGTTTTATTAGTAAATTGGCCCTACGAAGTTTTTTCTTACCTACAGAGGCCCTAGCCCAGCAATCCTTCCCACAGATTGGAATGAACACATTGAAGAATGTGATGCTTGGTGTTACCAAGAACGATAATTAGACACATTTGCAAATCTGCACTAATGCACTAATCTGTAGAGATTATGAAGTAGAAACAAAACCTAAATGATTAATTCTTAAAATCATCCTGAGAAAGCTCGGTTCTTCCTGATGCACAGACACTGAAATTAGTTTACCGTGACAAGCCCCGTTCAGACAAAACGGGAGTTCATCAATATGCTTATTTAATACACCTGAAACATCTTAGCAGCAATGATTGCAGGAGAGCCTGGCTGGCTCAGTCGGCAGAGCGTGCGACTCTTGAGCTCGGGGTCGTGAGTTCCAGCCCCATGATGGGCATAGAAGAGACTAAAAAAGAAAATAGAAAAAGAAAAGATTTCATTACCACATCCTTCCGATTGGAGTGAAACCAGAACTCCAGAATGTGCTGTCTTTTGAGCCCTTCCGCAGCAGGCCACGAACCAAAGTCTCAGAGGATGGTAGTCCAGAAGATCTGATGGGCATAGAAAATCGACACCAGAAATCCTCTTAATGTGCTTTAGTAAATCAGGGAAGTGCTGTAATTTTGCATTGGTCACCGGCATGTCACTTAGAAATCAGTCCCAAGAAGCAGCAACATACTTTGAGAACACTGGAAATCAGAGAGTAATAAAGTGATCGTGTTGTCAGTGTTTAGATATTTATGTATTCCCTCATTTATGTTTCTCATTTAAAGCTGAATGCATTTTCTTATTTATTTATTTTATATACAATTGATCATCAAGTTAGCTAACATACAGTGTCTATAAACGTGTGCTCTTGGTTTTGGGGGTAGGTTCCCATGATTCATCACTTACATACCACACCCAGTGCTCACCCCAACAGGTGCCCTCCTCAATGCCCATGGGGGAGGGGAAGGGGAAAAAATAGTATGTATTCCTTTAAAAAAGAACCACAAAATATGTATTAATTGTCCCCACCCAGTTTGAAAGGGGCCGTTCTATGAAGCATGCTGTTTGCCAGAACCCCCAGAGAGGCATACAAAAGCACCTATAGGGAGGCAGCTATTTAAAAAAAAATGTTCTTTAATTTTAAAGTTTAGGTATAATGAACATATACTGGTATGTTAGTTTCAGGTGTGCAATATAGTGATTCAACAGTTCTAAACGTGACTCACTGCTCATCAAAAGTGCACTGTTAATACATGAGTATTAAATGAGTGACATCAAATAATAATTTGTCTTTCTCTGATGGACTGATTTCACTTAGCACCAAAGCCTCTAGAGCCATCCATGTTGTTGCAAATGGCAAGATTTCATTCTCTTTCATGGCGGAGTAATATTTCATTGTGTGTGTGCGCGCGTGTTAGTATACACACTCACACGCGCACACACACACACACACACTGTCTGCCTTATCCATTTGTCTATTGATGGACACTTGGGTTGCTTCCATATATTGGCTATTATAAATATGGCTGCAATAAAAATAGAATTGCATGTATTTTTTTGAATTAGTGTTTTTGTTTTATTTAGATAAATATCCAGTAGTGACATTACTGGATCGTATGGTTCTATTTTTAATTTTTTGAGGAACCTCCATAATGTTTTCCACAGTGGCTACACCAGCTTGCATTCCCACCAGTAGCACATGGGGTTCCTTTTTCCTTACCAACACTTGTCGTTTCTTGTCTTTTTGCTAATAGCCATTCTGACAGGTGTGAGGTGGTATCTCATTGTTGTTTTGATTTGCATTTCCCCATGATGAGTGATGTTGAGCATCCTTTCATGTGTCTGTTGGCCATCTGGATGTCTTCTTTGGAGAAGTGTCTATTCATGTCTTCTTCCCCCTTTTCAAATGGATTATTTGGTTTTTTGGTGTTGAGTTGTATAAGTTCTTTACAGATTTTGAATATTAACGCTTTATCAGATATGTGATTTGCAAGTATCTTCTCTCATTCAGAAGGTTGTCTTTTTTGTTTTGTTGATGGTTTCCTTCACAGGGCAATGATTTTTATTTTGTTGTAATCCCAATAGTTTAAATTTGCTTTTGTATCCCTTGCTAAAGAAGACACATCTAGAAAGATGTGTCTACAGCTGATGTCCAAGATATTACTATCTATGTTTTCTTCTAGAAATGTTATGATTCCAGGTCTCACATTTAGGTCTCTGATCCATTTTGAGTTTATTTTTGTGTATGGTGTGAGAAAGTGGTCTAGTTTCTTCTTCTTCCAATTTCATCTTCGTACAGGTAGCCATCCAGTTTTCCCAGCACAATTGTTGAAGTCACTGTTTTGGGGAGGCAGCCATGTTTGAGGTTCAATGACCGAAGTCTAAAACAGCTGGATCACACTGGCGAGTCTCATAGACTTTTTGTAGACTCCCTTCTTTCTGCACAATGGGGGAAAATAATCATTATTGTCCTAAAAGACGAGATTCCAATCCAATTTATTTTAAAGGGTTTAAAGGGCCTGCAGTAAAATAGTAATTTATTAGTTTACGTCTAGATTCTGCCTTAGATTTCCCTATATGATTAATATAGAGAAGTATTTCTATTCTCTCTTGTGCCTAGATAGTATTGAGAATGCATTGTCAGTCAAAAGGGAAATCGCTTTGTTAGACAAAGTTTCCAATGTCAGTTAGGAAGCACAAACTGAGTTAACTTAGTAAATGTAAGTAAAACGAAGCCCTTGGAAATGGTTGGGGGTGGTGCGAGGGGAGGAAGGCCAAGCAGAAAGATGGTGTATCACAGAACATTTGCCGTCTTACGTTCACAGCCCTTAAGGGCATCAGGAGTACAGTTGGTCCCTGACTAAGCCGAGAGAGCAAAGGTGTCAGTCGCGGTGAGGCTTCGCAGCAGTCTACTTAACCACGTCTGCTTTCACGGGCCGTGGGTCCCCTCTCTAAGCTTTGGACGTAAATATTGGAACATCCACCTGCAAATGAGGTACAGAACTGAATAGAGGAGCCAGGGCACATTGGAGGAGGCCAGATGCACGTTGGACAGGAAAGGGCCAAGAAGCATTAACAAAACTGCAACAATGGACAGGAAGGTGCTTTCGGGGATTTAACTGCACCTTTTCTATCTCCAGCTGACTTCCGTGATGAAGTGAAGACAACTAAGTAATTTGTGCACCGGCTTTGCCTGACCTGACCCTTAGAATATCTACCCTTCATGGGAGGAATTGGAGCAAGGCTGGAGAATCCACTTCTGTAGCTCCTGAGAAGCAGGCTTACGCCTCTGCCATGGTCTTACACGTGACTTACATTCAAATATTTGGTGATCATATTGTAACTGGGACACAGGGTCATTTATGCCTCTAAGACAGTGCTTTTGAAACTCTCTTTTGTTAAACCTCATGATGCTAATAGGTATGTCGCCCCACCTCCACCAACAAAAAAATCCATAATTAAATAAGTTTAGGAACTGTTGCCTTCTATATCTCCATATTAGATATTCCTTGTATCAGCATATCAAAAGATCTGAGAAGTTCTGCCCTAAAGAAACATGTTTAGGCTTTTATTTTTTGTTGAGAATGTCCAAAGTATAAATGGGCACAGAACACCATCATGGAAACTACCAGCCTTGCCTTACGGGAAACTGGTTTCCCCACTGCCACCCCCCTCCCCTCCACCCCCACCCTCCTTTCTTCCTTTCCCTCAGCAATTTTTTTTGAGGGTTGGGAGAGTCGGCCCTCTAATGTCCATGCTCCCCAACACAGCTTCGACTGGAAAACTGCATTTCGGAAGGATTACTGGACTTGGAGCCTTAATAAATCAGATACGCTGCACCTCACTGTGCTAATAATCATTTTAAGTGTCTTCTTCCGCACAGAATTCTGATGGAGAGCTGGGGGGAGACATCAGACCAGACATCCCCAAATACAGAGGAAGTAGAATCTTCTATCTGTCCTAGGTGCCTCCTTCCTTGAACCATAAACAAAAGACAGAACTAGGGTCAGGAGCTGGAGTCTGCAGAAAGAACCAGAAAATGGGCAATGAGGTAGGATATGATGAGAAGTCCAGTTGTGCCTGGTACTGTAAGACACTTGCTTTTAGCAGATATTGGCTGCTGATTCTAGGGTAAAGGGAGTGTTGTGTTTTGTTTTTTTTTTTTAAATAAGCTTTTTTATTTTAGAATAAAATTAACTTTTCTGGAAAAGTTGTAAAGATAGTACAGAGTGTTCCCATATAGACCCCACACCAGTTTCTCTTCTTATCATCTTACATTAGTGTATTTGTCACAATTAATGAACCGTTATTGATACAGTATTGTTAACTACAGTACTGTAGTTTTGTTAGTTTATCCAGCTTATTCAGGTTCCCTTGTTTTGTTTTTTTGTTTGTTTTGTTTTGTTTTTTACCTAATGTCCTTCTCTACTCCAGAATCCTAGCTGGGATTCCATGTACACCTCGTTGCCGTGTCTCCTTCGGTTTCTCTTAGCTGTGACAGTTTCTCAGACTTGGCTGGCTGTCGATCACCCTGGCAGTTTCGAGAAAGACAGGTTGGGTAACTTTGCAGAATGTCCTCCCGTTGAGATTTGTTTAATGTTTTTCTCGGGATGAGACGTGTTTTGTGTGCGGGGGAGGAAGAGCCACGGAGGTGAAGTGCTACATTTGTCTCAAGTCAAGGGTACGCACCACCGGCCTGACTTAATGCCACTGATGTTAACCTTGCACCCTTGGCTGAGGTAGTGTTGGCCAGGTTTCTTGGGTCCAAGGTTATTCCCTCCCCGCTTTCCGTACTGTATTCTTCGGAGAGAAGTTGCTGTGCGTAGCCCATGCCCAAGGAGTGAGGAGCTTCGCTTTACCTCCTTGAGGGCAGAGTATCTATCTACTTAAGTGAGTTGGAGTTGTTCTGCACACGAGGCAGGTTAATTCTTCCCCATGAATGTGTGGATGTGGGTATGTATGTGTATACTAATCCACCCAATCATGTATTTATCGGAATGGATATTATTTTATCCTTGGGGTTATAATCCAATATTACTTGACTCATTTTGTCACTCAAATCATTCCAATTTTGTCAGCGGGCTGGAGCAGGCTCAAGCAGGAGGGATTCCCAGTCCCTTGCTGGGACAGGGTTCTGGCCAATCTTTTCTCCTGGAGAGAAAGCCATTGTTATGAAGGACTTCCTGGGCTTGTTTCACAGTGATTGTTGTTCTCCTCCCCCTGCCAGGGCCAGGAGACATCTTGATTTCGTGCTTAGAAGTAAAGCCCATGACAGTGTGGCCTTCCCGCTAGGGCTGGAACCCCAGGATGTCTCACCCTCTATACTCAGCCTCTGGCAAATCATCAAAAGTACCATTTAAGGTCTCCTACCAGTTTGGGGCTCCCACAGCTTTTGCTTGGGGGGTGAGCAGGTTTCATCTTTGACTCTGCATTTGTCTGTCTCTGCAGATTTTATGGTGGTAGGTTTGTCCTGTGAAGTCAGTTCTCTGATGGGTCCAAAACATTGGTTGGTTTTCAATTTGTCCATTTCTTTCTTGCCGTAAGGGTGGGGATGGTGATTTCCAAGCTCTTTACACATTAAAGCTGAAGCTGGAGTCAAGCTGAGTGCTTTTTTTTTTTCCCTTTTTTTTAAGTATTTGGCTTTGCTAAACATGAAAAAGATCATGTAAGAGGATATGGGTTTGTCAGAACAAACTTACACTCATTAGCACGGGATAAAGTGCCTTTCCCCGTGCCACCCAGAGATGTTGGATCAGTAGCATGTCCTGAAAAACCACAGAAATGACAAGGGAGAGGGCCTATCTCGATACCCATAGCTCTTTCAGAAGAAAATGGATAATCATGTGTCCTGGATGGGTTTTAAATATGCATGAAGGGAGGTGATACAACTTGATGACCTTTTATAGCCCCGCTGATTTATACCTGAGCCTGGCATTTTGGGAAAAGATACCAGCCTCGGGCCAGTCAAGAGGTTGCAGAGAAAAAAAAAAATACCATCTGGAGAGGGGCAAATGCTGCTCATCTGAATTTGCTCTCACTGTTGCATGGGACAGAGTCATATATTTTGGATAAAACAAGGACTCTAGAAACGTCCCAGAGAAAAAATATTACTTTGTAGTTGGGAAGTGTATGGCATTAAGTGGTGAGATCATTTTATTATGGCAACATGATTAGTGAGGTATTTCCAAGGCTCCAGTCCTTTGAAAACTACTTTCCAATTTTTTTCCCTGTATGCACATGCCTCTTATAGTAGCCATCCCTAAATATTTTTGTCTAAGTTTCTTCTACGGCTATTTAAAGTCAAATAAACTTACTTGAATTTGAAGCCATACCTTAAGGGGTTGATGCTCCAGTGATACGGCTGGTTATGCATTCTGTCATCATATAAATGTGTTCCTTTTAAGGTAAATTGCATCCACAAATTTACTGCCTAGATATCATCCAGTGTTGCAACACTGATTCACAATCTAGGAAAACATGAGATTAGTGTTAGAGGATTATTTAGCTGAGAACAGACGCTCAAGAGAATGGAATACAAGACAAGTTTTGAAGGGTGGAAGTGAAGATGGGGGGAAATAGTGTTGTCAATATTAACATGCTTCCTTGGGGCTTCAATGTGTATCTTGGGGAGACTTGAGTTGGTTTGTCACTGATTGAAACGGGATCAACATAAGGATATTCACACTACTACAAAGTCATGGGAAAGTCATGAAAGGGGGACATGACTAGACCTTTACTTCCCTCATGGTTTTACCTAAAGATTGTCATTCAATTGCTTACTGGTACTTGAACACCTGTTAAAAGCCAGAGACCCTCTTCCTGTTACAACAAAGATAGACATGGATGGGAATTGAAAGCATAAGGAGATTTTGGTTAAGAATCTTTGCTCCTTCCTGATCTTGTAAAACTGGGCTCTAGGCTCAGTCGTGTTGTGGGTGGCTGATTCTTCTGATAATGAGCACAAGGTACCAATAATCTGCTACTCTCCTTTTTTTTTCATTCAATAAATATTTATTGAGCACCTGCCATCTTTTAGATTTTGTAATAGCTGCCAATTCTACAATGGTATAAAGGACAGATGTGGTGGTTCACACCTTTATGGAGGTTATAGTCTAGCAGGAAAGACATGATAAACAATATCTTCTCTTTCAGGTTGACAGGCTGAGGAAATGCTACAGGCCCTATCCTTTTGCATTAAATTTCTAGAAATGGTAGAAAACTTTTTTTTTTTTTTTTTTTTTTTTTAAGAAAGGGACTATGTAATCTCACTTAAGGATAAGAAATAGTCTGTTCTTGGTACTGGATATCCATTGGAATGCTCCATGCCCCGAGATGGGAAAGGCAGAGGTGGGAGAGTGAAAGATAATTCACTGGCATGCCAGGCCAGAATGGTTGACTCGTACAGCCCGCCATTTTGAACCAGGCAGCAGCCAGGGAGGCATCTACATGCAGCCGAGAGCAGAAAATGGAGGCACTTGGTTCAGAGCAGCAGGGGAAAATATGGAGTGTCTGTGCTCACAAGAGCAGCTGCCCAAATGCTTCCGCTCCCAATTCTCACCAAAAATAAATCCACAGCTCCACAGTCACCACTCAAGGAATGTTCAATCCGCGACAGGGTCAAGCAGAACTCATACCTGAATAAATAGAGGGAATAGAGCAATTTAAGACCTTGCCAGCCCAGAAAACAAAAACAAAACAAAAAAACCATAACAACCTTGGTAAAGAAAGTGAGGGAAGGTGGGGAAGAATGTTCTAGGTAGAAGAAAGAGCATATACAAAGGGACGGGAGTGAAGTTTTCTCAGAGGAAGTGGAAGTCTCGTGTATCTGGAGTAGAAAGCATTAAGGGGTGGGAGAGGGATGATGAAGTGAACTTGGTAGAGAGACGGTAGTTTGTAGATCTTTCCGACCATGCTTACAATTTAGACTTATTCCAGAGGCACCATTATGTCAGGTAAGGACTTCATACAAAGAAAAGGGAATGACCTTGATCGTCCTATGACAACAGATCAGGGGCCAGTGAACATTTTCTGTGAAGGGCCAGACGGAAACACGTTAGGCTTTGTTAGTCTTAAGTTCTCGGCACGACCCGTTCAAGTCCGCCATGGCCGCACAAAAGCAGGTGTGGACAACACATAAAAGAATGAGCCCGGGCGTGTTCCCAAAACCTGATTTATAAAGAACAGGCTTGATTTGGCCCACAGGCCATAATGGGCTAACCCCCGATATAGACGTAATAAAACCAGAAGGAAAACAAACAAAAAACAAAAAAACAGAAAAACAAAACAGTGGAAACCTTCCTAACTCAGTTGCTTTACTTCAGTTAAACTGATGGGACAGAAGGCTTTTTTTTTTTTTTTTTTTTTTTTTTTTTTTTTTTTTTTTAACTGAATCTGAAGAGACGAGCATCAAAAAGGTTGGGATTGTGTTTGTAATTTTTCTTTATTTCCTATGCTGACAGGTTGACAACGGGGGAAATCTTACATTCACATTTTAGCCTCCTTGTCTCCTGTCACCTGAGTAACCCCTCTCTCTCGCTGTTGCCAAAATGGCTACTTTCACTACTGGGTCACACCAGTTATTTCCCAAATGGTCTGTGTTCACCTACACTTCGGATGCTCTGTTCTGAGGTGCGAGGGTGGGAGAAATAACAGTGCCTGGTGCTCATTGTATGCAGCACGTCCATTATGCGAGCAGCACGTCAGTCTGTTCAAGTAAAGAGTCCATGACTATGAAGCGACTGTATATCGTGCATATCACCGCTCGGCCACAGATACTACTCAAATATCTGGCGTTGAGAGTCATTTTCTGCTTAGCTAAGTACTTTATCCTAGTTTAAAAATAAATTACAAAAAGCGTCAACAATATCCTTCAAGTAAATCTTTCCTTACACACTCATATCACTACTTCATAGAAAATATTTTGAAATAACTTTTCTCTCTCCCTCTCAAGGTTCATTTTTAAATTACCATGGAGACCTTTGAGTGTTAGGATGATAGTCAGATCTGGGGAAAACTGGCACAGTTAGTTTTAGAGACTGCCTCTGGAAACTTCCCTCATGTCTCCCCATCCTTCTAGAAAGTATCAAAATGATTATAAAAATGCTAATAATAATGACAGTTAAGATTTACTGAATGTTTACTCAGAGCTTTTCTTGAAATATCTCACCTAATGCTCACTGCAAGGCCATCAGGGAGTTACTATTAAGATCCCTATTTGGGCACCGGGTGGCTCAGTTGGTTGAGCATCTGACTCTTGGTTTCAGCTCAGGTCATGATCTCACGGTTCATGAGTTCGAGCCCCACGTCAGGGCACTTTCCGTGCAGAGCCTCCTTGGGATTCTCTCTCCCTCTCTCTCAAAATAAATAAATAAACTTAAAAAACAATCCCTGTTTTATGCCCAAAGAAAAGGAGGCATTGGCAAAGCCAGGCATTGGCCCCTGGGTCTCTCAGTCCAAAATTCCTGCCCCATTGACAGCATGAGCCCTACGCCCCAACTGACACTCTCCTAACCTGTCTGCCTCACCCCTCAGGAAAACTTGGTTGTTGATGGGACATTAGATAATGATTACAAAAGAGATAGTTTGTTTCCCTATCGGATCTTTCAGGATCACACACATTTTGCATTCAATCAGATGAGGCAGGCTAAAACAGAAGTGAAAAGAAACTGAGAAGAAAATCACAATTTTTGAACATGAGAAACATAGCCTCACAGTGTTCATAGCCTCACAGGTTGAAGCCAGTAGAGCTTGGACCTCGGTCCAGGCTTTCTTTTTTCTTTCTTTCTTTCTTTCTTTCTTTCTTTCTTTCTTTAAAAAAAATTTAATGTTTATTTTTGAGAGAGAGAGAGAGAGACGCTGAGTGTGAGTGGGGGAAGGGCAGAGAGAGAGGGAGACACAGAATCCAAAGCAGGCTCCAGGCTCTGAGCTGTCAGCACAAAGCCCGATGACGGCTTCCAAATCATGAACCATGAGATCATGATCTGAGCCAAAGTTGGATGCTTAACTGACTGAGCCACTCAGGCGCCCTGGTCCAGGCTTTCTAACACCAGGTAGAATGTTCTTTCCAGATGTCACTGCTCCTAACATAGTTTTCCTCAGGATTGCCCTTTCTGCAGGACATTTGATGCCTTCCCATGATTAAAACACAAATGATTTCCAAATACATACATATATACATACAAACCACAAATGACTTCAGAAAGTCCTTGACAGTGAGTCTAATGGTGGGTATCCCTGGGGTAGGAGTTTGGGGCTGTGAGAACCTGCATGCCAGACCACACAGCCTATTTATCTGAAGAGCTGACCCTAGTTTGAACAAAATTGAATATACAGTCTGAATATTCAAAGGCAATATATGGAAGATTTTGGTATATATGGAATAATAATATATGATGGGATATATATTCCATATGGAATTTATTGCTTTTATATAATAAATATGAATCTATATATGTCAAGTCTACCTAAGATTTATTTTTGGAACTCTTTAAAAAGTTATTCCATCACAGTAAGAGGGATGGACAAATTAAAACCACTGATTTATAAATATAATATATTGTATGTATTGTATTACATTGTTATTATATCGTATTACAGTAGAGTATAGTATATTAGTTGGGACTATGTTATCCATGTAACAATCCCGTTGTGGTCATCTCACAGAATGGCTGAAACTGCCACCCATAATTTGATTCAGATAAAGAGACTGGTCATGGCACACAGGTGCACCTGTGACACATTATGGAAAGGGTTATTGATCACACAGTGAGGTTTTGGGGGAGAGCAGCAGAGCCTTGCAAGCAGATGGGGGGACCGGCATAGGATGTTATGGTGATTAGGGGCAGGATTGGGTTTACATGGTTTGGACTTCCTGCCTCTGCCCAGTGAGGGAGATCCCAAGCTTTTGTGGGGTAGGGAGAAATGGAGGAGGGCAGAATTGTGGAGCTTCAAAGCTGTCATGGCCTAACATCAAAAATAAAGTCAGACTTCTTATTATCAACCCCCTTCTGTGTCCTGTTTAGTTCCTTTATAGCACTAGTCCGAGTTTGTCATTATATGATGTTTCATTCATTGCTTGTTACTTCTCTCTCCACTCAACTCTGATTTCCATGGGACCGTTACTTTGTCAGTTTTATTCATTAGTAGATACCCAGACTGATCAAAATACCTGGCACGTAATAGACGATCAAAAAGAGTCATTGGAGGCCAACAGGAACATGAAAAGGTGCTCAACATTAGTAATCATTAGGGAAATGCAAATCAAAACCATAATGAGATATTGTCTCACACCCGTTGGAATGGCTATCATCAAAAAGACAAGAAATAACAAGTGTTGATGAGGAATGTGGAGAGAGGGGAACCCTCGGGCACTGTTGGTGGGGATGTAAATTGGTGCAGCCACTATGGAAAACAGTATGGGGGTTCCTCAAAAAATTGAAAATAGAACTACCCTATGGCCCAGCAATCCCCACTTCTGAGTATATAGCCAAAGGAAATGAAAACAGCATATTGAGGAGATATTTGCACTCCCGTGTTTATTGCAGCATTATTCACAAGAGTTGAGGTATGGAAACAACCTGTGTCTTCCACGGATGAGTGGATAAAGAAGCTATGGTGTATATATACCATGGAATGTTATTCAACCATGAGAAAGAAGGAAATCCTGTCATTAGTGACAACGTGGATGGACCTTGAGTGCATTATGCTAAGTGAAATAAGCCAGACAGAGGAAGACAAATACTGGGTGGTATCAGTTATATGTGGAATCTTTAAACAAACAAACAAACAAACACAAAGTCAAACTCCTAGAAATAGAAATAGAGTAGAAAAATGGTTGCCAAAGGCTAAGGGGTAGGGGAAATCAGGGGAGGTTGGTAAAAGGGCACCAACATTCAGCTCTAAGATGATGAAGGTCTGAGGATCTAATGTAAAGCATGGTCGCTATAGCTGATAACACTCTTGTTGTGTAATTAAACTTTGTTAAGAGAGTAGAATTTCAGCGTCCTCTCCCACACACCCAAAGATAAGGATGTGAGGTGACGGGTGTGTTAATTCACTAGATGTGGGGAATCCTTCTACAATGTACACATGTACCAAATCTCCGTAATGTACACTTTAAATATCTTACCATTTTTATAGGTCGATCATAGTTCATCAAAGCTAAAGTTAAAAACAAACAAAAAAACCACCACAAAAATAGACATTGGATAAATAAAGTTCAGGGCAGCTCTGTGCCAGATGCCAGATACATGGAGATGTCAAGTCGTGGTTCTTCATTGGCGTGCCCACATTTGTCAACCGTGAGGTTAAGTAGTTTAGCAACGTTACATTGCCAGGGGACAGAAGGAAGAGAGGCGGGAGTAAAAAGGGCGTGCCAAGTGCTATAAAAGTATAGACGTTCCCTTCCAGTGTGGGGCACAGGAGACCACTTCCGTGTCCCAGGCTCTGAGGTCCTGCAGAGGACGGGAAGCAGAGTGCGGTCCATGTGTGATGGAGCCCTCAGTGAGTGGATTCCAGAAGTGAGTGCGAGTCTACTTTGGCGTCTCTCTATTGGGAAAACAAACCAGCAGACCGATAGACTTCAACAGGAATGTCTGAAACTTTGCAAGAGGAGAAAAGGAGGAAAAGCTTCCCCCACCATTTCACACAACCTCTTATCAGACACCTTCCACAAATAGCAGGTGTGAAACAGTACAGCAACCCAGAAAAAAAAAAAAAGGAAACTGCTGACAAAAAATCAGATTTTTATGCCAAATTCTATTTTCTAAAAGTGACTGTCATCATTTCTCACTCCCCATTTCAAATCATTTAAAACTGCCCCCTACGGCAGCATTTCTGGAACTGGTGTTCTCTGGGCTATTGGTTCCGCCTACATTGTGGGAGGACACAGATTCGTTGGGCAGGTGTGTTTGGGGAACTGTTGTGTGTTCCACCAAATCCTTGAGAGTCCCGATGTGCGCAGCGGTCCAAGCTCTGGGGTTCCCGGCATTTCTGAATCTTCATAACCACTGTACACATTCAAGGAACACTTGGCAAATTCCCAAGGAACTAGTGTGGGCAGAACATGCTTTGAGATACTGGGGTGAAGGATGAAGTCTAGGCCATTGAAGGTAGGCCTTACATGGTTTACTTATCTGGGATCTTCCAGACCCTCCAGCCTCATTATTTGACTGACTTTCCCTTCCTTCCATGAATGTCCTTTGGTAGAAGGCTGCTTATGGATTCCAAGGACACCAGATTCTATCTTATGCCTCTGGCGCTGGAGGCCTCTTCTGCCTTGTGATGATAGAAGTCATGTATGGCTAGCCTTGTGGGCATCCTTTGGCTCATCTGTAAAGTGGAGGGTCAGGTGAACAAATGACCTCTAAAATCTCTTCATCGTCCATCTTTTACCTGTGTTGTGACTTTATTCTCCCCAGTGGTCCCCAAGTATGTTGATTCCTTTCTCTGGGCTTCATTTTTTTTTTTATCTGCAAAATGCAGGAAATAACAGAACATACCTTCTAGGATTCTGAAAGAATTAGAGGGAATGAGGAACATGAAGACTGACTAGTATGGTGTTATTAGTATGACTCAATGAAAATTAATAATAAGCTCTATCAACCACTTAGAAGAAAATTGTCTCCGCATTATACCTAGGGTTGGTCTTGCTTGAGAATGATACATTCTGTGTGCTCTCTGGCTCCAAAAGCCTTTTACTGATGTAAAAATAACCCTTAAAATGTTCTTAACATGTAGTTCAAAGAATGTTAATGTGCTCTGAAGCCAAATAAAGGGAAGTTCGATTGCTGTAAACTTAATTTTTAAACACCCTGAGTAAATATGCATTTTTACCTGATGGCAGAGAGTCAACTCTCATCAGAATCTTGAAGGGCAGAATGTGACAGGACATACATTATGGCTTCCCAGGAATTGGCTAGAGGAACTCAAAGCCGTATTAACTGATACAACTTTGAAGATAACTTTTGTATGTAAGAGACTTTAACTTTTCAATATGGTTTCCCTCCATGACTTTAGTTGATGTTCAAAGAGACAGGTGAGGGTTATGGAATAGATGTTGTCCTTCCTTTGGATGTGCCCTGACTAAGTATGACCAAAGCCAAAACCCACCATCTTCCAGGTACAGACAAAACCCTGTCCTTGTCTCCATTCATGACTCTACTATCTGCCCCATGGCACAGCCCATATACTTGAGGTCATTCTCCACTGATCTTTCTTCTCTTCGCACTTTCAAGCCCTCTTGAGTCTGTCTCTAAAATCTCTACCACCCAGGCTCCTAACCTTCTTCCGCAACCTCCTTTTGAGCTCTTCCCCAATCTTGCTTCATGGAAATTCCATCTTGCCAGCTGCTTAGACCCCGATCCCTGGCATCAGCCCTGGCCCTCCCCTCTTTCTCCATGCATGTCCATCACCAAACCATGGCAACTCCCCATCTTCAGAGTCTGGACAGAATCTGCCTACTGATCTGCACCTCTACCACTCCCATCTGGGTCCAAAACACCCCACTCCAAGCCTAGATTTTTCTTTTCAACAATTTCTTAGTCTGGTCTTCTGATTACTGTTCTTGTCTTCCTACAGAGCCAGATTTCTCGACCTCAACACTATTGTCACTTGGGCACAGATAGTCCTTTGTTGTTAGGGGCCGTTCGTGACATTGCAAAATATCTAGCAGCATCCCTGGTCTCTGTCTATGAGAGAACAGTACTGCCCTCCCACCCCACCACCACCACTTGGGACACTGAAAACCCTACAGTGGCTTCCCTCACCCCTCAGATCCCACAGTCACTGCATAATCGCCCCAACCTCATTTTCTGCCTTTTTCTGCCTTGCGCATTCATCTTCAGTCATGCTGGCGTGTGGGACTTGTTCCTACCTCTGAGATTTTGCGCTTACTGTCTCCTCCACTGGGAGCAATCTTCTCCCAGATATCCACTTGGCTGGCTCCTTCATGTCCTCAAGGTGGTGCTTCGTGTGGTCTTATGATGCCATATGTTGTATCCAGCAAGATAACCTTTGATAACTTGAGGGTGTGTTCCTCAAATATTGTTAAATAACAAAGGGTAACTTGAAAAAAGAGGACACATCATGACCCCCATTTTGCTAAAGGGAGAGCCAAATGTGTATTTATACACATACTGTTACTCATAAATAGAGAAAATACACCAGAAGGGGAGACACAGAAATGTTAACTGTGTTTATCTCTGTGCAGTAGCTACACAAGCAATTTGTTTGCTGAGTACTTTTCTTTATTGTACACATTTTCTATTATGAAGGTATTTTATTTTATAATCAAAGAAAAACACTGAACACTAGTTTTAAAGGGGAACAGCATCACAATCCTAAATGTCTCTAAGATCCAAGGACCTATTGGGGAAATGTGGAAAAGTGGAGCATGGTAAATTTGGGTGGGTCCTGGCATTAAAACACTGTTCATGAGAATCAAGGGAATATGTTTAGATGCTTTAAGTGGGGAGGGGGGGGCAGGTACTGAATTAAGTGACCTGGAATGTTCCCATTTATGGGGACCTTGGCAATCATGGAATATGACATCCTCCTCTTTAATAAGGTAGGAGCTCCAGAGAAATCAACTAGCCCAAAGTCACACAGTTAAATAGTGGTGGAGATGAGATTGTTCAGTTATTTTTCATCACACATTTATTAGGTTTCCACTATGTACTTGGCACTAGGAGTACAATGGTGAGAGATAAATGTAATCCCCACTCTTGAGCGCAACGTGAAGGAAACACACATGGACATACAAATTCAAATACCATAGAAAGTGCCATTCAGCATAGAAATCCTTAGCCACATGTGACCATAGACCACTTGAAACATGGCTGGTCTGAACTGAGTGGTGCCATAAGTCTGAAACACACATGGAATTTACATAAAGGCTGTATAATATCCCACTAATATTTTTATATTGATTGCATGTCGAAATGATAGTACAGTAGTCCCCCCTTATCCGTGGTTTTGCTTTCCGTGGTTTCTGTTGCCCATAGTCAACTGTGGTCCTGAAGCAGACGATCCCCCTTCTGACTAGCGTCAAAAGGTCAGTGAGCCTGATGCGCTGGCACATGCCTACGTCACTTACCTCACTTTGTCTCCTCATGTAGGCATTTTATGATCACATTTCATCACAGGAAGGGTGAGTACAGTACAATAAGATATTGAGAGAGACGGAGAGGGAGAGAGACCACATTCACATAACTTGTACTACAGTATATTATAATTGTTCTCTTTTATGATCGATTATTGTTAATCTCTTTAGTGTGCCTAATTAATGAAATAAACTGTCTCATGGGTATGAAAACATAGTATATAGAGGGTTCAGTGCTATTCATGGTTTCAGGCATCCACTGGGAATCTTGGAAAGTATCCCCCGCAGATAAGGGCAGTGGGGGGGGAACTACTGTATTCGGGGCATATTTGGTTAAATAAAATATATTATTAAAATTAGGCTTGTCTGTTTCTTTTTACTTTTTTTTAAATAAACATGGCTACTATTAAAAAATTCCAAATTACGTATGTGGCTGGTATCCTATTACTTTTGGACAGCATTTCATATGCATTATGATGCATACTTGGTAGGAGGTTAGAAACGTGAGTAGAGGGCTAGGCAGTTCAAGTTCCTTTCTCAGTCTTGGGGACAGAGAAAGGCAAGAGACACATCAACTGTGACCTGGGTAGTCAGCAAGATTCAGGCTGGGAGCAGGCTGAGGGCGTTGGGAGATAGAATTAAAGGAAAACGAAATATTTAGAGAAGGCCATGTTTTGCCAAGTCAGTGGCATGATATAAAAAAATTAAGTAGCATGTTGCGATCCTTTTTTTAAAACCCAGATTTCAGCCTCTAATGGAAGGTATTGACAGCCTCTTAATCCCGGGCCTGGGAATGGATGTGTGGACCTCAGTGAGTTCAACACCACCAGTTCAGTCCTTCTTCCTCCAATATCTTATTACGAGATAAGCTCATTTCAGGGAAGGGTAAATTCTGCCTAGACCCAAGAAAAATAATGACACTGAATTAGCTAGATAGATGGCAATGAGTAATCTGCATGAAATTCTTAAATTTGGGCCGGGAAGGGAGACTCAGCATTGGTTAGAGTGTCTCTGATCATACAATTTATTCTTGGCTAAGAGAATGTGCACTATAAAATATTTCTGGAATAACCTTTTAGTGGAAAACAATAGAAGTTGTAAGACAGATTAAGGTTTAGTGTCGCAAAAGATTATGTCGCAAAAAAATATTAAGGTTTAGTGTCGCAACAGACTGTCCTCATAGGGTCTGTTTAACTGGTGACAAGCTGGAGGAGGGGAGCTCTGTAAGGATATTTGACATGAAAAATGTGAATTCGCTCTCTGAGTGTTTACTAGCGTTCACAAGTAGCAGGAAATGAGCTGTGAAATGTATTGTCAAACATTCAGTGTTGAAAATATAATGCATTACTTCAAGTTGGGCTTTTGGCTTTCTGAAATCCTCCTTCTCAATTTGTCCGGCTCTAGGGTAGATGAATTGGCCCTTTCTGGTGTTCTTCCTGAGCTATAATGGTAAACTGTGGCAGAAATTGGGACTTGGTTTTCCAGAAGTCATTTACAGTTTCCTTTTCCCTTGCCTGCCTTGATAACAGAGGTTTGGAAAACTCAAATATTTGCCCCTTGCCGTTGGTGGTGGTGGTCACGTGACTCATTTTTGTCCATTGAGAGTTGGGTATTTGTCTCTCGGGAGAATGTTCCTTCCCAAATGTGAAAACCACAAAGCCCTGCTAAAAGAGGGCCCCATACCCTTCTGCTTTCCTCCTCCTTCTGCCTAGGGGCAGGACTTCTGCCTAGGGGCAGGATTTCTAGGGGCAGGACTGATATTTGTCTGCTATCACAGATACGGTGATACAGCTGTGCCGATGCTGAAATACTTCCATGAAGTATTCCCATGAAATACTCCATGTTGGTAAATGGCAACTTTCCTAAGTCCCCACATGCCGCTGCCTTGGTCTAGTGCATTGCCCAAGCCCACTGGACCTCCCTATGGTTCCAAAAGGAGAAAGCCTGGGCCAGCAGGGGTCTCCAGACCTGTGTCATCTGTTGAATATTTTGGATGTCACCTCTACCGGAAGGGCAATGGCCACCTTGTAACCATGAGGTCTCAAGCTACACACAAGGACGGGAATAGAATATTCCAAGAAATTGGTTCACATCAATCGGTAAAGCGGCAGCACCAGATAGGACATTATTTTTGCAAATTTTTTATTATGGCAAAATACACATATTTTGGTGAAATTTACCATCTTAACCATTTTAACTGTACAGTTCAGTGGTATGAAATACATTCATGATGTGCAACCATCCACCCAACACCATCCGTCTCCAGAGCTCTTTTCATCTGTAAAACAAATGCCGTACTCATGAAACACTAATTTCCCACTTTCCAGCCCCTGGCAATCGCCATTCTACTTTCTGTATTTGTGAATTTGGTTACTCTAAGTATCTCATACAGGAGAAATCTATGGTATTTGTCTCTTTGTGACCAGCTTATTTAATTTGGCATAATGTCCTCAGGTGTCATTGGTGTCATAGCATGTTGCAGAATCTCCTTCCTTTTCGAGGCTGAATAATATTCCATTGCATGGATATACCACATTTTGCTTATCTATTCGTCCATCAGTGGACACTGGGGTCGCTTGGACATGTTAGTATCGTGAGTAATGCCGCCATGAACATGGGTGTACAAACATCTCTCTGAGACTCAATTTTCAATTTTGGGGGGTATACACATACCCAGAAGTGGAATTGCTGGGTCATATGTTAATTCTATTTTGATTTTTTGAGGAACTACCTTCCTGTGTCCCACAGTGTCTATACCATCCCAAGACGTAATATTACTTGACATAAGCCACTGTGGTATGGCTGTCCCTTCCTCTGTTTCTTGCATCTGAAAATATACTGTAGGTTTTGATTCATGGAAACAAAATGTTTCCCACCCCAGCTGCACTCAGACATGCCTGATGTGTGAAAGTTCTCTATAGATTCCTATTGTGGATCTTTTCCTTTGATCTAACTATCCCCTCTTTGGGTCTTCACCTTTAAGATCCAGCTTTCTCTGGTCATGTCTGAAGGTGACCTGGTTGTTCAGGTGATAAATATTTATCAGAGGAATAAGTGAGTGAATGAAACAGACCAAAGAGGTCAACTTTAAAGGTAAGGCACACAGATTTTTCTAATATATGTTCGGTTTTTATACTCCATATTTGCTCCTTTAATTAGAGACCCTAAAATATTTTATTCCCCTACCCTCCTCTTTTTCTTTCTCCATTACTCTTTTCTTCATTCATTGGCTTATTCGTTCATTGACACGCTAATGAGGTTAATATTTATGGAGTAGCCCCTGTTTCCTAGGAGCTAGTGTAGGCTCTGAGAATGCAGGGCTTCACGAACTGAACAAAGTCCTTACTTCATGTTCTGGCGCAGGTACAGGAAGACAAAGAAACTTCAGTCAATCGATTTTTGTGTCAGATAGTGATAAGTGCTTTAGAGAAAAAAAAAACAGTTTTAGGAAGTGAAAGGTGGTAGAACTGCCATTCTGGATGAGATCATTGGAAAAGCCCCTTGGAAGAGGTGATATTTGATCAGAGATTTGAATAAACGAGGACGTAAGTCACACAAGGGCTGGAGGGGAGAGCAGTTCAGGCACAGGACCCAAGGTGTGGACTTATCTGGCAACAGAAAAAAGAGACTAGGGGGTGTGGGGGGGAGGGGATGAACTTGGAGAGAGAATCAAAGGCTTCCCTGTCTTCTTCCTCTTCCCACCTGTTATCATTCTTGTTACACGATAGAAATTTCTGGCAGGGAATATGCCAGCAGTTTGTCTAAGGGATAGACCACACTGCTCACTTTTCTTGTTGTCTAGCTCCTACTCCTGTGTTGGGCTCTTTGGCTTTTGCTACTGATACTTTCCAGGCTCAAACTCTTGTCCCAACACTGAGCCTTCAGGATATCTTCAGATGTCCTCTTGTGGGCAGTGGCACTCATCTTTCCCGTGTCTCTACTTACCTTGTCACCAACCCTCACCATCTCTCATTGTTTGACAGTGTCCCACTTTGAGAACTATTTTTGGTTTGTTAATTAGGATGCAAGCAACAGAAATTGCTCAGTCTATTGGGTGAAATAAAGAGAGGGGTTTATTTATAGTAAGAATATAGGGTGGTTTGTTTGGAGTCTGGATCCTCGTTAAAAACCTACATGTAATCTTTCAGACCTGACCGTAGACACTTAGTTACAAAGGCTTTTTCTGGCAGACCTCAGAGGAGGAAGCTGCCCTCTGCACTCCAGGTTTGGGGCACAGCCAAGGCATTAGAGTCTCTGAAGGTAGTTGCAATAAAGGATCAGCCCCTGCTGGTCATGCTTTCATGCAGGGCTCTATGGCTAGCGTAGGAGCCTCCCTTTGGAGGTCTCTTTAGTGAAGGACTTCAGCAGAGGCTTTCCAGAGGCACCTCTGCCCAGACCATCTACTCGAGGGAAAGGAGGGGGGGTTGGGATCTTGAAGACCTAGTTCTCCAATCCGACTCAGCCCTAGTAATTTCCTACTCACGGGCCATTCCCTATCCCTGTCCATGAAGGTCCATGAAAAGCCAAGTCACAGAGAAAGAAACCATTGGTTCTTGGATGGGGAGAAACCATATTCGTGGAGGGTAAGGTGTCTATGACGTTAGACAAAATTAGCTGTGTCAGTATTTCTAAAAGAGCTGTTAACTGGATTCCAGAAAGATGAATAAACACACTTTGTGAAAATTAGAGCTAGAAGGTTCATTTTTACATTGCCCTCCCAACCCAACTGCAGACAGCACCTGCTCAACAGAACAGGATTGATACGCAGTTTGCACACAGTGTTGAAAGGTGTGAGATTTCCACAATTAGTTCTTCCAATTTCACTTATTTAAGCAGAAGCTTCCTTGAAAGTTGACTACTTCTCTCTCCCATTCTTCTGCATTAAAAAATCAGTTATTCAGGTAGAAATGCTAATATTTTAATAGTCATCACTTTTTTTGGTAAAAATTAAAAAATGACTTGTTAAGTGAGTTTAGCAAAATCCATAGTCAGATTGGATTAGATTAGATAAGATTGCTTGGTTGGGTGGGACTTAGACCAGAAAACCTGAAATTGAAATACCAGAGTTTTAATAATCATCTGTAATGTTTTTTGTTGAAATATGAAAACCATTCCACTGGATTGCCCTTTATGGAAACTATACCCATTGCTGACTTCTGCCTGCTCTTGAGTTTGTATCTGGCAACTGTTGATTCAAATATATGTATGTATTTAACATAGATAATATACGTATATATTTTTGGATATAAATGGATATATATACATGGACAAATATGCATATGTATACATATGTGTGTGTGTGTGTTTCCTACATACCATCTCACATATGCTATGCTATATATATATGTGTATATACATATACACACCAATAATTCATAATTCTATATCTTGAATTCCCAACCTCACAAAGGATTTCTCTTCTGTGAATGGAAATTGCTGACAGCCTCACCTACGTTTTGTTGGTCATCCTTGGTCAGTATTTACAGTTCCACGTCTTAAGTGTCTCACATGTACGAGTGATTTGTGCTTGATATTAAGGGTGCCTCCAACTCCCAACCACTTCAGGGGTTATGGTGCCCCCCACCCCCTTGCCAAGCAGCTTTCACTCATTGTCCCTGAAAACCGATCTCTTTCCTAAGTCATTGCCTTGCTACTGTGGTAGGTAATTTGGGGATGTGGGGACAACGGGGCAGAGAGCCTTGATGGGATAACACCCCTCCATCTTTCCTTTGTGAAGGCAATACATATTCTTGTTGCCCTGTGGTCTTCCTCTCTGAGGAATTATGAAGCCAGGAATGAAAAATAAATAAAATATAAGCTACTGATAATAATTTGTGTTAGTATAATGCTTTTTGACTCACAAAGCAATTTCCTATGCATGAATTCACTGGATCCTCACAAAAACTCTGTGATGTAGGCAGAATGGCAATCGTAATTGTTGCATCACAGATGTGTGAGGGAGATTCGGAGAAGCGAAGCAACTTGCCTAAGGTCACACAGCTGGCAAATTGCAGAGCCAGGAAGAGAAACTCACCCTTTTTGAAGCTCCTCATCCAGCAAGTTTTTCATTATACCCTTCACTATGGTTTTTGTGTAAGCTAAAGTCACATCAGTCTTTCCATAATCACCTTAATAGCAAATTTCTTAGCCTAGTAATGCATTCTGAAACCTGATAAAATGGCTTGTCTTCAGGGGGTGTGGAAGTTTAGCTTCTAGGAGTTATGTAGCCCTTCCTGCTTTGTGTAGGTCTTAAAAGTCCAGGGTGGGAGAGGAGATACAGTCTGTTCATCATGCTCCCTTTTACAGGGATGCCAGCCCCAAAATGAAGCTGCAAATGAGAAATGAAGCATCGGCTTCCATCTCATTCTGATTCTATGAAGATCTGGGTGTGACCCAACTGACCGCATTACTTAGCCACATTCCCTGCCGCCCCCACCCCCCCGTACAGTACCCATCATCAGGTACTCGTGCCTCTCTTTAGCAGGACCCTGTTTGGATTATTGCAAATGCATTTCCTTCTCTTTCCCTGGGAGGCCACTGGGTGTGAGGGGATGTCTGTATGTAGCTAGCTCCTGGCTCTCCCTGTTTCCAGATTTTTTCACGTATTTCTTTCCTGCTTAGGCTTAGTGCCAAACATCCAACTTGGGAAAGAGAACTCAGTGTGAAGTTAGGGAGACATGAGAAGGAAGAGCATGAACTAGGAGGCAGGGAGAGCAGAATTCTTTGAGGGCTGCAGTAGTGACCAGTACAATTTTAAACACTTAAAAAAATCCATGTCAACTGGATATCAGAAATGAATTTTAAAAACCTCACCCTGCCCACGGCTGCCAATAGCAAAGAGTCCCTCGGGGCCAAAGCAGTTTAGCCTACAGTGTTCCCTAAGCTAAGAAAATCAAGTGTCTAAATCCATATCTTCACCTTCCCTAAAAATGGCAAGATACGTAAGCCAATTTCTATTTTTGGTCAACCCACCGAAGTCGGCCAAATACGAGCTCCAGTTTTAATGTAACATTTCTCCCGGTAGAAAAGTACTTCTATTGTTACCAGCTTTATCTGAACGTGGTAATGTTAATAATATTGAGAATTACTTGTTTGAGGCCTCTCTCTTCCAAAATAAATTTTGGAAAGTCAGGCTCTATCTAGTATTTTGGGAGAGTAGTCATTAAAATGACTTTCAAAAGTGAAGGGAGCCATGCTTCTTTAGAAAGAAAATTGAAGATGTTAAGATAATACAAGTCAACTTCATCCCTTGGTGAGGGTTTTGTGAATCAGCCACTTCCTGGCATTTTCATTATGAAGGAGGGATTGTAAGTCCCTGGCCTCCTGCTTTGCGGAGACTCTTTGATGCAGGAAAATGGTTGGGAATGGACAGGTTTGTGTTGATGCCATTGACTGCTTCATCCCAAACAGGAGTTCACGTGTGCATGGTTGAGATTGGGTTAGGGTTCCCAGTTCCTTTTTCTTTTCTTTTTCTTTTTTTTAAAGTGTGTTTGTTTGTTTATTTATTGAGACAGCACGCACACATGAGTGCAAGTGGGGGAGGGACAGAGAGAGAGAGAATCCCAAGCAGGCTCTGCACTGTCAGTGCAGAGCCTGAGTTAGGACTGGAACCCACGAACCGCAAGATCATGACCTGAGCCAAAACCAAGAGTCAGACACTTAGCCAACCAACTGAGCCACCCAGGTGCCCCACCCCCCACCCCCAGTTCATTTTATAGCCAGAAGAGGGAACAATGTAAGGTTTCTTCATTTGTGTGCGAGGCAGACCTGGCTTCTGGTCTTCTGTGGTTTAAATATTTCCTGACCTTCTTGCCTCGTACCCTCACCACCCCTATCAATTCCTTATTTGTCTTTTGTCCTATGTTCTCAAGACCTTGCCCTCTGGTGCGACTAACTCTGATCAGCGAACTGGCGACAGTTTTATGAACTGTCCCTTTTATGAACACTCCCTTCCTCGGCTATCCTGCATGCCCCACCCAGGCACAGGGCAGGTCTCCGCCACATGATTGGAATTCAGTTGCCCTGCTCTCATCCGTCCAGTGATGGGGACTCTCCAGGTCCAGTCTCTGTTGCCCAACTATCAACTCAAGAGGCAGCGCATCATCTCAATCGCTTGTTTGTGAACTGGGGAGCTGCTTGATGACGCCATGTTCGTTGTATTGCAAGTTGCTTCATTTCACAGCATCGACCTCGTGGTAATCATAAAAGTTTGGCAACATGAAGAGAATTATCCCATCAGGAAAAGGAAAGGAATAGCTGTTTTAATCCAATGAATGACTAATGGTGGAAATTTCGAACCAATTCCAGATTTTTTTTTTTTTTTTTTGGCAAATGCCTAGTTGTCTCTGGTTGCAGAATCACTGTCTCTCCCCTCCCTCTTTCCCTGCCTTCTCCTCTTTCCCCTGCTCTTCTGCATCTCCCTGGGGTCCCTCTCCCTCTTTCCTCCCCTGCCCTCCTTCTCCGCTCCCTGTTTTTCTCAAGACTCGCGTCTCTTCTGAATCTGTAGCAGGATATTCTTGTCGTTTAAAGAATAAGAGGACTTAGGATTTGAAACCCAAAGCCCCTGGATGATGAACGACCTTGAGTGGGTGGTTTAAACTCTCTGAGTATCCTTGGGGATTATTCCCAACTCATGGATATGGAGCTAAAACTCGAAGAGATTGAACAGATTGCCGAATGTGGCCCACTGGGAAGTGGACACACTAGACCTTGAACACAGCCCTTGTGGGACCAGATTCCATCTCTCAGGCAGCATTCTATAATGAAGATGAGGTGAGGGTGATGCATACTGAAGACCTGGACCCTCCACAGACAGTACCTAATCCACGTCGGAACCAGGTACCTTCTCCATCATGGCGTGTTTGCAGGTGTGCTTCCAAGCCACCCATCTTGTCCTTCCCATACTTGGTGTTTCCTGAGCCTCTTTATTCCTTCCTGAAAGTCCTCTTGATCGGGTGAATCTCTACCGCATGGGCACGGTCCTCAAGGACTGCTGGCAGAGCACAGGAGATGGGGTCCGTGGGGCTGTAAGACCACCACTTTGTTTCCACTGTGATGTTTCCACTTTACTCTATGATCTAGTGGGTTTCCTTACAAAATTTTACTCAAAGAAAGCCATCTGCTTCTCGTACGGCCCTTACCCCCACCCATGCATATTTGCAAATCATTATCTTTAGCCAGCCCTTCCAAACTACTCAGTACAAATCTGAGGACATAGAGGTAAGGAGAGGAAGACAGTAGGATTTGAGAAATAGAAGGCATGTCCCATGATGTAGGCAGGGAACTCAAACCAGGGCCTGGCACTGATGCTGGGCAGGAGTGGACAGGCAGAAGCAGGCTGAATAAATTGTCCTCAGTGGCAGGATGGCGATTCCAGAAGGATCTTGATACTAATACCTGTCACCTGCCAGACAGAGGTTATCATTTTGCTTCTTGGGAAGTGTCTTTCCTCTCTGCTAATCTGGCTGTGTCAGTGGGTAACACTTTTTTGTTGTTGTTGTTTTTCTTTACACACTGGAATGTGGGTTGTATTTTGACCAAAAAAACAAAGCAAAAACCTCTAAGCTGTGCTGAAATAGTAGTAATTACAACTAAACCATCACTGCAGTGGTCCCTTACCTCACCACCATTGTTCTCCATGCCCTCAGGCCATCTTGGTTTTGGACAATTGCTTGAGTAGGGCTCTTTGTGGCCCCCACTGAGCTCTCTCACACACTCATGAGACAAAGTGCTCACATTTTTAACCAACACTTGCTCTTCCTTTGGCAAGCTGAGCTCAATTCTAGGCTCTTACTTACCATGTTAATTTAAACAAGTCAGATTTCCCCCTCTCACATGACAAGAAGTCTGGACCTAGGTGGTTGCTGACCCTGGCTCAGTATTCAAGGATATCTGGGGTTGGGCTCAGAAGTTCTGAGATGATCTTCCCTTTACCAGTCTTGATGTGAAGACAGTGGCCACGGCTCTAGGCAGGACACCCTCATTCAAGGCAGCAAGAGGGAGAAGGGCCTCTCCTATTATCAGTGTAAACTGTACTCTGTTCCACTAGATAGTGGGCATCCTTTATACTCCCTTGTTGCAGCTGACAGAGTTGCCGTAAGTATATGTATCCCTTGGTGTAGCAAAGCTCAATTTTACACTTTGGTCAACATTTAGCAGCCTACTTATGCCCAGAACATCACTGGAAAACCACTTGTTTATATTGGCGGTAGTATTTCTTATTGTCCAGAAAGTGGAAGTGGAGTGATACACACACACACACACACACACACACACACACACATACACACACACACATATATACACACACACATATATATGTATACACACACACACACACACACACACACACACACCAAACCAAAATGCACAAACAAAAGACCAGGGAAGGCCAGGCAAACCTGGGGTTGCATCCTAAGTTTGAAAGTCTTTGCACAAGTGGGTCCCTGTTGACTGCTGTGGTCTCAGTTCTTATGTTCCTGCAGTTCAGTGCTATCTTGCCACACTGACTGCCTCCTGCCCAAGCTCGTTCCTAATGTACAGTCTTTCTTTATACCTGCACCCCCATTGCCGGGAAGGTGCTTCCCTAGACTAACGTGACTGCTACTCCAGCGTTCATTCTCAACTGAAATGTCACCTCCTCTTGGAAGCCTTCTGTGACTACACCAGCTGTATTTGCCCAGTCCTAACTCTCTCTCAGTTCCACTGCTCTGTGTGATCACCTTCCCGTGACACTTTCACCATCTGAAATTGTCTTCCTTATTTGTTCCTTTTCTCTCAGTCATTCCTGGGACCTCAGCTCAGTGACCCCGGGGACAGTATCTGTCCTTTTCACCACTTACCTAGAGCACTTTGACGAACAACTAAGCAGGTGTTGAATACATGAGAAAATGAAAAAAACAGGTGTCATCAGGGAGAAGGCCCGGGTTTTCGGTGATTTCAGGGAGAGCGAATGACTTACTGGAGAACAGAATTTCTTCATGAAAATATGCAATACCCACAAGCCATGAGAATGTGACAGAGGTCTTAGGTTAACCCATTCTTCTATGTGTGCCAGTCAGAACACGCATAATATGATCTCTTTTGCAGATGTGGGTGGTACCAGCCTATTATTTCAGGGTCCTTGATGCAGCCATTTGAGCTGTTCTTGGCAGCTACTTTATGCATTCATGATTTAGGGCAGAATGACAAAGCCATCTATATATAAAGGGGAAAAAAATCCTCCAATGCTCTTCCGTGTATTGTCTTCCAAGAGAACCTTCAGTTCTCGCTATCTGCCAAATACGAGCCGGTGCCAGAGAGACGTAGAAAGCGAAACCTCAAAAGAAGCAATGGACAGAAAGATCAGGAGAGGTAGCATTTCCTGGGCACAGTGCTGTAGGCACAAGCTTGTGCCCACTTTACACTTTTTGATGAATGCAACGCAGGGCTTTTCATTGAAAATCCAAATGAAATGGCAAGCCATCTTATCTCCAGAGGGGACTGTCTGACAGAGTGATATTTTTCCAATCACTAAACCTTTAAGTATTTGCCACAAGTCAAATGGCCTCCTGACAGTTTTGTTACCTGAACCACTGTCCACTTCAGTCCTCTTCCATGAAGAATGTGTTCTTTGTGCCCCTGCCAATGTGCCAGAAACAAGGCGACATGTCCCCTGCATTGGAGCAGCGGCAAAGATTGTTGGCCACCTTGGCAGGCCTGAAGTTATTGTCTATAAATCTAGGAGCTCATTAGCGTTTGGTGTCCTTCCTGTTTTAAAATGAGCGTGCCACAGGTGAGTAGCCTTGCAAGTGTCCACAGGTAGTAAGAAGATGAAGCAAAATAACACTGTGTACCTTGATTTCATTTGCCACGTCAAGGCAGAGAGTTCCTAGGGCAAGAGCATTGCCTAGGTAGAAGACCCAGTGGGACACGTGGCCAGGTTGAGACCTATGGCTTTTCTCTCATCTCCTCAGAGACTAGGAATATATAATTGCCCAGAGGAAAGAAAACAAAAGGAAACAAAAGGCAGTCACTCGACTGTGGTTGCAAGAACATTCTACTGAAGTTGCCTGATAAATGGGTTCCTAGAATGAGAGCATAAATGATAGAAATGGCAGGTGTGAACACATTTCTTCACAGATCCTCAAACACGAGGTCATACAGATTTGAACTCTAAAAGCTTAAAAAACATATAGTTCTGAGAATGTGATTTTTGAACCCTCCTTCAAAGATCTCCATGTGTGATTTTATAGCCTAGGGGGAGAAAAAAGGAGAAGTTGTTATTTTACCAACTGCAGAGTCTTCTGGTGATTTGATGACGGAAATGAAACGCTATTTGTAGGCTCTCCCCCCTCTCCCCGCCCCCTTAAAAGAGAAAAAAGGATAAAACTCAATTTCCCAATAAGCACCAGTGGAGACAAAGTGGTGAAGGAGGGGGCAGAACACAGAGGGGCCATTTTATTTTCTTAGCCACCTGTTCTCAGTTCCCATTTTTCTTCCAATAAAAACTCCAGTCAGGTTGTATTTTGATGCCTGTCACTCCACATTCATCAGGTGACAGGACTGTTCTAAACTAATACGTTTAGCTCTGGACGTGTAGCCTGAAGAAGGTGCCAGAACCGGAGAGCTCTTTCTGTTTACGCTGGCACTGGGGCTCAGGACCTCACCTAATGGCACCCCGATTCTGTATGCACCATTTTGCTTGCTTCATTTCATCTGGCAAAGTCAATATAAGAATTAATAATAGCTTTCCAATCTACAAATAAAAGTATGCCACTTTAAATTTTTGGCAGTGAGCTGGCATTTTGTCATTTAATCATTTCACATCATTACACTGCAATATGGAATGTAATGACATGACACTCGTAAATGACAAACACTTGGTCTCTCCTGTACGGGAAGAAATAATGTAATAGGAAGCAAATTATATCCTTAAAGGTTGCCGGAGTTTCACTCCCACAATTTGGGATTAAGATACTGAGCAGATGCAAGGTGAAGAAAAGGAGAATCTCTCCTACAGATGTCCTGGGTGAGACGTAACATGACAAGTGGCTTGTCTCCGGCCAGAAGTGGATGGGGCATTCCTAATATTGTCAGCATCCTCTCCTTGCACCAGGTGCCCATGCAGCAAGCTGTGCACAGGATGTGTTTTGGGTTTTCAAGGACTAGCTGAAATGGGGACAAGGAAGGAAACCGTGGTTGACAAATGTCACTTTTTCATTTTTACAATTCTGTTGCCATCCGCTAATACTAATCAGCCCCTGCTTAGCAGTTGTCCAAATATCACATTAGGTACTACGTGGCTAATTGCATGTCCTACAAAATGACCACCCCCAGTTAATATCTCATCCTTGGGAAAGTTCCCCTCCTTGCAGGGCAGCAAACCAGATTTCTTCTTCCCGTAATATCGGAAAGGCACCTCAACAAAGCTCATGATGTCCTAGCACAAACTTGTTTCTTCCCTAGTGTTCACTCTCTGGACCAATGACCCCAACCTTCCAATACTGTATGCCAAAACCTTAGGAGGCAGCCTGAACCATTTTCTCCCCCTGAATTCCCTCTCTGATCCTCCTAGGGATGAGAGGCAGCATGTCGAACACTGGTTCAACAAGGACTTCAACCCACCAGGAGAGATACCAGCTGTAACTGGTCTGCCCCCAGTGGGACCTACTGGTCCAATCCTTCACCTTACCTGTTTGGTTCAGCTTCCAAGTAACACTCCTTCTTGTACCTCTCTCGGTCTTCAGGAGACCCTCCTGGCCTGAGTTCTTTCCTCTCTAACCTGGACAGCCACCTGAGTTTATTCTCTCCCACCGCATTGCATACAACCTCCCAATTCATTCTCCAAACTGCAGCGTGAGACCTCTGCACAGGGCAGATATAATCTTTGACTTGGCTGCTCAAAGTGCAGCAGTGAGCTTCTGCTGATAGAGTAAAGAGCAGCCGGCTTCATGGGATCTACGCACAGCATGTAAATTTTATCAACATGGCCTCCCCATGCACATCCCGCCCTGTGTTTTCTGTGTTCCAAACCCGCTGCCTTGTGGGTTTTCCCCAGAATCTTTAACTTATCATAATCCCTCTCCAATAGGTCCATTTTTCTGGGACTCTCTCCCCCCTACTTCATCTAGTTGACTTGCATTTATGTTTCAGTTCTCAGTTCAAGTGTCATCCTCGGGGAGGCAGAGCATGGTATGGGTCATGTCCCATGGTTGTCACTCTCTTAGAACTTTTGAAGCATATAATCTCAGTTTGTAGCTACACATTCAATGATATAGTTATTTAGTTAGCGTCATCCTATAGTTAGACACATTCCAAGATGGCAGGGGCCATACTTATTTTTGCTCATTATTATATTTCCAGCTTTAGCAGAAAACCTGGCCTATAGCTTATCCATTCAGTCAACAAAACCTGGCCTATTGCTTATCCATTCAGTCAACAAATATGAAATGTCTGTTAAAGGAATAAATCAGCAGAGGGTCTGAGGTCTTTTCCAGACCATTTGGGCACTACCCTTGCTGTGCAGCTCCCCAGTCTTGCTCTTCTGCTGGAAAATGTGATTTGCAAACTAATTTTAAACTGAAAATGGACTCTTCTATCATAAAGAGAGGTCGGAGCCATGACACTAAATCCATCATCCTGTTAAGGAAAGTTTGTGATCATCTCACCTCTAATCTTTGTTATTAAAAACTTCACGCCAGGGTCAAGTGAATTCTATGAAGGCATAGGAGCTAAGGACCCTTTGTGTGTGATGAGGAGAGGAAACTAACCCAAAAAGTATTGCTGAACTCTGAAAATATAAGGCAATTCTCAAAGCAAGTTACTTAGTGGAAAACCTTCACTGGGTCCTTGCCATGTGCATCACAGTGATAATTCAGGACCAGGGGCGATGGTCATTGAGGAATAGGTAGCTAAAAAGTGAGAGTATATGCTTCAAAGGTCCTAAGAGAGTGACGACCACAGACATGACCCATATCCTGATCCCCTGGGGATAACACGTGAGCTGACAACTAAAACATGTGTCACCTGGATGAAGGGGAGGGAGAGTGTTGCCCCCCAGGGGATATTTGGCAACGTCGGAAGACATTTTGGTTGACATGACTGGGTGGGGGGATGCTCCTGGCATCCTAACCCCTCAAAGCTGGGGGTGCTGCTAAACATCCTACAAAGCACAAGACAGTCCCCTGAACACAATTATGTGGCCCCAAATGCTAAATCTGCTGAGGCCGAGAAACCCTGGTGTAGAGCATTTAGAAACCTGGCATCTGAGTCCTAATGATTCAGTGAGGAGCTCCTCCGCAGGGAGGCCACAGAAAACCCTCTCTGTCAGTATAGACGTGGCCTCTTCCAATCTCCATATGACAGACCTATGAAAAGGCAGGAACCACGGGAAAGGGACAAACAAGAAAAAGGCTGGGAGCAGAGAATGCTTTGTAAATATTAACCCAGCTGTAGAGGCCACATGTATCTTTGCGTTAGGACCTGATAAGGGTTTTGAGAGCTTGCCAACTATACATTCAAGAAAAACACAGAAAAAAGGGAGCTGATGACATCCCTGATGCAATTTCCCTCTAAGCACAGCCTCATAAATACCGACCATAGAGTCCCACGGAACTTACTGGAAATTTCCCCAAAACCTTGGAAAATAGACAAGCGCAGGTGGTAAGATATTTACTGAAATGAACTGTCTGTGAATGAAAAATATGTGAGCAAAATAGATATTTTATCTGTCATTTTGTTCACAGAAAGAGATCCATTAAGTTTCTCCGTTTCATTCTGTTCCTGTTTGGTCTGAAAGAAGCACTTAAAACTAGGTCTTCATTTTCCTTTTTAAAAAAATCAGTATGGAAAATGAGGGACTCAGTACTCCCCGCCCCCCCCCCAAAAAAAAACAGTAATTTTTTTTAAAACCTTGGAAGCAAGTTCTGAAAATACCAAAAGATGTCTCATTGCTGATGCTAATCTTGTAGGTGAAATGAAAAGAAGAAGCAAGTTGCTGGTCAGAGAGAGCTTTAAAGTCCATTGACCCTTTCTAGGCAAGTAGAGTGGATCACTGTAAATCTGCATTCTTAATAAGCCAGAAAGTTCTGCAGTGGATTAATATTAAGAAATAATCTATAAATATTTACTGAGCAATCTTTATCTGCAAAGCACTCTGCCTAACCTAAAGGAGATAATGAGATGAGTAAATTATGATCTCTGACCTCAAAGAACTTCACTCTATATTTAACGTTTATTTATTTTTGAGACAGAGAGAGACAGAGCATGAACGGGGGAGGGTCAGAGAGAGGGAGACACAGAATCTGAAACAGGTTCCAGGCTCTGAGCTGTCAGCACAGAGCCCGACGCGGGGCTCGAACTCACGGACCGAGAGATCGTGACCTGAGCCAAAGCCCGCCACTTAACCGACTGAGCCACCCAGGCGCCCCAAACTTCACTCTATATTTAAAGAAGGAGCAGTTAAACGTGGAAAGTTAAATTATAATACTATCAATTCAATTTTTTTAAATCTCCATGCAACTGAAATTGAAATTAAAATTTTAGTCCCTTGGTCACACTGGTCACGTTTCAAGTGCTCAGTGCCCACATGTGGCTCCTGGCTACTGTATTGGATCACACAGATGCAGTGACATTTCCATCTTTGCACAAAGTTCTACCGAAGTTCCATTCTAGAGTGCAACTTTATTTTTTTCTTAAAAAAATAAAATCTGATGTTTAACCAGTCCTAACAAAGCTTTGATATTGGTCAGACCTGAGTTCAATCTCTGGCTTTGCCATCTGCTATGCACTTGACCTGAGCCATGTCTCTTAACCCATCTAAGCTCCTCTGTGCTCATCTTTAAGAGAGAGAATAGTAGCACTTACCTCCCATCTGTAGTAAGAATTAAATGAGATATTACACACAGAGCATTCGATCACAGGCACGTACTCAATCAAGTATTGCTATTTTTGTTATTGTCAACTTTTTGCGGTCACCAGTGTGGCAAAGATAAGCATGACCACCCACCAGTCCTTTCCCTCCCCTACCATTCTCTGTGCCTTGTCAGTGAGGCAGATGATGTGACTGAAATTGCTGTTGGGAGTGAAACATGTCAAGGAGTCACTCTGGACTGAGAGATGCAAAGTCCCTGTGGGATTCCCCACGCTCTCTCGTTCCTTTAGCTGGTGAGCAGAAAGGCCACGGGTTAGGTGGCCAGAGTCACAGGGTCGGGATGATTTGTACCCACAGAGTCACGCAGCTGGGAGGTGCTCTACCTTCAGGGGACTTTGTATGAATAAGAAATGAACTGTATGGGCTAAGCCACTGAGAGTTAAAGGTGATTGTCTACACTGGAAGGGCTGAACTCATTTGAGGCAATGGGGTCGGTGAAGACCTACCTTCATCTACCCAGTCCTTCTCACTTAGACCTATGGAGTGTGGGTAATATTTTGTTATATTAATTGATGTGCTTTTTATTCGGGGACTTGCCTTTCTATCTTCAGCCAAGCTAGGTGGGGAGGCCGTCACTCCTCAGAGAAATGTGAAAATAGGAGAAATAAAGAGAATAATCTTTGAGTTTCACAATTCTGGACATTTGAGTATCTGAAAACCTTAGTGTTTATTTATTTTTGAGAGAGAGAGAGAGTCCAAGCGGATGGGGGGTACAGAGAGAGGGGGAGACGTAGAATCTGAAACGGGTCACCCAGGTGCCCCTGAATATCTGAAAATCTTAATTTAAGATGGCATGAAGTTTATGTGATAACTAATTCATGGGAAGCATGGCTCAAGAGGCAGGTTACCTCATTCTCTGATTAGTTTTAGACTCCCCCCCATCCCAGGCTTGTGATGGGAAAGAGAAGGGAGTGGCGAAAGAATTATGGGTCCCCCAGGAAGAAGTTTGAGTCGCAGTGTTGCTACCTAGAATCTGAGGGACCATTGGCAAATTCCATAAGCTCTCTGGATCTCAGCCTCCTTGGCTGAAAAGCAGAGAGCGAGGGCAGCTCAGAAAATTCTTTAAGATGCTAGATGATGTCAGTGTAGACCATCATGGAAATGTTATGGTGGAAATGTTCTATATCTGCGTGGTCCAGTGTGACAGCCACCAGCCAGATGTGCTTATTGAACACCTGAAACGTGGCTCGTGCAACTGAGGAACTGAATTTCAAATTTCGGTTAATTCTAATTCAGTTTCGTGGCTGCACATGGCTACTGGCTACCGTGTTAAGACTGCGCAGGTCTGAGACATCCTGGTGTCTTTGCCCTGGGAATATCTCGGAACGTAGACCCGCAATTATAACTTGATTGAGGAACCATGAACTGACAAAGATTCTTCCAGCCAGCAGCAAAAAGGCTTGATGTAAAAGTTAATTTGTTATTGAAACCTAACGTTCCTTTCACACTTGGGTTGTGAATCTTCTGCAGCGCCTTGAGATAGGGACCTGTTTCTTTCTGAGAGCGATCTGGAGCCTGAATAAATTAACCTGCTGGCTGTATTCCTCAGTATCAGGCTTCACACGGGTAACTTCCACATGAGTCAGGAAATCTGTTCATAAGGCCGCCTGGCTGGTTGTTAAGGAGGGGTCACTTCTGGTGATAACATATGGCCTCATCGGTCACAGCATGGAGCCATTTGCTCACATCCACCACCAGGTGCCCAGTGGGGTTCTGGCTCTTTGATTTAATTGTTGCCCTCTTCCCGCATTTGAATCCTCCTTCCGTTGGCTCACTCCCTTAGACAGACCTGGGGCTGAGAGTATCCGTCTACTAGGCGTCCCTCTTACAGGAAAGGGAGAATGAGACAGTGACAAAGAGAGAGACGCACATGTGCTTATGCTTCTGAGTCCCCCCAACCATTTGATGAAAATGGTTCACACAATGGAGAGGAAGTGTCACCTCCACTCACTGTCACCATTCAGTGTGTCTGTCTTGACACAGACACATTAGAGCAGGCAGGGAAATGGCCTCCTCCCTCGGAGGCCCCCAATTCCCTGTGTCTCCAGACTGGGCACTCTCTTCCCCTGTCATCAGTCACATGGTTCCCGAGGCCCCGCCCCTTCCAGGAAGTCTTTCCGCAACAGAGGAGCAAAGCAGCAGCCGCCTTCCCCATCCCACCCCCCTGTTTGTGTTTATGGCAGATAACAGCAATTAATTCTCTTATCTACCAAATAAATTAGATCCTTGTATTTGTCTCCATCCATGCTCTTTGAGAGCTCCCAGAGAGAAGGAGTCTATTTGTAAAGTCTCTGTGTGCAGCACTCCATTAGATAAGTGGATCACATCGTCATTTTTCTTACCCCAGCACTCCTGATGGATTATGTCCGTTTACAATGATACACTCTGATTTCTGATGCCCATCCCTCCACCCTCCCCCTCCCCCAAATAGATAATCTGCAGCTGAATAAAAAAGGCTGTTTTTTAACATGGTGTTTGTAAAGGTGCATTAGAACAAGTAAGGATACGGCCCAAGCATGGAAGGCTTAGGGTCATAAATCATTTCCCTGTGCCAGCTCTTTAACTACTTACCCTTTTCTACCGATGAAGAAGGTGTATCAGGCTAATTGTATGATATGTAGATTTCTATTTCAATAAAGCTGTGAGAGAGAGAGGAAGAAAAGGAGAGGGAGGGAGGAAAGAAGAGAGGGAGAGACAAGAAGGAAAGAGAAAGAAGAAAGAAAGAAAGAAAGAAAGAAAGAAAGGAAAGAAAGAGAAAGAGAGAAAAAGAAAGAGGGAGGGAGGAAGGAAGGGGTTGATCATGTCATGTGTATGAACTTATAAACTCAAATTTATAAAAATTGCAAACTACCAAATTGACATGGACAATTTGTAAAACTTGAAATGTACAAACTTCAGGATTTTGGTAGCAGTAATGCATTATTTGCCACAGGCTTTATGAATGTGTTATGGTAGTATGTCTCAGAAAATAAAGAACTATAACTGAAGACAATAAATCCCTCCTTCTACATTATAAGATCTTGAGGTCTGAGGTGGATTTTTATAACTCTTTCATCCTCCCAAACCTGGTAAAGTTCATGGTGCAAACATAACTATTTAGTAAATGTCTGTTGAGCTGGTATGAACTCCACTAAGTTGCTAACACTGTTCCTTGCCTATTGTATGAAACACGATGCATTTGTCTCATTCCAAGAGAGATGGGTACTGTTCCCATTTTAAAGATAAGGAAACTGAGTTGCAGAGAGATTAAGGCCCTTGTCCTTTGTTTTAAAACTTGTATTTGGGGGAATTGAGATTGATTCCAGTATTAACGACACTCAAATCTATATACTTCCGCCGTGCCTCAAAAGCTCCGTGAGAGCTTTGCTCTGAGTTTGCATACAAGTCTTTCTGGGGCTTTCTGGCCCCTAATGCCCATTCTAGGTATTTGCGTGTTTAGGGAAGTAAGAGCTTTCAAGAAGAGTCCTGATACCCCACAGAGGGGATTTTGTTGATCCTGTTTTCATCAAAATGAGTTCTGTGTTTACCCAAAGGCTGTCGCCTTTATAGACTATTGGCCTATAAAAATGAGTGTGTCGACCTCTCAAAGTACTTAATTTTACCTCAGTTACTTGCTCCTTTATTTCCGAGACTCCTTTTATATATTTAATCACCGTTTCGATGTGTCAAATGCCCTGGATAAAAAATAATTAATCGGCAAATGAAGAAAATAAAATTATTTCATCGCTATTGGTGGTAATTAAATGGCTGAGGTCTCACGGCTGCACAACGTGTGTGTGTGTGGTACGCCTTGCCTCCCTTTTCCTCCCAGGTGTACATAACTTTATCCGGGGGAAGCTGGTTACACAATCAATACATGCTTATTAGTTTTTAAAAAATACAGAAATACATAGAGTAGAAAGATGACGTCTTTGCCCATAAATTCCCCTCCCTGCCCCCATCTGGGGGGGGGGGGCGGGGAAAGAACAAACCAAAAAAACTGTGAGCAATTTTATGTATATACATGTCCATCTTGGGTTTTCATTCGTAGGTACTGTAAGGATATGGAACTAGCATTTTGATAAACTTGGCCTTTTCATCGAAAATGTATCTTGAATATGTTAAATATACCTCCGGCATCATATAGATAAGTGCACACACATGTGTACCCATGTGCTTGTGTATATACACGTGTGTACGTATGTGCATGCGGATGTGTATGTATTTACAAATGTGCACACATAGACATACTTGGTTACACACACATGAACACACATATACTTACAGATACCCACATATCCTTAATTGATGGGCATTTAGGTTATTTTTCAATTTTTCTAAGTTGTAAATTTTGCTGCAGTTCTCATCCTATGCGTCTGTCTTTATGCAGTTGTTTGATTGCTCTCTTAGGAAAAGTCCCTGAGAGTAGAATTACAGGGTTGCGTTTTATTAATTTTGATATTTAAAAATCAAGTATCTACCTTTATGGAGCGCGGTAGAAAAATAAACCACGAGGGCTGGCTTCAAATATTTAAATCGTAACGTTCACACATTAAGAGAAAATCCTTTTGCACACTGGAGATAACATATAGAAAAGGCACAGCATAGGGCCTGGCATATAGGAAGTCCTCAAAAAATGTTAGTTGTAAATACAAATGAGCGATTGACGGAATGTAATGGAACTCCTTGTTCTCTTTATTGCAAATTAACTCTGGGGGAGGGCTCACCAGGCAGCCTGGATCAGTGGAAGCCAGGAGATAAACTGGATCCCATCCATCACAGCCCCACCCCTGCCCGGGAGCTGTTGGTGTCGCTGGACCCCACCCACCCCCAAGCAGATGCATCCATCAAGAGCCATGCAGAGTTTATCTTCAGTGCCAGGGTGGCAGTCACGGGGCGGGGGGCAGAGTCTTTGGATGAGAGGCCTTGCGTTTACGTCTGTGTGTGCTGACAGTGGACTGGAAGCTTGGGGTGGCTTTGTCTTGCTTCTCCCAGCAGTCATAAGGAAAATGCGCCCAACGTGACACTTTGGACGTAAGGGTATCCGGCACGTGTCATCCAAGGCTACGCTCCAAGAGCTGCCTACCCCGTTATCTCAGATCCAGGGAGAGTAGAGTCACCTCTTGCCCCCAGTGAAATAGGAAGGTGTTTATCTCTACCAATCCTTCATCTCCTGTTTTGCTTCCTATCTTTGCCTTCAGCGACACCGCAACACCCGCAGTGCGCACTCCAGACCCTCTGCGGCCCCGGATGCAACAGAACCATGCTCCCTCTGCATGGGATTCTGTAGGGATCAGGCTACTCTAACCAATCAACTGGAGATTGGGTCCTCTGAGAGAGGACTGTATGATGGCTTTGGCCTCATTCTCAATTCCATAAAGGCAGAAACACTGTGGTGGGGCTCACAGAGGGTGCTCCTTAGAAAAGAAGTCCATTTTCTTGGCATTGGAATGGGAATGTTCCACGGCCTCTGTGGGACTGAAACATAGACAGAAAAGTCTCCGATTCACACATCCTGGTTCCCTGTTGCGATTTCGGACGCAGTTTATCTCAAACCTTTCCTGGAGTCGAGATGTGAAAATAATTTTCATGACAAACCGGGATGGAATCTCAGAGACAGGCACGAGGGTCCTGATCACTGAAATGACCTTTGAGCATCCCCCACACCGTTCTCTCGGTTTTCTCCCTCATGGCTCCGTGGGTGGCCCTCCCTGGTGGAACCAGCTGGTGGGTGGGTTGGTGGTGCTTCCTCGTCCTGTTTTCACCGGGACCTTAGGCAACCCACCAGCTTTATTTGGGCCTCCGTGTCTTCTTTCCTACTCCTGTGTAGTCGAGGTGGTGGGACAGGGGTGGCTCAAATGAGAGAACAAGAGTGCAGTTGGGTGGCTAACAGAGAATAATTGAGGAGTGTTCACTTTATCATCGTGATTATTAAGATGATGATGATGGTGATGATCGGGCGCCTCGGAGGCTCAGTCGGTTAAGCATCCCATGATCTTGCAGTTTGTGAGTTCAAGCCCCACATCGGGCTCTCTGCTGTCGGCACAGAGCCTGCTTTGGATCCTCTATTCCCCTCTCTTTCTGTCCCTCTCCTGCATGCTCGCTCACTCTCTTGCTCTCTCCAAAGTAAATAAACGTTTTTTTTTTTATAAATATGACGATGATGATGATGATGATGATGATTACATTACTGGTTTAAAAAACCCAGTAACCCATGCTGGCAAGATGATTCTTTGACCTATTTCAGGAAAACAGTGGTAAGTCAACATCTGGAACATCAGTCTGTGAAGAAGAGTGAGATCCATAAGTGAGCATGGGATGAGGAACAGACTAGATGTTAGGGCATGCTATTCCTTTCCTGGGTCTTTAAAGCAACACTTAATGAAATCTTTCACATGTTTCAGGCACTGTCATGAGTTATTTGCATGCATTTGCCACTGAGACCCCTCATCAGCCTTATTAAATGGATGAGCACATTATCTCCATCTTACAGATGAGGACAGAGGGCTGAAATACCTGATCCCGGGTCCCTCAATTTGTGGATGGTCTACAGAAACGATGAGGGGCTCTTGCGAGAATGCAGATGTTTGATGTGACGTCACTGCCATGATTTATGTATTCGTGTCACACCGGTTGTGGGGAGGGCTTTGTGCCCGGCATGGGTACCGATGCCATATTTGCTTTTGGGTCTCCCAGGAAGTTCCGGTTTCTAGAACGAGCAATACCTATCTCCCCTCTGCTGCAGAGTTGGGAAGAATGCCCGTCCTGAGCAAATGAATGAATGGGCTTATCTTACTGGGCTCTGATTTCATTCCCGGCTGTGAACCAGAGAGAGTGCGTGTGGTTCCCTCCCATCGGTCTTGTAGAATAGCAACATTAAGCAGAGCTGACACTATAGAGACAATAATTGGCATAATATTCACAAGGAGAAAAAGACGGTCATTTCCTCGGGCACCAAAAAAGCATAACCCAGTTCTGAGGTTCCAGAAAATGATGGCTGGAATGGCCCTGAAGTCTGCACCAGCATAGCACAAATGCAGCCCCATTGCTCTCCTTTGAGAGCTATAATTCTCCACATGAAAGCAGGCAGAACTCTTAACTATTATTTTAGATGACATCCCCTTTTTAACTTTAAGCAGTGTTCTTTAAACATTTCTAAACTTTCCCAATCCCTCCCCAATACCATGCTATGAATTTGCTTGTCACTGCAAAGCTGTACACAAAGAGAGACACATACAGCAAGCACAAAGATATCAGGAAGTGGTTTTCCTAGCAACAGTAATCATCTGCAAGATCCCAGAACATCCTTTCTATTCATACAGCATTCTGTGTTTTGAATAGTGCTGACAGGTGAAGTAGATTCATAGTATTTAATACAAAAAAATATTGCTAAGGATTGGTACCACACAAAAGCTCAAATATCCATACTATTCACGAGCAGCTGAATTCACTGTTTTTATATCTCTCTGGATTATTTAGGGAGGCACAATTGCAAAAGCAAATATTCACCTGCTTGCCGAATGACTAATCCGGGGTGTATTATGGAAAGTCTGATTCCCTAGACCTCACTCAGGCAACTGGGACACAGCCCTAAATCAAGCCCCGCTCTGTCTATGCAAGCCTGTCTCGTGGATCGTCTCGAATGATAAAGAGACATCCCCCCTGCCGGGTCCCTCAGCAGATGTGTCCAGTTTAAAATAAAAATGAGTCAATACAGTTGACGAAATCATCCCCCCCAAGGAACTCTATCTGGTTATTGCCTTCACTCTATCAGAAACACTCTCATATCACCCCTCCAGTCCTCACAATAGTGATATACAAAGCAAATTCGTTCCTGAAGGTCAAAAAAGGAAACAAACAAAAAAAGTTTAGTTCCATCAGACATCGAGAAAGAGAAAAGAGGCAACAAGAGAGACAGAGAGAGACAGACAGAGAGAAGGCCTGAGATTGAGGGATGGGGAAGAAAAGGAGGAGGAAAAGGGTAAGAGAGTCCCAGCTTCCAAGGAAGACTCTAGGAGAATGGAGAATCATTGCATTCACAAGATTCTAACCTGTATGGAGCTTAATTCCACAAAGAGAGAAAGCATTTAAGCCACACCACCTTATCATGTCTGTGAAATTCACTGGGGTTTTATTACCACCATTATTGTCTTTGTTATAAAAGTCACAGACTATGGCGAACCTACTGTGTGTATAGACCTGTACTTGGCCCTGGGGTTGTGAAGAGAGGCTCACTGGGTTTTTAAGTTAGCGACAGTGATGGGGCACGGAGAGAAAGTGCTAAGTGACAACCACAGTGGCATATACTGAGTTTCAATCTTTAGCAATGATCGACTGTCTATTACCTGTTGGTAATAGAGGGAGGGAGTGGCTATAATACAGGGTAGTTAAGTATATGCTTTAAAATAGCTAGGATTTGGGGCACCTGGGTGGCTCAGTCGGTTGAGTGTCCAACTTTGGCTCAGGTCACGATCTCACGGTTGGTGGGTTCAAGTCCCACGTCAGGCTCTATGCTGACAGCTCAGAACCTGCAGCTTGCTTCAGATTCTGTATTTCCCCCTCTCTCTCTCTGCCCCTACCCCACTTGTGCGCTCGCTCTCACTCTCTCTCTCTCTCTCTCTCTCTCTCAAAAATAAATAAATAAATAAATAAACAAACAAACAAACATTTAAAAAATAAGTAAATAAAATAGCCGGGATTTGAATTCTAGCTGTGGGGTTGAAAGCAAATTTGTAAAATATGGCAGAGTCATGCTTACCTTACAGGGCTGTTAGACAGATTAATTACAACCATGTCCTTAATGCATCAGAAGCACTTGTGGGTAGCTACAGTTCCCAGAAGATACCAGTCAGAGACGTGCACACGAAAATTACAATTGTCTACCAGCCCGCACCCCTAAAATCGCTCAAATGAAAAAGTCCGATAATATCGCGTTTTGGAACAGTAGCCACTTTTTCCTGTATTGCTAATGGTAGCATAAATTGTACAAGCATTTTGAGGAGAATTTGGCTATCTCTGATGCGGTTTAAGATATGCACGCTCCATGACCTAGAAATTCTATTCTAGTGTGTATCATTAGAGAAATTCTCAAAAAACGTACCCAAGGAGGCTCTTGCAAAAATGAATATGCTCTGTCTGTAATACTGAGAGGCTAGAAAAACCTAAATGCCTGTGCACAGGGGAATGGATAAACCCAAAGTGGTATATTCATGCAGCAATTAAAGTGAGTGAGCAAGGTTTGTGTTTGTTTAGATTGGGAAATCTTCTGTCCATAAGCAACCCTTTGCCCACAGCAGCTGCTTTAATTTCACACGTGTTCCAAAGTATTTTGTTCTTCCTCCTCTTCCTCCGGCCAGCAAAGGGACTCGTCAAACAAATCCGTGGACAAATAGAATAAGCCTAAATCCCAATCGGCCAGTGTCCTTCCCTCTGGCAAACTCCAGGGCGACAGAAGGAGTAGGGGGTTAGAGGCTGTGCCCGTCTTGCTGATCCCAGCCATTCAAGCCGGGGACTTCTGGGGGCCACTGAATCTTGGCTCTCTTCTGCTGGGTGGGATAAATGCAAGTAGATATGCTGCTTTGGGATTCTTAGGAAAGTTATTCACATTTCAAAGACCATACGTGTCCCTGGTTTCCCAGTGACTGATGAAAAGAAAGCAAATTCTGTGGTTTATGAAATGCGTACTATTGTTCCCGCTCATGGAGTGTGTTTCTGAGTCCAATGCATGAATGTAGGATTGCCTGACCCATGACCCGTGGGCCCACGGAGGAGGAATCGCAGGACTGTGGAAGGCAAGGGGAGCGAGTCACAGAGCAGCCTGGGTCCCATGCGACATGAGAGGAAGAACAGAGAGGGCACTTCTGTGGGGGGGGGGGGGGGAAGAGAGAACCGAATTTGATTTCATTTTACAAATTCATTGAGTACAAAACCTCATCCCGATCCCGGCGTTGGTGAAGGCCGGTGACACAGAGCGTGAAATCAGACACGACTCTTACCCTTGATAAAGCTCCCGTTCAAAAGGTATGAGTGAGAAGACAGATAATGAAATCAACAATTTCCGGAAGAGCGAGGTGGAAAGGAAGTACTTCATGATAGGAGCGTTCAGAGGACGAACAGCCAACCCAGTGGGTTTGCAGAGAGCGAGCACGGAAGATTGTTTGCAAGAGATAAAAAGGACTTGAGCTGTAAAACACTGGCTGAAAGGCTGCTCAGCCGAGCATACCCAGCATACCGTGGAGTCCCTTTCTTCCTTCCATTTTGCCCTCCAGCAGCTTTTTATTAAGTGTTTACTATGCCCTAAGTACTTGCGTACAATGGTGAGCAAAATCACACAAGACTGCCTTTCAGAGCTTCAGGATCCAGTAGAGAATTCAGACACAAATCTGGACTTTCTAATCCAGAGAACACAGATGGAATTCAGCAGGGGGTAGGGAATCTGTGAAGCTGGATAAAAAAAAAAAAATAAATGTTATCTTTACTTTCAAAACTGTTTACCATTCCTTTCCATTATGAATTTAAGCAACAATCTGATAGTTAGCAATCTCTGTGGCTTTGTTCACTTTGCTCCCTAAATTCCATATTTTGTATCTTATTACAATTGTTGCAGATGCTATAAAATATCACTTGTACTTATCGCCGCTCAAAAGTACAGTGGTTATTAGACCTTCCACTAGATCTTGTAATTTAATGTCTTAATAAGAAAGCACATCTGTTAGCATGCGGCATTTAAGAAAATATTTTGATAACCAATTATATTGAAATGCAAGTTTCTTTGTGATCTTCTGTATTTCATATCGCGCACTTGAAAACAGTATTCTGGTTTTCCCAAACTGCCAGAAGGATCCATGGAACAGAAGCGTTAAGAAAATTATTAAGAACTGACTGAATACTAACGGAAGATGACAAAAGTGAGAGTTGTGCCAAGTACCGTAGAGGAAAGGTAAACAGCAAAGAGAACCTAGCGAGGGAGGCCCAGGAAGTCTTCCTTGAGTCAGGAAGTGGGAGCCGGGTTGTGGAAGAAAAGTAAGTGTTAACTAGAAAAGATGGGGTAAGAGAACATTCTAGGGAGAGGAATCATGGACCAACATGTCTTGAGATGGGCTGGGCTATCACCAGGGATGCTGGCACAGGACTGAGGGGGCAGGGATGCCGGAACAGGGCTGAGGTTGCAGAAATATTGGCCCAGGGATGCTGGCCCAGGGCAAGTGAGACTCAGATGGTTGTGGAATGTGGCTGAAGCCGCACGTAGAGGTTTGACAGTCGAAAGCCAGAAAGCAGGGGACTCAGAGACAGGCAAAGACAATGGGGTCGTGTGGACGGGGACTGTGGTTGAGGTCAGCTGAAGGCCAGACCCAGGCCAGAGGGAGGAGAGGCTCAGTAGGTCTGCAGGGTTCAGATCACCGCTGGCTTCAATGGTCTGCCATGATCTGGTTTCTCAGGTTTTATCCCGAGAGGGAGAGAAGGCATTGTTCTCTGATGAACCTGCCCTTGGGGAGCCCACACTTGATGAGCTGGTGTTATCAGGGGTCTCCAGAAAAATATGTGTGTGTATGTACATAAGACATATGCAAGGATATATTCCAAGACCCCCGGTGGATGCCTGAATCCACTGATGGTACCAGACCCTATCCATACTGTGTGTTTTCTTATACACACACCCCTGTGTTAAGGCTTGACTTAGAAATCGGGCCGAGTAGGGACGCCTGGGTGGCTCAGTGGGTCGAGCGTCCGCCTTCAGCTCAGGCCATGATCTTGTGGTGTGTGAGTTCAGACCCTGTGTTGGGCTCTGTGCTGACAGCTCGGAGCCTGGAGTCTGCTTCGGATTCTGTCTCCTCCTTTCTCCGCCCCTCCCCTGCTCACGATCTGTCTGTCTGTCTGTCTCTCAATAATAAATGTTAAAAAAAATTTAAAAAAGAAAAGAAATCAGGCACAGTAGCAGATTAACAATAACTAATAATAAACTAGGATAATTATAACAACATGCTGTAAGAAAGTTATGTGAATGTGGTCCCTGTCTCTCTCTCTCTCTCTCTCTCTCTCTCTCTCTCTCTCTCTCTGTCCCTCCCTCCCTCCCTCCCTCCCTCCCTCCCTCTCAAAATATCGTATGGGTACTGTCCTCACCCTTCTTCCCCTGATGACATGAGAGGATACAATGCCCTAAGGGCTAAGATGAAGTGAGGTGGGTGACACGAGCATGTGACACTGTATTAAGTTACCACTGATCTTCTGACAAGACAGGAGAAGGGGGATCACCTGGTTCCAGAGCAGGGGTGACCATGAGAAAGTAAAACCATGGGTAAGGCGGCGGCGGTGGGGGGCGGGGGGGGGGGCGCTATAGAGTAGTATATATACTACTGTATATATGTGTTCCTCAGATTCTATTTGTGGTAGGTATATTCTATAAAGTTGCCACAAACGCTGCATTAGTGACATCGATCCTGGGGGAGATACAGAGTTAGGTTCCTGTGCACCTCTGGTCACAATAGTTTCGGGGACCGATCAATACATAACCTTGTTTTATGTGTGTTTGTGTTTAAAGGCACCTTATTTACAACACATTGTTGATTCATTAACACCGAAATCACGGCCGAGAGCACTATAATTCACGCTCAAACAAAGGTTATTTAACATGCACAATTTCTCCGCAAGCCCCCCCGCACAGCCTTTTTGCTCTTGGGAACAACCAGACAGCATTTCGGCTCTATGCTTGGGGGTCATTTTAAACAGCGAAGCCGCCTACAGAATGCTCGATACATGCAAAAAGCGTGGCACTGAATAGATTGCCAAAGGACACTTATTTCCAGCACGAGGGCAGTATGAAACAAGAAGGCGGAACACCGCCTTGTTGGACCTCAGCTGGGGACGTGTGCATCAGGGGACTCCAGTCTTTTGCCATCTGTGCATGTCGCGATTGACTGAAAGCAGCATGAATGTTAAGTTTGAGGTCACAAACACATTTCAGGAAGTAGGCAAACTTGTAAATATTGAACCCACGAATAATGAGCTTCAAGTGTACTTCTGTGATTTCTTTCGAGGAGTGAGCTCCCGTGATTGTGGAGGCTAGCAAGGTCACGATTCAGAAGGGGGGCCAGCAGGCTGGAGCTTAGGCAGGAACAGATGCTGCAGTGTGGGGGCAGAATTTCTCCTTCCCTTAGGGAAATCTCAAGTTTTGCCCTTGGAGACTTTCCACTGATAAGGGGCGGGCCACCCACATGATTGCACATAGTCTCTTTCATTTAAAGTCAACTGATTGCAAATACTAACCAGCCTACGGAATATGTCCAGAGCAACCCCTCAGTGAGTGTTTGCTTGAGCCTCACCAAGCTGACACATGAAATTAACCATAACTGACGGTGTGGAAGGGGGTGAGATGCCAGCTGCAACCCGTATAAATCATTCGGCTGGGGGGGAACACTGGTACTTGGGCTCTGCTCTTAAGAGTTTCTCGCCTCCTTGGGGCGCCTGGGTGGCTCAGGTGGTTAAGCATCGGGCTCTTGATTTCAGCGTAGGTCATGATCTCATGGGTCACTGAGCCCCGTAGTGGGCTGTGTGCTGAGCACAGAGCCTGCTTGGGATTCTCTCTCTCTCTCTCTCTCTCTCTCTCTCTCTCTCTCTCTCTCCCTCTCTCTCTCTCCCTCCCTCTCTGCACTTGCCCTGCTCACACACTCGCTCTCAAAATAAAGAAATAAGCATGAGAACAAAGTCCTCATACACTTTTGGCATATTCCCCTGTGGCCTCTCAGATACTTCTGCCCCCTATTGTTCATTTTTCTTTAAGGTGCCACATCTTCAAGTCTGAGAACGTAGGTCCATTGCAGTATCATGGGGGTGTTGTTTAGTAAGAAAATATCCGGCTTAAAGTAGCCTAAAAACAGCAGGTTTGTCTTTTAAGTCCTATTCCTTAATAAGAACTCAAGAGATAGGTGGTTGCTGGGTTGGCCTAGAGAAAGAGAACACTATGGCTGGTTTGTCAAATACACCCCATCGTCTGTTTTTGTACAGCCCCCAATCTAAGAACGATGGTGGAAGAAGGAGGAGAGGAAAAGGAAGAGGGGGGAGGAGGAGAAGGAGGAAGAGGAGGAGAAGGAAGAGGAGGAGGAGGGGGAGGAGGAGGGGGAGGGGAGGGGGAGAAAAGAGGAAGGAGGAGGAGAAGAGGAAAAATCAGGAGAGGAAGAGGAAGGAAAAGAAAAAGAGGGGAGGAGAATATGAAATAAAGACTGTGTGTGGCCCCAAATATTTTTTATCCGACCCTTCACTACACAAGTTTCCTGATCCCTGGTTCCAAGATTGGACCATATCCTCAAGGGCTGGCCCTCCATCTTCCTGCTGTCCTCAGCATACTGCCCTCGCCTTCCCTTGTGAACAGCTGCCCCGGCTGGAAGCACCATGTCTACAGATGCCTGGCTGAAGACAGAGCTTTCTCTTCAGGCATCTCTCTTTTACCAGAAGACTCTGGGAGACCTCCTTCAGCCCACACTGCAGGGAACACAGTCCCATGGCTGCAAGGAGGCCCCCATTGGCTGGAACGTAGTCGCCTAAGTGCAAGGAAGGCCCCCATTGGCTGGAATGTAGTCGCATAAGTGCAAGGAAGGCCCCCATTGGCTGGAACGTAGTCGCATAAGTGCAAGGAAGGCCCCCATTGGCTGGAACAGTCACATGGGCTAGCTGCAAAGGAGGCCGGGAAAGGGCTGGCTGGTGTTTTCAGACTCTCCGGTGGGAGGAACCCCTTCCCATCAGGAGGCAGGGGGTGGAAGTACCGGTTGGGTTGACATCTGCCAGCGTTTGGTCACTGGGAATTTTCCACCTCCCAGAGCGATTTGTAATAACACCAACCATTTAGGGTGTGAAATTAGGGGCGCTGCTCAGTGCTAATGGTATTGCTCTCCTCTCTGTGGGATGCAGCTGCTCAATTGGGGTTAATTCTCAGCCCTGAGAGCGCTTTCTATCTCAATCTACGTGATGGTTAGCCAGGCATAGACTTCTAAAACATTACCTTATACACCTGAAGTTCACTTTACTGTATGTATGTGATGCCCTTAATATAGGAGAAAAAGATTTAAAATTGCCAAAAAAAAAAAAAAAAAAAAGTACAGAGGTCTTTACACCCTCATTTAGATTGCTAAATAAATAGAGACACGTTTATATATATATATATTTATGTACATAGCTATGCATATATATGTATATGTCCTATATCCTGTATGTGAAGAGATATGTATGCAAATACACAGCAATGTTAATAAGCATGTATTGCGTCCTATTAAGAGCCGGTGGTATGTCGTGAGGGTCAGTAAAGCATATTAGGGACTTCCAATCTCTTTCCCAGGCAGCCATGTTCTAAAAGAAGTTTCCCTTTGATCTCACATTTACTCCTTATCAACACATCTCCTGTAGCTCCTGGATTTGCAAGGTCCTAGATAAAGACACAGAATTAGTCTCCACCACAGAGCATATGGGAACTCGGAGAAAAGGAAATGCCCCCTTCTTTGTGACATCTTTTAATAATCAGTAGAACTAAAAAATTTAAAATCCTTGCAACAGTGACTTTCAATAAGAGACTTTTTCTAACATTCCCCTTTGCTTTTCTTCTCAGAACACAAGGGGCTAATTAAACGTGGAAAAGTTCTTGTTTGATCAGAAATTCTTATGTTTTGGAAAAAAAAAGCAGAGAAAACTACTCTAATATTCAGGACGGGCTTAATTGACTTAAAAGTCACCAAATTCCCTTTCCCTATTTGGGACAGTACACATGAGCCTTCTTTTCTGAACCCGTGAAGAAAAGGTAAGGTGAGGACCATAAAAATTAGGGCTCCCACTTGAAAGATGATCTCTTGATTTGAATATATGGGATTCTCTTTCACCCCAACTTGGTATGATTCTTCTCTGAGAACCTCCCATAAGTCCTGGTCTTTTGGCTGACTTCTCTCCATAAATGACTTTATTACTTGAGCAGTAAGCTTGTTTATTGAGGAAGATGTGTGTGGTGGTCCCTAATGGAGCATGTCAGCATAAAAGCTCCATTATACTGAGTCAGGACTGGGTCCATCCATTTCGTGCCACACTCTCTCCTGGATTTATTGGAATTAGTGCAGGGAAAGTGAGTGCTCGATGTAGCACAGCCTTTTTGAAACTGATGCGTTTCTACCACTAGAGTAGACTAGAAAAAGAATTCCCTGGGCTCCTAGGTGCTCCTACCAAGAGGAACCATGGAGTTCATCAAAAGATGAATGTCCCTGGAAGTGGATACAAAAGAGCAAAATGTTGTATCAATGGAAAATTCACAAATGGTCTTTCCATGGCATGTTGTTGGTCAGCAGACTGTCTTCCGTTCTGATTTGTTAGGAGGGAGGATGAAAATGATGGAGTCCAAAGAAAGCGACACACAATTCGGTTCAGTATTGGGAATATTTCATGTCTTACAGAGTGCCTATCCGTTGACTCTTGCCAATTCTTGTTCAGTAATTAAAGCGGGAACTCATTTACCCACTAACTGGGACAGGCTTGCATGGAGGTGTTTGTTGATCTGCGTGTCCTTGCACATAGTACATTCCTGCTGTCTTCTCATCGTTTAGTTCCTGATATTGTCACCGAACAGTGAGACTGGTGGGAAAGCCGGAAGGGGTGACTTTAGAGTAGAGGTGGGGACAGTGATGGTGGGGTGTGAGAGGAAGGAAGGCACACATGACAAAGAATGAACGACAGTCGAAGTAAACCACTGGCTCTACGTGATATTTGCACTGACCCGGGGTACATCTTTGGAAGATCAGTTTGATCACCTACTGAATCTTTGGAACTATCTGTGAATAATAGATGAGGCATTTGGTTTGTCTTAGATGTATGTTGTCTTGTGCTCTCTTTAAAAGAGCTGGGGTGTGTTACTTATTACCCATCAACACACTATGTACTCCCCAGTCTCGCCTAAGGTGTATCAGTATTTTTGCCATGTTGTTGCCCGATGCAAAGATTATGAAGCATCACCTTAATAACTAAGATTTCTGGGTTAAGTGTGAGAGGTACGTGGTCATAAGTGCTGGTGGACGGTTACCTAAATAATTCAGGAAGATCTTATGGCTCCATAAAATGAATGCCTGCAACTCTTGTGTCTTTGTCCTTTCTGTTGACCATCAGGAGTGTATAAATAAGGATTCTACTTGGTTGCAAATGATAAAAATCTGCTGGATGTGGCTTAAGCAAAACAAAAGGGATTTGTTTTTTTCTTTAATGTTTTTATTTTATTTTTAAGAGAGAGAGAGAGACAGAGCACGAGTGGGGGAGGGACAGAGAGAGAGGGAGACACAGAATCCAAAGCGGGCTCCAGGCTCTGAGCTGTCAGCACAGAGCCCGACGCAGGGCTCGAACTCCTGAGTGGCGAGATCATGGCCTGAGCAGAAGTTGGATACTTAACGAACTGAGCCACCCAGGTGCCCCCAAAGAGATTCGTTTTAAAGATATTCCATGTTTGATGGGGTGCAAAGGTGGTAAAGCCACAGGGTCTTGGGATAGGTTTGGAACTAGGTGCTAAAATGTCAATGAGTATTTTGTTCCAGCTCTCAGTTTTGCCCCTCTCAGGATATCTGCTACAAGGTGTCTAAGCAAATTGGGCTTTCCCCAATTAAGTCCTGATAGTCATTATCATTAACTCCCAACAGTTAGAGGAATGTGTTAGCTCTGAGTCTCCTCCCACAATTCACAATCAGGTTCCAATGAAAGTGAATCTCAGGCCAGATTTTTATTTCTTTTTTCTTTTCTTTTTTTTTTCTTCCTTTTTTCTTTCTTTCTTTCTTTTTAAGAGATAGAGCACACATGCAGGGGAGTGGGCAGAAGGGGAGAGAAAATCACAAGCAGGCTCCACACCATCAACACAGAGCCCAACGTCGAGCTCAATCCCACAACTCTGGAATCATGAATGACCTAAGCCAAAATCAAGAGTCGTATGCTCAACTGACTGAGCCACCCCAGCACCCCAGATTTTTATTTATTTCTTAACAAGCAGGCACAGAACAGGCATAGCCTCTTCCTTATCGATGAAGACCCAGTGTTCTCCTTTGAGTTACCTCCACCATATCCTGCTCGAAAAGTACCAAAGCAAAGGCTATGGTACTCAAAGGCTATGGTACTCAAAGGCTATGGTACTCTAGCACAGAGATGGACACACTTTTTTTTTTTTTAATGTAAAGAGCCAGTAAGTTTCTTAGGTTTTGCAAGCAGTACAGTCTCTGTTGTAACCACTCAATTCTGTCTTAGCAATGAACGCAGCCACAGACAACATGTAAACAAATTAGTGTTGGCATATTCCAATCCACTTTACCTATGAACTGAAATTGTAATTTCATATAATGTTCATATGTCAAGAAATATTGTTCTTTTGATTATTTTCCACCACTTAAAAGTATAACAATGATTCTCAGCTCCTGGGCTGTGCAAAATCAGGTGGTGGGCTGAAATTGGCTGGTAGGCTAGGTTTCCCAACCGTAGCTCTAACAGCATATTCCTAATGATGGTGACATGATCAAGAGTCTGCCAAAGCAGCAGGATCCCAGAACCAGTTACAAATCAAGCTTGGGAAAACTCTGTGACAAGATGATTCTGTGGTTATTTTTCACACAGCCTTCAAAAGGAGAGCTGCATTATGCTTTCTATAGACCACCATGTAAAAACCAGAACATTCTTTGATCATAATGATGACTTTCTAACATGGTTGAAGGCCACCTCAACTTCCAGCCAGCGTCCAGATCTCTTTCAATTGCCTACCAGTATCAAACCAGTATTTGTTGTCATAGATTTATTGTCATATTTTCCTTCAAAAAGAGGTCTCTGCCATTTTGAATCTTAAGCAGTAAGCATGTGCGCAAGTGTATCTCCATCCGTTGGTGTGGCTGTCCAGTGTGTCACCTTCCCGGTTTTACCCAGCTCCTGAGAAACTATCTCCACGGAGACTCTTAAATACGCTGAAGGGCCTCACACTGTGGTTTAAAGGTTGGCTTTTCGCATGGCTTCTACTCGATCTTCACCTAAAATGTGTCTGGCCCTCCCTTCAGGCCCACTTTTCAGGTTCAGTAACCCACAACAGAAGTTTTAAACCACCACAGAGTAGGTGTGGGCTAGCAAAGCCCTCTCCCAAGGCCAGACTGTTGTTTCCGCTTGCTCAGGTATGCCTTAAGGATTCGCAGTATGTGTGACGATACCGTAATATTTAGTTCTGCGGGGAAAAGAAACAATAACAAAACAAATCAATTATCAGATAACACGGAAGAGGATGACACCACCGTGAATCATAGCACAGCTAGATATATACTTCATGTCAGTTTTATCCAGTGTGGTCAATTTCCAAATGGTCAAATATTGGCAATTTCATCTGGTTCAGTATAATTTGGAGTAAATTATAGACGGCTTAATGGCATCAGATAGATTCTTTTCTTTTATTGCAGGCGGCCATGTTCAGCTTCCCAATTTCTAGACCAGACAGTATGGCGGCTGCTGCACAAGTTTTCGCATTACAAAGAGAGAGAGAGAAAGAGAGAGAGGGGGGAAGAAAAAAAAAAAAAAAAACCAGAGTGAGACCAAATAAGAGAGACAGAGAGACTTAATTTCTTTTGGGTCCAAACCTAGTTCTTAGAGATAGGACTTTGAGCAGCCCTGGCTCCTGAACCCATCAATGTGGCTCGGATGGGGGTGAGGCGAAAGTCATTGCATAAAGGGGTTCCCGTGAGTCCAGCAGTGTGGGTCAGAGTAGGGTGGTAACCAGGACAGTGATCACGACAAGCCTGGAAGGCAACCCAATAATTGTCCTCCAAGAATGTGAGTCTTAAAACAGCTATTCCATTGCTATATTAGGGCTCTGTACGAGCCCTGAGAAAAAAGTAGTAACATTACATGTATTTACCTCAAGATGCCACTCAATCAGAATAGACTCAGGCTGTAAACAGGTGGCTGAGCCATACCAATGCCTACCCTGCTTAGATAGTATACGCTCCTCTAATAAGCACATCATTTCTGTCCGGAGTCCGTTCTGTTGCGGACATGGGCAATGAATGGTCAAGGACTCTCACAGAAGAAAGGTCCATAGAAGACAGGGTGAAGAGACAGGCAGCCAGCGCATCTTCTCACAATTTTGCAATTTGTTGCTCTGGTCTTTTGGTATTTGTTGCCTGGTGAGCTGCTAAGTGTGTTCATTGAGCATTCTTGCCCATTTCTGGAAAGGACCAAGCATGAAGAAGCATACAGTCTGAACGTGGTCTTACATGTAGGTTTGAAAAGGGGTTTCCACAAATACCTTCGGGCTAAATTGCAGTGTGGAGGTTTAAAACCTTTCACTGTGTGAATGACATCACTTGGTCAATTTGCTTCCCAACCCGCAGAACGTGAGGAAGTGTGTCTGCAGTGACTCTGCCACATCCATCTGCCTTAGCAGTCCCCATCCCCAGCAACAGCAGTGGCTGACACTCCCTGCTAATCAGAACGAGATCTCGCCTCAACAGGTAAGGCTTATGAGACAGCCTCAAAATTGGCTGAATGAATCATGGCGACTCTTGTCTTCTCCACCTCAAAATGTCTTGAGCATTTGGGTCTCTTCGGTACCGGTCCATTCTGTTATTCTCCCCTGGGAGGAAAGCAGAACCGAGGCTCTACTGGGGAAGGGGGCAGGTGTTCAAATCTGTCCCAGGGTTGACATTGCATATGGAAGGCAGGTGGTAATGTAAGCGTCCTGGGACAGAAGAAAATGCCAGGGGTCACTGAACTAGCTAATCTAACAGACAAATGTGTGTTTCATGTTAAAGCATACCTGTGTTCTACTTTTATGGCTTCCTGCTAGGTCTGCAGTAGATATTTATCAAACCATACTAGGAACTGGTGATATTCAGAAAAGAAGACAGGGGGAAGGAGTGGGGGATGCTGGGAGCAGCATACAATGGCTGCTTTCAAATACTGGAGAGGGCAGGCTGCGAAGGAGCAGAGCTTCCACATGAACTAAGATACCCAGTAGCTTCCCTATTGCTTAAAGAATACATTCCGAACTACCCACCAGGCCTACGAAGCTCTGTATAAGTTCTCAGAATCACTTGGTGATCTGGTTCTCAGAATCACTTGGAGAGCTTTTAAAAATATTGATGCTTGGACCCACCATGGGCCAATACCTGGGATGGGGGCCTGGGCATCTGCATTTTTTGCCTACAGAAGGCTGGGAACCTCTGCTGCCATCATCTGGCATCAGCCTACCTGCCGAGGTTTGTTCAGTGCTCTTGTCCCGTTGGCCTTGTTTCTGGAATAGTCCAAGCTCGTTCCAGCATCAGGGATTTTGCTTTTCCTGGCTCCTGTGCTTAGAAGAGTCTTCTTCCTGATTAAAGCTGGCTCATCAGCTCAAAATGTTGCCTCTTGGTGAGGCCGTCCTGGCTCCCCTGTACTTATTTCCTACGGTGGCCACAACAAAGTACCACAGACTGGATGGCTTAAAACTCTCACAGTTCTGGAAGCAAGAAGTTCAAAGTCAAAGGGTTGGCAGGGCCATGCTCTGTCTGGAAGCTCTAAGGGAGGATCTATTCCATATCTTTCTCGTAGCTTCAGTGGTTGACATCCTTCACATTGTCCCCTCTCAGCAAATATCTCTTCTCTTTTTATGAGGACGCCAGTCACATCCCTGTAAGAACATCCTTTTAGCTTGATTACGTCCACAAACGCCATATTCCAAATAAGATCATACCCATAGGTACCAGGACTTTATATTAGGACCTTAATATCATTTCAAGGGGGACACAATTCCACCCACAATACTCTCCATCCAAAGTAGCTTCGCCCCACATTTCTCTGGTCATTATTGCTGTACTTTGTCTTGACCGTGTCTGAAGCTATCCTGCCTATTTATTGGTTTATTCGTGTGTTAGCTGTCTTCGTCACTGAACATAAGCCCTGTGAGATGAGAAGACCTTGATTATCTGGAATGCCACTATGTTGACCATGTCTGAAAGGATGTATATTAAATATTTGTTTGAGTGAATGAAGCAGCACTAATGCTCAAAGAATAAAAAATTACAGAGGAGGGGCATGTGGGTGGCTCAGTCCATTAAGTGTCTGACTCTGGGTTTCGGCTCAACTCATGATCTCACCGTTTCATGGGTCCAAGCCCCACATCAGGCTCTGTGCTAATGGCGTGGAGCCTCCTTGGGATTCTCTCTCTCCCTCTCTCTTTCTCTGCCCCTGCCCTGCTCACGCTGTCTCTATCTCAAAAGATAAATAAACTTAAAAAAAATACAGAGAAGCAGATTTTAGTTCACCATGAGGAAGACTTTGACATAATTAAAGCCCACTCAAAATGAAGTACCTGCTGTTTTTTGTTTTTGTTTTTTTTTTTTAAGTAATGAGTTCCCTGTCTTGGGAGAAGTTCTTTCCAAGGCTGGGTAATGTCTTAGCAGGGATGCTGGAGAGAGGATTCACATGTCAGTTCAGGAATGGATTTATGACCTCTAAGGACCTTTTAAATCCAGAAGTTCAATAATTCTATATTTGAGCAGAGACTTTTAAAACACACCGTGTCTCAACAAAATGTCTCTAATGGTGAAAACTTCAGGCAGGCGTAAGTTTCCCAGCACAGCCTCTGCCACGTGAAATCTTGTGACAGGCTTCAAATCACATTACGTTTGTAGTCTCGCTTACGTCTCATGAGTCTGTTCTTTGCATAGTTTGAATTTCTTCTTCTTTTATTTATTTATGATATTTGTGGGGGGAGCAGGGCTGGACCCTTTCTATCTAAGAGAAAACAACGGAAGGAGATTGAACACTTCTGTTTGGGATCCCTTTAATGTCCTCAACTGAGGCTGTTACAATGAGATCTTGTATTAAGTTGGCCCTGTCTTAAGAAAGAACACCTTCTCTGTTGTAAGCGCTTGCTGCCAGGGGACTCAATGTTACCAGAGCAGTCAGCTTTGATTTGTGTATCAATAATGTCGTGTCAGTAGCCAGAGGGGATGGCATCAGGGCGTTCCAGATGCTTTTATTGGTGCTTTTGCTGGAGGATGATTTCAAATTAACTTCAGTCTCTTGGAAGACACCGAACAGGAGAATGCTATTTCCCATTTGTAAACAAAATGGTGAATAATTACGGGAGAACCCAAGACAGGCTGATTTCTAGGAAATGTCACGTCTGCAGATCTTAATTTTCTCCAAGCACTGGTGCCCTGTTCCTCCTTCTCCTGTTGCTTATATCCTCCCAGGTAGAATACTGAACAGGACCTGGTTACAGGGCGATCGGTAGCCTCACAGTCACTCAACAAAATAACTAGACTCTTTTGCTGCCGTTGTAACCACGGGGCAAGGATGGGAGGCTGGAGAAAATGGAGTGGGGGTTTTCAATGGTATTCTTTCAATGTAAAAGAAAAAAAAGTGCGTTTGTATGCGATGGCAAAAGTAATAGTAGATAAATTTTGAAGAATACTGAAAAGCAAAGGGATAAAACCACCAATTACCTGCGATTCTAGCTACTGTTTACCATTTCAGTGTATTTTGACTATTCTCTTCCTTCTTCCCTCCCTCCCTCCTTCTCTCTGTGAAATAACACTATTTTCTCACTTAATGATATAAAAGAGAGGCTGGCAAGCCTGTTCTATAAAACCAGCCATCAACGGCAAGAAAATGAAAGGGTGTGGCCATGTTCCAACCAAATCATTCACAAAAACGAGTGATGGGGCAGGATCTGTCCCCCGGCCATAGTTTGCAGACTCCTGGTACAGGATGATATTTTTTGCTCATCACTCATATTTTTCAACACCCTTTTTAAAGGTGCCACAGTATACCATTGGGTTGACACACTATCCTCTTTTAGACGGTCTATTGTTGCTGAACGAATAAATGGTTTCAGTTTTTCATTGTTATAAGTAATGCAGTAATGAACATTCTTGTGGCTAGATCTTTCAACACATTCTTGATTATTTCCTCAGTATACATTCATTAAAATGCCATTGATAAACCTGAGGTATGTACAAAGCCCTCACCGATTTGTTTCACCAAAGGCGTGCGGTTACACAGTCTGCTCCACACACGTAGGCAATTTTCTCGATGTTTTCCTAGTGTTGAGTGTAAATTCCACACGTCGTGTTATTAGGGACTCTGAAATTAGTCCGTGATTATTGTCCTACGGAGACAGGAGAGCAATAGCTAAAGAGGTGTTTCCTGTATCTTTGGGGTCATGAATATTTTGGGAATCTGCAAAAAACAAAGGCTAGTCTATGAAGGAAAGTGCACACCCCACAAAATTCTACCTGGCATTTCAGCGGGTTTCAAAGAAACCTAGGACAGTAAAGTTACAGTAAAACTTAGTCACCATGAAACTATCTACTTTCCTGGAAACACAAACCCACATGGGGTGAGGACTTATGCCTGTTTATCTCCTCTTTTTAGCCGAGTCTGTTGGATCTTTAGTTTTCCCGTTATGAATTCTTTAAATCTAATTTTAAACATTCTTATTTTTGTTTCCTAAATGCTATAATCCCAGTTGTGCAAAAAAGTGGAAAAAGAAAGAAGCGGGGGGTGTAGAGAGGTAGAGGAAGGGAGGGAGAGCAAAACAAATTATGACCAAAGTGAAAAGAACAAGAAAGGAAACAGAAGCAGGGGACAGGACGATGAAGACGATGTCACTGGTTTTGCTCCCATTTCTGAAGACTTGAGGACTATGTGACCAAGGCCCCAAGTCCCTGAACCAACTTGAGGCCTTTCCATTGGTGTTGACAGCCAAGTATCTGGCCACATCGTTCACCGGCATTTATTGAGTGTCAGGCCAAGCATGGCACCAAGAAGATTTTATGGGGGACAAATTCGCAAGCTCCATGGTCTGTCTGGTGACACAAATAAGGCATGCCACCTCATGGGGCCCTGGGCAGCAGTATGTTGGAGCACACAGGTCTCGATGTAAGTAGTCAGCTCAGCTCAATGTGCCGTGAAAGAACGTGGGCTCAACTGTACCAGCTAAATCCAAAATGCAGAGTTTTGTGTAAATCTCCCAGTATTAGAATGTTGGCAATGATCTTTTTTTAAAATTTAGATTCTAAAGAGCAAAAGGGGCACCCATCTGGGCTTCCACGGACCTACATGTAGCCCATAGGGAGAGATTTTGTGACCTCTGCAGTAAATAGACATACTGTCTTTCTCCAACTGACTTATTTCGCTCAGCATAATACCCTCCAGTTCCACCCACATTGTTGTAAATGGCAAGATTTCATTCTTTCTCACCACCAAGTAGTATCCCATCGTATATATTAACCACATCTTCCTTATCTATTCATCAGTTGATGAACATCTGGGCTCTTTCCATAATTTGGCTATTGTTGAAAATGCTGCTATAAACATTGGGGTGCATGTGCCCCTGTGCATCAGCACTCCTGTATCCTTTGGGTAAATTCCTAGTAGTCACTCGTACGTAGAACTTGAGAAACTTAGCAGAAGACCATGGGGGAAGGGAAAGGGAAAAAATAGTTTCAAACAGAGAGGGAGGCAAACCATAAGAGACTCTTAGATGCAGAGAACAAACTGAGGATTGATGGGGGGAGGGGCGGAGGATAGGGGAAAATGGGTGATGGGCTTGGAGGAGGGCACTTGTCGGGATGAGCACTGGGTGTTGTACGTAAGTGATGAATCACGGGAATCTACCCCCCCACCCCCAACCAAGAGCACACTCTATACACTGTATGTTAGCCAACTTACAATACATTATATTTAAATAAATAGACCTTTTGTGACATCATAGTCGACCCTCACTTTTAGTGCCATATTGGTATATTCTTGGGTAGGCATCCCTCAAGTTCTATATATTCTCTTGAATATGGTTATATCCTAGTGGACCATCTTTTTCTTGGTCATTTTCTTCAAGCAGCTAAAAATATAATGTGCCAAGAGAAAACACAGAGAAAATCGGAGCAAGTTGGCTTCTCTCCGAAGCACCTTCTCCTTCTACATCAACTTTACTGGGACATAATACATATACAGTCAAATGTACCCATTTTAAGTGTACAGTTTTATGAGTTTTCAAGAATGTATATGCCTCTGCAACAGCAAAGGCATAGAACACTTGGAGCACACCAAGAAATTCCTGGTGCCTCTTTATAATTAATTCCCTTTACTCCGAGCTCTTTCCACAACCCTAGGCAAACACTGAACTGCTTTCTGTCACTTTACTTTTGTCTGTTCTGAAAATTAACTTCATGGAATCATTCAGCATGTATTTTTTTTTTGTTCTGACTTTTTCACTTAGCATAATGTTTTTGAGATCTATCCGTGTCTAATAAGTTTCTTCCTTTTTAATCCTGAGTGGTATGGATTTGTTCGTTACGTGGATACACCGCCATGCTTTTATCCATTCATTTGTGGATGGACAGCAGGATTGTTTCTAGTTTGTAGGTGATCGTAAGTAAAGGTGCTGGGAGCATTTGTATATACATCTTTGTATGGACGTACACGTTCCTCTCTGTTAGGTAAATACTTGGAAGTAGGAGTCCTGGATCACCTACTAAGCTAAATTTAATGGGAAATTGCCAAAACGTTCTTCAAAGTGGTTGCACCATTTTAAACTCCTGGCATTAAAATTTGAGAGTTCCAATTGTTCCACATCCTTATCAACACTTATTGTTGTCAGTCACTGTATTTTAGTGATTCTTGTGATGCAGCACTATAGAGTTGTGGTTTCGGATTGCATTTAAGTCCATCTGATCTCTGATCTGTATGTGTATTCTTATGTGAATACCGTGCTGTCTTGATCATAGTATTTGTACACACAGTCCTCAAAGCAGATAGTGTAAGACTTCCAAGTTTGTTCTTCATTTTCTTTTTTTTTTAAGTTTGTTTATTTTGTGTGTGTGTGTGTGTGTGTGAGAGAGAGAGAGAGAGAGAGAGAGAGAGAGAGAGAGAGAGCGCGCACCAGGGAGGCACAGAGAGAGAGGGAGAGAGAATCCTAAGCAGGCTGCATGCTGTCAGCACAGAGCCCAATATGGGACTCGATCTCACAAACCGCGAGATCATGATCTAAGCCCAAGCCAAGAGCTTAACCAACTGAGCCACCCAAGCACCCCTGTTCTTCATTTTCAAAATTATTTTGGCTATTCTAGGTTATTTAGGCTGTTCTCCATATTTCCATATGGATTTTTAAATCAGTTTATCAATTTCTGCAAAAGCCTGGTGAGATTGTGAATGGGATTGCATCGACTCTGTGGGCCATTTTAGGGAGAACTAACATCTTAACAATATTGAATCATCTGATCCATGATCCTGTGTGCCTTTCCATGTATTTAGGTCTTTTTTTTTAAATATTGTCTGCAATATTTTGTATTTGCAGCATACAGTTCTTGCAAATATTATTTTAAATATACTCCTACATATTTCATAGGTTGTGATGTTATCGTAAATCATACTTTTAAATATCATTTACCAATTCTGCGTTGATCGTATCTAGAAATGCAACTGTTTTTGAATATCAACCTTGTTGCCTGTGACATTGATAAATTCATCAATTAGTTCTAGCAGCTTTTTGGTAAAGTTCTTAGGATTTTCTTTGTTCATGATTATACCATCTACAAATAAAGACAGTTCAAAATTGTCCTTCCTAGGAAAGGCTTTTATTACTTTTCTTTGACTTATTGCACTAAGACTCCAGGACAACTAGGACAGAACTGGTAGATCAGACCTCATTGCTTTATTCTTGATCTTGAGGGGAAAGTTTTCAGCCCTTCCCCACTTGGCACGAATGGTGGAAGTTTTCGGTTGTTCTTGGTACCCTTTTCAGGTGGAGAAAGTTCTTCCTATTGATATTTTGCTGGAAATGTTTATCATGCACTGGTATTGATTTTAGTCAAATACTCTTTCTGCATCTGTTTTGCTGGCAGTATTTTCCCCCTTTATTCGGTTACATGGTGAATTCTATCAATTTTCAAATAGTAAACCAACTTTGCTTTTCTGGGATTAAGTGCTCCTTGGTCATGATGTTTTTCTTCTTCTACATCTAACAATGGATTCTATTTACAAGTACCGGTTAAGAATTTTTGTGCTTGTGTTCATGAGGTATTCATTTGTAGTTATTTTCTCGTGTTGTAACTGTCTGCTCTTGGCATTATGTTATTGATGTCCTCAAAAAATGAGGTAGCAAATGTTCTCTGTTTTCTGAGCGTGTATAATATTAGTAGTATTTATTCTCAAAATATCTTATGGAATTTATGAGTGAAACCATCTGGGCCTGGAATTGACTTTATGAGAAGAGCTGTAATTATAAAATCAAGTTTTTTTAAAATAGATTTAGGGTTATTTTGAATTTCTAGTTCTTTTTATGCCATTGTTGGTAATTTGTGTCTTTCAAGTATTCAGCTCTTGATTTCTAATATCATTCTCTAATAAGAAAAATGAAAACCCTGTAGAGAAATATTTAAAAATCTTAAAAAAATTATATATATGTAATATATATAATTTTTATTTATTTTATATATAATATGTATAATATATAATTTTTATTATATATAATATAATTTTTATTTTATATATGTTATATACATAATTTTTATTTATTTTTATATAAAATATATTTGTATATTTTTATTTATTTACATATATATATATATATATATATAGACTAGCAAATTTCAAAACTAGAAAATTTGGGTGATCTGACAATCTGACAGGAATGGGTCCATATTCTTCCTTAGCCACAATCAGCTGGAGGTGAGTAGAGACTCCCCCCCGCCCCTTTAGAAGAAGCAACATCTTCTGTGTGAACCAGGCACCATGGCTCACAGACTCTAAGTATGGGCCTCATTCATTTACATCAGTAATTTCCAACTGGGGACAACTCCACCCTTTGGGGGGACACTGGCGGTATCTGGAAATATTTTTGATCGTCCCATAGGGCTCTGGGGGGTACTACTGACATCTAGTGGGTAGAGGCCAGGGATGCTGTTAAACATCCTACGATGTACAACATAGCCCCACAAACAAGTCTTACTTGTCCCAAGACATCAGTGGTACTAAAAATCAGAAATCCTGAACCTGGCCCCTCTAAGAATGTGGGTTAGCATTTCCAGCAATTTCTGTAAACCCAGGCAAGAAGACTAATATAAGTAGTTTCCAAAAGGCTAGTCTTTACTCCTCTATGCTTCTCTGAGAAGATCGGGCAGTGAGACCCCATGCCAAAGTGCAGCAGCAGCATCTAATATTGGGACACATGTTCTGTGCCAGGCACTAACCAAGTGAGGTGACATAGCCAAAATCCCGTAAGGCTCTCAACAACTTTTCAAAGTAAGTATCATGATGATGGAATTAAAGTTACATTGTTATTGTTGCAGATGACAGAAACACTTCTCAAACAGACTTGGAGCGGAAACCTCTTTTATTAGCACGAGTATAGATCTTCCTCAACTTCTGATGGGGTGACCTCCTGATAAACCCATGGGAAGTTCGAAATGTAGTCAGGCTGATGTGCATTTACTACACTTAACCTACCATCCATCTCAGCTCCGCCTAGCCTGCCTTGAATGTGCTCGCAACACATACATTAGCCTCCAGTTGGGCAAAATCATCTAACACAAAGCCTGTTTGATAATCAAGTGTTGACTGTCTCACTTGATGTCCTGAATACTGTACCGAAAGTGAAAGACAGAATGGCGAATGGGTGCGGGATGGCTGTCGGTGTATCGGTTGTTGACTCCGGGGACCATGGGGCTGATGGGGAGCTGTCACTGCCCAGTATCACAGGAGAGGATCAGCTCACATACCGCTAGCCCAGGGAAAGGTCCAAATTCAGACTCCCAAAACTGGTTTCTGCTGAATGTGTATCGCTTTCGCACCATTGTAAGGTCGAAAAATTGTTAGTCAAACCATCATAATTCGGAGACTGTATTTAGATGCTGGAACAAGACAGCCTGGGTTTAAACACTAGCACTGTTCTTACTAGCCCTGTGACATGGAACAAGTCACTACTACTCTTCGGACCTCTGTTTTCTCATCTGAAAATGGAATACTAAGAACATGCTCCTCACTGTATTATTTTGAAGACTTTTTTAAAAAGTCAATGCCTGAAAAGTGCTCACAACAGTATCTGGTGCATAGTAAGAGCTCAGTAAATGTTAGTTATTGTTATGGTATTAATTATTATTATTATTATTATTAGTTATTGTTCTTCCTCCTCTTCCTCTCCTCCCCTCTCCTCCTCTTCTTCTCTCTTCCTCCTCCCCCACCACCTCCCCCTCCTCCTCCTCCTTCCCCTTCTTGTTTGAGTAAAAACTCAGGCGATCAACAGGAGTGATAGTTCTGAGTGTTCAAGGCATTTCATCAAATCTCTTGCTGTCACCCTCTCATTTGTTCTCAGCTTTTACTTCCTCTGTTTCTTAAGCCCTCTCCCAAGTGTTGACAGCCATGAACATGTTCGTATTCTAGAAGCTCAGCAAAAGCTGTAAGTTCCAGAAAAAGGCCAGAGCTACTCCCGTTGGCCAAGCTTGCGTTATCCTTAAACAAATCCATGTCACTGGGGTGGGGGAAGTGCCTGGGTTAAGTGTCCACCCCTGGGCTTGGTGAAGGAGTCGGCCTCTCTCGTGCCACATGCACTGAGAGTGGGGAAGGCTGACTTCCCAAAGGAAGATGATCCCTTTTTGGTTTCACGAAGGAGAAGGAATCTGAGCAGGCAAAAATGATGGCACTACAACTATTTCCAGTTTACGGAAAACTGTCTCTGTAAGACGAAGGAATTTTCGCAAGGAGACAAAGCTAGTAAGTGTAGGAAGAATGCAATTCCTGACTTCTTAACATTCAGGAACAATTCAGTATTAGGAAAACCTGTATTAATAGATCAAAAGAAAAATGTGTCACCATAGATGCTGAAAGGCTTTTGATAGAAGTCAATATCCTTTCTTGATAGATAATCCCTTCTAGCATTAAACTTAAAAAGCAGTGGGACAGACTGTGAAGAAAATGACTTTAAATTGTTTCTAAGGGACTTAGAAGAAGACTTTTAAAAAATGGATATTGGCATGATTTTCATTTTCACAAGCAAACCTATATATTTAACATGGCTTCAGTAGAAATGCTATCACTTTTTTTTGAGCTGGAAGATCTAATTGTAAAGCTCAATAAAAAGTCTATGAATAAAAAGTGTCAGGGAAATTCAGCAACATATTCTAACACTACAATGACGAAACCATGGTTCTGGTGCAGAAAAAACACATCAATGCAACAGAATAAAGTTAGAAAATAGGCACAAATAGCTATGGAAATTTGTGGCGTAAAAGAGCGACGCTAACTTCATTTTGGAAAAGATTGATTCTTCAATAGGTGATGCGAAGACATCTGAATAGCTATTTGAAAACAAACAAACAAAAGGAATCCTACCTCACTCCATTAAAACTTACACTAGATGTTCAAGCATTTAAATGTAACTTACTAAGTGGAACCTGTTATGTCCTAGAAAATATGGAAGAATTTTTTGCCACAGAATAAAAAATCTCTTGCTCTTGGCCAATGTAATCACATCGAGGTGAGGTTGTGAGAGATTAAGATGGGCCCTAACTCAATGACTAGTGTCCTCGCAAGAAGAGGGAAATTTGGATGCACAGACGCTCAAGGAAGAAGGCTGTGTGAAGGCAAAGTCAGGCATTGGAGATGCTACCACACCAACGTTCGCCAAGGATTGCTGGTAACCATCAGAAGCTGGAAGAAGAAGGGAGGATTTTCCCAAGAGCCAATGGAGAGAGCATGACCCTGCCACCATCTTGATTTGGAACTTCTACCCTCCAGACTGTAAGGGAATAAATTTGGTTGTTTGAAGCCACCCAATTGTGGTTAATTTGTTACGTCAGCCCTAGCAAACTAATACAAATATTTATAAAGAATTGGCATGGGGAGAAAGATGCCAAAAACAAAACTAAGGCAAATGGGAAACATATTTGTAACTCATGTGACAAAGGACAAGTTTCCTTACCAAGAAATCCTGTAAATCAGTATTTTTCAGAAAATCAGCCACTTCATAGGAAATGAGCACATGAAGTTATGTAATGAAGTTATTATAGCTTTGTCGAGAGAAATAAATCATTTACGTGGGACTCACATAAAGTGATACTCTAGTGAGTGGCCTCAGATCTCCCCTTTCACCCTCCTCAAGACCACACATGGCATCTTATCATATTCTTCCTGATTGCTTTAGTGACTAAGTAGCTTTTGCTGAAGCATTTTTAAGGGAAAGAAGGAATCACATCCACATACCATGTACTGAAACGTCATTTTAAAAATCTCTCTTCAAATCTTTCTTTCCTCAAAGTTCTACTCAGGGGACCATGTTTTCTAGTCTTCCTGGCCTTTTCTTCTGGCCTATGTAATTCCCAATGCTGCCTTTCAACTATTTTCTATTTCCCCTAGTAACCTAGCTCTCAGCTTGCATAACAGCCAGCAAAATAAGCTTAGCAGTTAGCTGGTCCATCCTTCGAAAACCTTCAGGGGCCAACCACTGTCATACTCATGGGGTTTCATTGATCCAGTCATGTTGCCTTTTCTTGGAGCAGAGAAGCAGGGGAGGAATCTGCTGCTAAGAAACGATATCTTCCCCCAGACGGCCACCAATCAAGGCTGGCTTCCTGGGTGCATAACCCGGGCAGCTGTACTGGGCCCACACTCAGAAAGGCCCCACACTTGGTTTTAATGCTCTGTTGTCACTATTTTGAAATTTTTGATCAAGGGGCACCACATTTTCACTTGCACTGGGCCGCACAAAGCATATAGCCAGTCCTGACAAAGAAACTATTCAGTAGGTGTGCCTGGCTGGCTCAGTCGGTAGATCGTAAGACTCTTGATCTTGGGGTCATGAGTTCGAGTCCCATGCCGGGTGTAGAGATTACTTTAAAAAAATTTTTTTAAAAAGAAACTATGGAATAAATGGATATTATTATTTTTACTCAAAGCACAAATGTTTTATCCTCTGAATGGCCAAGAGATAGAGCCTCTCAGATCTTGGTGTTAAAAAAAAAAAAAAAAAAAAGCAAGAGGCAAATGGGGAGAAGAGAAAAAAAAATTAGCTTCATGAACTCAGAAGCCAGGAAAGCTGGCACCATTGCCTTTAGCAAGATGCTATCTGACATCTTTTGGCTGAATGCATCCTTTCATGGGGTGATTAAACAGCAAATATCTCTGAGTAGCATAATGTTTATTAGACATTGCTCTGTTAGGGCAGCTTGTGTTTTCCTTGTATTCTGTTTCCGTGTTCAAGTGTGTACAATTTGTTGATTTAAATAAAATTTAAAATAAGCCGTGCTGCTTGAAGACCTGCTGACAGGGCCTCGTGGAAAACTTTGAGAGATTTTTTATTAGGAAACAATTCTGTTTCTGTGTCATGATTTTCTGCACCGTGCCTCCCCTCCAGCCGCTCCCCTGCTCTTAGCCGTGCAGTTCAGCAGCCCCCAAACCACTATTTCTACTTTTTGGAATGTTCTTCTGGCTCTCTGAAATATTTCTATCCATGAGGCAAGGGTTCTGTTTGTCCTCCCCCCCCAACCCCCACCACCGTCCCCCAGGTTACTGGAGAAAAGGGACACGCTTGCCCAGGACAAGGACCATGAGTAACACATACGAGACGTTTTAGATTTTTCTGTGATGCTAATCATCTATTCATTCAATATTTTGATTAAAAAAAAATTAATAGATGGCAAAGTATGGAGAAATGAATGCTCTTTCAGGCACTGGATAGAATACTGATGTTGCTTTAACATAAAATCACCTATGATCTTGACGAAGCCATTCGCTCCTCTGCTTGGAGCCTAGAGAAACCTTCACACAAGGCACAAGGGCACTTGTGTAAGGATGTAAGTCACATTCCTCGGGGGAAGTACAGTGACTGGGAGAAACCCGTATGTCCATCAGAAAGCGATGGCTACATAAAGTATGAAGGAGAAAATGGGGTGCAGTGGTTTTAAAACCAGTAAGAACAGGGCACTTGGGTGGTGTAGTCAGTCAAACGTCCGACTCTTCCTTTCGGCTCAGGTCACGATCTCGCTGTTCCGTGAGTTTGAGCCCCGCGTTGGGCTCTGTGCTGACGGCGTGGAGTCTGCTTGGGATTCTGTCTCTGCTTCTCTCTGACTCTTCCCTGCTTGTGCCCTCCCTCCCTCTCAAAATAAATAAATAAATTGAAATAAGTTTTCTGAAAAGAATAAGAAGGATCCCTGTGGGCCCCCATATACAAGTCCTCAAGACATATTTTTGAGGGGGAAGAGAAGCAAGTTGCAGAAACAGGACTTAACCAAAGGAGGCCTTTTTTAACCACCACAAGGTTCTAAAAGCACAAAACAGTATTTTGTACGTTGCACGCGCACAGACATGTGCATGAAAATCTTCGGAAAATCCCAAGAGAAAGCAAAGTGATGCAGAGGTTACCACACTAAGGGGGAGGCATCATGGAGAGGAAGGTGCTAAATGGAATTTCATTTGTATCTGTGACACCATACTTTGCAGGAGATTTTATGCCTTTGTTATTATGTAACGACAAATTAATATTTTTAACTGGCACAAAAACGTGTCCGTTATAAAATTCAAGGAATTCTGTTCAAGGAGGCCAAATTCAAGGAGTTAATGTTACCTACGTAGTTCCTAAATTAAATACTTTACGTATCGAATACACGTTATAGACACATAGGCTTTATATGTGACACAGTATCCCTGTATTTCTTCATATGGAATTTCGAAGATTCTTGATTCCAAAAGTACATTTGAAACTGTTGAAATGAATGTCTACCCTGGGACAAAATCTGCCCTGGGCTGCAGGGCATGGCCGTGACCAAGCAGGGGTGGGGGCCCCGGCCTCAAAGAGCTTTTAGTCCTGTGCAACCCTCGACAGAACGGTGGCAGAGAGACCACTGCATGAGCCCCAGGGAAGCAGAACTTGCAAACACGAGGCACAGGAATCGGCAATTTCCTTGAGCTTCCTTGAAACTTGGTACACGCACCAGCTCTCAAGCGCTCCTGGTGGCTAGTCAAAGCTTCTGGTCGTTTCCCCACCCCCTAACACATGATCCTAGGTGGCTTCTTCACAGAATTGCCCTTTTCTTACTCATTTCTTCACTTGCTTATCTTTCTGCCCCACTGGACGCCTCATGGGGAGAGTCCAGGTGCCTCTTGTTGGCATCGCCCCGCACCCAGCCATACGCCTGGCACTTCGCTATCTCGTAAATCTCCAGCTATCACTCACGTGGGTGCGTGAGTGAGTGAAAGCTGAATGGATTCATTCCCTTCCATCTCCTAGAGATGGAGGTCCCTTAGTGCTATTTTACCACCTCCTGTCATACCTAACGTTTAATTTAGAGAAGAAAATGATGTAAATGCTTAGAATTGCCATTCATTAAGAGCCCTATTGTGTACTTCCTGCTGTATAGGATTTGGTTTTCCCGTTACCCTTGCTACAGAGCGAATCACCCCAAATTTGGTGGCCTAACACAACCATTCTCCTATGCTCTCAGACAGTGTGGGTGAGGCAGCTGGATAGGGCCCAAGGGGGGACTGGTCTCTGTCTCACAGTGCCTAGGGGATCCACTAGGAAGGCTGGAACACTAGGGGTGACTGGTGGTTAGGAGCTGAAATCATCTGGGTGTCTTGTCTCCCATGGCTGATGGTCAATGCTGGTTGCTGGCTGGGACTTCAGCTGGGTTTATGGATAGTAACAACCACACGTGGCTTCTCCACGGGGCTGCATGGGCTTCCTCATGGCATGGCAGACTCAGGGTATTTGGACTTCTTACTTAGGGTCTAGGTGTGAATGCCAAGTGTGATGCAGAAACTGCAAACTTTTACGACCCATACTCAAAAGGCATACGGATTCACTCTTGCCACCTTCCGTTGGTTACAAGTGAGCCGGAAATCTGCCCAGACTCAAGGGAAGGAAAATTAGACTCTACTTCTGGATAAGGCAGTGGGTATGTTCTAGAAATCATGGCACGGGAGATGGTTTCACGGCCATCTTCAGAAAACACAATCTGCCATACCTTCCTAAAATCCCTCAAATAGGTGTGAATAATCCATTTTGTAGATGAGGGAGCAGGTGCAGAGAATACATAATTTGCTCAGAGTCAAACAGCTAGACAATAAGTGTCTGAGCAGGGATTCAAACTCAGGTCTGCTCGTCCCCAGAGCTCCCTCTCCCCAAACCTCAGTGCTGTCACATCAGGTGGAGATTATATTTATGTGTTTCATCCTTTCCTGATTGTTTGTCAGGGAGACATATCCAACTCCCCGGTGTTGCCTTACGTAGAGGTTGTGTCTTCTTGCAATTTACAAACGGTATTAACTGGTCCAATAACCTGAGCTTCAGTAGTTAATAGGCAGGCATTGAAATGAGTCCCCTCTGAAGGTCCAGAGCAGTTGCTATTAAGAGACCAGACTTGGAGCAGAGTTTGCAACTTCAGGATAGCAGCTCATCCACAGCGATCGTTGACCCTGGTGAAAAATGATCCTCCCCCTTTGTGACACAATTATTTGGGTATTTACCACAAAGGGCCTTAACTGGGCCTTTTTCGATCAGAAAAGAAGAAATAAGCTGAGATGGGGGGGGGAGGGGCAGAAATAGCTAAATTTAAATGTAACTGCTCACATTGTTTTGTCCTTAGATGGATGGTAGGTCTTTCTCATTATTCACCAAGCACAGACACGCTACCAAGAGCGATCTGGCAACTTGTGAAGATAAATCACAACCAGGATGGCTGCCGTCACTGTCACAGTTGAGAGCGTGACTCTGGGGGCTGAGTGTGGGAGGAAATACGTGCACTGGCCCCACTGGGGCAGAGGCAGAGAGAAAAAGGAGGACCCGGAGAAAGGAAAACAGAAGAAAAGCAATAAAAATTCCATGTCTCCCTCTATGTTGCTCCCAAGTGCCACGCTTTTGAGAGAACTAATGTTTTTGTGAGTCCTCAACAGGTCAGGGAGAAGACAGATGGCAGGTTGCTGAGGCAGGCTGGGAGGGAGGTTATGGATGTAACCATCCAACAAGAAGAAAACACAGATTCAATATGTAGCTCAGGAGACACTGGACGCTCAAGAGCGTCCAGACACTCTAAGAATCTGAAGGGAGTTGTATTTTCAAGATATTTTTAGACACAATCTTTTACACAAGGCACAAAGCTGAGATCCTCCCAAATTGTCTTTGTCTATTCTATTTTTACAACCTACATTTTTTTTGCGCTGATAAAAACAACATCTTCTAATAATATAAATTTTAGCAAATATAGAAAAATGCATAAACCCCTTAATCTTTTCATCCAGGAGCCACCAATATAAATATTTTGTTACGCAGCTTTCTGGTGCTTTCTTGCGTGTTTAGGCACGTAACTATGTGTATTGCAAAAGTGGGCTCGCATGAAATCTGATATTTTGTGATCTACATTTTGCCCTTCATATATCATCAGTGACTTTATGTGTCGCTAAGTAGACATTTACCTGATCATTTTTAAAAGATGCACGATTTTCCCTGGTAATATTATCTAACCAATCTGCTATTCACTGCATGGTGAAGGTTGCGAATTGTTTTATTGTAAATAAAAGTATATGAACATCTTGGCATATATACTTTGGGGTGTTTATTTGCCCGTTTGCTCTGGATACGTCTCAAAGTGGATTTTTGCTAAGAAAAGTGAGGCACATTATTAATGCGTTTTATACATACTGTTAAATTGTTATCTTGATGAGGGGTGCCTGGGTGGCTCAGCTGGCTAAGCGCCTGACTTGATTTCGGCTCAGGTCATGATCTCACAGTTCGTGAGTTCGAGCTGCACGTCCGGTTCTGTACTGACCACACGGAGCCTGCTTGAGATTCTCCCTCTGCCCTCCCCCTCTCTGTGCCTCTATCCCACTCACTCTCTCTCTTTCTCAAAATACGTAAATAAGCATAAATAAGCAATAAGAAAATTGTTATTTTGATGAGCTGTACCAAGAGTTATCCAAGTCAAAGCTAGAAGTTAATGCAATTTGCATCTTTTTCTTTCTTTGTTTCTCCTTCCTGTCTCTTCCTCTCATCCCTCCCCTTGCCTCTTTCTCTTCTCAGTGGTGAATCAGTACCTACTATTGGTGAAGCAGTTACATCATGTACTTTCCAATGAGGGCGGGGGTCCAGCAACTGTGGCCTGTGGGCCAATCTAGCCCACCATCAGCTTTCGTTCAACCCATGAGCTAAGAATACTGTTTATATTTTTCATGTTTGATTTAAAAAACAAGAATAATACATCATGATACATAAAATTATAAAAAGTTTAAATTTCAGGGTCCATAAATAAAGTTTTACCGAAACACAGCCACTCCCCTTTGGTTTACATATTTTCTATGGGTGCTTTGGCCCTAAAACAGCAAAGCTGAGTAGTTGGGACAGAGACCGTATTTGGCCCACCAAGCATCAGAAGTTCAACAGTGGTGGGCCATCTGGGTGGCTCGGTCAGTTAAGCGTCTGACTTCGGCTCAGGTCATGATCTCATGGTTCATGGGTTTGTGCCCTGCGTTGGGCTCTGTGCTGACGGCTCGGAGCCTGGAGCCTGCTTCAAATTGTGTCTCCTGCTCGCTCTCTCTCTCTCTCTTGAATAAATAAACATTAAAAAAAAGAGAAAAGAAGTTCAACAGTAGCCCGACACTACGTCACAATGCCTCTGTCATGCATCCTCACTTCATCTCATCATGTAGGCTTTGTACCGTCTCCCGGCATCACAGGAAGGGTGAGTACCGTACAATAAGATATTTTGAGAGACAAAGAGAGAGGCCATATTCACATAACTTTTATTACAGCATATCGTTCTATTTTATAATTATCAGTTATTGATGTTAAGCCCTTACCGCGCTTGATTTACAAATTAAACTTTATCATAGGCATGTAGGCGTAGGAGAAAACCTAGTATGTACAGAGTTTGGTATTATCCATGGTTTCAGGCATCCATGATGGTCTTAGAACGTATCCCCCACAGATGGGGGGGCTACTGTATTCAAGATGGAAAGGAGCTGTTCTGCTCTGCTCTTTGCATCCTTGTTTCTTCTTATTCAGCCCATCCTGGCTTGAATGTCACCAACTCAGATATGCCTCCTCTGGATAGATTATATCTATATCTATATCTATATCTATATCTATATCTATATCTATATCTATATATCTATATATTTATATCTATATCTCTATATCTATATCTCTATATCTATATATCTCTATCTCTATCTCTGATCTCTATATCTCTATCTCTATTATCTCTATCTCTATCTCTATCTCTATCTCTATCTCTACCTATGACAAGATATTCAATACCTGACTCAAGAGGAACGCAAGTTAAAATTTTACCAGGACGTCATTTTTCCTTTCCCAATTTGCACACCTCACAACAGAGTTTGACAAAACCCTCTGGGGGTGAGAGTATGGGCAATAGGCCTTCTCATTTATGACGGATGGCCATCCAAATTCTGCAACCTCTGTGGAGGACAATTTGGCAATATTTATCAAAGTTATAAATGCACTGACCCTTTGCCCCAGCCAGCCCCCTTCTAGGCATTTATTCCACAGACACCCTCCCACGTGTGGGGGATGACTTGTATTGAAGGTTATTTAGTGCAGGGTTGTTGGGAAATTCCCTAAATGCCTCCAGGTTCAGAAAACTTAATGAATAATTTATGCTGTGACCACATACTGGAGCGTATTACATTTGTTTTTGTTTTTTTGAAAGACCAAGTTCTTTATTAGCTGATCTGGAATGATCTCCACGATAAAAGACTTTAGGATTAAAAAAAAAAAAAGGTGAAAAACGGTGTGTATGATATGTTACTGTTTGTGTAGAAAAGAAGAAAAAAGAGCGTTTGTGTACATGCACGCACTTAGATGTGGGTGCATTTGTTTATATAGGAAATCATATCGGTGACCGCGAGATTTGAGAGAGGGGTTGCAGGACAGCCAAGAGGGGAGGTGGGAGGAAGCCTTCTGCTCCGAATGACTCAACTTTGAGTGTAGAACAACTGGGTGGCTATGTTATCCATCCCAACACTGAGAAGAAAGAAAGAGAAAGAAAAGGTCAGGAGAGGAAGAGAGAGAGAGAGAGAGAGAAGTCAGTCCTGGACCAGATCGAATAAACAAAGCTGCTCATGGTAACAAGGCTAAGTATCTCCAACTTCCCCAGTGGTTATAACAAAGTAAGAAAATTAGAGAGACAAGCCGCAGCCTCTTGCTTCTTTCATGAGGCTCCCGGTTTCTCTGATGATTCTGCAGTAATTAGAGAGAGCCGATCCAAGCCTCTAAGCCTCTTCTCTCTGCCTACCCAAGGGACGGATCCCACCACCTGCACGGCCATCTAGAGAGAACCCGCCAGATTCTTCTTCCTGGCAGAAGGGAAGACACAGCCCTGTTCCTGGGGAGGGCTCTGTGATGTTGATTGCTGTAGCAGCTACTGTCATAGCTCACTTCAGCAGAAAGGATTAGACTGTCCTGAATATGTCAATCAGATATCAAAGATAAATGAAGTTTGAAAAAATAAAATGTGCGATTTATTTTTAAAAAATAGTCTTTGGGAGACACCCAGAATGCACTTTGAAAAATCTAAGGGAAATATGTCAGGAAAACAAATCTGAGCTCTGCTGTCCAACTTTAATTTTTCACTGATAACACTCAAGCAGGCTGCAGCCCGGCCAATAAATAAAGATTCTCTCTTTCTTAATGGTCTCCAATTTCCATCTGCGGGGACGGAGGGCCTGAACGTGCTCTTGCCCCCTCCTCTCAGCCCGGCCCACCTCCCCGTTCCAGGTGCCCTGGGTGCTAATGAGCTGGCACTGGTCCCCGGTGCTCTGCCCCAAGGACATCCTATCCCTGCAGCTCCAGAAAAGGCATTCACCAAGGCATCTGCTAAGCTGCCTTGGCATTGCTCACCGGTTGGGCTTGGTGATGTTTGGGGTTTTAATTCACTTTACTAAAATTGCCTTTCATTCACTTGGTGACAGGTAGTTATTTGTTTTCAGGGTTCCGTCTGACATTTATTGTTAACGCAAAACACTAATAATAATAATTAGCGCCTTTTTAGAGTTGTCTGGGGTTTTCGTGCTGCCGCATTGTTACTGTAAAACATCCCGATGCTTTGCTGTATATAAGATAGTATGATGGTATTTAAATGTAACAAAGGGGTTTATTATACTCAGGCCAGATTGCAGTATCTCTGAGCCCCCCTCCCCCATGAGTAAGCCAAGACTTAATATCCTCTAAACTTGTCTGTAACGCTAATACCTATCTTTTTTTTTTTTTTTTTTTTTTTTTTTTTTTAAGTAGGAAGAAAACCTCACCCAGCCATGCATGGTCTGTTTGTTTGTTTGTTTGTTTTTAGACACAAACAGACAAATCTACAAATTATTCTCTAGAACTAGGTAGCCGCAGGCTACATGTGGCCCGTGGTACATCATTAGCTGACTTCTGTTCTAGAATATTCTTTGGATGTCTCTGTGAATACTACATGTATTATTTAATTCTCACTGCTGGATAGATCTCAAAGACCAGCTCTCTGGTCACACATCTAGGTCTGTAATCCTGGGAAAGGCACTCTCCTGGAATGTCTCTGTCATGTCTCTGTCCCCTGTTTCCAAAGAAAGCTGACAGATCTGAGCCAATGGAGGTTAGTAATAAAAAAGAATAAGCATGTTGGACAAAGCAACCAAATTAATAAGGAAAGGACGAGGGTGAATCTGCTTTTCCTTTCCACTAAATCTACCCTCGTTAAATGATACGGGGAGAGTTTCTTGGGCTTTGAAGTGGGACTTCCATGGCAATGTCATGGTGAAGTGCAAATCACACGGTGACCAGTGTCAGGGTCGAGTCCCAGTTCTGACGTGCACCTCGCCCATCTAAGTGAGTCCAAGAAATCAGAGGTGGGCAGGCCTCAAGGTCTGGACTGGACGCATCCCAGGTTTGCTTTCTACTTAGAAGATGTGTCCACGTAACAGAGACTATACCCTCCAAGGTCCAGGCTGACCAGCTCAGAAGTGGCTCGTGCTTCTGTAATCACACCATTCAGATAAGTGGCTCCCTCCATATATGGGATGGAAGAAAGGGCAGAAGTTCTCTTGGCTTTTCCGAAAGGCCTGAAATTCCTTTTCTGTGAGTCAAAGTGGGAAGGCTGGAGAAGAGGAAACATCTCTGAATCATTGACCATAATCCAATGGATTATCTCAAATCTCCCACCAGATACAGACCCCCTGCCACGACTGTATGGTTACCTCTAACTGATCATTTTAAATTTGAGTTCCATAAGCCAGGAACATCTGAGCAGGAAGCAGATAGTGCGGTTAGGTAAAATCAAGGACAAAGGCAATTTTCTCTGTGGCTATTTCTACCAAGTTCCGGATGAAAGATAAGCCTCCAATATGTCCCCTGCCAGAGTCCGTCAAGGCTAGAATTGAGACTGAGTACCAAGAATGTGCTCGGGACGGGTTGGTTCTTTGCAATCAGACACCCGGAGTTCATGCTCCAGAGTTACCACTTGTTAGCTCTGTGACTTTTACTCTCCTCATCTGAAATACGAGATAAAAATATCACCCACGCTGATGTTACCATGAGAAATATATGAGATCATGGATAATAGATATCAAGCAATGGGTGCATAAATTGGCACATAGCATGTGCACAGTAAACCGTTGCGGCAAAAAGTACGTCCTACGTCCTGAGTTTAACTTGTTCGACAAACACCCTTATATTGGTTAACCACGCAAGGTAGGAGTCAAAGTCTCGTTTTTTAGCTCATGAGAGTGAGGGCCAGAGTAGTGAAATCACCTAGACAAGAGCACAGAGCTAGTAAGGGCCAGTGCTCAGATCTGGATGCAGACATACATTCTTTCTCTTTAGCTGTACTAGTTATTCTGGAGAACCACTTAAAAGGAGTTTTTGTGGGGCGCCTGGGTAGCTTGGTGGGTTCAGCGTCTCGCTTTGGCTCAGGTCATGATCTTGCGGCTCGTGAGTTCAAGCCCCACATCGGGCTCTGTGCTGACAGCTCGGAGCCTGGAGCCTGCTTCGGATTCTGCTTCTCCCTCTCTCTCTGCCCCTTCCCCACCCACACTCTGTCTCTGTCTCTCTCTCTCAAAAATAAGTAAACATTAAAAAAAATTTTTTTTTAAGGAGTTTTTGCAAGTATCCCTTTGTCCCATTTTCCCAAAAAAAAAAATCCCTCCTGTCCTTCTAAGCTGGACCTGATGCTGCCTCTGTGATGCTCATTCCACCTCAAGGACCACTGTGCAAACTGGTGTTGCACAAGGACGCTTGCTTTGAGCAGCAGCTTGGTGGCCAAGAGTGACCCAAAGTCAGGTGGTGAGGAAATCCTGGCTTCCTGTGCTAGAAGGAAAGCTTCCAAGCCAAAGATCGTCTTCTCTCCACAATCACTCAGAAAATGTCCTTCTTTCTACCAGCTGTACCAATGCACCATTTTATCTAGAAAGACCATTGCGTAGTGGAATGGGCAAGCCCAAATTGCATCCGCTGCTAAAACGTGAAACGGAGTCTTCACGTCACAGGATTGCCTTAAAGTGGAGAACGGAGGGTCGAGTAGTGTGCCAAATTTTAAAGGTGAATAACTCTTTGATCCAACAATTCGGTTTTCAGCAACGTCTTTTGGAAGTGATCAGATATGTGTGGTTATAGGTACGAGAATGTCATTTCAGTGTTTCCAAATAAAAAACAGTCCGAGTTTTTCTCTTCTGGAGATTGGAGAAATAAACTCGGAGATGGCTGTTTATTGACTACCATCTGGTCAGGAAGAAGTTTAGGGAGACCTCGATTGCTGGCTGGACTACAGTCTGTCCAGTAAAAGAAGTGATGTTATAATAGCTTCATAGATGAATGTCTTTACCTCCTTCCCTACATGCAAAGCACCGTCAAATCCTGTCATCCAGAGCTCTACAATAATCCACCAATTGACCACTTGTCATGGCGGCCATTGCTTCCACCCCAATCCGTACATATGTACCCATTGTGTGGCCAATTGCACACATTCCCTAACTAGTCCTCCCGCTTCCTTTACTGCTCCTCTAAAGTCTTCACGCAGCAACCAAACTAACCTAGGAAAAATCCAAGTCAGATTGGAATAAAATCCAGACCACTTCCTGCGGTACCCAATCTGAACTGGCCTCTGACTCTCACATAACTCCATCCCTTCCTACTCTCTGTGCCCCACACTAGCTGTCTTGCTTTTCCTTGAACTGCCATTGCAATCTCCTTATTACTGCCTTTTCACTTGCTGTCTGCCAGAGTGGCTTTTCCTAGCTCTTGACACAGCCTAAGAGCTTCGTCTTTTCTAGTTTCTATTCAAATGCCCCCTCTTCAAAAGAGTCCTTTTGAGCTGAAAATCGCTCTCCCACCACTCTACCATCATTTTCTGTGTTATGAACTTTTTTTGAGAGAGAGAGAAAGAGAGAATGGGAGAGAGAAAGAGCTGGGAGGAGGGGCAGAGGGAGAGGGAGAAAGAGGATCTCAAGTGGACTCCATGTTCAGTGCAGAGCCCAATGTGGGGCTTGATCGCAAGACCACGAGATCATGACCTGATCTGAAATCAAGAGTTGGACACTTGACTGACTGAGCCACCCCCAGGAGCTATTTTTTAATGGCACTTATCACTCCCTGCCTCGATTTCATATATCAGAGTATTTACTTGTTTACTTGTCTTTGTCTCTAGAATGTAAGCTCCATGAAGACAGCATCTTATAGTTGCCTCTATCTCCAACACCTAGAAATGCACCTGCCACAGAAAATCAATGAATCAATCAATCTTTTATTAAATAAACAAATATAAATCTGCAAAGTGACACCCTGAATTAATTTTGCTTATCCACAGGCAGGTGGAATTGTAAACATTTTCTCCTCTCTTTTCTGTTGCCTAAATTTTCCACCCTCAGAAGAGCAAAAGTTACTCTTGTGATTATGCAAAGCAATTAAATTCATTTTATATTAAATGAATAATAATAAATTAAGGAACAAAAATAGAATATAGCCCTTGAAGGAGCCAGTAATTACCTTTCACTGGAAACTCTGCCACTGGAATTTCACTTGATGATGAGTCTTTCCCTTCCCTTTAAGTCACTTTTGGACCCCTCCCCTAAAGGTATCATAATTCAAAGTTTAGAAAAAGACAATAATGTTTACAAGAATCAGATGCATAACCTCTTATTCTGGAGTTCACCAGAAGGACTTGGAACAAAAATTCAGTCTTTGCCATGCCAGGATTTGGTATATATTAATCTTTTTCTTTTTTCTTCTCTTCTCTTCTCTTTTCTTTTCTTTCATTTTTTTTAACTAAAAAATCTTGATTTTAAAGAAATCTCATACAGTATAGGCTCCTTCTCTTAGTAAGCTGCCATGTTAAGTCCACTGTTGAAGTTTAAATTTCTGTTTACCTCCAAAGTAATATTGTCTGCAAGACAAAAAAAAAATGACTTTGGCATTTGCAAGTATTTCTGAATATGTAAATCCTTGCAGGAATGAGATGTCTGAGAAATAGTCCTTTGTACTTGGCTGGACCTAAAGGATCCTCTTAGAAGGACCGCAAAGCCCAGGGGGGAAGAAATGATGATGACGTCACTTTGACAACATCACTTAGGAGCAGCAATTTATGTAGAACTTTGACCAAAAGTGCGAGAAATCCCCATGTAAGCCTCAAATGGTTCTTCACTAAGTCTGACCTACATCAGAATCGGTGACACTAAAGTCCTGTATTTTACCCACAAGACCACATCTTTTTTTCAAAGCCATCCAAACTTGTAAGGATTAGTGGCAAATATTACATCTGCTTATTTTCAGAACAAGATGTCAATTTAAGAAAATTTTTAAAGCCAGGTCTGGTGAATATCACTCTCATGAAAGATTATGATTCTATGGAACCACTTCATGTGGAAAATGGACAATTTTACAGAGACATCAGAAATCATCTTCTACATCCTTTTGAGGATTTTCCAGAAGAAAATATGTATAATGTCCTAATTGACATGTTGGTGGAAGCATTGTAGACTTTGTGGGTAACTTGGAAAATACACTTTTAAACATATCTTGGAAAGCTTAGCGGCACTGAAGTTAAAGAATAAATTCAAATGCTCCAAAAGTACTCATTTGTTTTCTTCCTAAGTTTCCTGAAACAGAGTTCTCAGATGAAATATTTGACTACACAAAACCATTTATTTTGGTAGCATTTCCACCATTAACCTTAGATCATCTCTTAAAGACAGCCAGGAAAGAAACAAATAAACACAGCTCATTCATCACGAGCATGATAATAGGACATTTTATAAACAGAGTGTTTTCCATCCAGAAAGAACCATGTAATTTTAGCAAGGCACACAGTGGGTATTACTCAGGCAAGTACAAAACACTTGCTTCGCAATATTAAGTGATATTATTGATACTATAATTATTTAAAAAGAAGAAGGAGGAGGAGAAGGGGGGGGAGGGGAGGAGGAGGAGGATGAGGAGAAACAGAAGCAGCAGCACCAGCGTGAGACTCTTATATTTGACCCATAACAGAAAGAGGCTTGCCTGACCTTTATGACGATTCTTTAGTCCCGAAATTTACCAAAGTACAAATGGGAATGTTGGGAATCAAGAAACCCACAAGACTTTATTGAATACCTACTATGTTCCTAGCTGTTCTAGGCAAGTCAGTTGATTTAAATACTAGACGTCATTTCTGCCATTTTATAGAAAATAAAAAATCTATTCCCTCCCTTCTTGTCTCCATAGGGAGTTACTGTTCCCTGGAAGAAATGGTATTAGAATAATGTTTCCAGAATCTTTTTCTATGCCTTTAATTATATCAACATCTAAATTGATTAAAATTAAGGTAAAGATCTTCATAAACGTGGCTTATGCTTTATCCTTCTCTATGGTAGACCAACTAGCCCCCAGGATGGATGTACTCTCTTCTTTCTCCTCTTCCATGAAGTTTTTACCCATGGGTAAAGAGGTAGGCCTGGCCTTCTGGGGTTAGATCTAGAAACTCATCTTTCTTTCCCCACCAGTGGTGTTCAACAGGTGCAAGGCAATCTTTCTCTCAGATAGCTGAGTGAGTTCCACTAAAAACCCATTTTCCAGTATGGGTGGGTTCTAAGCTATAGATTGAAGATGTATTGAGAATCTAGATTCCATTAGAATATAAGCTCCTGGAGGCAGGGTTTTATTCCCTTTTCCACTCCTGTATTCTCAGGTTCTAGAACAAGACCTGTCAAATAGCAGGTGCTTAGTAATTATTAGTTGAACAAATTACCTGTTGTTGCAACTATAACCAAATTCTTCGATACATTCTATCATAATCTTCATGTCTCTAAGTCTTGTGTCAACATCTTAATTGGTTGTGAGTTTGGTGGGAGATAGACATGATTCGTTGGTCCCTTAAATGCCACCATTATTAATGGATCATGAACTGACTGGAAAGCAGAATTTAACGTAAAGCAATCGTGAGACCAAGAAGTGCCATATTCTATAATACTGATCATTAGTACAATAGGGAGTCAATCAGAAAGGAGAGATATCAGTGAAAATTACAATAGTCCATAACTTTCAGATGACAGATTCAGATATTCAGATAAGCAAACACATCAAAACCCCAATGTCATTGGCTAAGGAGAGGGTTTCCCCTTGTATCTTACTTCTTGCTGTATCATAATATCGAGCACCTAACAGATATTTACTAAACAGTAGTTGAATGAATGAATGAATGAATGAACAGATGGCATCAGACGGTAGAATTAAGCCAGCTGAATAGGAGGGTATAGAATCTTTTGGGGCCGTGACACATCTGTGTTTGGTCATTGGCTTGACTACTTGTTATCTTCATAACTTAGGACAAAATAGATATAACACTTTTAATCTCAGTTTTCTGATCTGAAAAATGGTCGTAATAAGAGCCTCTTCCTTTAAGGATGCTGCAGGAATTTTAATGAATGCAATGCTGGGCACACTGCCAGCTTCAAGCTCCAGCTCTCAGCCCTATCCAGGAACTGACCTCAGCCAACGCGGTGTGCTACAGTTGGCTCGTGTTGGCTCATGAGGGCCAGCGGTGGGCAACAGTCCCCAACTCTCTGTGGCAATTAGTCACCTCTGCCTACTGTAGAAAAAGTGAATAGACAATATGCAAACAAATGGATGTCGCCATCTTCCAATAAAACTTTATTTACAAAATCAGTTGGTGAGCCAGCGGGCTGTAGTTCTCCGACCCCTTATCTACATCATAAACGTCGGCAAACACTACTCATCAGGCTTTTTCTTATCTGCAGATTGTCAACTGCTAAACACTTACCAATTCACCACTTGAAACCACCTTACCCAAGGTCATACTTTTTTTTTGAGGGCAACTTGAAACCAATGCTTGTTCGATGTAGAATATAAAGCACCCCCCACCCTTGCCATCTACAACTCTGAAGGGTCATCCCAGCTTCAGAGCCCCCACTATATAATAACAGCCATCAGAGAGCATCCATTACAGAGGGAGCATTAAACAACTAAGTAGAGAGAATGCCCCAGCCATTTGATGTCTGCCAGCCTGTTACTGTCCCCACTAATGACACATGAGCTCATGCACAGAGTAGCCATGGTGGCAGGGATGGAGAACATTCATAGTGCCAACTATTGTTCTCCTCACAAAGGCAAATTTACCCTCTACCACTGCTGAATGGCCAAGCTGTCAAGAAGAGAGGTCAATTCTGAGCCATCTTTTATAGAAGTCTACCGGACATTTTGTGGTAATTTGACTACGTTAGAGCCTTTCTACCCTGTGTAAGAATTCACTTTTGGAGAGCATAGGTGGCTCAGTTGGTTGAGCATCCAACTCTTGATTTTGGCTGAAGTCATGATCTCATGATCGTGGCATCAAGCCCTGTGTCAGCCTTCACATTGAACATGGAGTCTGCTTGGGATTCTCTATCTCTATCTCTATCTCTCTCTCTCTCTCTCTCTCTCTCCCTCCCTCCCTCCCTCCCTCCCTCCCTCTCTCTCTCTCTCTCTTTCTCCCTCCCTCTCTCTCTCTCTCTCCCTCCCTCTCTCTCTCTCTCTCTCTCCCCCCTCCCCACCTCCCTCTGACCTATCCCCCACTCATGCCTTCTCTCTATTTATAAACAATAAAATAAAATAAAATAAAAGTAAAATTTCACTTTCACTAGAGCAGACAGATATTCTAGTTATGGTTTTGCCTTTCCCACCTACAGGGCCTTAGCCGAGAACACTGAGGGCTTATATGGTGTTTGATACACTGATACACAATCCTACCAGAGGACATAGCAAGAGTCCCTTGAACTTTAAGTTGTGATTTCCACTTGGGCGCTTTGAGCTTCTTATATCAAGGATCTGACAAGAAAAAGCGGAGTCACTGTCCTGGCTGAGAAGGTCATGATAACCATGGGCTTGGACCCTTCAAATGTGAAGTCTGAGTCACGACACTAGATAAGCCACTTAGACTGGTAGAGATGCTAGCTGAGACTGAGGGAATCTAAGAACAGATAATGACAATGAGGATCAGTTGTGACTTGAAAAGCAGCTCCAGTGGGGACGCCTGGCTCAGTCGGTTAAGCATCCGACTCTTGGCTTCGGCGCAGGTCATGATCTCACAGTTCATGGTTTTGAGCCCTGCACTGGGCTCTGTGCTGACAGTGTGGAGCCTGCTTGGGATTTTCTCCCTCTCCCTCTCTCTCTGCCTCTCTTACCCGCCCCCCCCATAAATAAATAAACTTTTTAAAAAAAAGTGGCTCTTAAAAGTTTTTCCAAGGCAAAGAGGCCCACCAGAATCCTAGAGCTACTTCTCCCAGAAGTTGTATAAAGATGTGGACCTGATCTAAAGAGGTGGACTGTAGCAGACACCGTGTAGCAGCACCTAGAATCCCCAGTTGGGACTGGAGGTCCAATTTCACCAGCTTCAAGAGTGTTGACACCTCACAGTTCAGAGCTCTTGCTGGGAATTGGCCTCAAGCGAAGAGAGAAAACTCCCAAGGTGACCTCCTTTCCTAGGTAGCAACCTTACTCCAATAACTGTTTGATGAGGCCATAAAAAAGCCAGCCCCCTCCTGCCCCAACACACGACGGCCCTGAAAGACCGTCTCAGTTCAGAGCATTCTGTGGCATCAGTGGAGGCCATTGCTGTGACTGTACCCAGCCCAAGCTCTCTGTCTAGCCAAGCCAACCCCCCTCCCTTCTCCTGTAGATGTTAACATCAAGAGCACTTCCTAGTGAACCTCCCCACTAATCTCAAAGTCTGCTTCCTGGGGAACCTGACGTGAAACAGGATTAAATGAAATAATGTCCCTAAAGTACCTGACATTAAAAAGGATCTCATCATAGGTGGCGTTGATCTTCTAATACATCTCAGAAAAACGTGAGTTTCAATCAACAGTATTAATAGCAATAATAACAACACCTATTATATCTAAGTGCTTACCCAATAGTAAACTAAGTGCTTTACATACATTAACTCATTTTATCCTTTTAACAAGTCCATTATAATCCACATTTTACAGAAAAGTAAAGGAGACACATGGGAGTTAATTAAGTTTTCCAAGTTCACATGCTTATCCATTACACGTTACCAGCCTTTGTTTGGATGTGGCTATAAAAAGAGATATATTTGTGGGAGAAGTTTAAGAATAATCCTTTTGCTTTTTAAGTCCTATCAGACTAAAGCTGAATATTCTAAACATGGCAAAGATTTTCTGCTTTCATACTCCAGCTCCTTCATATTCATTGAACACTTTCACCTGAAGTTATTCTGAGAAAGAAAGAAGAGTTAGTCCTTTAAAGAAGAATATCACGAACAAGAACCAGTGTCTGTAAAATCTCGCATTTCCAGAAAATACATATAGCATAGGCCTATGGTGCTTCTGAGAAATAAAGTTGTCTGGTGACTTCACATTAAACTGAGACCCCAACTTTCACTGTACTTTATCTAGGTAACAGCTGACAGATACCTGGCAACATGACTGTGCTTGGCTGAATTTCAGTTATGATCAATGTTTCAGTGATCAATATTCCTGATAGTTCACATAACTCAATGTACTGAATCAGGTGAGGCCTGTCGGTCCTGTATTGTATGTGCCCAGTAACCCAATCAACACAAAATGTTTCTGCAAGTGTTTGGTAAGTATCTGATATGTGCTGGACACTGTACAGAACATTACCACTACGAATGCATCAGATAATATATTCCTCAAAGATCTCACAGTCTAAGTAGTTAGTTAGTACATTAGGAACTTGAATCATTTCTACACTCCTTCCAACATTTTTGACATATTTACATGCTATGTGTACTCGAATGGCCTTACCATATTTTGAATTATCTTTTACTTAAATAAATTTACTTAAGAAGGAAATTGTATGGCACCTCTAAAATTTTTTAAAAGGAAGCTCTTATTATTTAACAAAAAATCTTTTAATGTTTATTTATTTTTGAGAGAGAAAGAAAGAGAGAGCACAAACAGGGGGAGGGGCAAAGAGAGAGGGAGACACAGAATCTGAAGCAGGCTCCAGGCTCTGAGCTGTCAGCACAGAGCCTGACGTGGGATTCCAACTCACGAACTGTCAGATCATGACCTGAACCAAAGTCAGACACTTAACTGACAGGACCACCCAGGCGCCCCTAAAAAAAGGCATCTCTTGTTATAAAGAGAAGATACCCATGAAAACAAACATATAACTATTAATAGTTTTTTTTTTAAGATTAAATGTTTAAAACCTAAAATCATGGCGAATTTCACTGGTCTCATAGGAGACAGCTATAAAGAGAAGCAAAGAAAATGAACGACTTAACACAGTATAATGAACTGGTAAAGAATATGTATTCAGCAGCTAAATTGATTTGACTCAAATATTAGTTCTGGCACTTAGCACCTAGGAGCTAAGAAAATTAGCTTCAGGAATGTTGCTTAACTTCTCTGAGCCTTAATTTCCTCCCCTGTAAATTGGGATAATAGAATATTTACCTCATTGGATTATGATCAGGATCAAATGAGTTAACCACTTTAGAGCCATGGCAAGCCCATCGTAAACACTGTGTAAAAGTGATCACCAGTGTTACTGCTGCCACATACCAAGCTATGAGATGGGGGTCTGTGCAGAGCAATTCTCAGTTTCATCAGAGGAATTCAAGAAAGGCTTCATGGAGGAGATGACCATGCACATGACTGATGAGCAGCTGTTTATTAGGCTTATGGAGCAGGAGACATTGATTATTCCAGCAAGGAGCAATCTGAGTTAAAATAGCCTCACTTTTTCTCTTTTCTGATACACTCATCTATAGAAGACACCTTTTGTTTTTGCCTGCCTCCCTTGCTCTGGTGGTAGCACTTTGCTCTTTCTTTGGAGAACAGCCCTCTGCCCACTCTTGGTGCATATACGTAGGGTAGGACTGACTCCATCCCTAGCCCCAGGAGTGGGCATGAGAGTCCGATCTGCTCAATGGTCCACCTGGCCCTAGAAGTGGATGTGTCTCAAATCAAACCAATCAGAATGAATCTCAGGACACTGTGTGGGGCCAGTGGAAAGAAGAAAAGTATGGGTTCCCTAGGGCTGCTGTAAGAAAGCACCACAAACAGAGTGGCTTAACCAACAGAAATTTATTATCTCACAGTTCTGGAAACTCGATGTCAAGAATCAAGGTGTCAGTAGAGCCATGCTGTCCTGGAAAGTGCTAGGGAAGGATCTGTTCCAGGCCCCTCTCTTAGCTTCGGGTAGCTCCTTGGTGCGTGACTCGGTCTTTACGTAACATTCTCCCGATGTACTTGCCTATATACAAATTGTCCCTTTGTATAAAGTGACCAGGCATATTGGATTAGGGGCCATGCCCAATTCAGTATACTCACCTCAACTACCTACATCCATAATGACTCTGTTTATGAATAAGGTCATATTTTGAGGTACTGAGGGTTAGGATTTCAACCTATGGATTTGGGGGGAACATAATTCAGCCTGTAACAGAGAGGCTCTCATTCCACTGGATTTAAAGTTGATAACAGGTAAGTGCAGTGCTCCTGGGAATCCCATAAGGGGAAAAAATACCTTTCCTGGAAATGGAGCCAATTCAGGGGACAGAGAAGCTGAGGGACACAGATACAGGTTCTCAGCATCATTTGAGCACCATTTATTTGAGCGCCTGGATCCAGCTATTCCTGAAGCTTGTGTGCCTGGACTTTTCATGTATATGAGTCAATAACATTCCCATTTTTTTTTATACTAAAGATAGTTTGGGTTGAGCTTCTATCACATTGAGAGGAGGAACTACTAGTCGTATCTCAATGTGATAGAAACTCAACCCAAACTAGCTTTAGAAACTAATACAGTCCTGGGGCGCCTGGGTGGCGCAGTCGGTTAAGCGTCCGACTTCAGCCAGGTCACGATCTCGCGGTCCGTGAGTTCGAGCCCCGCGTCAGGCTCTGGGCTGACAGCTCGGAGCCTGGAGCCTCTTTCCGATTCTGTGTCTCCTTCTCTCTCTGCCCCTCCCCCGTTCATGCTCTGTCTCTCTCTGTCCCAAAAATAAATAAAAAAACGTTGAAAAAAAAAAAAAAAGAAACTAATACAGTCCTGATTATATAGCACCTTAGCCACTGAGATTTTTTTTTTAATTTTGGTGAATTAATTCTGTGTTCCATAAGGAAAGACAATGGGCTTGTTAAAGAAATCAGAATTTCAGAACAGGTTTAGGCCAGTTTTGAAGAGCCACTCCTTTTAGACAGATGCTTTTATATCTTGTGTAGTAACTGTTAGTGGTTTGTGACATTTCTAGTCTGTCCTGGGTGTTACTAGTACCCGACAGGTCAGGCCTGTCACCTCCATAAAAGCAATGAGCATCCACACCAGCACACTCTATGGTGTGGGAGTCCCTTTGAGAATTACTGATGTCACACTAAATCTCATCAGCCGTATTTATTCTCTCTTCATCTCTGCCATTTGAGGCTTTTCAAAAAAAAAAAAAGAAGTCTGATTATTTTTACATGAAGAGAGCCTCTCCTTGCTCCTGTGATTTGCAAACTGTAAACCAAAGCTTAATTCTGGGGGAGTTAATTTGTCCTTATGGCAAGTATAATTAAGATGTAAATCTCCTGGGGAAATACCTGGAAATTAAGGTTATTGTTGACATTGTTATTAATTAATAATTATCAAATAGTCGCTTTTAAAAAAAGGATGAGCCTTTAGATTTTGATGCTCTCCATTATCCTCATTAAGTAACGGTGAGGTAAAGATGAATGAATCCTCAAGCCGATGAATTAATGATTAAGGCAGTCCAGAAGAATTCAGCCTAGATTCTGTATCCAGCAGGTTTTGTGGTGGCACTCTCTCAGCTGGCTAAATTTTGACTAAGTGTTCAAATGAGATTTAACTTTTAGAGCAGTGATTTCGTCGGGAGGTAAAGTCCAATAAATAAAGACTGGAAAAAAGACAAAGCTGAATTAAATCCTTCCAGCAACATTTCCCATTGAGGGTCTCCAGAAGGGGATATCAGAATGCTATCCTAATGAAGTTCTGGAGACACCCTTTCGTAATTCCATCACCCACGAGAGATTTTTCTAAGGAAGCGTCTAATGATACTGATAAAACCATGTACACGAATCAATGAGGAACCTAGACCTCTTGGTTTAGATTCGGTATGACAGTATTGTGTGTTAAATAAATACCAATAAATTATTAAAACATATTGGTTGTATCGTAACACAGAATCTTAACAATGTATTGTGTCAGCATGTACAGCTCTCGCTCAGGGAAATTCTCCATCTCTTTAATTCAAGCATTGACATCCTGTGCCAGCACAAAGCCTTTCTTATTTGAGATTGACACATGTCTAAAATTGCTTAGATTTTGTGTTGTGCTCTTAATACTTGAAATCCGGCAAATGAAATTCTATGCCACTGTGCATGAACAATGCCTTACAAAAAAATCTTAGCCTGGGGGTTCGACTGGAGGATTGGAGAAACAAAAAGTGCTTTCACTACTATTGCTTCAAGTTGGGGGAATAATTACTTTGGTGGAGGAAAAGGGAGGGCCGTTGCTAGCCCCTTGGAAAAATAGTATGTTTGTCAGCCCTTAAACTGGATCATTAAATTCAAGAAGGGTGTCATATGTGGATACTGGGTCATGTCAGCCGAATGCCTGCCTATGTCATGGTGAGGATGTGTTAGTCGTCATTTGCTACTCGTTCAGGGGAATTTTTTTTTGTTCTTTTTTATTCTGACATGCCTGAATAATTGTGGTAACACTGATGAACTCTCCTTTCTATACCTGAGGATAAACTTCCTCTAGTTTAGTTTCTGAAAGCATCCTTCTGCCTTCTTCTTTGGCTATAAACACAGTTGTATTTTCTTGGGATTCCCTCGAAATAGCATTTTAGTCATCAAACACTGCATGATGCACTTGAACGCCACCATGTTATTGAGGGAGATGGGGAGGCTGGTCAGAGTTGGGACTCCCTGGATTGGTATGGAAATCAAATCTCACTTGCTGCCTTGGTCTTTAACACCTGATACCCACAAAAGTGGCCGTATATCATGCAACATTTGTGTCTCAATATCAACCGTTGGGAAGGAACAAAAGGGCTTTCTCAAGATTGAAAATCCTTGTTCAGTACTCACAAATCAATCAATGTGATATACCATATTGACAAAATGAATGATAAAAATCATAGGATCATCTCAATAGATGCACAAAAAGCATTTGGCAAAATTCAACATCCATTCATGGTAAAAAGCCTCAACAAAGTAGGTTTGAAGGAAACATCCCTCAATGTTAATGAAGGCCATATATGACAAACCCACCACAAACATCATACTCAGTGGTGAAAAGCTTAATGCTTTCCCTCTAAGATCAGGAACAAGACAAGGATATTAACTTTCATAATTTGTGTTCAATTTGGTATTGGAAGTCCTAGCCACAGCAGTCAGACAAGAAATAAATAAGGGAATAAAATGTGGGAATTAAGAGGCATCCACATTGGTAAGAAAGAAGTAAGCTATCGCTGTTTTCAGGTGACATGATACTATATAGGAAAAACCCTGAAGACACTACCAATAATCTATTTGAACTCATAAATGATTCTGTAATGTTGCAGGTTACAAAAATAATACACAGAAACCTGTTGCATTTGTATACATTAACAACCAACAGAAGAGAAATTAATAAAACAATCCCATTTACCATTGCCTTGAAAAGAATAACATACCTAGGAATAAATATAACCAAGGAAGAGAAAGACCTATACTATGAAAACTATAAGACATTGATGACAACAATTGAAGACGACACAAATAAATAGAAAGATATCACATGCCCATCGATTGGGAGAGTTAATATTGTTAAAATGTCCATACTACCCAAAACAATCTACAGATTCAATGCAGCACCTGTCAAAATACCAATAGTATTTGTCACAGAACTAGAACAAATAACCCTAAGATTTGTGGAACTGAAAAACACCCCAATTAGCTAAAGCAATCTTGAGAAAGAACAAAGCTAGAGGTATCACAATCCCAGATTTTAAGCTTTACTACAGAGCTATGGTAATCAAAACAGTATGGTACTGGCAGAAAAACAGACACATAGATCAATGGAACAGAATAGAGAGCCAAGAAATCGACCCACATCTATATGGTCAGTTAATCTACAACAAAGAAGGTGAGGATATCTAATGGTGAAAAGATAGTCTCATCAATAAATGGTGTTGGAAAAACTGGACAGCTGCCTGCAAAAGAATGAAAGATGGACCACTTTCTTACACCATACAAAAAAAAAAAAAAGAAAAAGTGATAAACTCAAAATGGATTAAAGACCTAAATGTAAAACCTGGAACCATAAAAATCCTAAAAGAAAACATAGGGGGTAAACTCTTGGACATCAGCCTCAGTGATATTCTTCTGAATCTCTCCTCTGGCAAAGAAAATAAAGCAAAAATAAACACTTGGAGCTACATCAAGCTGAAAATCTTTTACACAGCAGAGGAAACCATCAACAACATGAAAAGGCAAAACTGAATGTGAGAATATATTTCAAATGATATATCCAATAGGAGTTAATATTCAAAATATATAAAGAACTCATACAATTCAACACCAAAAAAAAAAAAAAAAAACAAAAAAAACAAACAAACAAACAAACAAACAAACCCAAACCATCCAATTAAAAGATGGGTAAAGAACCTGAACAACTTTCCAAAGAAGACATCCAGATGGCCAACAGACACATGAAAAGATGTGCAACATCACTGATCATCAGGGAAATGCAAATCAAAGCCACAATGAGCGAACAACTCACACCTGCCAGAATGGCTATTATCAAAAAGACAAGAAATAACAAGTGTTGATAAGGATGTGGACAAAGAAGAACCCATATGCACCTGCTGGGGGGAACGTAAACTGGTGCGGCCACTGTAAAAAAACAGTATGGAGGTTCCTCCAAAGACTAAAAATAGAAATACCTTATGATCTAGTAATTCTACTTCTGTGTAATTATACAAAAAAAAAAAAAAAGAAAAAAAGAAACTATTAATCAAAAGGATATATGTACTCTTATTTTCATTGCAGTATTATTTATAGTAGCCAGGATACGGAAGCAACCTAAGTGCGGGGCGCCTGGGTGGCTCAGTCGGTTAAGCCTCCGACTTCAGCTCAGGTCACGATCTCGCGGTCCGTGAGTTCGAGCCCCGCGTCGGGCTCTGGGCTGATGGCTCAGAGCCTGGAGCCTGCTTCCGATTCTGTGTTTCCCTCTCTCTCTGCCCCTCCCCCGTTCATGCTCTGTGTCTCTCTGTCTCAAAAATAAATAAACGTTAAAAAAAAAAACAAACAAAACTAAGTGTCCATCAATCGATGAATGGATAAAGATGTGATATAAATATTATATGTATATGTATATATATATGACACATATGTATATGATATAGATGTGTATACATCATATATATGTATATATAATGAAATATTACTCGGCCATAAAAAAGAATGAAATCTTGTTATTTGCAGCAATGTAGATGGACCTTGAAGATATTAGGCTAAGTGAAATGAGTCAGATAGGAAAAGACAAATATTGTATGATTTCACTTACATGTGGAATCTAAATAACAAAACAAACAGAAAAACCAGAAACAGACTCATAAGTACAGAGAACAAACTGGCAGTTGCCAGAAAGGAAAGGTAGGAAGATAGACACAATAGGTAAAGGGAGGGGGAAGATATTAGACATCTTTTTGGACAGTGCTCTGGATTCTACTGCAGGACAATGTGGGGAGTGTGAGAAGAAGGGGAACATATTCTTTAGGAAGGAATTACAATCTTTTCTGCTTTTCTTCTCAATATCCACTATCCTAGCCTCCAATGCACAAAACAGCTGTCTCGGGTTAGTTAGCATTTCCCCGATAAGCTGTTTTGTGTCAAGCTTCCATGCCTTCATACAGGCTGTTTTTGCTATCTGGGGTGCCTCCCCACCATCTATCCCAAAAGTTCCCATCCATTCGTTCAGAACCAGCCCCAGAATCTCTGTGAGATCCTTTCTAGGAATTAGCATCCACACTATGCTTGACGGACAACGAACCTTCTTAAATTCTTTCGCTGTTTGTACCTCCTCAACTTATTGCATCCCGAAGGCTGAGCCCGATAGGAACTGACAGTCTGGAGCTGTGTCTATACCGTAGGCTCCAGAGTCAGTGCCTCCAGGAGTCGCACCATTTCATGTGTGTCATCAGAACCGAGCCGTGGGCTGGTTATCCCCCTTGTTCAGATGTGGATCCTGAGACCCTGAGAAGTGAAGTAACGTGCTGGTTTCACATAGTCAATACATCACAGATCCGGGGCTCTGGCAATGAGCCTGACCCCACTGATCAATCATGACTTTAAAATTTTTTTGTTTTCCTTAAACCCGGTACCATACTTGATCTATAGCTGGGGCTGTGATGAATGGGCAAATGTTTGAATCATAAAGTCATTTGTTAGGCTCTAGTCCCTTGTACATTGGTAGATGAAATGTAAAACGATGTACACTACAATCTGTTATAATGGAGACCGCTAATACAGTGGCAGAGAAGATATTGACAAAATAATAACGATAACAATGGTGATGATAGTCAACATTTTACATGTTTTCTTGGTGCTGGGTACTGGTCTAAACGCTGCCTGATGACCTGTGTATGACAGCAATCCATTCTATAGATGAGACCCAGGGAAGATAAGGGATGCATTGAGGATCCAAGACGAGGTAGAGTTGGGGTTGGTCAGTTCTTGAACCCCAAATTATTCCAAGGCCAGTGTACTGGAAAAGTTACACAGGCACAACTGGAAACAAGCTGCCGGTATAGACCATAGGTGTTCGACACGCTCCACTCTGACAATACAGAAACAAGGTCCTTTGCCGGCAATTTGGAAGGCTTGGGTTCTCACCTTACCTTTGCTGCCCAAGACTTGGGTGATCTAAAGCAAGCAAACGGTCCTTGTCGGCCTTGGGTTTTGTACGAATTCCTCTCTCATTCTGAGACTCGGGAAGCTGCTAGTAAGCTATGCAACGGCCTGCGTTAGCCGCTGGGCTCCTTCCTCTTTCCCCACTACAAGCCATTTGATCTCTTAGGGACTTGGCAAGCTTGCCCTGGCTTTTCCTCTGCTGGCTCACCCCCCCAGGTCTCAGCTCAAATGTCACCTCCTGAAGAGACCTTCCCTGACCTTCAGTTAACCTCTAACGCGCCGCCCCACCCCCTTCTCCTCCAATTGTTTCCTCCATCGGATTTGCAGAAGCCGAATTGATCGTAATTATTCATTTATTTGTATGGTTTTTTTGGTTTGTTTTTTTTTACTTTCACCACGAGAACGGAAGACCAGGTGGGCGGGGCTCTGCTGTCTTGTTTGCCGCCGTCAACTCCTGCCTCCAACAGTGTTTGGCACATCGTAGTAGGCACTTAGTAAACATTATCGTTGTTGTTTTCAGCTATTCTAAATAGAATAAATATTTTTTATTGTGATCGCTTTTAGTGATTCTATGGAAAATTACACAGATTTTAGTGCTTCAACCCTCTTTGTTAAGTTCCATTTCTCGCTTGTACACTCGTCTCCAAATACCTCTAATTACCTTTCCCTTCTTCCCCATTCCCAGCCCTGAGAACGTGGTCCTGTTACTCCTTCCACCGGGGGGTGGGGGGGGGCTGGGGAAGGCAAATGGCTGACCGATTAAGCAATTAGCCAGGAGAGCGATTCTTACGTGAGCAGGTGAGTCACTGCAGACTCAGAACCTGTGCATTCAGACTGGAAACCACCCAGGCAACTTTGTTCTGGAATATCCTTGCCTAATGCGGTTTAGTGCAACCTTCGCATCGCTTTTAATTCCCTTTTAAAGTAGCGCATACCATTCGATCAGGGCTCCCTCCCTTTCCATTGTGAGAGCCACGGGCTATTTTATAACACATGAAGAGACAAGAAATGTCAGTGGAGTCAAGCCCTTCTAAAGGGTCCTGCTTACCCAGCCGGGTCTCCTTTGTTTGTGGAACTGCATTGTTTTGTTTCCGCGGTTATATTTAGAGCAGCGCCCAGAGATGAAAAAGGGGACAAGAATGCATGACTTTACAAAGATGATGGTGATATAATTAAAAGGGCAGAAAAATGCCATGTAAATAGATAACGTGGAAGGAGGGGGGCAACTCACCTGAGAAAAGCCTGAGGGAATGAATTCAGGCAGTGGAGGGCTTCCGGCAGCCCGCCCAGAGCACCGTTCTGCCACCGAGCACTGCCAAGGCTTCCAGAAGCATTTCCTATACCGCAGGCAATTATCAGAAGACCCACCTGGAATTTTCTCTCATCACTAGAAGGAAAGAGTTTCTCGAGGATACTCTGGACAAATCCTTTCCTTTTTTTTTTTTTTTTTTTTTTTTTAAAGACAGGTTTGTTTTTCTTTTTTTAAAATTGTTTTCAAAGCTAATAGGCTCTTTGAGAAAGCAGTCGTTACCATCTATTAAAGGCTTGTGGCTCTAAGTACTTACATGTAGCTGGTGTAATTCACACAGCAGCAGTCTGAGCAAAGTACTCTTAATATACCCATTTTTCAAATGAACAAATTGAGGCACAAAGATGTGATGGAACTTGCCCAAGGTGAAACAGATGGGGAGAAGCCCAGCTGGCTCTCGAGGTCCTTCTCCCTGGTTCCAGAACACATCATGTTAGCAACCTCCCTCCACCGCCTCTCCAAAACTTTGACTTTGCTCAGATTAACCATATGAAATTGCCAATCCTGAGTCACTTTCTACCTACAGACCTGACAGGTTCCCAGGGTACAACCTAATACAAACTTACAGAAAGCAAAATATGGAAGTTCTCTTCCCCAACGCTGCTTACAGACGTTCCTAGGCACACACCTATGTTTACACACACAGACACGTGTGCATAATTTTATAGTGTGTTGTATATAAGATTGGGAAAATGCGCTCAAAAAATGTCTCCTGGGCATCACTGCACAAGTATCCTGAGCCCTTGTGTTACTAGTTCCAGGAGTGGGAGGTGGATGAATAAGCTTTTCCCATAACGAGCGGCAGTTCCTCTATTTCTGCCCTCCTTGGGTCCTTCACCCAAGTTTCCAGGTGCCAGGCTCATAGCACGAGTGCCAAGATAGTCGAGCCAATGAAGTACAGATGTCGGATGCCCCGTTGGAAACAGCATGAGGTTGACCCAGCAAGACTTTTAAAGATGTAACCCCAGCGCTGACCTTCAGTCTGGCCAGAAAACATAGATATCTCAGATTTATGAATATTATTTCCTGCCTCAGAGAGGCCAGAGATCACTGTGAATCCCTGCTTTGTTTCTTTAAGCCCAAAGAGATGCGTCGAAGAGTGGGGGGGACGACCTCAAGGGTCTTTGCTGCCAGGAGATTAAAGACCAGTGAAGGTCAGAGACCTCTGTTAAGTCAATATCCTACTCGTGCTCGCTTTGGTACTTTGACCCTAATGACTCAGCCTCCTGGAGGGTCCCATCCTCTGCAATGTTGGCTCTTGGCTCTTTGATGTTGCTTTTGTCTTCGTTTCCTGGTTCTCTTTTACCTGGTTGATTTCAGCCTGCCCGGGGTTGCGGCTGCTACCCCTTTGGGTCCCTCGGGCATTTATCTCTGACCCTCGGAGCTGCACTGCCTGGGTGTGTGGAGCCCTCTGTGGAGGCTGACTCGCCTGCACACCAGCACCAACCTGCTGACCTCCCATCCACCGCACATAACTCCAACCCAGCAACAGAGAGATTGTTTCTAAAACCTACATTCAATACCGTCGCTCCTCTGGTTAAAGCCTTTCATTGGCTTCCCGTAACATGGGAGTAAACTATCAACTCCTTCCCATAACCTATTAAGACCTTATGTGATTTAGCCCTTGCTCCTTCCCAGGTCCCACCTCATACCGCTTCTGCAGAGCACATCGTATGCCAGCCCTATCCCTTCAATGCATCATGTTTATTTCCCCTCAAAGACTTTACCCTACCCTTCCTTTCTTTTGGAAAACCCTTCCTTTAATTTCCCGTGGATGGTTTCATCTTGTCTTCACAAGAATTCTCTATCTTTTTTTGTTTGTTACTGTTTCTCTCTTACCCCTAGGAGCAGAGGCGTCTTTCCGTGTATTTCACCACTGTGTTTAGGCACACAACACTTCTTAGAAACCAGCTAACTGTCTGGTGAAAAAGCAGACAAACGAATGATTCTTGGCTTTCCATATGCAAAGAGCCAGTGGTAACTATTCAATAAAAGATTTCCTTTGGCTGTGACTTTAGCTAGTGTTCAACAAGCACATTGCTGGGTTTTTTTAAATGTTTGTTTGTTTGTTTGTTTGTTTGTTTATTGTGAGAGAGACAGAGACAGAGAGAGAGAGAGAGCACAGGAACAGGGTAGGGGCAGAGAGAATCCCAAGCAGGCTCCACGCTGTCAGCATAGAGCTGGATGTGGGGCTCGAACTCAACACTGGTGAGATCATGACCTGAGTCAAAATCAAGAATCAGATGCCCCCCCAGGAGCCCCCCAAAAGCACATTGCTTTACAGATGGATAAAGAGGAGGTAGACAGGTTTGTTGGCTGGACAAAGTTACATATTCAAAAATGTTTATCAGCGCTTCATATTAAAGGGAAGGACACTGTCACTTCTAGGAAAAGCATCTAATACTGTCTGGAACGGATTACCTGGCCTGTGCCAACCAGAATAAGGTTACCCATAAAAGCAGCCAAGAAATCGTGAAAATACCTGTGAAGATAAAAAGAGTTAATTTCAGAACAATGTGTTTGGTGTTACAATGTTTGTAATGATAATAATAATAATAATAATAATAATAATAATAATAATAGATTTGTATCTGCATTAACATTATAAAAGAATATAGGAAAAGGATATCTGAATAACAGAAACATGTTTATTTTCTGCTTTATATGTTAATTGTTGTTTGAAACAAGTATGTATTAATGTTCACTAAGTAGATAAAACACGGGAAGGTTATGGAAAGAGCCACCACAAATTCAGTCCGGAAAAGGAAAAGTAGAGAATGACTGTTTCTAAAGCAAGTAGAAACAATGACTCATAAGCTGGGCAATGGTTAAAAAACGAAACAAAAAACAAAAGAACCCAGCCCACTGGGCTTAAAGGTGACAGGCTGATCAGACATTCCAAATCGGTCAGCCCCTGGTTCCGCACAACAGCCTTTGTGGCTTAACAGGTGCTGAAGACACGCTTCCTCAAGCTAGTGTTAAGGTTCCCCTCCAAAAAGAACACCGAGCAAACCAATATTTCAACAGTAAAAAAAAAAAAAAAAAAAAAAAAAAAAGCCTCACTCACTCTGGAATCTTCCCTCTGAGAGTTATTAGCACTCTGGGGTATGCATCCTCCCTTTGTCTTGGAGATTTCCAGTAGGATCTCACCCACTTGCCTCTTTCAGAACTACTTTGCATTGTTATTCTCGCTTCTCCTTTTCCCCCATGGGAAATGGACTCTTGTCCAGTTTTTCATTATCAGCCTCTGAACTTGGGGCAGAAGAGGTAAAGGCCTCAGAGAAACCTGAAGCGGGAGGGGCACTTCAAATGATGAGAGCACATTTTACAAGGGAAACCGGACTGAAAGAATCAGAAGACACGGAAATAAAGACAGCGCCTCTGCTTGGTCACCGTGCTCACGTGATGGTAATGCCAGTTGGCTGGGAAAAGGAGCCCGTATTCACTTCTCATCTACTCGTCCAGCAGAAATGTGTGGAGCGCAGGATACGGGCCAGATACCGAGCTATCAGATGGGGATACGACCGCAAGCAAAATCAATGTGGTCCTGGCTCCCACTGAACTTGGACTCAAACGGGGGAGGTGGCCGTCCGTCACAAAAATGGAAAGCAGGATTGCAAACTGTGAAGGGCTGCGAGGAAGGAGTATGTACCACGTGAACATGTGGCTCGTGTCTTCTAGCCCAAGGGGCTAAGGAAGGCGTTCTGGAAGAACCACCGCTTGAGTTGAGGCGTGGGGGTAAGAGTCAAGACTGGGAGAAGGCCAGGGAAAGCCACCGTGTAGACGCGGAGCAGGTACCCGAGGACAAGAGCAGGGCTTGCGAACACACATCGTGAGATTGCCCAGGCTCTCTCTGGACGGCAAGACAAGGTCCGAGTGGATCCTACAGCACTTCCTTCTCATCTCTCCCTTCCTTTGCTCTCTCATCCTCCTGAAAAGGCAGCCACCTCCCTTCCTCGGTTGTCTCCTACTCGCACCACCCAAAAACCTCGGCCCTTCTCCGTTGAACCCACATGTGCCGCGGAGGATACAGAAGAGCATCCTTCCTACTACTCACTGAAGGGTGCTGTGCACCTCATCCACTTTTTTCATACGTGAGCGCTCAGGGGTGTAATTCACATGTGTCAGTGATCTATTGAATGTTTTCCAAGTGTCAAGAATCAAGCCGGATCCTCGGAGTACGATAAGACACACGGAATCCTTGCTCTCAAGGAGTTAACTGACTCCTTAAGTGATTTCCAAATTGTGGCATCACCGTGACTTAGGAATTTGTTTGGAATGCAAAAATGCTCATTCAGGTGCACTGGATGAGCGATTCTGGGGTGGCACTCAGGAACCTGTGCATTTACAAGGCCTCCAGGTAATGAGAATAATGCTAAAGCTTGACACCCACGGGTCTGGTGGACCTTCGCAGGCACTATTTCCTTCAACGTTTTGATGTAATTAGTTGAGCCTTTAAATAGGAGATGCTTAAAACGTACAGAAAGTAAGGTACCGATGTGTACCCACTTGCCAAATACAATGTTATCACGCTGTCTTTGGCCTTCACGTGTCATTTTAATTTTTCTTTTTAATTTTTTTTTAATGTTTATTTATTTTTGAGACAGAGAGACAGAGCATGAACAGGGGAGGGTCAGAGAGAGGGAGACACAGAATCCGAAACAGGCTCCAGGCTCTGAGCCGTCAGCACAGAGCCCGACGCGGGGTTCGAACTCACGGACCGCGAGATCACGCCCTGAGCCGAAGTCGGCCGCTCAACCGACTGAGCCACCCAGGCGCCCCTGTCATTTTAATTTTTGAAAGAGACGACAGTTTTCAGATTTAAATAAAAGCCCACTTCCCATTCCTTTCTCACCCCACCTTGCCCCAGAGATCACCACTGTCCTGAAGTTTCCAGCTAAACTAGCATGGGTTTCCTTTGGGCAAGTCTGACGAGGCAGAGCTGTATTCACATATCAGAGTTGTGTTTCCCACTTGGTTGTGCCACCACCCAATCCTTTGACAGTCAGATTCCAAAGACCTTGTGAATGAGACCTGAGAAAAGAGTAGACGGAGGAACCGGCAAAGCAACTAGAAATGGGGGAGGGCGGAAAGCGAGGGACAGAGGCAGAGACAGAGGATGCTGGTTACGCATGAAAGACCCGGCAAGAAATGAATTCCAGGGAGAAACGGAGGAAGGAGTCACAGCCGGTGGTGATAAGAGGCTGGGCGTTTGTCACACAGGCGATTCTGAAGCACAGGACAATTGGAGAGCAGACAAACTGGCTTTGAGGAATGTGGTTCTTTTGTTTCTTTTTTAAATGCTTCTTTCTTCATTTTTGGAGACCGGGGAGGGGCAGAGGGAGAGGGAGACAGAGAATCCCAAGCAGGCTCCTCACTGTCAGTGCAGAGCATGAGGTGGGGCTCAGGCTCAAGAACTGAACAGTGAGATCATGACCGGAGTTGAAACCAAGAGTCGGATGGTTAATCGGCAGCTTCCCGGGCGCCCCTACCCTTTAGTTTCTTGGAAAGACCTGAGAAAAGAGCGGATTCTTAAAATCGCTAATGGGTGGCAACATTGCGCGTCTTTGAATAAGCTTCTGCGAAGGGACTAGGCCAGCTGGGACCCAAGATTTATTGGGTTTACATTAAATACACCATTGGCATTAAAGAGTGCGTCCGTTCCAGTGTTAGGACCTGGTCTGTTTAAGCCAAATCTGGACACACGCTTTCATGTTTGAGTTGCTTTGGCTGCTTTCAAAGGCCACAATGGCCATGTTGTGCAGTTTCAACAGAGACAGGGTGGCCTACAAAGCCTGAAATATTTATTGTCCGGCTTTGTACGGAACGTACCTTTTGACCCCTAACGCGGCATCTCACCTTCCTCTTCATATGGCTGGGTTTGCGCAGGAGCCTGTGGCCTCAAATCAGGCTAATTCAGCCAGCGAAATCCAAACCTGGGATTTTTGTTTATCTTGATAATTTATCTTGAAGTAGACCTCTCACCTCTGCTGGATAGGAACGAGCAAACTTGAAGCTCTGGACCCCGTTGACATGTCACTGTGAGGGAGAGGTTGCCTATGAACAGGGAAACACACACAGGACACAGGGGCAGAGAGGAAAAGCCTGGGCGCCAGATTAAAGCTCATCCCAGAGGCCCCTGGGACTTCAGTTATAGAAGCGACTTGTTCCTTTTGTTGGTTGTTGTTCATATCTGTTAAGATACGGTTTCTGTTACTGGAAGCCTGGTTTCCATCTGATTCAGAGTCTATGATTTTTTTTTTTCTTTTTTTTTTTTTTTTTTTACTCCTTTGCCCTAAATGCCTTCTATAAAGATCTATTAATCAAGAGGTATTTCCTGGGCTACAAGCTACATGGATTAGCTCATGGAAAGCGAGAGCAAATGCAGAAGGAACAAAGCAAACCGAGCAAAAAAGCAGCAAAGACTCAAGAAGAAAAACAGAACTAAAGGAGAGAAGAAATGAGATTTCGCACCCAGGGGACATTCTGAGACACTCACCCTTTGGAGAGGAGCACTCTGGTATGGGTATATCAACAAACACCCAGACGATCAGATACGGAGTAAGTGCAAACGCATTTACAAGGACTATAAGGAGGATCATTGGAAATAGATTTTCTCAGGGAGTCTCAGCTGTGTGGTCTCCCGTTTAGACCACGCATCAGAATGACCCGTTTTCTGTTCTTGGCTATGCTGGTACTGAGCCTTGTAAGGAACATGCCCATCTGTGGATACCATTCATCATTCAATCGTTACTTATTGAGTATTGCTACGAACGGAAAAGTTCCCCCCAGATTCATTGAGGCCCGAACCTCCTATGTGGCTGCATCTGGACAGGTCTTCGGGAGGCAATTAGAGTCGAATGAGCTCAGGAGGGTAGGGCCTCAATTCAATAGGACTGCTGCCTTATAAGGAGAAGCAGATCTCTCTTCTTCCCCTTCCCCCCTCACCCCACCAGGAGAGGACACAGCAAGAATGCAGACTTCTACAAGCCAGAATGAGGACATTCACCAACCCTCCACCTTGCTGGCATCCTGATCTTGGACTTCCAGCCTCAGGAACTGTGAAAAAGTTGACTTCCATTGTTTAAGCCCCCCAACACCCCCACCACCCCCGCCCCTCCCCCCAAGCCCAGGTCTGGGATGTTTTGTTACAGCAGCACAAGTAGACAGACAAAAGCACCTACTCCAAATAATAAGCACTCTTCTAAGTACTGGCCTCAGTTTCTCCATCTGTAAAATCTGACAGCACCTTCCCCCTCTTGCCTTTTTAAGGGATTGTATCTTTTAGGCTTAGCTTCAAATCCTCCCAGCTGCAGGATCTTGGAAGAGTCCTTCTCTCTCTCCGCGTATCTTAGTTTCCTTTTCTGCAAAATGGAAATCATGATAAGTATCTCTCTCACTGAGTTGCTGTGGCTTTTGAATGAATGAGTGCATCTAATGAATACACAGAAGTGCCCAGCACATAGTAAGTGCTGCGTAAGCGCCAGTGGCTATTAATGTGATTGTCATCATTATTATTGCTTAATAACGATTTTGGAAACTAAAGAGTTGCTTTTGCAAACGGGGGTCACTCTATATGTCACAGTGACCGGGCATTTCTTCACCTTGGCTGCTGCTGCTCTCACTCTGTTGAGCACCGTCTTTAGAGAGATAAACAACAGCATTTTTAAAAATACCGCACTGGTGTCAAATTGTTTCCGTGGTTTTCCAGATGGGCATTTATAGACACTCTCCGTGTTTGTCCTGGGCATGATACCTGTGACTTTGCCTTTTCATAAAAGCAACAGCTCCGGGGGCCATTTATTCAGGTGTTTGCCGCGTGCCCAGCGTTGTGTTAGCAATATATGCCGTGAATTACTCTTCACGGCAATCCTGTGGGACGGAACAAATTATTTGAATCACGTCGTAAAGAAAGGAACTGAGGGTCAGAGAGGACCGGCCACACAGCTGGAAAGTGGCAGAATAAGACAGGGTCCACGTGCGACTCCTGGGCTCACACTGTTAACCTGTCACAACATACCAGCTCTTATTTATTTACTTGAGAGCAAGCGAGCAACAGAGACAGAGACAGGGAGACAGAGAGCAAGGGGGTAGAGGGGGGGAGAGAGAGAGAGAGAGAGAGAGAGAGAGAGAGAGAGAGAGAGAGAATCTTAAGGAGGCTCCATGCCCAATGCGAAGCCTGACACGGGGTTCCATCTCACGGCCCAGGGATCACGACCTGAGCTAAAATCAAGAGTCATACGCTCAACCAGTTGAGCCACCCAGGTGCCTCTCTATACCCCCTCTTACTTCAGACTACCAAGATGAATGACATTTAAAGTATCCCTTGCCCAAAATGCCCTTTTCTGTAATCTTGGCTCAATTAATCAAATAAATTGCATATGAAGAGCCAACCTTACTAGACACATTTATCTCATTTTATTAAAACAATAGATAGATAGAGATATTCCCGTACAAATAAGTGCCTGTAACTTTTCAAGAAATTTTGATTTAGATAGGAGTTCCCCTCCTTCATTTGTCAGTTTACGGATCGTTAACTATTTAACAGAAAGGTTGGAGCTGGAGGCCACTGTTAATTGATGATCAATGAAAAAGAGCTAAAGCAACCTCAATACTATGGTGGAAGTCAATGGAAAGATGGTCTGAGAGGCTAGAAGTTGGTTGACTCGCAACTCGGTATATAGTCTGCAGAGAACAGAGTTCACCTAGGAGAGATCAAGTTTAAGCCAAGTTGCTTCCATTTGATTTGATTGGGTGAAACAAGACTTTCTGATACTATTCTTTCTTCCACTCACTCAGTACCTCTTGCCTTCCGTGTTGGGGAAAGGTTTTTTCCAGGAGTATCTACATCAGTCAAAGAATACACCTTTCTGGAAGGCTGTCTACCTTCATTAAATGGCTTTCAGAGCACACAATGCAACTGAAAGAGCGTGCATTATTCAAATGGTTTTCAAAGCACACGAGGAAAAGGAGGTGTGCTCGGATGGGAGCTACTTTAAGTAGCTCATCGGCACCACAGGAAACTCATTCCCCCTTTGATTCTTATGCCACTTCACGAGATGTACGCGTATTCTAGTCCCTCGGTAGTTTGGGGGGGAGGGGCTTTCCACCACCTAAACCAGAGACTGGTGAATAGTCATCACACTTTTGAAAACACACACCAAATGCCTTGTCATTTTCCAGGAACGATACTTTTTATGCTTCTCCATTCTGACTCAAAGATACAGTGAGATGTTTTTACTAAGTGGGCTCATTTTCTCCCACGTGGAGTTTTAGACCCTGTGACAAATGTCATGAAATCTGTCGGTCTTTCCAGCTAGACTCGGAAAACCGGGCGCCGTGTTCCTCTGTCTTATTTGCCAATATTAGATGAAGAGGGGGGAGGGGGGAGGGGAGAGGGGGGAGGGTGCTTTTAAAACGGCTTGTAACCTCAGAGCTTGGATTCGGAGGCATGTGCAGTCTCCGAAGAGATGGATAGAGTATATGCGGGAAAGAGGAAGCCTTTGCAAAAAGAGCCCCCGGAATCCTTCTTGACAAGCGTTTTGCATGCCGTTAAATAGACAAATGTAGTCTGCTGCCAGGATTTCACAGGAATCACACTTGACGCCTGTCACCAAAAAGATTCTTGGGCACCGGTGGAGTGACAAACTATTATGCCTTGGAGCAGTGCTTCTCGAACTTGAGCGTGTATCAGCCTCACCTGGAGGGTTGGTGGAAACACCGGCTGGTGGCCCCACCTGCAGAGCTTCTGACTCGGCAGGTGTGGGTGCGACCCGGGTGGTGCCGACGCCGCCGGCCTGGGGACCGAGGCTTCTGAAGAGCCACTGCCTTCGAGTGACCGGAGGGGGTGAGCCTGGAGCCGAGGGTAACGTTTGCCAGCCGGAGGCTCTACCCAAAGGACATGCGCTCTTGGGATTACAGATGCCATGAGCCGTGAAGCAACGTGGCACCCCCAGAAGCAATCGGCTTCGGGAGAAGCCGATTTTCTCTCATTTCTCCACCACTCCTGGCTTCCTGGACGTACCTAATGGGCATTGCACTTACCAGTTCTTATTTTTGAAAACTGCACCCTCTGCACTTCCCATCCACCTTTCCATCTGATGGAAAAGCCAGCAGCTCCACAGTATGCATTACGCAAGCTAATGCTTCAGGCTAGAGGGACCAGAGGTGATTCAAGCGGATGAACAGAGCTTCCGTTTATGATACCTATGCACACGCTCCACCGATATATTCTTGGTGCTGGCAACTATTAACATTTTCTCAGCATTTCGGGGATTTACACTTGACCCCCAAAGTGAGGCAGCTTGGAGCTCCACGGATCCATAACGTGCATTGTGTACCGTTGCTAATAAACATTTACAACACGGCATGCGCAGACCCGGCTCCATGAGGCCCATTTGCAAGAGCACAGCGACTGAACCTGTCTTTAGGCCAGCATCTCCCCACATTAAATAGATTGGTTTGTTCTTATTACGTGGCTTTGTCACTTACATTTGCATCGCCAGTGGTTCCCCACACCCCAGCGCGACAGTTAAGGATGCTGAGGTGACCAAAACTTTTCCCGGTCCTCGACATACAGAAGATGCACGTCGGTCTTGCCAAAGTCTGAGTGGGCAGAGAACTCCTCTCTGAAATCTCGACCCTTTCCTATCCGCTCCGTCAAGAATTGGCATCGCTGGGTTGAAATTTTGGCTGTGGGACTTCATGGTGCAGAAGCCTCCCTACATATGTAGAAAGGGTGTGTTTATGAGCCTACACCCACTGTGCATTTGTCTATTTTTATATATGCATATTGCATAGTAATAGGGATTTTATGCATCGAATAAAACTATTTCCCCCAATTTCACTCGGTTTATCGTCCTGCTGAATAATTCAGCTACTCTACGGACTTCATGGACTTTTGCTTGATAAATCCACTACTCTGAGATTTCCCTTTCATTGGAATTTTTAATCAGATTGAAACCCATCACATTGAGATCAAAGCTGGGAATAATGATGGTACCAATCTATATTTTAGCCAAAGGATGTTCCTCGGAGCGCACGTCCTCAAATCGCTTAGGCGATTTCTAAAGTGTAAGAGAATTTATGATGCTAAATAAAACCAGGGGGGAAAAAAGGATGTTTTAATAAGATGAAAATCCAAATGTTAAAATAATGAGCCATCTGCATGGGTGGCCCTCTCTTGAGAGAGATGCCAAGAGCTTCACCATCTGTGAAACATTTACCAGCTGTGCCCTTCCCTTTTTTGTGAGAACATAAGAAATCCTTGCAGTTGGTGTTTCTAAGTGATACATCAGAGGGAAGAAAACAGGTTTCCCAACTTCGGGAAGGCTGGACTGTGCTGAATGAACCAAATAATACTTTGGGCAACTGCAGAGGGGTACCCCAGTGTGCTGCCGTTCTTTCCGCATCCCCCCCGCCACCGCCCCACCTTTTCTGAACCCCGGCAGAGGGCACAGGCGGATGAGAAGGGAACGGGAAATGAATAACATCCCACGAGGTCATTTAAAACTGAATGTTTTCAGAGAAAAGTCTGCCTGCTCACTCGACTGCCTGCCAGCTGGTTTTAGCTTCTGAGTATTCAAGCAAGGTTTGGGCTAAATTGCAACCCGGCTGAAACAGGAGAAGGTGTCGAAAGCAGTACAAATATTTTTGAACCCGTCTCTCCTTCTTCTTTCTCTTCTCTGATCACGGCTTCACATATCTGCCAGTCAGCCCCGTATCCCTACCGCTCTGGCCTTGACAAGCACCTTAGCTAGCTTGGCTGACTTATGTATGGTCTCAGGATCTGAACAGAGTGCCAGGCATGAATTTAACTTTGCAGCCGGCTCTGATCCGAGGCAGTGTCCCTGGCAATAAAATACTCACAGTGTGGGGTGCTGCTCTCTCAATCCCTCCCCCCGGTTCCCGCTTTTTCACCTCCCGGTTCTATCGCCGGAATCTGACAGAATTTTATTTTTTCTCCGACTGCCATCTTTTCTACTTCATTAACTGTCAAATGCATTTCAGGGAACATAACCTAACAAGAAGGTTTAGTTAATGAATGTGAAGTCTTTCAGATGCTCCCCTCAGGTGTCATTCCTGAGGATTTTAGGAAAGCTTTAGGTCATTTTTCAAAAAATAATTTTTCTAAGGCCATATGCAGTGAAACAGGGGGGAAATGAATCTGTGGGCTAGGGCCGCTCCTGCACTAGTGTCTGGGTGTTCAGCCAGACCTTAGGGGAAAAAAAAAATCAAGACTCATGGCTTCTTTCTGGAAAGCCCAGGAGTCGTAACAGCAGTATTGACTGCACTCTCTAATGGGTGATTTCACATATCAGACTGCAGGGATGTGCGCTGTGAGAATCACATTTCACATAAAGTAAGGGCATAAAGGAATTTTCTAGCTCACTCAGCGAAGCAAAGTTATCCTCGCTTTCCAAGCCAGAGGAAATTTCCGAGTGCTTCATCCTCGGTCAGCCAACTGCTTGCTGAGATCCTGCTGGACCCAGGTAGCACGCCCACGTCCGAGACCGAGCTCTGAATGCTGTGGCGGTCCCCCTACGAGAATGAAGCTTACAGAGCCAGGGAGACAAGACTTCCAAGAAAGGCTAGTGCTTCCCCCCCTCCCCCCACCCCAGTCGTTTTCAACCAGGGGCAGTTTTGCTCCCTGGGAGACAGTTGACAATGTCTGGAGACATTTTTGGTTGTCACAACTAGGAGAAGTGCTATCTGCGTCTAGTGGGTGGAGGCTGAGAGAGCTGCTAAGCATCCTGGGAGGCACAGGCATCCCCTACCCACCCAACACACCACCCCCCACCCCGGCTCCAGGCCCCAGCAACAAAGATTTGTCCAGCTCAACACAGTAAGAGTGCCACAACTGAGAAACCTTTACAAAGATACGGGCAGATTCCTGAAGAGGGATTGGGGATCAGCCAAGAGAAAGGGGTAGGGAGCGGCCAGGGAGACGTGGAGAATGGCATAGGCAAAGGTCATAAAATTTACAGGGCGATCAAGCGATATTGAACTTCTGGGACAACCGTTAACGTTTTGCGTTTGGAGGGCTGCGTGGCTGGGAGAGAGAATCACCCAGAGAAGGGGTCCCCACCTTGGACCACCCCAGTCAAAAGATTTGTACCGTCCTTGCTCTTTAAAAACAACACCTTCACAACCCTCAGTCACGCATCCAATGTACCCTTCCCGCTGTCCTATAGTCTAGATTTAATTATGCCCATTTTCCAGTTAAGGAAATGGCAGAGGGCATACTCTTACCCACAAAACTGTTGCAACCACCTGACGAGAAGGTGGCCCAAGATTTACATGCCGACCTCCATTTCCAGGCAGGTGAATCTGGGTGCATGTTTATGTAAGTTTAAGTAGGTTACACACGGGTTATCTATGTACGTGTAATTATCCTCTCTACAGTAGTACACGGAGTGGGGTATACAGCTATATTTTATTATTTTACTAATGGAAATGAGCAGTGGCACAAAGCCCCTAAAGTTATTTTTGAACCCAAACTCGTTTCTCTTAAGTTTGGGAGTGATTTCCTTGATGTCACCACCCATCTTTCCCAGGAAACGCACCTTTCTGATGACGTTTGGGTTACCGAGTATTTTTAATCAGTGCATACGCTCGTGGCAGAGGTAAGGCACACAACAGATAAAGGTCACACCCTGGACATCCAGAGTCTCTTCTGTCTGTCCTCATCTTCTTCCCACACTGGGAACCAGCAGGTATTTCCTCCAGAACATATGAAGGGAAGGGAGGAAATTTTAAGGGCGAGCAGATAAGGGCTCATGTTGCAGCCAAATTAATGGCTGGGTCGTATCTGGCAAGTTATTTAACCTCTCTGGGCTCCAGGTTCAACATCTACAAAGCTGGGGTAACGATGTATTTCTCACAGGTTCATTTGCCAGAGTCGATGCAATTCGGCATGCAAAGCCCGGTGCCTGGCATACACAAAATCACTATTCAAAACCGTTGACTATTCTCATGCATAATCAAACCTGTAGGAAATAATATAGGGAACAGGGATGCAGACAGCTAACGCTTTTCTGGTTTAGCCTCTTTAGGGTGGGCAATGTTAATTCTTGGAAGGATGTAAGTAAACATTTTAATTCAGTCTTTCACGACTACCTGTGAAAACGGGGGGAGGGGTGGAGTTTTAAAATGCTGGGGAGAGACGGAGAGTAAAATCTGAACTCAAACTTGAGGTGCGGCATCTTGGTATTTCTGTCAGACCGGGCGGGCTTTATCCGAGTGCCAGCTTCCTTCCCTGCACCATGCCTTCTGCACTTATTCCCCAGGTCTGGGGAGAGGATGTGATAGGAAAAGGGTGTGTTGCCCTTCCCGGGGAGAAACTGCTACTCTCCTGTCAGGCTTGGTCAAGTGACTTGCTTTGTCCAATCAAATGTGTGCCAAAATGGCAGTTGTCACTCGGGCAACATCTCTGAAGAGCTGGCTCTTGTCTCCCTCTGCTTCTCCCTCAGCCTGAGTCTGAGTCAAGGGAGTGGAGAGGGGCTGCAACTGATCTATGGTGGACAGAGAGCATGAGCAAGAGCTTAACCTGTGTCGCAGCCACTGGGAGCACAGCGTCCTGTGTCACGGGCTCCTCAATCGCCCCTTCACAGGTGGGGCATGTGGGCAAACGCGGTGACCAGTAAGCTGAGAGGGAGGCCATTCCCTCCTCCTTCCCTGCCTCGCAGAAGGACAAAAAGAAAACCTTTTGCAGTGCTCCCTTGCTTCTGACCTTCTGCTTTCTCTATTTGAATAATATTTACAGTCTTTTGCCTCTCGCGTCCCCAGCGCCAGGCCCTCTCGGATTCACAGCCCAGGTGCGGAAAGGGTGGGAGCCCCCCGAGCCCCCCTCTCCCTGCCCCGCAGGCCCCTGAAAGTGCAGCCCAGGTCTCTTCCACACCCGCATCCCTTCACACGCTGCAATCTGTGCCAACCGGGGAAAGCAGTTTGAAGTCATGAACCCCCTTCGTGCTCGCAAACTTCCGCAGAATCGCATTCCATCATGGCCGTCCTCCAAACGAGAACAGGTCCTTTATGCCACAGGTGCACAGGCAAAGACTGGGGCTGCCACATAAAACCCGCTGGGCTCTTCCATCTGAAATCCCAGTGCCCACAGTCTGAGCGAGAAACCCGCTCCCATTTGGTGTTACATCTTGCCTTGCTTCTCTGCTCCTTTCTTCGTTCACACGAGGTCAACGATAACAAATCCCTCCGAGAGATATTTTACCAAGGGAAAATCGGAAAGTGAGAGCAGCAATCCACTTATGCAAATTCTTGGTAGATTTTCGCATTTAAGCAAGTGATATGGTAAGTGCTGTGGAAACGTGCATCCGAGCTAGATGGGAGAACATCAGGGCTTTCTGCAAGAGGGACCACCTACCTGGACTTCCCACTACAAACATCAGATTCCTGGCTATAGTTGTCTATTGCAAGGTTTCAGCAAATTTTGTCTGCAGAGGGCCAGAGAGTAAATGGTTTAGTCTTTGTGGACCATCCCGTTTCTGTAGCAACTACTCAATTCTGCCCTCAGAGCAAAAAACAGCCATGGACAGTATGTAAACAAATAAGCATGGCTGTGTTTCAATAAAACTTTATTTACAAAAACAGACGGTGGGCCAGATTTGTTTGCTGACCCTTGGTCTTTTAGACCCATGTTTGCAGGTGTAGTTTGTTGAACCCTGGTCTATTAGATCTATCCAGGACAAAGATGAGGCAATATTTGTGAATGATTTAGAGCAATATATGTAGTTTAGAATTCTCTTAAAAATTTTTAAATGTTTTTATTTATTTTTGAGACAGAGACAGAGCATGAGCAGGGGAGGGGCAGAGAGAGAGGGAGACACAGAATCCAAAGCAGGCTCCAGGCTCTGAGCACAGAGCCCAACGCGGGGCTCGAACTCATGGATCGTGAGATCATGACCTGAGCCGAAGTCGGACGCCAAACCGACTGAGCCACCCAGGCGCCCCTATGTAGTTTAGAATTCTAATCTTCATTAAAACGACATAAGCAATTGAAAATAAATGTATGAAAAATTGTATAGAAATGTCTAAACCCTTCACTTAAATATTACTATAATTAATATATGCATATATATTTATAACAAACTATAAAAAGTTGTAAATGACCTTTGATAGGAATGTGTAGTTCCTCATCAGGAAATGGTAAAAATCCATGAGGAGACGTGATATCATCTATAAGTTAGAATATTGTCTAAGCTGCTGTAACAAAGAGACCCCCAAATCATAGTGGTTTTTCAGAATAGAAGTATATTTCTCTCTCTTCCATGATATTTAACATATGGCATCTGTCTCTGACTTGTCCACCTATAATCATTAAGAAAAGGAGAAAGAGGGAAAGGGAAATTCTACCCAACTCTTTTTTTTTTTCGTGGGGTGGGGGAGGGTGCATAAGCTGAAGGTAGCACATATCACCTCCGTTCACACCCCACTGGCCAGAATTCACTCACAGGGCCACAACCACGGTACTCGGGAAGTTGGGAAATGTGGTCTCAAGCTAAGCAATCATGCTCTCCGCTAAAATCTGGGCATTGCATTGTCATAACAAAGGGTGGGGGGATGGGGAAGAGTATGTAGTGTTTATATCCAGAATTATGTATCATATAATTTTGCTTCGCTTCCTGCCTCTGTGGCACACAGGACTTGTTCCCACTTGGAGGAAACTTGTATACGTCACAACAGAAAAGACCTTGAGCTGTGGAGTCAGACTGATCTCATTTCAACTCCCAGCTCCACTGTCTACTAGCTGTGCGTTCCTGGGGATTATTTAGCCTTTTTGAGCCTTAGCTTCCTCATCTGTAAAATAGGATTGATAATACCTACTCTTGACCCCCCCCCTTCTTATACGTTCTGTCTACGTCTGAACGGTGCTATTTAGGAAGAGAGATCAAAACAGTCAAGGATATATATTTCTCCAATTGTATCCTATCCCAGATCACCAAGGGAGTGACCGTTCAACGTTGCTCGCCCCTGGGTCTAACGGAGAGAACAGGACACACAGCTTGGTTTTATGACCACCACTGGCTTGTATTAGAGTCAGTGGGGAAGGCAGCAGCTCTATTATGGAGAAGCCCTCTTGAGCATACTACCATCAAGTTTTCATAATTATTTTCTTTGCGATGCCGTCCCATTTTTACTTGCACAAAACTTTGCCAAACACCTGTGGACCTTTGCCCAATGAGGAAATAACTAGATCATGTGTGGCTCTGTCTCTTACTGCTCTTTTCTTCATTTGTGTGTGTGTGTGTGTGTGTGTGTGTGTTTCTTATTGCAGTGTCATTAACTCAGGGAAGGAGCCCTGTGGCAATGATATTGGAAGTGGAGCAGGGGAGTGCAACCTTACTTGAACTCTGGCTCCATTCTGTCATACTTTTTCCTTGGCTCAAACCATTTTGCAATCACTGGAATGTAAATCTTGGGGAGTTTCTCCCCCTTGTTTTGTCTTTCTCTCCACAAGGTCTTGCTGACTTCAGACATTCCACTTTTGCTAATAAGACCTAATACCCTCTCCAAAACAAGAGATTCCCTCCTCTGATCAATACTTCCCTTTCAACACCTGCCTTTGCAAGTTGTTACAAGGATCTAATTGAGCCGATGCACGTGAAGTGCTCAGAACAAAGCCTAGTACAGAGTAAATGATGTAATGAAGAGTCAGATATGCCACAAACAGCACAGAGTGCAGTTCTGATATTCACGTCCAATTCATCCCCATGAAGCAATGGGTCAAACCACTATCCAAATATATCTAATGGAATTATCCTGTTCTTTGGCTTAAATTCTCCGTTATCCAGTCATCCTTCTGCCGTGCCAGAGCAGTCCGCACTGAAATATCAGAGGACCAATTACTAATATCAGGGAACTCCCTGCCTGCAGTTGCTCGAAGGACACACCTTAAATGAAAGTCCAGAACAGCTGTGCAACTGAAAAAAAAAAAAAGTCATCCCAAGACATGCTCTGCAAAATGCCTACCATGGCATGAATGGCTTTTCTCTCTGTTTCTGTGAGAAAGCGAGCATCTTTCTCTCTCTCTCCCTGAACATCTTCTCTCTGCTCAATTGCCTCTCCTAAGGGAGTCAAAGGGAGCTTTATAGTCCTCTTTTAGTAGAAAGAAATTTCCAGATTGAGACTGTCTTCCATTGGGCAAGACCACAAGAATGATGACGCACCCAGTGATGTCCTGGATGTGTTCCTTGTCTCTGCAGAAGTCTGGAACTCTGCGATTTAACACTTTATGCATAATTGGGTATGTGCTGCATTACAATATCTGAAAGTCGGTATAAAAATTAGAAAGAGTTGCTGTGCAGTTGTAGGTTCTTTACAGTAATCCCCAAGCTAATGTCAGAGCCTCATTTCTTACCAACCTACTAGGAGTTTCCGGCTGAGCCAAATTCATCTGGACATTCTTTTTTTATTGTCATGCTTTATTCCTTCATTCAGCACTTTTAATAACTGCTATTGTTAGCCAGTCACCGTCAAAATAAAACGATGAAGATAAGCAAAGCCTTTTTTTTTTTTTAATCAATTTAAAGTTTGTTTTCAGCCTACGAGATCTTTTTCTGCTTCTCTGTACCAGGGGTTCAGTGGAAAACAGCTTTGCTCTCTACCTCTGCAAAGAGTACTTACTGTCCTTACACTCTGTGGAGGCTTCCAAAATTATTGTGCCCCTGAGTGAGCGGAGAACCCTTTTTAGATCGTGCCTACGCCAATTAAAAACTTCAGGGTTATAGGTTACACACAGCAGAAATCAATTCTGAATGTCTCAAATTAACAAAATAAATTCCTCTGAAGTCTATCAGGGAGACCCCAAATGGCAAAGTGAGTGAAGGATCGGGTTAGAACTCAGGAACAGCCGGGAGGAAAGAGTCCTAACATCCTTCTTTTAGCGGGAACCATTCACCGGTGGTGAAGTGAATGGCTTCCATGTGGGAAGTGAGGGCATGATCTCCCCCATACTCTACATGCAACGGAGGAGTCCTCCAAATATAGAAAGGAAAAGTAGAAGCTGGACCACCAAAGAAATGACAAGGTCTCCTATACCAACCATGACTGTATTGTGGTATCTTTTTTTTTTTTTTTTTTAATGTTTATTTATTTTTGAGACAGAGAGAGACAGAGCATGAACGGGGGAGGGTCAGAGAGAGGGAGACACAGAATCCAAAACAGGCTCCAGGCTCCGAGCTGTCAGCCCAGAGCCCAACGCGGGGCCCGAACTCACGGACCGCGAGATCATGACCTGAGCCGAAGTCAGCCGCTTAACCGACTGAGCCACCCAGGCGCCCCTGTGGTATCTTTTTAAAACTACCATTATTATTGCCTCCTGTTCCCTCATAGGGGCATTGTTTATTCTCATTAAATGGATCTAGAATTTGTTGCCAACTCTCTCCCCCAACTAAATTCTTTAAAAAAAATTTTTTAACGTTTAATTTTGAGAGAGAGAGAGCTTACGAGCGAGAGTGAGTGGGGGAGGGGTAGAGAGAGAGGGAGACACAGAATCTGAAGCCGGCTCCAGGCTCTGAGCTGTCAGCACAGAGCCCTGCGCGGAGCTGGAACTCAGGAACCTTGAGATCATGGCCTGAGCTGAAGCGGACGCTTAACCAACTGAGCCACCCAGGCACCCACCCCCCCAACTAAATTCTTTAAGACAAGAACCCTTGTTATATTCTCTGCATAACCTCATAGTGACTCGCTTATAGCAGGTGCTTGTGAGGTGATTTACAACCTAATAAACGCTGGGTGTTTATCTTATTGGCCCTTTTTCCAACATTTAGTGCTACCGATAATGGGGAATTTGAGATTTCAGAACAAAATTCCAAGGCATTTTATAATTATTTAAAATTATGTCTATTTGACAACATATCCTGTGTTTACTTTTAAACAGGAGGAGAGTGCTTATAATTAGAAACAATAGAACAATTAGGTATTAAATAAATCTTGCATCTGCTGTTTAGCCACTTGAGGGGAAACAATTTTCTAACAAGTAGCAATGGTCAAGGAAGCTATGAAATTTAGGCCAGTTGTCTCGGCAAAATAACTTATTAGTTGCTAAGCTACCAATCCTGAAAGGAACTCAATTAGGGCAGACAAACAAGCTTAACTAGACCCACTCCACTTGAGAGTAGAAAGTTGTAGCTGTCAGGTGATTCTGGTGGACGTGTGGCAGGAAAAATGATTGACAAACTGGTCTTTGCTTGGTATGAAATTTGGCTTTGATTTAGTGAGAGACTGACAGGCTGGTGTCATCGGGAAATGTGGATTGTGTGTTGGAGGGGCTATTTTGCAACAAAGTGATTGACACATTACAGAAATTGTCCCATAGATGGAGAAAACCAAATAGAGATTTGTTTTGACAAGCATTTCCTTTTTACCTGTTCATTTTGTATACAGAGAAGATTGGGGGAAAGCCCTGATGAGTGCTAATTGATTTATCCAGTGGCTCTCAGAATGACGTTGGCCACGGGGATACATGGAAAGAGCTTGGGAGGTGAGGAGGTGAGACGCAGGTCTTCCCGTCCAAAGTCACCCATGACTGTGCTCTCCGGAGAAATTAACAGAGCAATTTGGGCTCCACTTTTGCATCTGCTAAGTGAGCGGCTTGAACTGAGATTATTTCCATGCCCCATTTATGTGATATTTACAAGTCTACATATTTTTTTTTCGTGGACAAATATTATTTTGCCACATCTTCATTGTCATACCGCAGGCTATGGCTGGCCCGTCAGATCATCCCATCTCTTAAGCCACTAAAGTTGGTTCATGGACGTGCGCATGACCCAGATTGTTCCAGGGGGGCACAGCCCTGGGGCGTATATAAGCCCCCTTTACACTGAGGCTGCTACGTTAATGGAGTAGAAGTCTGGAAGTGCTGGCAGCCATCTTTCCCATCTCGTGTGAATGGGGTTGCCAGATGAAATGCAGGATACCCCACCACAAATGAACTAATAACTTGAAAGTATAAGCGTATCCCAGATATTGCATGGAATATAAACTAAAAAATTTGTTTATTATTTGTTGTTTATCTGAAGTTGAAATGTGTCCTGAGTGTCCTATATTTTTATTTGCTGAACCTAGCAACCCTATATTTAAAAAATAAAAATAAGAAAATCTGCTTGGGAATGAAGCCAGCACAAGCAACAGTGGGACCAAGAGGTGCAAAGAGAAATTCCTGGTGACATCATTCAAGTCCCTGGATCCAGCCACGCCCAAAGCTGGCTCTAGCCATGCTCTTCCCAGATGCAAAAGCAAAGCAAAAGCCTCTTCTTTCCCCTTTTGTTAAACTCATTTGAGCTTGGTTTCTTCCTCTCTAACAACCAGAGAGCGCCCTCACCTTCTCCCATTCCGTACTCTCCTCCCTCTTTAGCTGTTGGGTGAGGTCGCCATCAGAGGAAGCATTATTACATCTTGTTCAAGGTGAGGCATTTGCTGGGGGTGTGTCTTACTCCCACCAAAATGGTCATTTGTCTTCTTGAATTACAGTTAGTTTTTCTGGTGATTTCTTTTTATTATTATTATTATTATTATCATTATTTTAGAGAGGGGGTGAGAGCGAGAGCTCCAGCAGGGCACAGGGGCAGAGGGGGACAGAGAATCTTAAGCAGACTCCACACTCAGTGCAGAGCCCATTGCAGGGCTCGATCCCACAACCCTGCGATCATGACCTGAGCTGAAATCAAGAGTTAGACACGCGACTGACTGAGCCACCCAGGTGCCCCTTTCTGGTGGTTTCTATCCTTCCTCCTCTAACTTTCTTGACCACTACCATTATTTTTCCTAAAATTCACAATTGTAAGTTGCAATCATTTTTTTAAAGAAATGAGAAGCCGAAAGACCATTTCGAAATTTTTATTGTCATTTGTCACTAAAAACGTTGAATAAATAGCTCTTCTTATTTCTTGCCTTTTGTCAAGGAAGTTGGCCAACCATCTTTCTGACCATAGAGTTATTTATGTTATTTCTAAGACATATTGTCTCAAAAAGGATTTGAATCTGCTCTGAGCAGTAAAGATTTGGTTGTCTTATTAATCTGTGATTTTAGGAGGTAAGAACAGAAATCAATTCATTTAGCTGATGCAAAATGCCCATTTATCTTTTGTACAAGGGTAGGGGTATCTCAGAGGGTATTAAAAGACTAGGGTGTGAGCCAACCCTCCCAAGAGACAGGTTCAGTAAATAGAAAGCCATCGAGGTGTATTTTCTCTCTCGCTCACTCTCCTTTCCTTTCTACTTCACTTGCTTTGCTCTAGACTATAATCATGAAAGACAAGTTTCCTCTGAGCTACATCTGTTTGGTGGAAGATGGTCTCCCCAGCTGTTACATGACTCGGGTTCTGTGACCATTCCCGGAAGACAGAATGTGATTGGCTGACTCGAGTCATGTGTTCTTGCTCTGTCCAATAGAGGACAAATACACACAGCACAAAAGTGACTGCCAAGGACCCATCCCCGTGGACTGCAGCCCCTTCCCAGAGTTAAGAGAACTTCGGTGAGCTGCCAGTGTGCTAGTTATTAACGTATTGTTTCTCAGCTCCAAAACCCTCACCTAAATCTGCTCTGTGGAGCAGGGGGGTGGGGCCCTGCAAATTACGTACCTTCTTGGCCAACTTGAGGCAAAAGGATGTCTAAAAGAGAACTCCAGCTAAAGCCAGCCTGGCCAAGCTTGGCTGTGAGAACCAGGTGGGTAGTCCAGATGCCTAACACCGAGAATGCCATGCAGTCCCTTGAATTCCAGGTCTAGACTGTAGTCCAAGTGCCCATCTATTGGCTACTGAGGACAATGGACTAAGAAGAGAAATTTTAAAAACCTCTTCTTTGAAGAAATCTATAAATATGAGCTCTTTAAATCACCCCAAAGCAACTCTAATGTCGCCACATTTGAAGAATTTTAAGAAATCACTTCAGTAGGGTTCGTTTCGGAGGACTCTAAAGGCAAGCAGAGGGACAGTTGCATTTGTAGCTTCAAGTGCTGTAGGAGTCAACACAAGGTAGATGACAGTGGAGACTAAAGCCCTTTGGGCAGAGGTTCTGGCTGTTGGCTGGCTAGGATAAAATCCTATCGGTGCCACACCATAGCCCTGCGAAGTTGAATAAGCAGTGTAACCTTGACGTGTCTCTGTTTCTTCACCAGCAATGTTGAGCTTATGAGTGTAGCTGCCATATACAATTGTGAAGGTTGGATGGGGTGGTCCATTCAAAGTGGCCAGCTATCTTGACCTGGCAAGTCTTAGGCCTGTACTAAAGTAAGTACTCATTAAAGGCCCACATTATCCTACTTATTCTTACTGGCCTTTTGGGTTTTGAGGTCCTTTGAATTTTATCCCAGAGGCTATGGGGGGGCCACTGGAAGGAATTAAGCCATCCACACTAAATTCCATCTGTGCACTGAGTGACTAGGAACCCAGAGAAAAAAGAGAAAATTATGTGGACACCCTAAGCACAGAGCTCAACAAAGTATGATGACTTTGGCCATAAGTGCTGCTTTATGGCTATCTGTAAAGCTGCCCATCAAAAAGCTCCTGACAAATGACCTGCAGTAATGAGAGTATGGAGGGAGCAGCCCTGCAGAACATTCCACCTGACGGGGACACAGATCATGGGAAGGGCATTCTCATAAAGCACAGAGTGGCTTTCTATTCTGTCCTCCTCCTGCTTATCCCCTGGCCCAGCCCTGTAACTTTGTGGCCTTGCCTCTCAGTTTCCACCTCCCATTCATTCATTCATTCGTGTTTTAATTTATCATGTATTCGTTCAACTATCCATTCACCAATTTTTAATTTTTTTTAACGTTTTTATTTATTTTTGAGACAGAGAGAGACAGAGCATGAATGGGGGAGGGGCAGAGAGAGAGGGAGACACAGAATCGGAAGCAGGCTCCAGGCTCTGAGCCATCAGCCCAGAGCCCGACGCGGGGCTCGAACTCACAGACTGTGAGATCGTGACCTGAGCTGAAGTCGGACGCTTAACCGACTGAGCCACCCAGGCACCCCCATTCATCAATTTTTAAACAACTCATATAGCCAGTATTAGTAATCTTCTAATAACAGAAGATTAGATTTATTGGGCTCTTTCAATATGGTAGATTCCTTGATAAGTATAATAACACTAATAACAACAGCAGCAACATTTATTGAGCATTTATTCTGTGCCAAGCACCATGGTAAATGTTATACATGAATTATCTCATTCTATCTTCACAAAGTTGCCTAAGACAAGATGTTATTATTAACAATATTTTTACAGGTTGGGAGAAATGTCTTAGAGAGTTTAGGTAAATTGTCCAAAGTCAGATAGCTAGTAAATTATAAAGCCAGGGGTCAAAATCATGTCTGTGTAATGTAACACATGTGCTCTTAGCCACTACTTGGGGAAGCCTCAACAGAGATAAAACTCCAGTGTTTATAATTCTTGCTCAGTAATTAATACATAGGGAAGGCGGTACTTGATGTGCGTTGTAAAGTGTGGACAAGGAGACTAGTAGGAAAATGATTTAAGAAGGTAAGGTATCCATTTGAAAACAACACACTAAATAAAATAGTGAAGGAGAAACCCACGGTATGACCCCGTTTTCCCAGGATAACTCACTGAGAGGGTAGTAACCTGTCATCAATTTGACAAAACCAAAATTTGAGTTAGAAGCCCCTCTAATGAAAATGACAGGAAATCCCGCTCAAAATGGTTGGAAGAATAATGTGGTGTATAAACTTGCATCGCTGAAAAGGCCGGGGATGATGCTAGCTTCAGGAACACTTCGATGTAGTATCATCAAGGACCAGCTTTGTTCCGCTCCATATTTCCTTCTGCCTTCTACCTTCCATGGTAGAAGCCATCACCTACTTCTTCAGGCCTCACACAGGTTCCTGTTGGCGGTTCCATGGTCTTCCATGTTAGTAGTAAAGAGGCTGTTCACATCTTTATATCTTCACACTATGCGGACCACAGAAGGATTGGCTCTCAAGGGGGAGAGAGGCCCTTAGTTTTTCCCAGAAGCCCTGGAAAACTTCTACACAGGTTTCGTTTGTTCTGACTGGGTTTCTGCCATCATGGACCAAATCATGGTAGCCAGTAGGATGAGATGGCATCGAATAGGATAGGATTATTGGCTTTAGCCAGTCAGGGTCCGTCCCATAAGCTGGGGCAAAGGTCAATACTGCAAAAACAACATGGCTGACCATGGGAGAGAATCGAACTCCAAGTGGTATTATCTGAATGAGGAAGACAAATAGAAGTTAGATAGCAACAGTAACTGGAGTCCACTACACCAAACAATTCAATTACTTTGTTTTACGATTTAGTGCCCCGAAGTATCTTCCTGCAGCATACAGCAGCTCAGTTTAGGATTGCACCTGACTTGGAAATCTTGCTTTGCTCATTATCATCTTGGAAGCATTTTTTTTTTTACACTAAATGCAGAAACATTTCTTTAACATGAGTAAATGTAGTATTTTTTTCTTCCCAAAGTGCTTCACAACTCCCAACTTTTTAAGTGCCTGGAGTAGGATTGTTGTCACTCCTCTCCTTTATATCAGCTTTGTCTCCTGCCTAAACAAAACGTTTCAAAATATGATATTTCAGGATTAAAACCAGATTAAATCCTGTGTTTCTGTACAGGAGGGGTATTTCTTTTGCAGTTCTTTCTATGTTGTTGATCAGACAAATGTGTTTGGCATGTGTAAATTGTTGTGATCGCTTTGCTTTTTGTGGCATTTTGGGAAGGGGAAAAAACCATGCTCAGTAGATGACACGGTTTGCTATAGCGGCAATATAAAAATTTGAAATTCTTAACCAATTTAGCATTTCCCCTTGCAGCCACACCATCTATCACAGAGAAGTGATATTCTGGGGGACGCAAGCCAATCAGAGGATTGGAGTATAATTTTTACAAAACAAATGTATGTATAAATTATCACTCTCTTCTCTCCTCTCCATAAATAGCGACACTAATAGATCCAGAGCGTGAGATACGGGAAGGGATGCCTTGTTCTACAACAATTCATCTTGTCTGGGAGAAGCAGAGTTGAGAAATCCGATCAGTTAAGATGTATGGCTCGACCTGAACATTGTCCGGCATCTTCTGACTACGGTGTGGAAGGAACGTATGGTTTTGCCTGGAAGAGAGAGCGTGGGTGGATGTGTGTGTGTGTGTGTGTGTGCATGTGTGCGTGAAGGGAGAGAGACTTACAGTCTAAGGCACGATTGAGCTACAACCATGTTTTACTTGGTTTGCACAGAATTTATAAAATTGAACACTTTTTAAAAATTATTTTCTAAAGATCTAGAGATTTTTCCTAATAGGGAAAACAACAGACTGGAATCCTACATGGATTTTGTAGAGAGGTTGCCTCCTCTTGACAGGGCATAAGCTCTCCAGTATGCCTCAGTCCCACCATTCCCCATTCCCTAGATCCAACGCATTCCATGATGGAAGTTTCCTGGATACAACGGGCAGTTGAGTTCGTGGGCCTTAATCTAACGAGAGCCACGGGGCTCAATAATCCAGTGACTTTTCAACCCTCTGTGCTTTAAAAATTTGTCCAAGAGTGGGGCGCCTGGGGGGCTTAGTCGGTTGAGCATCTGACTTCAGCTCAGGTCATGATCTCACAGTCTGTGGGTTCGAGCCCCGCGTCGGGCTCTGTGCTGACAGTTCAGAGCCTGAAGCCTGCTTCGGATTCTGTGTCTCCCTCTCTCTCTCTCTGCTTCTCCCCGGCTCACGCTCTGTCTCTCTCCCTCTCTCAAAAATAAATAACGCTAAAAAAAATTTTTTTTAATTTATCCAAGATATTGCTAGTGAGGGTGGAGAAGATCTGATTTTCTTTTAAGACTCCCCCCCCCCACCCCCCCAGGATCAGAACTACTTACAATTTGCTTGCATTGGTGGAAACAGAATCAATATATTTTTTAAAGAAGTCAGACAAAATATATCCAACTTTTCAGCACTTTCAGTTTTTCTTCGGCGTTCTATTGTGACTTTTGTGAGCCGAGCAAACTTCTTGGGAGGTATATTAAAAGGCTTAATATTTGCAATATAAATCACATCCCTTGTAAATCACAGTACACCACCCGTTATGTGGTTCCGGAATTTCTGCTAACCACAACTGCCATCTTGGAGCTAACTACTTTGTATGTTCGCAGTGTATGTTAGTTACAAAAATCCTCACCAACAACATTACAGGGCTAACAAATGTTATATTTTTGTGTGTTTGCCCGTTTCACCGTACAGTGGTCTATTTTTCTGTCAGAGAAAGGCAAATGTTTATTTTCCCAACTTCCCCCGTTAAGCTCTTTATAGATTAGCACCCCGGGCAGCTGTCCAGGGGACCCGCCCCTCAATTCACTTTTGTGGGAGGAAAGGAAGACGGGATGGAGGAATCACTGAGTCACAGAACGTGTGAGCTTAAAGACCTGGCATTGGGAAATCTGTAAAGTAGACTTTTGAGAGATTTGCCACATTTTAATGAGTGTATTACAAGCCCCAGCCGAGTGCCCATTTTTAGCCAATACTCGATATGTATATCTAATTCAGGAGTCAACAAGTGAAGGGTGGCCCTTAGGCCGATCTAGCCAGCTGCTTGTTTTTTGTAAATAAAGTTTTGTTGGCGCGCAGCCACGCCCACTCATTTCCATATTGTCTATGCTGCAGTTGCAAAACACCAGCAGAACTGAGTAGCTCTAACAGAGGCCGACAGGGCTGCAAAGCCGAAATATTAACTGTGTGGTCCTTGAAGAACCATTTTCAACCTCTGATCTAATTCTCTAACATGGTAGAAATACGTTATTACTTGTTAAGTGCAGTTTCTTTGAATGATCAGTTTCCCGATATCAACCTCTGTGCTCCTTCTTCAGGACACATGTGACACTTGCAATTATTGTTTTACTGGACATTTTCATACCACAAGCTGCTTGGGGCACCTGTTGGATCTGAGTGTATCAGTTAGGAACGCATTTAACTGCAAGGAACAGAGCACTTTTAACTGTGGTTTAAACAATGAAGCTTTGAATGATCTCACCTAGTAAGAAACCTGGACGCATATGAGTCTAGGTTTGATACAGAGACCCCGGGATGGTGCAAACCATCGTGGCCCCACGCTGTGACTGTCCCCCCTGTCCCTCCTGTCCCTCCTGTGCTCAGCTTGCTGACCCTTGATATATATCACCCCCTGGTTGCAAGATTTTTTTGTATCAACTCCAGGCATCACATGCCCCATTCCAAGTAGAAGAGAAGAGACATGAACACAAAACATTCTTCTATCGAGCTTCTGGCTTTTCAGCCCAGAAAGAAAAGCACCAGCAGACATGCTCCCCCCCATCAGATTTCATTGAAGAGAGTGGATCTTCCAATCTCTTTCATTAATATGATCCCAAGTGGATAGTCAACAAAGGTTTGTCAAATGGTGGATGGATGTATCAGTGATGACGGATGAATGATAGACTAAATCTTTTAAATTTTATTTAATTTGGTCTCCACCATGGGCAGCAGAGGAGAGCAAGTAAGAGGGTCCTCGGTGGTAAAAAAACGTTGTGGGTTATCACTTTCTCTCAACTCTTCATTTTACCAATGGGGAAAGTGAGGCACAAAAATACAAAGTTAGAGGGGCACCTGGGTGGCTCAGTCAGTTAAGCACCAACTTTGGCTCAGGTCATGATCTCGCAGTTTGTGGGTTCGGGGCCCGTATTGGGCTCTGTGCTGACAGCACCGAGCCTGGAGCCTGCTTCGGATTCTGTGTCTCCCTCTCTCTCTGCCCCTCCCCCCACCCCCGTCTTTCTCTCTCTCTCTCAAAAATAAACATTAAAACATTTTTTTAAAAAGTTAGATATTATAGTGAATTTTTATAGCTTCTGATTGTCCAGCATCCATGCCTCACCCTTCTGGTAACAACTTCTTAATTTTTCTTGGAAGAACCAATTCTCTCAAACAATGTGATTTTAGTGAGCCAGGTAGCATCCCTGGCCCCGAGAGAGGGTCAGCAGTATTCCATCCCCCTGGCCTAGTGGTTGGTCTGGAAATCGATACATGTCCTAAGCTAATTCAGCCAGAATGAGTGCAAAACCTTCCAGGCATTTCCAGAAAAAACAACGTGGGCCTGAGGTTGCTGGTGGTCAGCATGGGAAGAGCCAGGCTGAGAGGGAAGCCCACACAGAAGGAAAACTGTGCAGAGATCTGTGAGGTCATTGATGAGCACTTGGGTGTAGCTGTTTCTGAACTAGATGTTTTAATTCCAGGGCTCTCTCTATTTAAAAGAACAGAAAACCCAACTTAAATGGTTCTAAGCCATAAAGGGGATGGGCTTTTTGCCTCTTTTAACCGTAAATCTAGAAACAGGAATAATTCATTCGAGAGTGCATTATCCGATGGATGGACAGTATCATCCAGAACCTAGGTGTTTTTGCTTTTTTCTTTCCATCTCTCTACTACATTCTGAGGCAGGCCTCCTCATGGTTACACAATGGCTGCCAGTAACATTACTCCCCTCGAGGTATCTTACATGAAAGATCCCAAGCAAAATTTCAGAAACTCAGCTTCATTGGACCCTTTGCCCACCTGAGAACCAATCACTGTCATCGGGGGAGAATGGAACGTGCTGACTGGCTCATGCCCTGGCTTTTCAGGGAGGAGGGGGGCTGCTTTCCAGAAATACACAGATTAAACAGGGAAGAGTTAGATACTGGTGTGAAAGTCGGGTTGCGTCCGAAAGGATGAATGGAGCAAATGACGGAGGACGAAGAGCAGTGCCCATTACAGCTATTAACCCCTGGACTTCTGAGTTGCATGCAGTCGAAATTTTTCCTTTTGTCTTTAGGCCAGTTTGACTTCGTGTTCTATCCTTTGTGAGCGAAGCATGCTTATCAATGGTGCTATTATTGTTGGGGATGGAAACAACGCACATCACCTTCTCTCCTTCATGTTTCTCTATACCACTTTTCACCTCCTAATTGATATATTAGAGACCGTGACTTCCTTCATTTTATCTTGGTCTTCTCCTTAGAGAATAGGGTTCATGAGAGCAGGGTTTTGGATCCGTGTATCCCTGCCCCCAATATCTCTAAGGGTACTTGGGTACCTGCTCCATGATATGTGCTCAGCAAGTATTTTCTGAATGAATGAATGAATGAGTGAGTGAGTGGACATAATGAGGAAATAGTATCTTCCTATGTCAGAAAAGGAAGGGTCCTTAAAGATTGGCAGGGCCATTCTCTACAGAGCACTAAAATGCCAGGCTCCTGATTGAAATCCAGTGCGTTCTCTGTTCCTCTGTCCTGCCTCATGGCAATAGGAATTCACAACCTTTCACCAACCAGTTTCCGTCTCCATCAGGGGTACCACTTATTTTCCTCCGTTCACCTCTTTTATTCGAGTCCCTGAGTGTTTACATTCCTTGATGTGAACCTTGCCTGTGTGTTTGAACTCCACTTCTCTTCATTTGCAACTAAATGAGGAAGGTACCCATGACCCTTTGCTGGATTACTTTACCCACTGAGGGACTTTGGGCTTTATCTTGGTTTTGTGCCTGCATCCTCTGCCTCCATTCCCATCTTTCACCAGGTGCTTCTGGAGGTCTCTCTTCTATGTTCCCAAACCCTGCAATGTGAGCCAGAGCTTATCTTCTTCTTATTCTAGATGGGAGCCTGTACCAGTGGTCCCCTGGGCTGGTTGGTTGGTAGAGGCTCACCTATACAGTGGGAAAGGCTGGATCTTAGACATTCAGTGGAGACATATCCAGGACCCTCGGATGTCCAGGTGGGCTGTCTTTTGAGAGTCCTCTCAGGTCAGAGACCAAGGGGACACGGGGCCTCTCAGGGACAGATGGCATCCAGGTGTGGCTTACTCAGCTGGGCTCCATCTTGAAACTCGTAATGAGTTCTCCAGCTGGAGTGGGTCACAGCCCTCGCATTCTCCTGCACCCCAGCAGAGGTGCTGAGGGTCCGGGTGGTTAAGTGGCGATGATGTAAGTACTTGGTGCTCCTCCTAAAAATGTTCCTGAAATCCTCTCCTCCGAGGGTATTGTGAACTGCTTTGTGCCGCGAAACCTCATGGGTCAGGATATTTAACTCAGACAAGTAGCTATCCAAACCATTGTGCACCACGAATTCACACATCAGCCGTGCATTCCAAAGTCAGATAACAGGAAATTTGAAGTCACCTGGGTATTTGTTAAGAGTGCATTTTTCCATTTATGCAAATTTTTAAATTTGAAGACTCACTCTGCCACCTACTCATTGTGCAACCCTGAACGAGTTAAACGAGCGAGCGGTTCTCAAATATGGCCCCCAGCAACAATAATATCACCCAGGGAACTTGTCACAATAAAAATCATTGGGTCTCCACCCCATACCGCCCCAGACCTACTGAATCAGAGACCCTGGGGATGGGACCCAACAAGATCTATTTTAACAAGCGCTGCAGAGGGTGATTCTGATGCACACCACAGTTTGAGAACCATTGGCTTAAAGGATCCAGTCGGAGTTTCATTATATGTAAAATGGGAGGGATAATACTTGGCCCCAAAAAGTTTTTGTAAGGATTAATTTTGCATGTAAAGCATTTAGCACAATATCTGGCACTTAGTATGCACTCAATATATGACAGCTACAATTAATGTTATTATAATTATTGGATTTCTTTTCTGGGTGGCCAATGAATCAGTCTATGTCTCTGTGTGTCTACCTGTGAAATAGTAAAGAGTGGAGATATTTTAACATTAATCATTATAACAATAGCTAATTTATTGAGCTCCTATCCTGGCCCAGGCCCTTGGCTAATTACTTCACAAACACTGCATTCAATCCTCATTTAAAAATTTGCTAAGAGATGGGGCTATTATTGTCCACCTTTTATAGGTGAGGAAGCAGCTTAAGTAACTTACCTAGAACAACACAAGTAGTGAGTGAAAGCGCTAGAAAAAGAATTCAGAGCGTGAGTCTCCAGAGCCTGGATTAAACACATCACCAACCGCCACTCCAAAGTAGTTTGCGAAAGGAACTATAGCAGTGGCTGTTTTCATCCCTGCGAGTTATTTCGAAAATCAGATATTCCCTATAATATATACACTGAGATGATAGCTATTAATTAATTATAGAAGATGACCCTCGATCAGATTTTTGCTTGAAATGGGTTTTTGGTTTTTTAAGAGGCCAGGGGCAAAGGAGACCCCCCCATGGTTGTCCTCCATGAAGTCCTCCGTGATTCTACATTTCTGCCAAGTGACACTTGTCATGCGGCCACGACGGGGAATGATTTGCTGCAGACGGGACTAAAGACAGCCCCGTGTCTGTCACCCGAGCTGTTCCTTCTGGGCCATAGTTTAGGGCACTGATTACCTGAGCCCAAAGAACACATTCAAGTGTCCTTTAAATAAGACGATCAATCAGAAAAAACAAAAAAATGAAAAACGCTTCCTTTACCTACAGAAGGCAAAGCTTCAGATGAAGATTACTAAGAGAAAATGTGAAATTGACCTGTAATTACCGTACCTGTTAATATGGGTTTGGGGCCCGATGAGAAGTGCCAATGTTCTACCATTTTTCAACACAGCCAAAAATTGAGGCACATGAAATACCAATGACATCCTAGACACCATTTTAAGATAGGTCAAACTATACATATATGCAACGAATTTCAGAACAGGCTGCTGAATTTGTAAAACAAATATATTGAAACACCCATCAAAATGATGGTCCAGGGTAAAATATACATTTATTCACTGCAGTGTTTGCTTCATCCAAGGGTACAAACGGGCCGGGAATGAAACCCTGCAAGGTTTTCTTTTTTGAGTGAAGCTAAACTTTGTGCTTCCTGGGAGAGTTTCTGCCTAAACCTTCAAAAGCTGGACCTCAGAGATATTACAAGGCGTGCACACAATGTAGAACTTCCCCGTGTCCCTAAAATAACAGTCTCAACAATAGCACCACCGAACAAACACTACTTTTGGCTTCTGCCTTTTATTTTATTTTATTTTTCCCCTCCTCTGAGCTCCACCCCAGCTAGCTCTTGAAAGGCCTTCTGTTCTGTCAGCCATAATGACATCTGCTGGCGGAGACAGGAAGTCATAAATCTGTGGGTCCCCTCTCAACCAAACCTTGTTAATGCTGCCATTTATCACAGGGGCCGGGGTGCCATCTCTGGAGGGCTGGACGCACAGAGTCCATTTTCTCCCATACCCCTTTCCCAAGAGAGCAACCATTTTAAAAACAGCCACTTTCTCATTTCACATTTGCAGACCTGAAAGTCAGGCAGAGGCAGACCCCACCGTCAGCACGCGGCTCTTGGAAAGAAGCCACGATCCCGGGCAACAATAGACTCGATTTGATGTTTGGGGACTGAAGCGAGGCAGTTCTGACCACGCTCTGTCCTTCCTCATTTTAAATCAGCCCCTAACTGCCTCAAAGAGAGGAACGGAGATTTCCTTCCTCTGAGCCCTTCTGCCTCCGTGTAGGTTTTTAAAGGCCAAAAATCTTGCTATGGGGAGGGGGGGGGGGTGTGGAGAGGGAGTTTTAAGAGGATTATTGAAACTCAGAGTTCCTTTTATTCCAAACTAATTTAGGATGGTGTTCAGGTTTCTTTCTTAGGAGTTCGCTGTGTCCTCAGCTTTGATTCCAGACCTGTGCCTATACAAGGTGTATCCTGGGTTTTGCTGCTCAGAGCATGTTCCCTGGATCAGAAGCGTCTGCAGTGTCTGTTTGAGCTTTTTGGAAATGCAGACTCACAGGTGCCACCCTAGACCTATTTGATCAGAATCTGTGTTTTCAGCGAGACCCCCAGGCGACTCCTCTTTAGGTCCCAATTGCTGAGGCTGGGCTACCTACCCCGGCGTTCTCAGCCTCGGCCCAGTCGACGTGTTGGGGCTGGATCAGCTTTGTCTGCGAGGGGCCTTGGCACTGTGAATATCAGGCCGCACTCCTGGCCTCTACCCACTAGATGCCAGTAGCCACCCCCCGGACTGTGACGACCTCTAGACATCGTCACATGTCCCCTGGGAGGAAAAAACATCACCCCTGTTGGAAACCGGGCAGCCCAAAAAATGGGGTCCGTGGAGCTTCGGCATCCGTGCCGTTTAGGAGCTGTCAGGAATACGTGTTCTCAAATCCCACCAACTCAAAATCCCTCGAGATCCTGCAGGGAGCCCAGGAATCTGTTTTCACTCTGCAGGAGAAAAGTACGCAGGCTAACGTTGAAGAATTCTGAAACTGCAGAGCAGAACAGGGAACGTAATAGGGCGATCAGCTCGTGACAAGGCCACAACACCACCGAGAGTGACTCATGCGTGGCCATTGGTGGCCCTTGGCTGGAGCCACACCTGCAGGGTCTGAACCAGCTTCCCCACTTGCTGCCTCCACAACCTTGGGTAAGTTGCCTGTCCTCTCCGTGCCTCGGTTTTCTCATACGTAAAGTGGGGACAACGAAAGCCCTTTGCCTCATGGAATGGTTTTAAGGGATTGAGAGGTTCCTATTTGAAAGCGCCTAGAACAGTGCCCAGCACCACGTGCTTCCTGAGTGTTAGCTACTATTATGATCGTTACTGTAATTTGCTGTTCTTGCCCTAGATTCTTAAGTTCCTTAGGAACCACACAGGTGCCTTGTTCCCTGCCGCATCCCCGGTACCCAGCCCAGTGCCTCGCCTGGAGCAGGTGCTACATGAATGTCAGTGGGAGGAGGGGACATTCAGGTGGAGAGAGGAAGGCACTGGCTGCAGGCTTCTGCTGCCAGTGGCTTGGATCTGTGGTCTGCTGCCTTCACCACGTAAGGATCCGACCTCCCCTGACTGGCTTCTGTAAACTGGTGCCCTTGCACGTGGAGACGATTGAGTTGATGTTCGCTTTATCCCCCAGCACAGATCAGATTAGACCTCAGGCATATCTATATCCGAAAGCACTCTGAACAATAGTCGATCAACGAATACTTATAATGAAAAAGCCAAAGACCTGGGAGTCCTATCTATGTGCGGGCGTCATGCTGTGGATTTTACATTAGTTTAAAATTCCTCTCTGTGCCCCTGAATGGAATCGGTGGCACATTTAATTGTCCCCATTTCACACATGGGAAAACTGAGGCTCAGAGAGGCTACACAACTTGCCCAAGGTTGTAGTCTTAGCAAGTAAGTAGCAGAAATATTTTTTTCAAGTGCAGGTCTGATTCCAAATCTACATTTCTCTTTCTTCCTGGGTGCCCACCTGGTGCCCTGCCCATTTCTTCACACCCCCATCGAACCACCCGCACCAGTGGCTCTTTGCCTGCAGGGAAGGCCAGGAACAACATCTATGCAATGACTGGCAGGCACTGATGGGTAAATACCCCAGCTCTCTCGCTCTTCTAGAGGGATATCTCAGAAGTACATTAAGCTCCACTGACTCCCCAGCAGGATTAAGGTTTGTTACCCACAGTGAGCACCTGCTTGACCACACACTGCATATTGATAGCCTTACTGTGTTCACTTTCCTCCTTTCCTACTGGAGTTTTCTAAGCTCATGTACCAAACAGACTACTCGCTTTCAAATCTTTATCTCAGGGTCTGCTTCTCAGGGAACCCAAAGCAAGACAACACAGGCCTTCTCAGCAGAGGATTTGCAACAGTCTTGAACTATTTGACCATTTTAAGCCTGTGGGTTCCCTCGCTGTGTTGGCCTTCCCAGCAATGGTTAAGGAGAGGAGACAAGTTGTATTAATGGGCGAAAACAGCATCCAGGACAAGTCACTTTGACATAATCCTAGCAAGCAAGGGGAGAATCTCATGAAATTTTCAGGACAATAGGATGCCTAATGCCTAATCATAATAGATAAGACATGCTCCGGATAAGACAGAAAGGTGTTCTCAGAGTGAATTATATCATTCTCTATTTGCTTCTGAGAGTTGAGGGGTACTTTTGGGCACACAGTTCTAATGAGTCCAGGAAGGAGAGCTTGATGCATAGTCGAGGTGGCGTAAAATATACCGGAGCCCAGAACTTAAAGGCTCCTCCTCACATGGTTTCCAGGCTGTTCTGGTCCTTACATTCACTTAATGTCTTCCTGTGGTTAATGAAGTCGAGCAATGGAGTACTGGGCCAGCGACGTGGTCTGGATTCTTCCGCGCCGGCAAAAACACTGTCACCACTGCAGGTAGCTGCGTCCGAGGGAGAAATGCGATGTATGTTCAATGCACCGGCTCCTGTACTCCCGGCCCGCCCACTCCGCAATGGGCCCACCTGAGAAACACACAGTGCTTAATCGTTGTTGTGAAATTCTACGCCCAGCCGAATCCATACAGTTTTCAAAATGAGAGCCCACCAACTTTTGGAGGCTATTTCCTTAGAAGCAAGCTTGCCAATGCCTGACTGTCTCCAGACTCTACTGTCACCTGCCTTGGCAGTTTTCAGAGAGCAAATTCCCACCGAGCAGAACAAGACAGATTCTCTTCCGTGTTGGTTGAACAAATCCACTCTACTGGACTAGCTGTTTCGGGATGTAAATAAATGAACTGGCGTTTATCAACGGCAGAGAATAAAACTCATACTTGATATTAGGACCCATGATATCCCCGGTGACCCAGCCACACCCCACTTCTCCTACATCCGTTCCCCTCCCCTCTCCCTGGCTGGCTTTCGAAATCTGGACCCCCTATCGCTGTATCCTTTGTGTTCTGGAAACACAGAAATCTCTTCTGATTTCAAGCCTTGGCTCCTGGTTGGCTGCCTTGTGTATTCCAGATTTCTGTTTCAATGTTCCCTTCTCAGAAAGGCTCTCCATGACTCCCACTCTGAATTGTCCTGCCCCAACCCCTTACCCTCTGTCCCAACACCCCCACCTTATTTTCTTCCCATTGCTTTCCATGATCCATCTGGTACTTCCTCTTGTCTGGTTCTCCCCACCAATATGATGCCTTACCAGGTGTCGTGGGAAGGAAGAAAATAACCCAAGACTGCCACCTTAAAGTTTTTACAAAACAGTACTGGTAAGAGGGATGTCCTGAATGAGTTAAATGACACAAGAGGAAAGCAATGAATTATATCCTCAAGGGCAAAATCGTATGTTACACTGGCTCTCAAACTTGGCCGCATGTTGGAATCATCTGGGGGCTTTAAAAATACTGATGGCTGGATCCTGCCCCCACAGACTGATGTAATGAGTCTGGGGTAAGACCTAGGCATTGAGTTTTTTCAATCACCCCAGTTGACTGTGATACACAGCAAAGTTTGAGAACACTGCTTTTTTTTTTTTTTTTTTTAATTGAAGCATTATGTACACGTATAGAAGCACATAAATCATAAGCATGCAGCTGAATTAATTTTTACAGAACGGACACACTCAATAACATCCTGGTTAAGAACAATGAAAGCCCCCACCCCACCCCCAGTAGCCTCTTCGTGCTCACTTTCATAGGTAACCACTACCCTGATATCCAAGCATAGATTGGTTCTGCCTGTTTGTCTATTCATGTATTTGGAATCATACTCTATAATGACTCTTTGTTTTAAGAAGACAGGGATAGAGAAGTTTGAATCACTTGGAGTCCACCCGGGAAGCCTGCCTGAAGGAGGTGGTATTTAAGGGGGGATCTGAAGGAGGTAATAGACAAGAGAGAGAAAAGGGGAAAAAGGGAGGGAAGTTGGGGAAGGGAGGACAGCATCACTTGGAAAAGAGGCGCACAAGCTGAAATGCTCTATACCCATGTCTAATGAAGGCCCTACAATGGGCCCAAATCTTTTTTTTTTTTTTTCTGTGCATCCTTCTTTGCAAGAATGTTCCACTTGGTATTCAATCGGTCCACAAATTTTCACTGAGCACCAATACTGTGCTGGACTTGAGGATATAGAGGTGAACAGAACTTACATTTTAATTAGGAAAGACCGATAATACATAGGCAAATATATGAAGAAGATACAGATGGTCATAACTGCCATGAAAGATAAGACAAAGAATGGCACAAATGGCCGGGGCAAAAGGAGATGAACTCTGAGTTTAGAGTAAGGAGGAAAAACAGACCTGGGGGAGGGATCTTTCCGGAAAGAGAAGACGCAAAAGCCCTGGAGCTGGGATAGGAGGTGTTGCGTTAACTGAGGCATTCTCCCTCCGCTCCAGAATCCCACGGGCTGCCCCAGTGCCCACTCATTCAGGAAGTGCCAAGCTCAAGGTAGGCACGTGGCAAGTGGTGGTTTTAATTGCATCGGGTTGGAGTCCAGTGATAAGACAGGCAAACTAGCAACAACAAAAATCAGTAGGATAGAAACGTGCTTTTAATGGGGGCGTTCACAGGGTCCACGGGTGCAGTGAGAGGGCTCCATAGCCGCCCTTTTGTGTGAATCCAAGAACAGACACCCTGGTTCTTGCTTGTGTGCAATGACTTCTACTAACTTGATTCACTTGTTACAAAATTCAGCTTCTGCAAAGGGGGAGGTACCCATGCCTGGCACCTTATCAATATCACCTGGGAACTTTTAAAATTTCAGATTTTCGGGCCCCACCCTGGGATCTAATTCAGTAATTCTAGGGTGGTGCCCCCGCCTCTTTATCTTGAGAAAAAAAATCCCCAGGTGATTCTGACATTGAGCCAGTGTGGGAATCCGTGTTCTAGAAGATACGCTTGCCTCATTCCAATCAGTTCATGCCTTTACACATCCCAGAGTTTGAGTGTTAGATCTGAGGATGCTACGTTCCCTGGAGACCCAAACATAGCATTATTCTAAGCCACCAGCTCTTGGAAGAAGTTTCCAAAAGTGCCAGAGTCTGTGGTTTAACAAAGTATTTTGCAAATTCTAGTCATGCCTATACCACCTTTTTCACATTTTGCAATCTCCACATCCCCTTGAACCATTATTTCTTCCCTCATTCCTTAGCTATATTTATTTTTTAAACCCATAAATTATATCAAACTTCAGATCGCTACCATAAATGGAGAGCAGTGTCTTTCGCTAAGATAGAAGTAAAAACTTAGGGTGATTTCAGTAAAAACAAACCACTTTTTGAAGAGTCTAGCCAGGTAACTCTTGCCCCTCCCAAGCTTCTAAGCCTGAGATCTGCGGTTTCTTGGTTGAGAAATAAAAGTCAGCAATTGTTAGGCATAAAAGTTGCACCTCGCACCGAACTGAGACGTTCTCGGATTGAAAGAGAAACGAAAGGGAATAACCTTTTCGCTGTGCGATTCACGTTTTCCAATGTCATGTGTACGCCACTGAACAGTATCTGGGTACCATTGTGTTATGCATCTACCTGGGGTAGACAAAATCTTCCTTGCTGATAACCAAGCTAAATACTCTACAACAGTAGCAGTAGGGCGAAAAATACAAATTAAAGTAAGAATGTAAGTAAGAATGTAAGAGACGAACCCTGGAGAGACGAGGGGAGAGATTCTATAGCCCAAAGTCAGTTACTCTGACCCATTTCCCTCCTCATCCTCTCCAAGGGCGGGTCCAGCGCCAAGTCTTTGGGAGGTCATTTTAACAGAAGCCTTTTGAAGGCAGGGATCCTATCTTATACATTCCAGCCTCTCCTGTACTTGGTGCAATGCCAGGCACCTAACACAGCAGACGCCGGTTAAATGATTGCACATAGTACCAACACCCAGTCAGCAGGCATAGGGCTCCTCCAGGGAGGATTCACGGTGAGCTCGCTGAAACTGCGGTCTTTTCTTCTGCTCAGGCCTTAGGTCTGTATGTCCTGATCCTGTAACTGTGGTCCCTGGCCCTCGGGACTGGGGGTTTTACTTAGTAAGCTGTGGCCCCTGGCACTCCTTAAAGGTGTGGGAGGGAATTAGAATGAATTAGCATTAATACCCTTTTGCTGACATTGTCAACTAGGCAGGAGGTCTTTCTGTGCCTCAGTTGCCTAAGGGCTAGGCTGGGATTGGGTGACAGTTGGTCATGGGTGGAGGCCAGTTGGGTGATTTAGGGCAGGCAAGTTACCTTGTGTCACCTACATGAAAGGGATAAATGAGCACGTGCCTCCCCCCAAGTGTGGATGTTAAGAATGATTCGACAACAAACAAGATTAATCAGCCCTTTACAAACAGTGACAATGGCATGTGACTAGTAGGGTGGGGAAAGTTATGTTTCCTACAGCCCCTAAAAGAACCATTCAGAAAAATATCTGTGGAACAGGTCACCCTAGGTCATTCCCCACAAGAGAGGGCAAAGTAGGTAGATGGGTTTAAGTGCTGGGCATCCCTGTTATACTTGATCGAGATGGGTACGTGGTTGGGGGGCGGGTAGTGAGGAGTAGACCCAGGTGAAACCTCATCACAGTGACCACGGTAACAGTGCCGCGCCTTGAAATCCTAAGTTATAAAATACCTAAGCCTGAGCTTGCTTTATAGTCATATAATATGGTATACGTATAGTATATTGTAACATAATATATTATAGATAATATATGTTCCAGTATACAGTTGTATATACAATATACAATTGTCCTTGTATATTGTAACATATATTATCTATAATGTATTATGTTACAGTATACAATTGTATAGTACAATATTGTAAACATATTGTATATGTCTGGCTCCAAAAGAACAAAGGCTATATTTAGCAGAAGTTCTCAAACTGGAGTGAGCAGGAGAATCACTTGTTCAAAACACAGACTCCCTAAGCCCTGTTCCAGAAGTTTCTGATTCAGAGGGTCTAGAGCAGTGATCCTCAACCAGGGGGCAATTTTGTCCCCTGGTGGTGGGGAACACTGGACAAGGTCTGGAGAAAATCTGATTGGCAGGACTGGGGTGGAAGGGTCCGGCATCTAGTGGGTAAAGGCAGGGGTTCCTGCCAAACGCTGATATTGCACAGGACAGCTTCCACAACAAAGAATTATGGCCCCGAATGTCAGTGGAGCTGGGGTTAGATCATCTTCTGGGGTAAGGCCTAGGAATGTGCATCTTAACAAGGGCCTCAGGGGATTTGGGTGCAGGCAGCCAGAGCCCTGTCTGGGGAAGCCCTGGACAATGCCTGCTTTCTTACTCTGAGGCTTTGGCTGTCTGAGTTCCACTTTGCCTCGCTCCTTCATATTTAGGAAGCAGCTTAGACTTAACTCTCCCCATGAAGCTCTTCCTCATAAGCAAACTCTCTTCCTCCAAGTCCAAGTCGATTGCCCTCCTAAGTATACCTCCTGCCCCACACACATCACTTGCCTCTTTAGTCGTCTCTCCCATGGGAATGAGAGTTCTTGAGGGCAGGGTCCAGGTCAGACCTGTCCTCAGCACCTAGGCAGGGGCCTGGCCCACACTGGGCTCAACAATCATGTGTTGGCTGGAATCTGTCTCAGCTCTACTGACCTCTCCCGCATCGAGTCTAAAGCTACTCCCTCTTTCAGACACTGTCACAGACCCTACTTAAACATGTCCGTGGAGCTTATCGCTCTGCAATTATCTTGTGTATTTGCCTGCTTTTCATTCATTCAACAAATATTATATTGGGAACCTACTATATGTCTTGTCCCTTCCCATCACTGGGGATGGAACAGTGAACAAAAGAGGCAAAGTCCCTCTTCCCAACAGAGCCTATATTCCAAGAAAAGAACTAGGACAATAAACAAAATAGAAACCTATATATAATGTATGTGATATCGATATGACCAGTAGAGAAAAATAAAATAGAGAAATGGGACACAGTGTGTGTGTGTGTGTGTGTGTGTGTGTGTGTGTGTGTGTGTGAAAGTGAACATTTCAAGTAAGATGGACCTCTGGGAGAAGGTGACATTTATGCAAAGACTGGACATCTGAGGGTGACATTTCTGCTCCCCCATCAGAATATAAACACTAAGAGGCCAGGATCTTCCCTTTCTCTGTAGCTTCTGTGTCTCCAGAACAGGCACACACATAGTAGGTGTTCAATAAATACTATGTAAACAAAACAAAGAGAATATGGGATTAAATTATCAAGGAGGCAGATGGGAGATTTTTTGCTTTTCTGACCATCCACGGAATAGAAGGAAGGCGGGAGGGGCGGGGGCGTTGAACTTGGGGTGGGGGTGGGGAGTACATCTTCGCGGTCAGATTAAGAGACTTGGGGGATGGAGGTCATTGCTGGATAAGGCGCCGTCCCCCTTCCCCGCCTGCCCGGAGCCTACCTAAGTTCTCACCTTCCGAATAAGTATTGTTAACGGCCCTGCAGGTCGCCTAACCCGGCCCCCCCCCCCCCCCCCCCCCCCCCCCCCGGCCCGCGGCTCCCTTCCCAGCTGCGGAGTTTGGCCCTCACCCTGCCCCCCTTTCCTCCCCGCAACCCTGCGGGTCCTGCCCCCTCCCCCGCCGGTGTCCCCCGCGCCTGGGGGGGGGGGGGGCGTGGGCAAGTCCTCGCCCCAGCTAAGGAGGCGCCGCGAGGAGCCGCGGGCGCGCGGGGTCCCCGCCCCCAGCCCCTCTCCGCGGCGGGACACTGTCCCTTTAATAGACTCCCTCTGCCTGGCGCTCTGCGGCTGGGGAGTAAATTTCTCCCTGTCATCAGGTCGCGGGGAGACGAGGAGGAGGAGGAGTTTGTTAATGTTCAGTTTGTTCAGCGGGATCGATGTTTGCTGGAATCGCCTCGCCCTGTCTTGTGTGTGTGAGTGTGTGAGTGTGTGAGCGTGCGTGCGTGTGTGTGTGTGTGTGTGCGCGCATATGTGGGGGGTGTGAGTGTGTGAGAGGAAGCGCGAGTGCGTGCGCGTGTGTGTGCGTGTGTGTGTCTGTGTGTGTGTCTGCGTGCGTGTGAGTGTGTGTGAGTGAGTGAGTGAATTCCAGATTTTCTGTCTTTCCCAAACCCGCTCCTGTCCTCTCGCATATCATTCACCGACGGGAATCTGACAGCGGCCGCAAATCTACAGTGAGTGATCTCTCTCCCCCAGCGCGAATCCGCCATAGAGACCGGCGAGGAGGAGGAGGAGGAGGAGGAGGAGGAGGAGGAGGAGGAGGAGGAGGAGGAGGAGGAGGAGGAGGAGGAGGAGGAGAGGAGGAGGAGGAAGAAGAAGAAAAAGAAGAAGAAACCACTACCTTCCCAGGATTGCCTTTTTTCCCCCTTATCTTTACGCGCGCGTGTGCGTGTGGCGCGTGTGCGCCCCTCGTCCCTTCCATCCGAACCCGGTCTTGGATGTTTAATAAAGAAATCAAGTGTCTCAACAGTCACCAAAAAAAAAAAAAGAAAAAGAAAAAAAAACCAAAAACCAAAAATTTCCAAAAAAGCAAAAACAAAAAGAGAGAGAGAGAGAGAGAGGAAAACAAAATCCAAAACAAACAAACAAACAAACACGGCAGAACCAACCTCTGCTTCAAACCAGCCGGCACAAGCCACCCGTGTCTGCCGCCCGGAGAGGGGGGTCTCTGGCCCGTGGTGGAGGAGTTGCAGGGGGGATCGCCAGGGGGACAGAGGCCGAGTGACGCCCTAGGAGCCACCGGGCAGGAGGCGGAGGACACCCAGAGAGGCGAGCGAGCAGCGGGCCCCCGCGCGCGGCTCGGGGCTGGGGCGCCAGAAGTAGGACTGGAGCGAAGTAGAGCGATGCCAAGGAGGAAACAGCAGGCACCCAAGCGGGCGGCAGGTAAGAGACTCGGCTCCGCTTCGGGGCTGCGGGGCGCACCGAGCTCCTCGCCCGCCCTCCCAGCCCCCGGGTGCCCCAGGACGCCACCCCCTGAGCTGTGGGGGGAGTTCGCGCCGGGCGCCCCTCTCTGCCCCGCGAATAACCCCATCCCCTCTCTCTCCTTCTCCCATCTCCCAAATCCTCCCCTTTGCAGGCTCCGCTTGGGTGGGGGGGAAGCTGTCCCACCAAGCCTTCCCTCCTTAAACTTTTTTTTCCTCCACCCTCTACCCCACCCCTAACTTTCTCCCAGTCTGTTTCTTGCCTCTCCGGCCAAAGTTGGGTTGTGGATTTGGGGTGCGGGGTAGGGAGACAGTCCTTCCACCCCCGCATCCCTCCGCGTGGTCAGTGCCAGTGGCTTCTGGCCTCGAGGGACAGCGTCTGCGCTCGCTGGGGTTTGGGTCGCCGAAGTGTGAGGCATGCCAGAGCCCTGGGCTGCAGGCTGGCTTTGGGGCAAGCAAGGAGACTAACTTTGATCGCCAAGGTGGAAAAAACCCACCCCAGGAAAGGAATGAACCTTTCAATGTGCCTTCTAAATATGCTTGGAAATCTAATCACTCTTTCTCTTAAAAAAAAAAAAAAAGAAAAAGAAAAAGAAAGAAAGAAAGAAAAGAAAAGGGGAAATGCCCAATAGAACATTGAAACAGCTCAGGATTTTCTTTGCCCAGAGAGAGTTGCAAACTTTGTAAATTGATTTGTAGGGTATCCCATCTGAATCTTTCCTTACTGACCCCTTCCCCTCCCCCCAAAAGAGGAACAGGTTAATGGATCAGTACAATAGACCTTCTAAAGGATTTTTTTTTTTCCTTTTGGGTTGCTTAATTGCTTTTTTAATAGTATGCTGGGGTTTTGTTTCTCGGAAGTGTAATATGAAAGTTCATTTTTCTCCTGCCAGACCCACCCACTGAAAAATCAGCTTTCCACTTGATTGCTAGTTTTGATTTGACATTTGATTGATCACCTGTCATCTCGCTGCCTTTGATCTATTCATTCTTGATATATATCAATAAATCACTCACCATGGTAACTCAGAGTACCAGTGACGCAAGCCTTGCCCTCTAGATTCAGAGCCAGACATGCACAATTATTATCTTGTTTGGCTTTTAATGTGGGCGTTTTTATTTCTTTGTGTCCTTCTGTTGAATCAGGGCTTTAGCAAAAAGCTGAAGTTCTTACCGCCCCCCCCCCCCCTTCTCTGTCTTTACTTTCATGCTTTAGGGGCCATCAGTGAAGGCTGGTGTTCGGCAGACCCAAAACACATTTCCTTCTGTTGTAACGGGAGCGAAACATTAGGAAGAAGTTCAGTGGAACACTTTTGTAAACTTTATAAAGCCACCCTTAGAATAAATCCAAAGTTAGTCGCAAATCTGAGCAAAGTGGGTGTTTGTGTCTGAACAGGCTGGACCACCAAGTTCATCCTCCACCATGGCTTGGTTCCAGCATGAATGGCAGTCCATGTGCTTTGAAATATCCCCAGCTATCTTCCCTCCAGAGCGCAGAATTGCTTCCGTAACCACGCGTAGATTGGGTCAAATTGCGTGCGGAAATATCATTTATAAAGCTTTGATTCGTGTGTTTTCCAACTGTTTCCCAGAGAGCAAAATAATTGCAATATTCTTAGTGCCATATATATTTAGAGCTTGCCTCGTCGGTGAGGTGTTCTTTTCTGCAACTCTGGCTACCTCTTTTGAAAACCGTTTCTCCCTCCTGCCCCTGTCCGTGTCTACGTTTCAACCGCTTGTTTGTTAAAACTTAGATTGTTTTGCAGTCTGACAGCATTGGGGTGTGCACTGGCCTTCTAGACCCAGGAAAAGTAAGCATGCTCCTTCTAGCTCTAACAACCCAAGTTTTCGTGTAGCTAGATGATTAGAGATAACGTCCTTATTGTCCCAAAAGAAAACTCTGGGCAACAGTCCAGCAAGAAGTGATACTGCCCTGAAAATTACTTTTTTTTTTTTCCCCCTTGTTGTTCCGGTAAAGGCCATCAACAACTAGGCAGTAATTTAAATTACCAGAATGACTGGACATGTCTCCTTTGGTTAGCTCATTACAAAAAGTGCATTGCTCAGAATTGCACTACTTTGATTACAATTATCCTCTGATCAATGAGGATCCAGGTGTAGTAACATAATGCTGTATCACATTATTTAAATTAGATCCTTTTCATTAAGCTGGTATCTATTGGAACTGGCTTGTCTATTTACTGTAGTGTGTGTGTGCGTTTGAAAGTTATGACCCTAGTTTCAGTTTGCTAGCCTATTGTATTCCTGGTGTCTTTATGTTTGTTTTCATGGCTTTATTATTTTCACTGAAGAAAGCAGAAACCCTTGTCAAGCTGAAAGGGAATCATTCCTATTGCATGCAAGGAGGCCCTTCTTACAGTATTTATTTGCTCACATATGAATAAAACAGATGATTTTTTTTATGCGATGTTTCTTTCCTCCAAAGTCATCGGTGCTATCTTCCGTTGTAGCTGAGGTGGCGATTCATGAGTAAAGTGAGCCACTTTGGGATTCTTTAGGTAGTTGGTCATGAAGGGAAAAGAACAAGGTGGGTTCCAGGATTGTGGCCATACTAACTTTTATCGCTGCCTGAAATTAAACGCAATGCACAACTGTAAGTAATTACTCCCATGGACTGATGTTGAAAGCTTGATTTCTAGCTTGATTAATGAATAATGTAAGATAGAAAAAGCCTGTGAGTGAATCAGAGCTGAAACTCTTTCCCAAGAACTGTTCGAGGCAATTTGGTTTCTTTGCATTATTAGTTTTAAGTTCCATGGTTCAGGGAATCAGTTACAGAACTTTCTAATAAAGCAGGTATGCAGATAGAATGAACAAGATGATATTATAAGTGATGGGGAATCTCGGTCTTTATTTGTTTTGCTCTACCCACCCCCCCCACCCCCTCCACCGCCTTAAAAGAAGGGATGTGAGGTAGGCAGTTCTCTTTAAGGAAACAGCTAAGTCAGAACATTTCCCTCTGTTTCCCTCTGAAATGTCATTCTTCCTGGCTTTCTAAAGCTATGCTTTTCCACCATACTATTACTTCGGGCAAGAAAAAAAAAGTTCAGAAAACAGCCTACGGTACCCCAGGGGTTTGTGTATGTGTGAGTGTGTGTGCTGACTTCCTTGGATGTATATTTCCCTCCCCACTAAAACGCATCCACTTTTACCTGAGAATATTGTGGGATTTTCTATCAGCATCTTTCCCCCCTATCCATTTTAGGGCAGATAGAGAAGATGGCAGAAAGGTAAAATAAAACAGAGCAGTGTTTTGATTTGTTTGTATTTTGCAGGATTCAGCGTAGTTAAAAATTTTAAATTGCAGACTTACGCTGCAAACCCTTCTATTTTCTACAGTCTGTCATAGCCTCTGTACACGGACATGTGTACTACATATATTTTATTTTACCAGCCTGAACTATTGTTTTTATATAATGCCAGCCAACTGTAGTCGAATGCACATTCTTTGGGGCTTGTGAATATCGAATGTATGCGTGAGTTGCGGGATTCTGCTTCTTCCAGCCCAAAGAGATTAAATGTCTCCTTCTTGCTGACTCTCCTAAACTATCTGATAATCCAGATCTGAGGAAAGTCTTGCAGGGAAGGATGGCTCCCTCAATTTATTTTGTTTATTTAATATGGAGATGAATAATGCAGATTTTGTTTTCATGAATGTCCTTGTGTGGCAGTAAACATTAGACTATTAGCAATCATTACTTAAAAGTTACAATTTGCACCTTAATGGCATAGCTTATTTACATGGGAAACATATTCATCAGGGACAGTTCTGAATCCTGCAGTGGAGCGGGAGTTGACCCCAGCGATAGCCTTTTCAGCCTACTGAGAGCTGGTGCCTGGGTGAACCCACTGAGGTCCTAGCAATCTGTAGCAGCAGGGTGGGGAGGCGGCAGGCCACTCATGGTGAAGTTCACGTTTAATTTACTGGCAAGTGGGATGGGATTCCAGGGAATAGGAATCTGGGTAGAGTCGAGACCCTGGCACTCTCACTTTATTTAAACACACTTCAGAAGGACAAGTTCACATCTTGCAGATTTAAATACTGCATGCTATAGACCCCATTCACTTACCCAAACAGTACGTTTTTAACAGATGAATGGAAAAAATAAACACACACACCCCCAGAGGGGCGCAGCAGCACGAACTGTTCTGGCTCTTCTTGTTATTTAAGACAGATCCCTGAAAAAGGAAGGACAGGTCCCACGGAAAACCGCATCCTGCACCGGAGCGTTTTGGATGGGAATTGATTACTTAAGTGGTCCCTTCCCCAACTCCCTTCCTGATTTCCTTCTCCCACTTCTCGCCTCACCCTTAAAGACCCAGATTGAATGGGACATCTCAAAAGCCCATTTGTTTTAGGCATTTATTGATTTCATTTTTAATCTGCCATATCAGGACACAATACATTAGCCCTAATCAGCAGATTGCAAGTGACAGGGAGTTCTAGTGGAAGGTAGGGAAGGGGGAGGGGGCTCTGAAGAAACTTCTGCAGGATGAAAATCTTCTTGAGGCTTGGGGGTTGGAGATTGAAGGCTACTTTTGAGGAGGGTAGAAACGTTCCTCGGAACTACCATGCATTTATTTTTCTGCCACCTTACACTGATTTTTCTCCCAGTCACCTCGGTTCTGTTGCTACCGGTTGGGAAACCTTCACATCCAACAAATACCTCCTAGGCATCGTTAGCAGGTCTGTGCCTGGAAGCATCTTGCCTTTTGTCACATTCTCCAACAGAGGCTTATGCCTTCGTTTCATCCCAGGTGACGCCTTTGACGGAATTTCTCCAAGCGGATAATGTACCTGGGTTCATCTATTTCTCTTCCCACTGGCTGGGGGATTCTTCTCTCACTTGAGCAGGTTTTAAAGGGGCACTGCGCCTGGCATTATTTAAGGCCATTGAAACGATACACTTCTGCTCCTCTGCAGCTCAGCTTAGGAAAATCAGCCAGGAAGAAAACCTGTTCGTGTTGGTGCTGGGTCTGTAATTAGCTAACATGAGTTAAATGACCAGACTAGATCTTCCCTTCCGTCACTGTATGCGTACCATCAATTTTATTTAGGTATGTCAAGGTCTGGGAAGACTGTGCCACTATTTCAAAGGCGTGTCTGCGTGCACCCAAGTTCCCTTTAAAAAGCACAGGATGGCCTAACAAATTCTATATTAAGACCAGGCATCCACAGAGTTATCATTTTTGTTTGATGCAAAGTCAGTTGGAAATACATTAAACTAACAGAGAGGGTTGTATCGCTTCCCTGAAGCACTGCTTTTTCATTACATATTTAATTACAATCAAATCGAGCGACTTTTATAAAAAAAATTACAGTGGTATTAAAAGAAGCTTGGCACACAAATAATTTTATTGCTTCGCAAGTTGAGACTGCACTTCTATTTTTATTTACGTGGGAGAAATTTATTTTCATTTTCTAACGTGACAAATACATAGTATATTTTCCTGTCGTCTGTATCAGGGAGATCCAATTCTCCTGCCTTCTTAGAGCCTGTTCATCCTGGATGTTTTTACATCCATTTTTCAGTAATTGGTAACAATTTGTATTTTTTTTAAATTATTTTGAGTTTTATAAATTCCATTTCAAGTTAGAAATTCTCCTGTTCCTTAGGGTGACCTTTGGTGAGCAGCTCTTTGATTATAAATGAGCTTAGTCATTCTAGCCACATAAGAAATAACCTCATTGAGAGGGTTTGCTTGATTGCCTGGATATTGCAGTAAGAAAAAACAAAACAAAACAAACAAACAAACAAACAAACAAACAAAAAACACCATATATTTACCGGCCTGTATCATAGAAGCCAATTTCCACTGGATTTACCATTTCTTTCATTTTTTTTTTTTTTTTGGTATTACTGACCTTTCAGTCACTCGTTTGTTTTAGGTGTTGCAATGCTAATTGAAAGGTAGTTTCGAGAAACACTGGTCTCTAAGAAATGGTAATAAAAATTCGGTCCTTTCACAGCCCGTATATCCACTTTCGGACTATGCGAACTCATGGGAAAGTGTCTCCGTAAACACATGGTTTGGGGTCTGACTTGGACACCAGTCTGGAGTGTCCACAGTGGGGTGGTTTCCCCCCCCTCACTTCAACAGGGAGACCTTCATGAGGGTGTAGGACTTAGGTCCCCTCTGAAGACTTCGTCTGCATCACAGACACACAGAATAGGAATCTGAGAGGCCAAGTGGGAATTGCTGATATGTTTGTTTCCAAAGCAAACTCTGTGGGTGAAGTGATAAAATAATTTGAAGAGACTTGAAAGTCATTAAAATGGTTCTGTAGAATTTTCATTTGTTGCCTCTGAACCTTTTGCATTTCCTCTGCAGAAAGAAAAAAAAAAAAAAAAAGATGCCCTCTGGGCATCCTCCAGTACGCCATGATGCCGAAGCAAGGCCTAAAATTGGTTAAAATTTTAGAAATTAAAATTCAGGAGGCACGGCCAGATAATCCTGTTATTAATATATCGGTATTTTTAGAGGTAATGAATTTAGAGAAATTACACAGGAAAAAAGAAAAACCTGGATCATATTTGAAAGCATTTGTCTTGAATTTTTCTAAGAGTTCCCTTTCTATCTGTGTTGTTTAAAAACAACGAAAACAACAATTTCAGTATCGTCATACCTACTCGTCAACCTTAAACAGGGTCTACCTAATAAAGTTCTCTCTGGATGGACAAAGACACAGGACACTGTAGCACACGTCCCTTTTTGCAAAATAGCTTTAGAAACCCAAACGTGGGCACACAAACTAAAAGTAAAATCTCGACAGGTTATTCTGGCTAGCTCAGGGTTCAAGATCGAAAACTTTGTTCGGCAGGGTAAGAAGAAAATAGCAGTGCATTTTAACTACACATCTCCCCTTGGCACATGAAAAGTTGCAGAGCAGGGAAGATTTTTAAGGAGCTTTTTAGCTCTTTTGCATCTCTCTCTCCAAAGACTAATTTAATTGAAAAGCTGTAGTGTCCATTTATGCTAAAGGAAAAGCCTCATGTTTCCATAAAGCTGCCATAATACTAAGGTGGATTTAAAAAAAAAAAAAAAGACAGCGTTCTGCAGTTTCTGTTAGTACAGAAATTAAGATCACGGGTCTTAATTAGTTGAGTGCTTTCAGAACTGAATGAATACTCTGAAATCACTCCTGAGCTTTCTTCTTAAAGCTCCATCTAAGTCATTTCTATGGAAATTACACAGTTTAGATATTAAGGTGGGTAGAACACAGTTATTGTTTTTAATGAAAATAGTTACATAGGGCAGAAGGAGATCAAAGCTGTTGTCAGCGGCCATTCTGTTTGTCATGAATTTGGAAGAAACTTCCCAAACGCTTTCCCGCATCACGAAAAATCCATGAAATCTGGTGACGCGGACAATTCGAAAAGGACACGGAAGGTCAAGGTGTTCTATAAGGGAGAAGTGACTTGGGTAAGCCAGAGCAGCGGCATGTAAATATTTCTATACAAACTGCAAAGGGCTTACTTTAAATCACTTGAATTTATCAGATTCTTAGAATTTTCTATGTATTCAGAAGCCCCTTTCTCATAGGCCGGGGGAGATATGAATAGCTTCTGGGCCAAGAGGATGCTGTAGAGAAGAGGTAAATCTCCTCTAGGCATTCGGTACCGTTTGGTACAGAAGAAATTCCAAAATGAAAAGCTATAAGCAGTTTTACATCAGAGCTGCCTTTGGCTAGTTTCCTTTATTAGGAAGTTGGGTCCATGGCTTTGTGCTTCTTTTTGTTTTCCCTCTTGAGGTTAGGTTTGAGACCGTGGATGGGGCCTTAGAACAGGAGGAAGTGACTTGGGTAATGGTTCCAGCTTTGCCCACACTCATTGTGCGGCCCTGAGCAAGCTCGAGAGAGAAACCTTGCTTCAGGGGTAAGAACATGAGTTCAGGAGTCAGAACGACCCAAGTTCAAATCCCTAGGTCTACTCCTTTTCTTTGCCTTATAGATTTGGGCAAGCCGCTCAAATCTCTGCTCCCCCCCTCCCCCCCACTTTTCAACCTATAAGATGGGGGTAATCATATTTCTTCTTAAGGCCCAGGTTTTTTGAAAGGATTATATGAGACTGGGGCTGAGAAAGTGCACTGAAACTATTAGGGGTCAAACCTGACAGTTGTCGCGTATCTTCACCCTGAATAGCCAGACCATGAAGCATTTACACCAGAAAGGAAATGAGCAACCAACAACTATCATGAGACTAGGAGGCCGGGGCTTGAAAGAAGTCAGACATGGGTGCATTTTGGTTTTTAAAACTGGAAATCCAGTCACTGAGTAGGGTTTTAGCCTTTTCTGGGAATGAAGAGGGAATGGTTGGAGCCCCGTGCCAGCTCAAAAGAACATTTCTTTCCCAATAGATAGTAATTATAACACTAGCAGCAACAACTATAACAACAATGGCAATAACGATACCTCCCACTATGGAGGTGCTTATTATATATACCAAGCACTTTACCAAGTGCTTATATTTCATTTATTTAAACAGCAGTTATTTCTTGAGTCCCTACTACGTGCCAGGTTCTGTTCTGGTCACCTGCTTCCCGGGGAAGGAGGCAGGGGCAGTTAATAGGATGAAGAGGGGATCTTACCCTCCAGGAAGGGGAAGCAGGAGAACATACAAGTAAATTAACAAAGAAAAAAAAAAAAGATAAATTTCATATAGAAAAGAAACTCCATGATGACAGTGGTTTCATAAAAGCAAAAGTTGAAGAGTGGGAGTTTGGCAATACAAGTGTGGATGGCCAGGGGAGAGACCTGTCCCAGGGGGGACGTCTGAGCCAAGTTTTATCCTTCTAACATTCTCATGCATTAGATGCCAGCGTAATCCCTATTACTGATGGTGATCTGAGAAACCTGCAGAGCAGCCCGTTCAAGGTCATGCAGTGGCCAAGCTGGGTTTTAAACTCCCTGCTTCCAAAGCCCATACACTTAATCTATTGTGATATTTTATCTGGAATAGTTATAGTCATTTGCCAAGGAAGGGCCCCGTTCCTATTATTCTTTCCCTGCGTCTGTTGTGAAGTCTAAGCCTGCGGGGAGGGTACTGAGAACATTGACGGAGGATGCTGCCTTCATTGGCATCTCCAAATAGAATCTCGGGCCCTCTCCCATATATGAAGTCGGTTCTTTCGTGAGGGTTCCTTCATGTGTATGGATGTGCATTTGTGCATTCATTCATTCAACAGACGTTGACCTGCTCACCTACTGTCTGCCAGGCATTGATCTAGGGGCTGGTGTATCACAGCAGAAAAGCCCATGCCCTCACACAGGTATAATTCTTTTAAGACCAGAAAGCTAATACACAAATAAATATATAATACAACGTTAAGTAGTTCTAACTGCATTTCATAAAAACCCACTAGCATTAATGGAATAAAGAGGGATGGGAGGGCTGCCTTTTTATACAGGATGGTCAGAGCCGGTATTCCTCAGGTGCCAACACTTGACCAGCCCTGCACAAAAAGCGAGGAACCAGCCGAGCACAGATCTGGGAGAAACGTTTCAGGCAAATGAAGCAGTAAGCACTTACGACCAGAATTGACTTGCCTCTTTGAGGAATATGTAGGGGCCCAGTGGGGCCAGGGCAGGTTAAAATGGGGGAGGAGGTATAAGGAAAGAGGCCGGGGGAGGTGGGCGGGGGCAGGTCTGGTGTGGCTTTCCCTATATGGGTCTCAGTGCGAGGGGAGGGAGGGTTTCCAGAAGGGAAGCGATGTGATCCATTTGGGTGTTCAACAGAACATAGGATTGCCTGGTGCCTGGTGAACCAAACAGGGGAGGCTGTTGAAAAGCAAATGTTAAGAGCCAAGCCGATCTGGGATGGGGTCGCAGGGCTTGCCTATTTAACTGGCCAGCCGTGTTTGAAGGGAAGCTCCTTAACCTTGCTGCCCTCCAAGTCCTCATCTGTCGAGTGGGCACAGGATATCTCTCGCCTCCCGTCGTGGGCAGGACGGTTAGGTAATGCGACGGAGAGAAAACCCTGGTGCAGTCCCTGGCACGCACACAAGATCTTTTTCATAAACGCTCGTGTTGATTCTCCTTCCTGTTGTTATTTTTTGTCTGTAGGGATTCTGGGGGGAAAAAAATCTAGGCTCTTGAATTAGTCCTTGGTACCTATTAGGCACGAAATAAATATTTCCCGATGAATGAATAAATGAGGCTGTAAATAAAGGAATAAATACTTTAATTAGTGTACTACTTTGTATACTAATTAATTACTTTTGAGTAGAAGGATCTCTTTTACACATCTAACATTTTTTTTTTGGCAGACCTAGGTACCAATCACGATCGGAGCGGCACTCTGAATATTTATCAGTTAAAAAAATACTAATGACAAAAAGACAGTGATTTTGGTAATGAACTTGCATTTTGCTCATCATGACATCATCTGCCTTTGCGCGAAGAGCAGGCATTTCGCCTTTTTGCAGTAAACAGTACGTATTCGTCTCGTACGCAGTGCTTGCTGCCGATATGGGTTAGTAGCCTTCCTCATTAAGCCAAGACCCTCAGAGGGTGGGTCCCTGATGTTGGTGAAGGGGCTGGGGATCCTCATTTCTGACCCCTGAGCTGGACCTCTCCCTCTGCCCTCCAGGTGCGCAGCCTCCCAGGGTTGGGCAACTGCCCCTCCCCCAGGGCAAACCTGTGCTCATCCCCTCAGGCCCCGGGAGAGGCGGCAAAGCTTAGGGGTTGTTAAGCTAATGGGAGAAGGCTACAGGCTGTTTCCTGGTAACGCCTTCTCTACTTTTTAATTGTCACCTTCAGATTAGCGTCTGGGAGAGGGGAGAAGGGAGGCTGGCTGGTGCCTGTTAAGGTGTATCTCGGGACAAAGGGATTTGGGATCTCGGTGGCGAGCAGGTGGGAGTTTGGGCTGCCTGCCTTGAAATCTTTATTTAACCGATGTTACTGACGGTCTGCTATGCACCAGGCACCGCGGGAGGTGCTGGAACCGGAGGCTTGAAGGAAGTTGACAAAGGCCTGCCTTCTTGAAGCTTCCGTTTAGTGTGGCAGACAGAGATCCCAGACAAGTGAGCAGGTGCATGTGGTCATATGCCAGCGTGTGGCGTGTGCCCGAGAGAGGCCCAAAGGCGGGCAGGGCGTAGGGCACCAGGGGAGGGGGCGCCATCTTGGATGGGAGGGCCAGAAAAGGCCTCTCAGTGCAAGTGACATTGCAGCTGGGTTCTGAGGGACGTCGCGGGGAGAGGACCCCCCCCCCCCCGCCCCGTGCCCACTGGGAACACGTGTGACCTTGTGGGTCAGGAGCAAGGCGGGGGCTGGCAGGCAGCAAGGTGGCCAGGGTGGCGGAGCCTGGAGGAATGGTGCGGGGTCCCCACAGGAGGACAGGCCACCGCCAAGCCTCTAGGACTCAAGACCTCTAAGGAGCTGTGCCCTGGGGGGCGGGCGTGCTTAGGAGACGGGATCTGGCTTTGGTTTTTACAGCATCCTTCTGGCTGCCATGTGGTGTATTAGAGAGCAAGGCTGCAGGCAGGTTGACCATGTAGGAGGCCCCTGTGTCCATCCGGTCCAAAGCTGCTGCTATCTTGGACCCGACCGATGGTGGGGAAGGTGAGAGACTCAGTCCAAAGTTGGACAAGATGTGCAGAGGATGGCCGTGGCCGTGGCGTATCCCGACAGGTGTGTCTGAAATACCGGCCTGGGTTTATCCTAGTAATTCTAATTCCCTCATTCCTTCGTTTATCTCTCGCCTGTAGTTATGTACCAGGTTCTTACTGAAAATTGTCAGTCTGTCATTCTCTGAGCCAGACTGGAAACGAGGGAAAACGTTTGAAGGTGCATTGATTCTAGAATTGACTGTAGAGGAGGAAAGGGCCCTCTTCCAAGCACATTTCGTGGAGTCCTGGAATCGCCTTTCCCCAGCTCCACACACCCATCAGACGACACCGTGTCAGGGCAAGGGGGTGACCCTGGAGTCGATTTCTCTCCCAAGGGTCACTTCCTCCCTGTATGACCTTAGGCACTGTTACCTCCCGGACTTCCAATTTCCTCATTAGCAGAACAGACCTGATGAGAACTCATCTCATGGGGTGTTTACAAGGATTCACCGAGACAAATCAGAGGGCGTGCTTAGCACAGTGCCCTGTACAAGGTAAGTGGTCAATACATTTTAGTCATTACTGTAACAAGTTAATAAACCTCTCCATGCCTTGATTGCCTTATTGGTAACGTAGCGATCATACAACCTCCCCCTTGGGTTGTTGGGGAGCACAGTATGAACCCCTGCAAAGCAGTTAGAACAGTGCTTCACACATAGTAAGTGCTCGATAATCATGACCACGAGTCTGAGCTCATGACCGTGAAGGGACCCGCCTTCTGTCTTACCTGCCGCCCGTCCACAAAGCCTGGCACGTAGTTGGTGCTCAATCAGTGTGATTTGATAGAATGAATGATGGGGGCATGGTGACTGGCAGTCACAGGGAGGAAACCCCAGGAGACAAAATTGCGTCTCTGTGGGGAGGGGCCAAACAAGACCCCTGACTGGTACCATGGCCTCCTCTAGTGGACACTCCAGATGGCCATCTCCTCTGCCCAGGCCTGCCAGAGCTTTCTGCAGGGTTTCAGTGAGCAAAGCAAGCCTATTCCTGAAGGCTTTTAAAGCCAGAGCTGCTCCGTTATGGGCGGGTGTACCACTGGTGGTAAATAGTTTTAAGCAGCACGGACTCACGCACTAAGTGCAAATGATGTTCCTTTTCCAACACTGTTTTCAACCCCTCTGATTTAATCAAGAAGCAAGTCTTAGTTGGTGTTAGCCTGCCTTAAACAGCTGTCTCATGCCCCTTTATCAGAGAGGGTAGACCTCGAATTCAGAGACTTTTTCAAGTAACGCTTAGATTTTCCTTTTCTGATCGTTAACGGCAAATGATGCTGGGTTTTCACGGACTGTGGGGACATAAATTTTCATTATAAAATAAAATTACATGAGGACATTAAAGAGGGAGTCGCTGTAAGGAAATATATAAAGAAAGCAATAGTTGGGGGGCAGGGAGTTGCACAGACCGTGAGGATGGGGCAGAATGACTAGCTGGGAGGACCCTGTGGTTGCCCAGGACCCGGACAGGGCAGGGGATTCATGACCCAGATGTGCCCAAAGGCTGCCAAGTCGCGTCTGGGTCAAAGGAACACCCGGAAGGCAGAGGCTTTCAGTAAAACTTCAAAAAACTTTGAACACCAGAAGGAACTCCCCCCCCGCCCCCCCCACCAGAACATCAGAGAGAAACACTGGAGAGCCTTTACCGGCCGAGGAAACTTTGCAGATACGGAGGAATTGGGAATAACGTTCTGGTTTGGCATGTGGAATAGAGGGGTGGTTCTCGCCTTTACTTGGTGTCGTCATCACTTGGAAAACCGGCGGAAGTGCAACCTTGCGGAGTCCCAGGCCGGGGCCTAGTAGTTCTCATTCCACAGGATGGGGCGGAGGCCCATGAATCTGTATTTGAAGCACCCACCATGGCTTTGAATTGCAGGATGCGGGGGTGGGGGGGGGGGGCGGGAATCTAAGTAGATGGCCTCCTGCGTGGTCAAACTGCCTGAAGCCTTGGTCTCTAATACATCACATGGCAGCCAGAAGGATGCTGTAAAAACCAAAGCCAGATCCTGTCTTCCCCCCTCTTCCTTTTTCTACTCCCTTTCTCTCTCTCCCTCCCTCTCTCTCCCAATTCGGAATGCCAAAACATTTAAAAAATTATCCAAGGGGATCCATATCCACTTTTGGCTTTTAGTCAACAGAAAATATATAAGTACTCTCTCCTTTCAGTCTCTTGTGGCAATCGCCTAGTTTTTGGAAATGGGGGGACCCCTTTCCCTAATGCCTTTCAACAGAGAAATGCGTCCATTCGCTCATCTATCTACCTAGTCACAGCACGGAACATCAGAGCCCAGAGAATCCTTCAGCTAAGTTGAAAGACAAACAACGCAGCCAATATAGAATAGGGGCCCTGTCTGCCCGGGAGTTGGCCGGCACCCTAGATACCAGAGTCAAGAGACAAGAAAGAAACACAAGGAATCGCCCAGAGCTTGATTTTTTTGTTTCTTACAGTCTCTGAAATTCCCAAAACGCTACAGAATGGGAGGGCAGAAAACCTAGCGTTTTTCTTTGGTGCCTCCTTCACCATCTCATTCTGTTTCGTATTTTCTCCTATTTTCCTCAGCGGCTCTTTTCCTTCATCAATTCCCTCTCTTTTCTTTCCCGGTTCCTCCCAATAATGAGATTTCCGAGCCCTTTCTGTCTATCATCTGGGATTCCATGAGCAAATGGGACCAAAATGATGATGTTGGTGATGAGAAAGATGATGCCAGTCCTAACTGTCGCTGTCATAATGCAACAGTGACCGTCAACCTAGTCAACATCATACCGTCAACATAAAATACCGCTGTCGACCCGCATGATGCCAAACCAGAAAGTCTACCCTTACTAGTTAACATTTACAGAGCATGGACTTCATGCAGGCCATCTACATAAAGTCTCTCCCGATGACATCCTGAAGGCCAGATAGTGTTATTATGGGTCCATTGAAGAGATGAGAGAATTATCGAATGACTAATAGCTTGAAGATCACATAAGCTTCCAAACAAGACATTGAAACCCAGCTCTGCCTACCAAAGGCCGAGTACTCAGACACTGTGTTTCATTGCTTCTCACAGTATTTAATGCTTAATAGCTGAGCATCACGTAAATAAACGTCCCCAGGCTGGGAGAGAGACGTGCAGGCTAAGGGCGCGAACTGAAATTTAGGGTTTCTTCCAGGTTGAAGTCGGTCAGTTGTGGCAAAGAAAAAAAATAAATAAATAAAGAGCATCATCCTGCTTATCTAAATCCAAAGCACCACCTTTAAAATTTGAGCCTATGAAGATGAAAAAAAAATATATGTGTATGTATATACACATATATATATGATTTTTGAAACCTCTTGAGCTTTCCACATGCCACAATGGCATTTCGTAAGTCCATTCCTGTTTGATTAAACAGAAGGAGGAAAAAACCATGAAAACCACGATCACAGAAACATGAAAACCACGAACACGGTCCATCTGGGGTGTCTCAATAAGTGATCGTGCTCATCCACTTCCTACAGCATCTTTGTGGATGTGTCCTGAAATCAGACGCTGCTCATCTGTTCTCCATAAATCTCTTGTAGGCCCCATGACTCCTCCTGGCCATCAAAAATATGGAATACGTGCAATGATGCTGGCCCGTTATTTATTTTACCAAATGAAAAGCTGGCCTCCCAGATTTCCCGTTTAGCGCTCCTCATAATATTTATGGTCAGGGTCTCTAAAGGTGTTTCTTACTTGTAAGTATTTAATTATAGGTGACATTTAAATGATTACTTTGAAGAATCTAAAAAAGAGATGATTGTGAAGGTCGAGGGGCTTGGGTCTCAGAGGGAAAATGTTGCTTACAACAGAAATCATGATAGGATCTTTCTTAGGGGGAGAAAAAGGAAACCCCTAACAATTATTTGTAGTTGTTGTTGGTTGTAGGTTTTGCGGATCTGTTTGTTGGTGGTGGTGTTTAAATTTTGAATGTGGTGGCGTTTTGAAGCAAATCTTGTAATAACACAGTTTGGCAAACTGCCTTGCTCTCTGATTTGAGGTTATTTTAGTAAGTAATGGAATGAAATAATCATTTTATTGTCTTTAGTGTAAACATTTTCATTATTAATATCGGATGGGGATAGTCAATTGTAGAGAATAAAAGGAAGAGCTGTCAATAATAAGATGAGCGTTTTTCACCTGATGAGTAAATTTCGGGTAGAAAGGAGTTAAACTTTGCAGATAAAGTTATATCACTTTTGAACACCAATCTTAAAATTTCTGTGCCTCAGTCCTGTAAATAGGCGTAAAGGAGAGCAGTGACTTGTAAGCACCATTATGAGGATTTTAAAAAGTAGATCCTTGTTAAGTACTTAGAACAGTGTTCCATGCATCGTAAGTGCTCAGCAGATACTAGTATTTCCCCCCACCCTCCCTCTCTCCCCAGAGGCAGGCACTATTCAGACTTTGGTGGGCATATCCTCCATTATTTATAATTCTGCCTGCGTATATATGTAGCGAGGGGCATTATTGTCCTTCTGTATATGTTTAATATTTTTATGTAAATATTTTTTATACTATGTATTGCACATTGATTTTTAAGTCTGTGTGTAAACTCTATCCAAGTAGGTAGATAGGCAGCTAAAGAAAAAAAGAGGGAGACAGAGAGAATAGATTTAAAAATACAGTGAATTCCTTTTCATATGCTTTATAATATTCTACCATAAGAATGTGTATTTTTACTCACTTATCAACTCCTCTGTTAATAGACATTTAGCATATTTTTAAAGTTTTCATTATTACGTACAATCCTGTACTGGATATTCTTAAGAATTTTTACAATTGTCACATAAATAATTGATGCAGAGAAAAACAGTTGTGAGAATTTTACTGCGTTTAGCAAGAGAATCAGTTGAGAAAAGTAAACATTATGGAAACAGCTAGCATTTCTTACTTTGAACCTTCTTGGTGTCTTTCCTGAAATATACACTTACCTTACCAAAAATTTAACTGGCTCACTTGCACCTAGTAGGCGCTTGTGAAATGTGTGCTTGAAGCAAGTAAACTGAATAAATAAAATACGTCAATAATCCCAATAATGCGTGAGACTCAACCATCAACATGGCTTGAATCTCAGGTACATCCAGCATGAGACCATTCGTCGTCTTGGGGTGGAGTGGGGAACACAGAGACGTTAAAAGGGAAGTGTGAATAGCATAAAAGAAATTGCATTTGTCCTCAGGGGGTGTAACCGATGGAGCTTCGAGTCGGACAACCATTGCCATCCAGATCCTGGAATCCATGGGGTGTTAAACATGGGTGGGTCAGGTTAGGAAAGGAAGGACCCAGGGATTTTGTTTAGAGGTGTTACAAGGTGAACCGTAACAGTAGCCACTTGGGCCGTGTGGCATGTTAGGCAGTCAGACTGACCTTTAATGCAGTTTAGCAAACATGTAGGGAGGCAAGCTGCTCAGTCCTGGGGGGGAGAAATATTAATAAGGTAGGACCTCAGGATCTGGAGGGTCGATGTTGGCACCAGATGCTTTTCACAACCAAGATCAGCATCGTCCTTAGAATGTGTCGAAGTGTGTGTTGTGAGCGTGTTTTCTTGTGGGGGTGAGTTGTGATTGTGTGTCTTTTGTGTGTGCCGTGGGTGTATGTTTCACCTATGGCGGGATCACGTATGCTTTGAGTGTTAGTGTGTGTGTCTGGGGGTAAAGAGCGAGTGTAGAAGGACCTTATTATGCATGAGTTTTGTGTTGGTGGTGGACCTAGTCAATGCAGATGCTCACGCCGAGGCTGACCTATTAATGGAATCAAACACAAAGCTCTTGGGGATTTTCCCCGTGAACGTGAAGCCAGCATCACAGTGTATTTCCCCAGGGGTCTCTCTGTGGCAATTCCCTGGGGGTTCTGAGAAACAGAACCATAGTTACACCTATGTTGCCTGCACAGGAAAATCAGCACTAAATTTGTAGGGTATCAGTTGTAGCTGATACAGGAAGGTAGGCTCTGCACGGGGACCATGTCATTTACGGTGGGTGTTATTGTTGAATACCCGGATGACTAAATGAGTGAATTGAAGAGTCATCCAAGGTTCCTGGAGCCTTTGGAATATTTAGATACCTGCACGATTTGCGCCCACAGGGCTGAATATAGTAGATTCTCAGTAAATGTTGAATGGATACGCGAATGCACACACATGGCACATGTGAACGTTTGCTTATCTCTGAAGCAGGCTCGAAACCGTAAGAAAACAGTTCCCTGGCGGGGTTTTTATTCCTCCTCTGTTGGTCCCACAGAGCACTTTGTCTGCTGTCCCTTTGGTTTAATTATTGTTCTTTGAGATCGGCACGACAGCCCTTCTGTTTATTGTCAAACTGCAGCCACAAATGGAGAAAGAAAGAACGAGGTGGGGAGGGGGGGAGCAGTCTCTCCAGTCCAGGTACGGGAACCTCCCCAAAGATACTGTTCCTTTACGGAGGCAAAGGGAAGGTGGAAAATTTGGGGCTACGAGTTTCAAAACTTGCCAAACCCATAAACCAACAAAACTGCATTGCTGCTTCCATAAATGTTTCATAAGTTTTATCATCTTGTGACGACGGTTAAGCAAATGTGTGTCCTTTGAGGAATTATTTACTGGAAGCAAGGTTATGGCATCAACATCTGTGTTTCCAATCACTTAGATGAAGAATGGATGAAATAAATCACGAGTAAGTTCCACAAAGTAACTTCTGTGTTATTATCTTTGGACAAGCAGAACATAAGTAACTCTTTTAGGTGCCCTCTCTTTTGGAATTTGGACTTTTTAGTTGTGAGGCTTCTCTCTCTTTTTTTTTTTTTTTTTTTTTAATTCATTTCATGATCTTCAAAGAATATGTCTTCACTTTTTTTTTTTTTTTTTTTTGGTAGAAAGTTACCATAAAAACATCCACAATACAAGTACTTAAAAATTTCTCTCAGGGAATCTGGCTATTTCAGCCAACATTCTCGTTTGGGAGTGGGCTAACAGTTCCAATATATAACATCCATATAATTTAACCTCATAAATTTCTTTTTTTCACAGTGATGTAATGGGGGGACTGACCTGGAGTTTGTAAACGTTCCCTGCTCACGGCATTCCCCCGGGCAACATAACATTCTAGACAGTGTTTTATGTGCCCTGATTAAAATATAACGTATTCTTGCATTTCCTGTGGACTGACCTGTTAGTACTCTAAGCAGAATATTTAAGGAACATGGAGATGTTTTCAAATGTGTAACAATGCACGGTATGAGGTGGGGTTTTTTTTTCCTTTTTCTTTTTAAAACAATGATCTTATTTTCATTTTAGACCGTATTCCCCTGGGCACCCACTCCGCAAGAAAAGTTTTGTGCTCTGGTTTAACTTTTGAGTCTGCCCCAGCACTCCGATAAACAAACAGAAATACTTGTTTGTAACTTCGGTTTGAATGCTGGGGCACGTACTGTGATCTGCTCTCCTGCAGTAGGGAAGGACTTGGGCAAGTTAGTGGCAAGTCCCCCAAGATAAAACAGTAGCGACGGAAACTTACAACATTCTTTACCAAAAGAAAAAAAAATTAATTAAAATAAGGGGAAGGGTTTCCTAGAGTTCCTGCATCATGAAAACAGCTGTGACAGATAAACCACTCAGCAAAACCATTTGTGGATTGAGATGTTTTAATTTTCTAGGGGAGGAACATGGAGTAAAAATAAAAGGCAGTTCTTGTTTCCAGAGGAGCAAAGGAGAATTTGTGGGGTGAGGGCTTGAGCGTGAAACTTTGCTGGCGGACATCGATCCTATGCTGCCTGTAGGTCTTCCAGGGCACGAACCTCGATCCGGGGATAACCTGAAAGAGACATGGAAACGACACGAGGGAAGGAGGGCTGGTTGGATCGATCAGATTCGTGGAAGATAAGTTCACGAAAGGGGTACATGTATTTGAGAGTCATTATTTTATTCATTCAGCAGATATTTATTAATTTCTGTTGTTTTCAAGACCTTGTGCTGTGTGCCAGGCTATGAGGATAACGAAGGCATAGCCTCTGTGTTGACAGGTTAGTGATAGAGTACCCAGAACAAAGCCAGGGAGTGTTAACTGGATGGATGGATGGATGGATGGATGGATGGATAGACGGATGGATGGAGATGATCTATGACTCACTAGGAATTCAAGCTCATTTCTGTGTGTGTGTGTGTGTGTGTGTGTGTGTTTACTTCTGGGTCTAATTGTTGATCTGTCAAGATTTTATCCCAGGCAGCCCCTGGCACTTCCATCAAGGATGGATAACCTCTTCCAAGGAACCATTCCTGAACCCAGGTCCCTTCTTGCCTGCAGATCCTCGCCCCTACTCAGCTCTTAGGGCAATAACTTTCTGTAAAGGTTTTTGGATTTGCCCTAGTTGGCTACACTGGATCTTTTTCACTCCTCACCATAAACTTTTCTCTGCTTTGTTCTCTGAAAAATAATAATCAGACTCGTTAATATTTACTAAGCCGTGCCGGGCACTGCCCCGGATCCTTTACACATACCTGACTTCATTCAGCTTTCCTCTCAACTAAGGAGGTAGGCACACTGCTCATCTCCCCATTTTCCATGAAAACTGAGGCACAGAGCTATTAAGTGATACACTAACATAGCAAATATATAGTGCAACTAGAATTTAACCCCAGGAGTGTTTGCCTCTAAGGGTGCACTCAGCCAGATTTTTAACGAATCGTGGACTGGTGATAAATTATACCCATCTGCATGACTCAACTGAGCCTCAGCCTTGGCACCTATAGGTACAGAGACCCAAGGGGTGGGATTGGGACGGGTCTGAGACTCTTCCTTCCTTTTCACACACGGTGGTCACAATGGTCACCTGGCAGCGTATGACTTAGCAATTCTGGCAGAAGAACGCTTTCCTTCAGAGGACCCCCAGCGAATAGGCTCCAGGGTTTATGTTGGCCCACATGGGTTTGCATAGCCTTCCCCCAACCAATCACTGGCCTCTGACTGGCCAGCCTTGCTCATGTAGGCCCCCAGTGCTGCAGGAGCCAGGAGCAGCTGGTGGCCAGTCACCAAAGCAAAATCAAGGTGATATTACCAAAGTAAGGGAGACTGGATGCCGGGCCAACAGAGTCAAGAGCCTCATGCTGTATGCTCTGAAGGGTTACACCCCATGGCCTTGAACTCAGATGAAGATTCAAATCGAGGCTGTTATTTACTTTCTGTCTGACCTTAGATAAGCTATTAACCTTCTAAGCACTAGATTCTCAGTTTTGAAAATAATTATCCTGATACCATGTGGGGTTGCCAGGGGGGTTCTACAGATTGAGTATATAGTGTGTTTCATGCATACATGGCACATAGTAAGTGCTCAATAAATGTTCGTTAATGTGATGGTTATGGAGGTAACCGTGAGAGCTACCAGAATAATGTCTTTGGAGACGTTCATGCTTCCGGGCACGTTGTGTAATAAACGTGGGGTTGGAGGTGAGCTTCAGCCCCCGGATTGAAAGAACCACATTGTTAAGTCTCGCTCACCATAGCTTCCTTTCGGTTAAGGCCAAAAGTCCTTGGCAACTTTCCTTTCCTTTCAGGTGTTGATTTATTTATTAATTGGGCAAAATGGGAATTGACGAGCCTGAAACGATAAAGATGCTCATGATTTTCTTTTTTTTAAAAAATGTGTTTGTACGTCGGGAATGAAGGATGTGGCGAGGTTGAATGGGAGAAAAATGACTATGTCAAAGTCAGCGGGGTAGTGTCACTTCCCCACTTTCCCGGGGTAAGCAAGGGGGTCAGATGTGGGCATTGTGCGGTTGAGAAAGCGAGACTCTGCCTGCTTTCTTCTACTGCATTTGGGACTTGTTCAGAGACTAGCTGGTTGGATGGCAAGTTGCCTTCTTGCAGAAAAACTGACATAACAAACAGGCACTGTGCATTCAAGGTTCAGAGAAGCCTTTCCTCCTACTTTATTCTCCTGCATCGTGGCGTTTCTGGGCTGCTGACGTAGGCGAAGGAATCGCTGTGTTTATGTGAGTATGTGATGCTCTACCAGCAGCATACGTTTGCCCGTGGCTGAGTTATACGTGTATCCGAAGCTATGGGTCCTGGCCGCTGTTGATTTAGTCCAAGGCATATATAATGTCCTGTAGAAACCATCCTGCTTAGTAGTCCCTCACTTACTGTGTTCTACAAGCTGCTGGCAAAGGTAATTATACTTAATAGGAGCCACCTTTGATTTAAAGCTGCAGAGGAGGGTCATTAAATTGAGCGGCAAGCCTGGTGGAGGGGTGGCGTGCAACCTTTGTTTGGGGACATTCGTTCGGAGCAGCTGGGATTGCTTACAAGGGCAGTGTTCCTCGGGCCCACATTTGTCACCCAGATTGTCTTGCAAAGACAATCAGCGGGCCTGGGAGAGAGCATCGAAGGTGGTGTGCAGGAAGCTGCTTTCCTGGTTCTCGCCTCTCCAGCCTCTTCCGTCCTGGCTCACGTGCTTGCCTCCCCAGGTGGGTTCAGCATCCACCTGCCCACTGGACCGGCGGTCCTGAGATGTCTAATCCCACGGCCTCTGGAGGGAGAAGTCTGGGTCTGCCCCGGGCACCTGCGGCCACAACAAAAACATCCCAGCCTCATAATCCTCCGATGATTTAATGTGAGATGATTTAGTGTCTTTAAGATTTCATTTCAGTCCTTCGTGTGGCTATGGTTACATTTCAAAGATTGTCTATAGACGCGTGTGTATATGTGTGTGTGTATACATATATCTGTATCCATACGTTTTTATGGCAAGCCTAGTTTGGTTGAAAGAAAAAAAAATCCACGTGTGCGGTCACTCCTCAGAGTTTCCGAATTGCGACACCCAAGCGAGGGAGTTTGTGCCGGGAGGAGACAGCCTGTTCTGTGAGGATGCCACGTAGAATTGGGACTGATACAGGTGTCTGCAAAGTCTCAGCGAGGGAGTACCGACACCAGCTGAACCTCACAGGCTTCCAGAGGGTTCCCGGGCTGCCAGATGCTTTCACAGAGTCCAGAGGGATATCAGGAAAACCCCCTCCCCTAACCTCACCCCGGCTCCGAGGATCGAGTCATGGCCTAAAACTTTCGTACTCACGCTGCGGTCTGGGGGCCAGCGGCCTTGGTGTCTCCTGGGAGCTTGCTGTACACATGCAAATTCTCAGGCCCTGCCCCAGCCCTGCTGACTCAGAGACTGCATTTTAACAAGATGCCCAGGGGATTTGTGAGCGCGTTATGTCTGAGCAGAGTCCGCCTACAGCGCCCTGGAAGGCTGGCTCCTTTCTGGCAGGACACCCTCAGTGCTCTCTCCTCCTATGCTCTGGCTTTGTCCTGTTCTCCTTGTTGCCCAGCTCTTCCCTCCGCTCAGTTTAGCCAACACCTCATGTAGTTCGGGTCTCGGCCTGAGTATCACCTGCTCAGGGAAACTGTGATGCCTCGGATTATATCAAGCCCACCCCCGTCCCCATTACTGGCCGGAAAGTACCGTGTATCTCTGCTTTGTTCTTCTCAGCATTGACATTTTACCATTCTTGGCTTACTTGATTCTCATCCATCTCTCCGTGCTGCCCACCCCCACCCCTAGATGGTAAGTTCCATGAAGGCAGAGGCCTGGCTTTATCGTCCCCATGTCCTGAGGCCCCAGCACTGCGTCTAGTATATGCTAGAAGCTCAAGAAATACTTGTCCAATAATCAGATGCACGTTCACAGGCACATCCCCTCTTGAGGACTAGGAGATGCGTGTGACTTGCTACTCAGTCTGTCTCCTTAGGGATTGTCAGAACATTCTAGAACTGTCTTCTGTTGAGTCATTTGCAGGTGATGAAGCAACGGAACTGCTACTTGTTAAACCTCATCCACATACTGAGCGTCATCCTCTTTAATACCTCTTACCAGTCATGAATGAACACAGGGATCAACTATGGCTTCAAGCAGGGATTTCAGATTTAACAGACAGGAGGGGGCCGGACAAGAAAATATGCTCCACCCTTAACTCCAGCACCAAGGAGGCTGAGCACACGCTCTACCTTGGGTTGGCCATCGGCTTGGCGCTCGAAGAGGTGCGGAGTTCCCTGTTCTGCCTGTTAGAATAAATATTGGTCACACTCACTGTGTGCTAAGCACTGTTCTAGGCTGGGAGGGGACAGTGGAGACTATATCAGGTCCCTCCTCTCATGGGGCAGAGCCAACATACATTTAAGTGTGTAAGGGCTAAGTAGAAAAATCCAGCATGGAAAAGGGTAGATGAGAAGGGGCTCTTGTATTGTAGGCCTTTGCTTCCTTCACTGCTGTATCCCCAGCAGTTAGCTTGACATCTGGCACATAACAGGTGCTCAGTTAACCCCAGTCGGTGACTGACTGATGGAATAGGACTTTCCAAAGGGGGCTGAGCACTAGCCCTGTTGTATGTGGCCGCAAAATAAGGCAGAGAAGATGGGCCCATTTGGGGATTGGAGTTTCTGACTCTGTTGTCCAGATTCAGTGCCCTCGAAGGCACAGGTTTCTGGTTAGAATCATCAGAATCGGGGCACCTGGGTGGCTCGGTCGGTTGGGCGTCCGACTTCGGCTCAGGTCATGATCTCGCGGTCCGTGAGTTCGAGCCCCACGTCGGGCTCTGTGCTGACGGCTCGGAGCCTGGAGCCTGTTTCAGATTCTGTGTCTCCCTCTCTCTCTGCCCCTCCCCCGTTCATGCTCTGTCTCCCTCTGTCTCAAAAATAAATATTAAAAAAAAAAATTAAAAAAAAAAAAAGAATCATCAGAATCACCCCTAGAACTTACCCAAAAAACCCCCAACACACACACACACACACACACGCACACACGCACACACACACACAAGTGTTCAGCTTATTTCTTGGACGAATTTTGACATCACGATTTCCAGAAGTGGAAGTCAGCATATGTTTTTAAAAATAGCCTCCCACTTGAGTCTGATCTGCAAAGAAGGCTGAGAAACAGTGTTCCAAGCAGTTGAAGTAAAAACACCATCCATCATTTGTTGAGTGCCTACTGTGTGCCAGGCAAGGTACTCGGTGACCAACTGACCTCATTGAGAGAGAAGCTGATGATAATGACAAGGACAAGAACCACAACTGACGTTCACTGAATAACTACTTTGTGCCAGGTGCTGTGCTAAGTAAGCACTGAACGTGTTTCAACCGGTTTCCCTTTTCATAACCATCCTGTGAAATAAGTCCTCTTACGTCTCACTCGTCATTATGGGAATTTCAGAGAAGGTTCAAATGAATATCAGATATGTGATTGTGAGCAGGGTCGCTA